>NW_026946364.1:0-600000 GCF_035222375.1 Podospora pseudocomata | reverse complement strand
AACGAACTGGTACAACACCCGTTACTTCCCCGGCGGCTCCTCCTCCGGCGCGGGGAGCGGTCTCTGTGCGGGACTGGTGCCGGTGGCAATCGGCACCGACGCCGGAGGCAGCATGCGCATCCCCCCTGCCTTTTGCGGCGTCTACGGCCTCAAACCAACCTTTAACCGCACCTGTTCCCGCGCCACGTCCATGTGTGTTGTCGGGCCCATGACATCAACGGTAGCCGACTTGACCATCGCTTACCGTGTCATGTCCCAACCTAACCCCTCCGACCCAGGCCAGAACCTTTTGTGTCTGTCCGTCCCGCCTTCTCCTGGGTCGAAGAAAACATTGGGTATCTGCCGCGCTTGGATCGCCCGCGCGGACCCGGACGTACTCAAAGTCTTCAGCTCCTGCGTTGAATACCTCACCACTGTCAAGGGGTACACCGCAGTCGACATCTCCCTCCCCTATCTGAGGGAAGGGCAGCTAGCCCATGCGGCAACCTGCCTCACCGAAGCCGCAACCGAGGCCTTCGCCCGTAATCCCAGTAACTACCTCGCCCCCCTCAACCACGCCAACCGCATGCTTGTTTCAGCGGCGACGCACACCCCAGCAACGGACTATTTAGCTTATGGCCAAATCAGGCACGTCATCATGGGGCACCTGGCCTGGCTGTGGGAGCAGCACCCCGACATGATTGTTCTCACGCCTACAACCCCGATAGCAGGGTGGAAGATTTGTGACGGGGATGAGGCGTATGGGTGCTCGGATGGGAATCTGAGTATAAAGAATATGACGTTTGCTTGGGTGGCTAACACGAGTGGTTGTCCGGCTGTCACTTGTCCGGGGGGTTATGTCGAGGCTGAGCAAGGGGAGGGGGTTTTGCCTGTGGGGGTGATGGGGATGGGGGAGTGGGGGGCGGAGGAGCAGTTGCTGGGTTTTGCGAGGGATATGGAGGGGTTTTTGGAGGTGGAGGGGAGGAGAAGGCCAAAGGAGTGGGTTGATGTTGTTGGGTTGGCGAGGGGGAAGGGGGAGTAGTAGTAGTACATGGACACTGTCAGTCACTCATACACCGATTGTTGATTCCGTATTATACTAGCTAGTTTTGATGAAAGTTTTCTATCTTGGTCAGCTGCTATGTTTATCACCCACTGTCACACGGAACCGAGAAGTAATTCCCAGCGGGTAGGTATTGTCTACTGAGAAGAGGTAGAGTCCGTCTCGCCCCTTCCCGCGACCCATTCTTGGTACAACCCTTCGGTAACGGTTTCCGTGATCGGGAAGTCCACGTCAAGTTGAGGGTTATCGCTCCCGAGATCGCCGTTTTGGTAGCCCTGTGGCGCATCGTTTTCCTTGTCCATCTTGGTCTGTGGTGACTGAGATGTATGGCAGCAGGGGTGAGTGATTGGACCTTCAGCTAGAGGTTGGTGGGAAAGACTTACAGTATGCAGTGGTCTAGATAGAATTCAGGAGATTTGGATAGATCCGGGTCAGGCAAGCTCAACGGTATAGCAGATGGTGAAGTGTACTTTTGTTGGAAATGGGAGGTGAGAATGGAGTGATATATATACTCAGCTGAGACGACGGCCCTGTCGATTTCCGTGACTAATGGATGGTCAGTTACTGGATCGCAGGAGGCTTGGTGCCGAATGTTGTTGTCTGAGTAGCGAAACAAAGACAACAGGCTGGCGCTTAGGATCCTGGAGGATCGACTTGGAGACAGCCAAGTAGTCGCTTTTCGAAGCTCGCAAGGCAGAAAGTGCCTGGTTAGCTCAACTTCCAATACCCAACGTTGGCAAAGATCATCGCGCAGCAACCATATGGCACAAAGGGACACTGTGGGACGGAGATTACTGGCGCTGAAAGTGAACCAAGGTCAATACCCAATTCATCACCAATAACATGATCCGTCCCAACCTCAGCCGCAAAGCCCTGACCGCAATAGGCATAGAAAATCTACAGGGTACGACTAGCTCCAATCATAACGGCGTACCTATTGAGAGACTCATTCGCCAAGTTCAGTCGTTGTGCTACCAGTTCTTGGGAAGCTAGACTCCTGGGGAGATCTCTGCTTTGGCGAGCTCGAGGCTGGTTGGGGAGGGGGCGAAGCATGCAGGGCAAGTCATAAACATGATTCGGCGAGTTTATATAGGAACTCTATTGGAAGAAAAGAATTGATATGCTTTGCCGCGGCCTCCGAACTTTCATCAAAACCCCAGCTTGCCTCCGCCAACGGGTCGTTCTTTCCAGTTGCCTTGTTGTTGGAAACTTCCTAATCGGGCAGCGGGTTAGGGTTGTGAGGTTCAACCGAAGAACTCTTCTCTATTATAGATATTCCCAGCTTTCTCTGTAGAATCCTCACATCCATCCATTTGATCTGTGTCAAACAATGTAGTTCCCTCTTACTCGTGGTCAACGCTACAACCCGACGCCCGGAGCTGGCGCCCGTTATGTCGTTGCACGGAACCGTGGCCAAGCCAGTCCAATCGGCAGAGTGGAGACACGAAGCTCACGGGCAGGGGAACCACCTTTTTTTCTAAGCAACCTTCGAAGCTCCAGCCTTGGCATCTCGTCCCACGACCACAACCCCACGATATACCACTCCTCCAACGGCCGACGATATACGCCCCCTACACTCAAATCTCGACCCTGCGCAACCCCAATTGATTGTTCAGATACTCAGAAACTATGTCGCGGCTTGCGGGCAAGATGCCCAAGCTGGCGACAGCTCCCGGAGCCCGGCCATCCTCCTTCCCCTCTATGCGCCCCAGCAGAACCACCAGCACACCGTTACAATTCCGCCGCCTCGAGTCAACACAGCGCTTCAGCCCCCCTCCCTCCTCTACTTCCTCCTCAACCACCACCAAGAAACCCTCCAGCGGCCCCTCCTTCAAGGGCCAACTCACACAGTCCATCACCAAGCGCATCCAGCGCGAAAGAGATGATCTCAAACGCCTCTCCCACATGCGCCCCCAAAACAGCCTGGGCAGGATGATGGGCATGACCTTTGGTACTTGCCCCCTTTTACTCCCTATATCCCTACCATCATAACTTACCCTCCCTTCCTACCCACAGTCCTCTTCACCGTCGGCGCAATCTCCTACTGGTGCGGCCTCAAATACCCCAAAGAAGCCGACCCGGCCTCCACCCTCCCCCTGGCAGCTACCAAACCCCCCAAGCACAACCTCAACCCCGCCCACCTCGAGGCCGCCTGGTCCGACTTTGTCGCCATCGTCGGCAAGGAAAACGTCTCGACCGCCGACGACGTCATCTCCCAGCACGCCACCTCGGAGTGGTCCACCCACCGCGCTGCCGACGACCAGAAGCCCTTTTGCGTCGTTTACCCCGCCACAACCGAGGAGGTGTCCGAGTTGATGAAGGTGTGCCATTACAGACGGATTCCCGTGGTGGGATACTCTGGGGGGACGAGTCTGGAGGGGCATTATACCCCGACTAGATCAGGGATATGCATTGATTTCTCAAGGATGAACAAGGTGCTCTCGTTGCACAAGGATGACTTGGACGTGGTTGTCCAGCCTGGTGTAGGGTGGGAGGATCTGAACGAGATGCTCGCGGAGCAAAATTTGTTTTTCCCGCCTGATCCAGGGCCGGGGGCGCAGATTGGGGGGATGATTGGGACTGGATGCTCGGGCACAAACGCGTACAGGTACGGGACGATGAGGGAGTGGGTTTTGAGTCTTACGGTTGTCATGGCCGACGGGACAGTCATCAAGACGAGACAGAGACCAAGAAAGAGCTCGGCGGGGTATGATTTGACGAGGCTGTTTATCGGTAGTGAGGGCACACTGGGTTTGGTGACGGAGGCGACGCTCAAGGTTACGGTTAAACCTGCTAGTGAATCCGTCGCTGTGGCATCGTTTGGGTCCATCAGAGAAGCGGCCAACTGTGTCGCCAAGGTGGTAGGGGAGGGTGTCCCCGTTGCTGCGGTAGAGATTCTAGATGACGACCAGATGAGGTTCATCAACCAAGCTGGCGCTACGTCCAGAAGCTGGAAGGAGGCGCCCACTATTTTCTTCAAATTCACGGGTACCCCCTCGGGGGTAAAAGAGCAGGTGGCCATCGTCCAAAAGATCACCAAGGGCAGCGGCGGCAAGTCGTTTGACTTTGCCAAGGACGAGCAGGAACGGGTCGAGCTCTGGAGCGCGAGGAAGGAGGCGCTCTGGAGCACCATGGCGGTGAAGAAGCCCGGGGACCGGGTGTGGACGGGGGACGTGGCTGTCCCGATGAGCAGGCTGCCGGACATTATCGACCAGACGAAGCAGGATCTGGGACGGTCGGGGTTGAAGAGCTCGATTGTGGGACATGTCGGGGATGGGAACTTTCATATTATCTTGTTGTACTCGGATGCGGAGAGGAAGTTGGCCGAGGAGTGTGTTCATCGGATGGTGAAGAGGGCTGTGGAGATGGAGGGGACTGTGACTGTGAGTTTTTTTTATTTTTTTTATAGCTTTCTGTGTTGAACTCTGGAGGGATGGAAAAAACTAATGCGGTTGAATCAACAGGGCGAGCATGGTGTTGGGCTTGTCAAGAGGGATTACCTCCCTCATGAGCTGGGAGAGAGCACGGTTGATGCTATGAGAAAGGTAATTTTTCATCCTTTTTACCATTTGAAAACAAGATCAAATGCTGACAACTCCCACAGATCAAGACGGCATTCGACCCCCTCTGCCTTCTCAATTGCGATAAAGTCGTGCGCGTCGAGAAGCCAGCGAGAGGGGAGGTTTCTGAATGGTAAATAGGCAATGTAAAGAGAGAAAATAACAATTAAATGTACAATATATATATCTTGAAAGTCCATCAAGGTTTTGGGGCCCTTGTATAGACATCCTAAGCAGCAGTCATGCTTGTTGAGATGTTTTTCCTTGTTGAAATTTATTTTCTTGTTGCTATCCAAAAATACTCTCAAAAAAAAAAGCCAAGAATAGAAAAAGACGCCATATTCCCCGACCAGCCTCATCCCCCATGACAAGTTGAACCCCTTCCGTACCCACCTCACATATATATCCAGCAATCACAGGACAGAAAGAGAAAGAGATAATGATGATGGTTTAAACAATGTAAAAATGAAAATGGGATATCTCTGTGTTGACATGTGTGCATGGTTACAAGTCTTGCTCCTTCTCTCTCTCCAGAACCAGCCTATCATTCGAGGTAAGACAAGACTCTCCTTCAATTCTCCCCTTTCTCCTCCTTCTCTTCCCTCACAACACTTGCTCAATTTCATAAAATGGTCGTTAGTTCTGCTTCCCCTCTCTGGTTGTCGAGAGAGCAACACAAAACGTCAAAAAGCAAAAAAATAAAAGACGAAAAATAAATGCTCGCTTCGCTTGATCCGATCGGTGTAACTCTCTTCTTCCTCTCTATTTCCAACAAAAAGATGGATCAACCGTTCCGATCGGCCTTTATAGAATTAAAACACAAAACAAAATTTGAACTCCCTCCAAACCAAAAAGTAACAAAAAAAGACAAAGAAGAAAAGCCATTTAGTCAATCGTCATTCGACTTGGCAGTGGTGGCTTCTGATCGTTCATTTGGTACGAATTTGCGTCTTCCTTCTCGGGGTCGGAGTATCTCGGCTTAAGAAGGTGGTCCTTGAGCCCGGCGCCAAAGTTGCTCATGCAGACGAAGCCGTTGATGATGGTCAAGATGATGAGGAGAATGGTCAGGACAGCAAAGGCTGTCAGCGACTTCTGGACGGCTTCGTAATCCTGTTTATGACCGGGCTGGTAAATGCGGACGAGCTTGAAGAAGAAGTAAGAGAGCGCGCCGAAGTACAAGACGATGGTCAACGTCACTCCAATCTTGTTCTCGCGCTGCGTAAAGAAGGCGGCGCATAGAAGGATGGCGATCGTGATAGGAACCGCCGCCACTTGCAGGCCGAGCTCGAAGTTATTCTTGGTGTTGTTGACAACGACCAAGAACTGCACAGTGAAACCCAAGAAGAAGAAGAAATCAAACTTCAAGAGGGCGATGTAAATCTATGTGTCCGCGTCAGCATTCGACATCCATATCGTCACTAGTGAGACGAGATCATGAACCTACCTGGTAGTGAAGGAACCGCTTCTTCATGCGGTAGTCAGCACCAATCTGCTTCAGAATGTCCCAAGCGAACTCGCGGTATAGCTGATAGGCGATACAAGACATGGCGACGGTGACCACGCCCACGATTGCTGGAACGGCTATCAAGAAGGGTTTGGACAGCGCCCAGACAATGTTCGAATCACCACCTTTATCGCTGTCCTTTAGGAGTAAAGCACCCTGCAGAATATCCAGTGACTTTTCAATCTGATCAATCTGGAGGATGGTGTAGACAAAGAGTGCCAGGTTGGCCACACACAGCCCAATAATCTGAATCGTGTTCTTCATCCGCAGTGCGTCCCACGCCAAGACCAAAACGTAGAGGAATCCGAAGATGAAGAGCGCCAAGAAAGTCGGAATCGTACGGTATCTCGATTGTAACCTTCGTCGTTGTGCCTCATCTGGGATTTCGCCTTCTTGAAATTGAAGGCCAAACTGGAATCTCGCAAACACATAACTGCGGTTGAAGTGTTAGCATATTGGATCAAGGGTCTCATCGCTGGCAGCAGGAGGGCGAAACACACCATTCAAAAGCCACGCAAATTACAGCCTGTAGGCCGACGATGAAAAAGAAGAGCTTCGCCCATGTGTTGCTGAGGAAGTCCGTCGAGAAGAGCTTTTGTTTTGGCCGCGCTGGCCCGACTGTGGAAGCCATCACTGGAGGGCGGCTGTCTCTGAATCCGCTGTTTGTTCCGTCAAAACTTGCGATCGCGATCGGCTGCGAGCCCGAGCCGGCCAAATACGACCGGCGAATGTCTCGTTGGGAAGCCAGGACGGCGGCTTTGCGAGATGTCTGGTTAATGGCTGAATTGAGTTTTGTGACTTGTGGTTTGGCGTCGATGGTCGGTGGGTCGAGGGAGATTGAAGGGCCGGCCGGTCGAGGGGGAGGGGAAGGTAAGAAAAAGTCGTGGTCGGTCGGGCAGAAGACGCCTGGTCTCTGGCTCGGGGGTGGTCGTCGAAGGTGGTGAACCTGCACACTCACAACAGCGAGCGGTTATTGTTCACAGGCGCGAATCTTTTGGCGATTTGAAGAAGTGTTGCAGCACCCAGGAGACGGGACTGTTGGGGCAGGGGGTGTTGTGCTGCGAGTTGTGTGTCCACAGAGAGCACTCTGAAACACTGGGAGGAGTTGAGGTGTTCGAGGGTTGGCAATGCTTCAGGGAGTGCAGGCCAAGAACCAACGGGAACGGCCGGGGGGTGCTGAGGTGGTGTCGTTAGGAGAAGCGAGGGGACGCGTTGCTTGTCGGCGGTTGTCGAAAAATCAGACTCGGGCGCCAGAACAAGACAGGTATCGCAGGAAGAAGGTGAAGATGAAGAAAAGATTGATTAAATTACTGTAGAGATGCAAACGACTGATGGAAAAGAGGGAACCTAGGGCGTGGGATGTCGCTCTGTTGCGAGCAGGATTGTGGTTTGCAGGTGACAAACCGGGGGGGCAGGGGAGACGACTTTTCGCCAAACAGGGGCTAGTTCGCCATCAGCCTCTCCCGCCAATGCACGATTTTGATCTGCTCCGAGGCTGTGCAGCTGGAATCTCGCCTTTTCGACACAACTTCAAAAGAAGTCACTGATCGAGATGGTGATGTCTTTTCTTCGATAGTAGCTCTCAGTAATCATCGGCACTCTTTTTCCTATTTATCATAGTTCTAGGGCGGGAAAAGCCAATCTCCAAGCATCGTAACCGGCCCAGCAAGTTGGCCGTTGGAGCGCCCACAAGGCTGCGAGCCATGTCTCACCAAGCCCTTGTGGCTGCAAACTCAAGTTCGAGGTCCTACCAATTAATCACCACCATTTCCACAGCCGCAGGGCACTTTTTCACATTCAACGTTCTAGATTTTCTTCTCCTATGTAGACGGGATACAGGGCCATCACAATCGTCGCTTAGTGTAGCTTTCCCCAGGTTATAGCCCAGTCGGCTCATTTAAGCCCATTCTGCCCTGCGTTACGTTCGCTTGACTGATGATGAAGTGCACACTCAGACAATCTTGAGCTAATTCTACTTTTCTCCTGTCTCACAAGACTTGTAACTTGGAACAAATATGAATCCAAAAGTCTCCTATTTTTGTTCTCTTCTCAAACATCTAAACATCATCCAACATTCTATTCCCATTACCTACAACTTTGATAATCCTCAACCTCGAACAAAGTCACTGATATCCACCGTGTGGATCCAGGGTCTCTTCCCGCGCATTTTGCATCGCTGGGGGGGAACCACCGCCCCCGGATGGACCCGCTCTTTTATGCTAAGCCACACATCCATCTTCAACTCCCGCTCTCCCACCTGCCATTCTCTCCAGCACCTCATCAACCGATCTATCAAATCAGAGAAACAATGACGACAGGATATGTAAAAGATCAACCGATGCTTTGAAACTGCCCACTCTCCCTTTTGTAGCATTCTTGATATGCAAGAGTCGGCCTCTCCGTGATAGTCCTCGTATTCCGCCCCCCGATACCGAGCACTGTGCACATGCGAACCAGTTCGGTGTCTAAACTGAATGTTTGATCCCGTCGACAAGATACATGAGGCTTTGCTATGGGCAAATCCCGAACGAACGTTTGAGGCTCATAAAATCAGCCCTGTTACCTACCTAGTTAGTTGTATAGTCAGCAGCAAAGACATGCCCCTCAGCAAACATGAGCATCTGAAACGGCCCCCTCTCAACATCATGTAAACGTTAAGAAATCAAAAATATCTCGATATTTAGCAAGGTCGTCATACATAAGCCATATATCAACTCTCCATGACGTTGGCCTCCTTTACAGCAAGCTCGCATTGCTTCCCGTTCGAGGTTCGGAAGCCTCCACCAGCAACGTCAGCTGCGCCGCTCAATTGCAGTGCCGGATACCCCCAAATAACATCGTTTTTTCTTTTCCAATGATCGATGTCACAGGTTTAGAAGCATGGTTATTACCTTAGCAGACGGACCACAAAAAAGTCTGGTTGGCGTTTGGCGGGAGTTTGAAGAGAGGAATTATTCTCCGTCTCCGGGTTGGGCCCCTGAGCTTTGCATGCTTTCCACATAATACAGATGAATGCATTGGATGAATAGCTGATGAGACCGCAATTGGAGCACAGCAATTGAGCCTGAGAGATTTCGCAAGGGAAAAGATTTCAATTCTTGTATACACAACGCTATTTTCTTCCAGCGTCAATGATGAAGAGTAGTATCTATGAGGTTGAATGAAACAGAAAAAGAGAGACAGACACCTGTAATCGGTGATAAACAAAAACCTCCCAACCGAGCCTTCCCATGACAGTGTCGTAGTTGAAAGAATCGTGCCACCCGCTGATAATGAATTTCTGGTGCCTGTTGTTTTCTATGGATACACAGTAGCACAAGTCTTTGTGGTTCCGCCATTACCATCCCCCTATCCTTTACCCCTTAGCCGTTTCTTCCCAAAAATTTCCCATCGCTTTCCTCTATCTTGACATGTAATGCAATGATGATGATTATCGGTTTTGTCTAGTCAAACAAACCACCACACACACAAGAAAAGAGAATTAAAAAGAGGGAAAAATAAATCCAAAGAAAAAAAGACCGTGGCGTGTGTGAGTAAAGTATATGTGTGTTCCGCTGTGTTGTTGTACACCGAGGGACAAGCCCTGTAGAGGGCTTTGGGGGATGAAGCCAATTTGATCGTGCTAAATCTCCAGATTATTGCTGCTTCTCGCTAGGCTTAGCAGCGGCGGCAGCTTCGGTTTTCTGGAGGACCTTGGCGGCATCCAGGCCATCCTTCTCGGCATCCACAGCCTCGGCAACCTGCGCCTTCTCGATGCCCTCAGCCTCCGCCTGGACCTGTCTCTCCTCCTTCTCGTCAATGTCTTCAGTGTCCCGGGGAGTAGCGAAACCTGTCGCCTGGTTCTCCTGGTCTTGCTGCAGCTCCTCGTTAATCAGCTCCTGCTGCTCCTTGATTACTTCGAGACGCTGCTTATTGGTGGCAGCACCCTCAGCATTGTGGACCTCGAGCTCAATCTCGTGGAAAAGCTCCTCCGGAATGGAGGAAAGCACATTGGTAAGTGCTTCAATCTGGTTGGAGACACCATCACTGCTGTCCTGCTGGGTCTGGCCATACATATAAGCATTGCTCAGAACCAGAAGAGTAGAGGGGACACCCTCCCGAAGTCGCAAATCCAACCAAGTCTGGAGGTCTTCCCGTAACCTAGCAGGCGAGACACCAAAGCTCTTGATGCCACGGCTGGCGCAGGCAATTTGAAGTTCGGCCACGGAAAGACTGTCGACGCCCTCATAGGCAATGGCGCGATCGTCGCGCTTGATTTGCCGCATGCGGTGGCGAAGCTGATACCGGAGCATCATGTCGGTGCCAAAGGTGTTGAGGTTGAGATACCGGCACATGGACACCAACTGCGGCCGGGAAAGGTTGTCAAGGGTCACATCATCCTTGAAGACTTTGCAGACCTTGATCACATCATCGGCCGTAGGTGTCTCGCCAGTGGCGCGAAGCTTGCGGAAGAAGTTGGTAAACTCTTCCTTCTGGGCCGTCGCCTGACTAAGTGGCAGGCCTGTCTCTTTCAAGGTCTGGCGGAGGAATTCGCTGACCTCCTTACGGGTCGCCCGAAGGATATTCGCCTTCTTATCCTTGTCCTTTTGCCCCTCATATGTGCTGGGCAGCATGTTGGGGAAGATCTTGAGCGCGACGGGGAGGAGAAATTCGGCAAAAGGCACAATGATGAACATGGAGAAAGGAACCAGCCGGCCGAGATCCTGGACGGTACGTTGAAGCTGGCGTTGCTCTCTCCGCGTCAACTCGTAGCCGGCAGCCATCTTTGTAGCCAGGCGGGAGCTGATCTTGACCTCAGCGGCCAGCAGTTTCGTGCCATCCCAGTAATGCAGAGCCTCCTTCTTGATCTTTTGTGCGATCGTCAGCTTCTTCTCCTCCTTCTTGGCCTCAACCTTCTCTGCAGCAGGCTCCTTCTGTGCGGCAAGCTGCGAGAGCGTAGCAGAAGAATCAGCAGCAGCCTCGGGGGTGCTGGTTTTCTCCGCTGGCTTGGATGCAGCCTCACTGCTCTTGGGCTTGGGGGAAGGCTCCTTCGGGAGAGGCTTCTTAGCCTTCTCGACATCGAATCCCGGAGGTGGGCCACCCGTCGGGCCGCCATGAGTAGTGGTACCCGAGGTGGTGAGCCCCCGAACTGGGATAAGCAGAGCAGTGGCAGGGCGGTTAAACCTCAAGTTCTGCGCATTGCGTGCCAGAAGCATCGAGGAGGCCAAGAGGGCGGATCTAGGGAGGGCATGAGCTTTATGAGGGGCCGTCAGCAACTTGTCATCTTGGAATAGGGGCACACAAGGGATAGCGGACGTACTGGTGGTGCCTTGGAACGGGTTGACGACCAGCGCCCGGCGCGCAACTCTTGTCGAGGCGCTCATGGCAGCGGTGTTCTAGCGTTCAGGGGGTAACGGCAGGTCGGTGTGCACCAAGATTAGGGGCGAAATCGTGATGCTGCCGACAGACTTGGATACTGGTCGCGATTGAGATAAAACTTCGCCGATGCGCTGACGTGAGTGTAAAGATGTGGTGCAACGGCAACGGGTCAACGCCAACAGCGGGAATTGACACGGGACTGCACAGCTGAGCAGAAGATTTCGATTTTCAGACGCAACCGGCAGTTGGGCTCGGAACCAGCGGATTGAATGCGAGACCTCCCGGGTTTGCGCAGACTGTCCAGATAGAGACGAGAAAACGAAATGGTTCAAGCAAAAGAAAGACGTCGAGATGAGGGATGGCGGATGCTGGAGGGCTGGTTTAGGGCGGATGGTGTTGTTGGAAAGAGATGGTCGAGGACGCCGCTGTCAAAGGGGCACGGTGACATCAAAATCCGGCCCTTTCCACTGAATGCCATGGCTCCAATCCAGTGACGCCCCGCGGTCGCCCTTTCCCCATTCGGCTGCCCTCTTGGCGATTCAGCGAACGAGCAGTGCATCACGTGACTGTTTGGGCTGAGTAAGGTTGCGCTGAGCTGCTTCTGGGGATCCTGTGTGGCTGGGGAAAGCACAACACAACATGGCATGTCTGCGTTGGCTCTTGGGAATATCTGCATTGATTCCCTATTGACTTCTCTGGATGCTCTCATATCCTCTCATATCCTCTCATATCCTCTCATATCCTCTCATATCCTCTCATATCCTCTCATATCCTCTCATATCCTCTCATATCTTTCTCATGATCAAGGAAGATGCAGATTGCTGTTTCAGAGAGCCACTGAGAGTCCAAATCATTATTTATAAGCACAACGCACTTCTTCCCCACCACATGCTTCCCATGACAGAGTTACAACAGCATAATGGCAACAGACTCTTACCAGACCCAACTTTGCACGTGCTAAATCAGTTGATCGGGCTTTCTCGGGCAGAATCGTCACCCCCTAGGCAGGTTTCGGACAACTCTTCACATGCCGTCATGGCACTTTGACCACAGGTCTGGACATTCTCACATATTTTCATCCAAAACTTTCGAGAAAGTTCAGGTGTTTCAAAGTCTCATTGAGTCTCTTATCATGCCCTTTCCTTGCATACGGTCCAGTTTTCTCCTCTTCATAGCTTTATCAGATCTTATCAGATGAAACCTTTGGTTCTAGAAGCAAGACCTGCTTGGCAAGGACCCCGATAACTGCGATATCGGGGCACAGCCGAAGCCTCAACAAAAAACTTGCTGGCATTTGGTGAGCCATTCGTGCTGAGCAACAGGCAATGGGATGAGAATCCACCGCCAATCCTTTCCAGACTCCGACCTGTTCAGGGCTTCGGAAACTTGGGCAGAGTGAATGTCCGGTGTGACAGTGGCCGCCACAGTGACTTTGTTCAATCGGTTTAGGTTTCCAGGCTCCGTTATCACTCCGGACCGGCGTGGGACATGAGGTCTCTAGACATAGTTGGCAAACCTCTCACCGATTTAGCTGTTTTGCCTTGGTAAAACCCTATAGTTCATCACCCCTCCTGCTTGTCTTCCCCGTCGCCTAAGAAAGTTAATATCGAGGCTTCACAGCGTTTTTGTGTGCCCCTTTCGGTGACTTTGTACCCGAGTTGTCTCCATTATCGGTCCTCGGTTGCGTCTCGATTACGTGCCGATCGACTTGTTCCCCGCACCCCGAACCAGCCGGATCTTTGTGTGACAAACCGACCGCAACAACGCCAGAATCCGGAGCGCGCCTGCTTGCATAGGGTAGTCGCATTAGTACTTGAAGCCGGCCTTGCCCCTCTGGCCCTCCGCGCCCCGGCCCATTTCTTTATTCCTGCTCAACTCACCCTTCTGTCTCCCACCCGGTGCGCACACCCGAACACGCGCGCGCTCGATCGCTCGCTCGCAACCCCCGCTGCCGCTTGTCCCAGTTCCCGACTCCCGTCAACCTTGAATGATGCGCCTCCGAAAGGCTGCCCGAGTTATCCTTGTAGGCGCCCCGGGAGTGGGAAAGGGGACACAGTCTGAGCGGCTGTTGCAGCGGTTTCCTCAGCTGTCATCCATCTCCTCTGGGGATCTTCTCAGGCACAATGTCAAGCAGCGGACACCTCTGGGTATGACTCTTCCTCAAACACAATACTCAGGATGTCAACCAACTAAACCAAAACCAGGCATCAAGGTCGAGAGTACGATGAAGGCCGGACTTTTGGTTCCCGATGATCTTATCCTTCGGTTGATCAATAACGAGCTCAACCAGCGCGGGTGGTTGTACTCGAGCCACCCCGCCGGCAACGTCATGACGCTCGCTTCCTGTGCCGCCGAGACGCAGTCCTTCAGCAATGATGCCGATATGGCTGCCTTCATTTCGCACCCAGCGCATGCTCGTGGTGGTTACGGCTCACCTTCAGAAGATCCCTCGGCTTCGTTTCTTCTCGATGGGTTCCCTCGTACCGCGACACAGGCTGAACGGCTCGATGAGACAATCCCCATCAACATGGTTGTGTCACTGAAGACGCCGCTGGCGGTCATTATGGAGCGCATCTCTGGGAGATGGGTGCATGAGGCTTCGGGCAGGGTTTACAACACTACTTTCAACCCACCCAAGGTTGCTGGTGTCGACGATGTCACTGGAGAGCCGTTGGTCCGCAGGGCAGACGACAGCGAGGAGGTCTACCGCCAACGATGGAAGAAGTTTGAGGAGACGAGCGAGCCATTGTTGGAACACTACGCTCGCAAGGGTGTGCTGTGGGAGGTGTCGGGAATGAGCAGCGACGAGATCACCCCCAAGCTCATGCGTGAGTTTGAGCGTCGCTTTGCTGAATGAGATGACAAAAACTGCTGGCCTGGTTTCGACTCCCACAACTGGGTATGGTTTAATTCAGTATTTTTTGTACATTATTGGTATAGGCGGAGGGCGTTGTCTGGGACACCTTGAACGGGCTACAGGGACATCTTCTCGGATGGGATAAAGTATCGGTCATGGTTATGACTTGGGCGGCGTCATTGGGTTTTGAGAGCGAGCGAGCGAGCGAGCACATGCAGCCCTCGGTCCTGGCGTTCTGGATAGGTCGTATAGTCGGTCGACGGGTTTAAATGTCGGGTGGTCACGACAGTTTTGGTTCAATAGAAACTCTTGGGGTTCATGAGAACTCATCCTACAACTCACTCACACGTCGCAGCATTGTCTCTGTGATCCTTACAATAATTCTACATTTCGTTATCAATTCAAACAGCCCACCCACCAGCATACGTGTAAGTCATCCCCATACTCTGTCCCACCACATCCACACTTCTCCTGAATCCCATGATCCACACCCCTTGCTGATCCCAAGACCTGCCACTTTCTAGGTTGGCCACACAAGGTTGAGTGCATATGATGTAACTACAATGCTGCTAACCCCGCGAAAATGCACCGCCCTGTTTTGTCCGCCTCCCCGCAAAGCGCAACAGCCCCACCATCAGTGCGGCCTCCCGTCCCCCAGTTCCTTCCCCCCTCATGCTGCCCCTCACCACATTATGTGACTGTGCCCCCATCGACTTTTTGACGAAGTTGGATGGCAGGTCCCAGTGGCTTGGGTGAGCATTGTTTCTTGTGGCGTTTTCTTCCAAAGTGGTGTTTTGACGGGTACTTTCCTGTTGTGTTCTCTGTGCAACATTCCGTGTCTTGGGTACCTTCCTGAGGCCTTCCTTCCATCTTGGCAAGTGTCATTGAACTTGGCTGTTGGGGTGTGGTGGTGTCGTGTGTGTGTGTGTGTGTCCCGTTCGTTTCGGACTCGTGATCAAACTTTTCTGCTCTCATCTTTCATTCATTATTGTCTCCCTTTTGTTTACCAAGAGTTCGTCTTTCTCCATTGTTCTCGATTACCTAGATCTCGCCGACTTGGATCTGGGGGTCATTGTGGCTTGGGAAACGAGATCAAACCGAGCATCAACAAGGCGGGATCTTACATTGGGGATCCATCGAGGTGCCTGACACACATCCAGTTCAACTTTGGACGAAAAACTAGACTTCACGGGACGGACGGGAGCTCCCACAATTTGGTTTTGTGGTTTGGGTTGCTGAAAACGATTGGGTCCTGGAATGGTGGGAGTGGGATATAGATGGTGAGAATGATGCAGATTGCAGGACAGAGCCAGTAAAAGAACAGTTTCGTTGACGGACATTGTTTTTTTCTCCGATTTCGATGCGCTCTACTTACACCTTGAGTCCCTGGGTATTTACTTCTCAACGTTCAGCTCCACTGGCGTTGAGTGGCTGAAACTTGGCTGCGTTGGTGGTGGTTATACTTGGAAGGCTTGAGGCTCTGGCTGGGAACGAGACATTCATTTTTACTTCCAGAATCACACACATTGCCATCTTTTCACACCCACCAGTTGGAGGTCACATAATCACATGTTCTAGCAACACATCACACACCAAAGCCGGGCATGAGGCTTCTCCAAACAGCAGTCGTCGCCCTGGCGTCGGCTGCCAACGCAGCAGCCACCGTCAAACTCCAACCTGACCCCCTCCTCGACCTCTCCTTCACGTCCCCCCAAGTGACGACACAAGGGGCAGGCCGACCTGACACCCAGCTCTTTGCTGACCTCTGCGCCTCTATAAACGTCATGCAAAACCATTACTTCGAAAACTGGATTGGCACCTGGCCCGACGCCATCGACTGGACTAGAGCCGTGATGAGCACCCACATCGCGGGAGCTCTGCGGACCATAACCGAGGACTTTGAGCTGGCCAGATCCCAGCCCAATATCGTCATCCCCCCCCTGGCCAACTTTATCGGCCGGTATTTTGGCGAGCTGATTGCCTTTTATTTTGGGCAGGACGTCTTCTCCCTGCGCGGAGAGGCGTTCGACGACATGCTCTGGGTTGTGCTGGGCTGGTTGGAAACGATACAGTTCATTGACGAGCTGGGAGACGGGAGGTGGCATGGGGAGAGGTGGACGCCGGCGTTTGCCCACAGGGCGAGGATATTCTGGGAGCTTTCGAGCAAAGGGTGGGATCAGAAGCTGTGCGGGGGAGGGATGCTGTGGAATCCGAGGTTGAGTCCGTACAAGAATGCCATCACCAACGAGCTTTGGATTGCGGCGAGTATTGGGATGTATCTCCATTTCCCGGGGGATGAGAATACAAGTCCGTGGGAGGAGATGATGGTGAGACCTGGGCTTGATAAGAGGGACTTGGGCAAGAGAGACTGGCCTCCGCATGATCCCATGTTTTTCAGGACAGCGCAGCTGGGGTATGAGTGGTTGGAGTCGTCTGGGATGATTAACCACCAGGGCTTGTATGCGGATGGTTTCCACATTTCGGGGTACAGCGAGGGGAGCAACAATACCGAGTGTGACGAGAGGGACGAGATGGTGTATACGTACAACCAGGGTGTGATTTTGTCGGGTCAGTTGGGGTTGTTTGTTGCTACTGGCAGTGAGGAGTACCTCAATTCTGGACACAAGCTCATCAAGGACGTGATTCGGGCTACAGGTTGGGATCTAGAAAGGGCCAGACCTGTGGCTAATCTGGATGATTATCACGCCAACTTGCTTCCAAGCTGGAAGGGTCTTGGTCGAGCGGGTGTGCTGGAGGAAGCCTGTGATGTTTTTGGAACTTGCTCGCAAGACGCCCAGACTTTCAAGGGTATCTGGATGCATCACTTTACCACATTTTGCTCACCAAATTCTCTCGACAAGATCATGCCTAGTGCTGGGTCTAGGATGAGTCAACAGGGCCTTGCACGGATCAGGACGAAGCACTTTGCCGAGTGCAAGAAGTATGTGCCCTGGTTGAGACATAATGCTGTTGCTGCTCTAGGCACACGAGACGAGCATGGGAAATTTGGGATGTGGTGGACGATTGGGCTATTTCCATGGGAGCAGGGGCTGAAGATGAGCTGGGATGATTTTGAGAAACTTCACGTCCTACCGCCGGACCACGGGGAGGATGATTATCGGAATCGTGGGGTACCCCACAATGAGGTTTGGATGATGACGAACCCCAATATCACGTTGCCGGTTGAGGCTGAGAAGGAGGGGCTGCCTGCTGTTGCTGGTGTGTCAATGGAGAGGCAAAAGGCGGTTTATATGCAGATGGGCAAGGAGGACATGAAGAAGAGAGAGCCCCGGACGTCAGGTTCGTCGAAGGAGCTGTGGAACAATGATCCGAATACCCGTGGACGGGGGAGGACGGTCGAGACGCAGGGCGGTGCGGTGGCGCTGTTGAGGGCGTTGTGGGTTGTTTCTAAGCATACATATTAGGGCCAGGTCATACACGGTTTTGATTTCTTGTTCATGGTTAGAGTTGGGATTTGTTCTATATTTAGTTAGTTATGAGACATGATAGATGGGAATTGCTGGGTCTGGCATCAGGAATTAAGTTACTCTTCTCCCTCGTGCCTTCCCTGCTCTTTTGCTCCTTCCCTCTTGCTTCTTCCATCTCGCCCCTTCCTCTCGCCCCTTCCTCTTGCCCCTTCCCGCATCTCCTTCCCTAACCCTCCTGCCCTTTGCTCCTCCCTAGCTCGCTCTTCTCTTCGAGGGTTATAAAGGTCGAGTTCGAGAAGTGTTTCCACCTGGGGACGCCTGGGGAGGGGTGGAATGGCCCAGTGGTATGAGGGGATGCCTGAAATACCAACTGCAGCCATACCCACCTAACAGAGATTAAGGTCACAACTCCTGGGTTCGAGACCGGAGGCAGACCCCAACTCTTTTGCTTTTTTTCAATAAATTCTTTCCAGGTTGCCAATGACTTGTAGACACTTTTTTCCAATTACTACAAATAATCGGCGTAGAAGTAAGTTAACCGATATTATCCTATAAACCATGCCTCAAACGTAAATCAATAGGCCTTTTGAATATCTTCAAAGGCCTATTAACTATCCTCGAAGGCCTGATGATTATCCTTCAAGGCATGTTTCTTAGTGCAATATGGGTTAAGCTACTTTCGTCTACCATTTGTTTTGTGGTGAGGGTGCTACTGTCGACAAACATTAACACGAACTTTTTTTTGTAAAAACATTCATTGTCGCTATGAAAACAACCATCGCTGTCCTGACTACACCATCGCCCTAGAGAATGATTTGCCGCGCGTCCTTCAGTATACCTTCCGACGGACAATATGGACACTTGAACCTGGCCCCCTTACACAGCTTCTGAAGCGTCTCCTTGGCCAAAACGTGTCCGCAGGGTATCATCATGGGTGGGTTGGCGTCTGTCGTTTGTTCCTTCGAGACTGGACAGACAAAAATACTGTGGTAGAGCATACTCTCGGGAAGCGGTGTCTCGAAGGCCATCTCGTTGGAGGTTGTCCATTCTGTACCCTTGGCGAGAGTCTTTTGCGTGTACTTCATCAGCTGTGGGAGAGCCAACGCGCCTGCGGTGGCGGCTAGGTAGAGTGGGGATTCAGCCGAGAGGCCTAACAAACTGCAGAATTCGCGGGTAAATGAGGAAGCAACATCACTGAAGGCAGTATCAATCGCAAACAGTTGTCTGTACGGGGACTCGGCGATGTTGGGCGCAAATGCCATGGAGCATGCCAGCTGGTTGATCTCGTTGAGATGGCGTGCTTGGAAACGGCCAAAGTTTGACCGAGCATACTGGAGAGCACCCCGCTGGCCATTGTTCTCGTCATCGGGTAGTCCGTTGACGGAAGGCCCTTTGAACAGCCAAACAAACTGCAGCCTGCTTAGTTCAAACTCAAGATTGCTCCCTCGTGCCTCCAGCTCGACCGAGTTTTTCCTCGCCCACGTAATAGCAGGCATCAGGTTCCTAGCTTTTAGCTCTTGTAAAATGTAGTACATCCCGGCAAAGCTCTCTTGAAGCTCTTGTGAGTGGAGGGATGAAAGGTCGTAGGCCTCGCTCGACGTTGTCGACGCAGCTTCGTCGTAGTTGCCGTCGTCCATACGCTCGTCTAAATATTCCGGATTCTCTCGCTTCGTCGTTGACTGAACCTCATCGATGAATGTCGACGCCACTTTAAACTGGCCTTCTCTAAGCAAGTGCATGGCGATTGCCCTGTTTATCAGAGACACGTGGTCTGCCATGGCATCGTGGTCTGTTGGGAGAGGCTTCAGAGGAAAGGACTTATCCAGAGCCTTTCCCATCTTCTTATTGGCGGCAGCTGCCCCTTTAAGCCCATCGTTTACTGCCTCGAATGCGCTCTTCACGGGATTCTGAAGTTTTGTGATGGTGATGGCTGTATGGGATTCGGGAGCTAGAGGTGTGCTTGTTCAGTACCTGAGCATATATACCTACCTCGTCCGTATCTCATTGCCAGCGTGAACCTCGGCTTACCTGAAGCTACCTGCTCACGAGCAGCACTGAGCAACTCGATGATCTTGTCGACATGCTCCACCGCTTTCGTGAGTCTAGGGAGTTTGTTGATCTTTGCATATTCTTCTTCGAGCGCCTCCAGCTTGGGCTTCTCAGACGCCATGGTCGTCCGCCGCCGCGAATGGCTTGTGTCTGGCTCTGTCAACTACAGTTGCAAGCCTGACTGCTTGATTCGGGTGGGAATGACGAGAGCGCAAGTCCGGTTAGGGATACGGCGTCACCTGGAGACTATGACCCTTGTTCAAATTGATAAAGGATTGAGGCACAGTAAGGTGAACTAGAGGCGGTTGAAATATGTATCGTTGGCTTTCTGGCGGTGGATGTTCGGGATAAAATAACCCAGATCAATCGTAATATCTGTAATCATTGAACGCCTTCCCGCTCTATGCAGCTGCAGTGGCGTGAGCCGTGGATTGGGGCTGCCCGCCCAGGTGACGTCCACCCCGCTGGCGGTGCTGGTCCGAGCGCTATGTGGTGGCCAGGAACTACCTGAAGTGGCAGGCATTATGTGGACAATATAACTGGCACTGCAAGTCAGCAATATGGACAATGACTATCCATTTACAACTTTTAAAATACAAAATAGGCCTTTTAGCTATTTCTTAAGGTCTATAAACTAGATTTTAAGGCCTATTAACAATTCTTAAGACCTATCAAATATCCTTTGAGGCACAGGCGGTTCAGTGCTTTTGCAGTGCCAGTTATTTTGTCCACAGCGAGGCAGGGGAGTGCAGCGGGTGGGTGTGGTGGGGTGTGTTTGGCAACCTGGAACTTCCCTTCTTGGCTTCTTGGGAACAGCATCCAAAAGCTGGAACACTGCAAGCAGCAAGGTCTCAGCTGGTCTCAGCTGCAAGTTTGGTTGCCTCGTTTCTACGGATATCACATGCCAACGACGGAGAAGAGAAGGTATCACCAACTCTACAGCCAGGAGGTCTCGCTCGAATCATTGCAAGTCCCTCAACACGCAATCGATTCCACTTCGCCCCTATCCTGACTGAACGACACCAAAAACGCCAGCCCCATTCTCACCAAACGATCGGCTGCTTGCATACGGATACCGAAGCTCTCCACCAAACTCCGGGGTGGAGGAACGCCTCACCGCCCCAGGCGGCCCCACGATGGAGCTCTTGTAGCTTGTGCTGGTTCCATGTTTGACATGGATATTGGCGGTTGTGCCAGCTGTGACAAGCCGCCTAGGTCCTGATCTTAAAACGGCCGTACCGCCGTATCACGCCATGTCTATCCGGATACCCTTTCCTCCTGCCGCCTCACTCAACGGCAGGGCACATCGCGAAGAAGATATCACGCTGGCGAGAACAACTTCCAACAAGAATGCCAGGCCCGCGGTGCCAGAGACACCAGACGGTGCCGCAGCCGCCAAAGTGGAGGCTGCCCTTGCGCTTACACCTGCATCAAATCGCCGACGAGTCGTGCTTCCGGACCCTATAGCTTTCAAGTGAGCTCCACAAACCACCACTTGTTAACGATCTTGCTTGCTGATGTGTTGCTTCTGCTTGCGCCTGTAGATTTCTCGAAGGCGATCCAACAGTGACAGTTATTACGCGCAAATATGTCCTCCCTGGTTACGAACTATACCTCGTCGAACAATGGGCTTGCTCACGCCAATCACCCGCCCTCGTCATTGCGACCTACACAGCTGATCCAAAGCATTCGGTCGTCGTCGGGGTTCTGGAGATACCAGGAGAAGAGAAGGATTGGTCGCCGAGATTACGCTTATACTTTAGCGCTATCCAACACTACCATGCCCGACCAAAGGGAACAGACATTGGAGAGCTCATGGTCACCAACCTCAGTAGCTTTCCTTCCGCCCTTACTGTGATTGCGGTGCCCGACGGAGACATTCAGAAGCATCGCCAAGTGTTCATTGTGAACGAGAATCTCAAGCGGCTAGGGTGCTCAGGGAGATCAGGACTCACCCTCACAGATCCAACACCCGCTACGCAGGCCAAATTTCTGCAACTATACAAAACGAACGAGAAGATACCTTTTGCTCAGGCCGTTCTGGAGCTGGTTAGGATGTGCCAGATGGCACTTCACATCTTTGGCATGCTGGATGCGGAATACGTGGATGGGCTACTCTGTGACGTGACGGAAACCGCAATCAACAATTGGTGGACCGAAATTGGCTCCGAGTACTTCAACACCGAACCGACAGACGGCATTTTGGGTCCTACAACAGTGGCAGCGATGCTCGGCACGCTGATGGGAGCGAGGAATCGGCTCAGTTACTCTGGCGCACCAGTGGCCAAGGATGTTTTTGACCTTGAAAGCACCAAAAAGGGCATTGGGACCTTTCAAAAATCTGTCAAGATAGAGAGGACAAGACGTCTAGACCGCCAGACGTTGCTCAAGCTGCACAGTGCCACAGCCAAGGCAGCCGCGGGAGATGGTGGTTGGGGTGTTCACAGGGCGGTCAAATCTACGGTCGCTGAAATTGGTGGCAAACGCGGCGAGCTTGTCATTGGCATGGTGGGAGGCAAAGATAAAGCCAATATTGGTGATATCGAGACGGTCGACTTGGGAAAATTCATCAACTTGGCCTACGGTGAAAGACCAAAATGGCTTTGGCATGGAAAGCCAAGGAGAACACAGCAAGAGACTGCTCCGGGCTCTGCATTTGGCAAAGATTTACGAGAGGAAACTATTGTACCTCAGTCTGGAAGCAGAAGAACTCAGTCTGCGCCAGTGGAGGATGAGCTAGAGGCCAAGAAGAGGGAAGATTCCCCCGCCATATACGCACCACCTCCTGTTACAAACTCAGCCCCCATCACAGCCGAAAGTCACAATCCCGGCGACAGGGATGCTCTACGAAAGGGAATTTTCAAGGGTGTTGCTGGAAAAGTGAGCGATGCTCGATCAGGTTTGGGTCGAATCAGAGATGCTGTTGGAGGTGGTTTGAGGGGCCATGCCAGCAGGCCCTCCAAGGACGAAAGCCCGGACACGGCCATCAGTGGATATTCCAGCCCCAGTATAGCGACGTTAGCTCACTCGTCTGCCGCGGTGACGAGCCCGGTTGCAGTTGGCAAAGCATTCAGCTGGAAGGTCAAACCGGAGGAGTATGCGAACGGGGCTCCAAAGGAACGAGATTTTGGCGAAACAGGGCCATCTGGTTTGAACGGCAGTGCAGAAGGGAGTGAGACGCATCCTACAGGTGTCAGGGCTGAATCGACATCATCCCAAGAACTGCTCAGAGCAGCAGAGGAAAAAGAAGCGCTAGCCGAGATACGCAAAGATGTACTAGAGAATACATTTTCGGCCGCGGCTTCAGAGGCAGGTGATCTGGACGCTCAGCCCCAGCAATTTCTCGGTGCTCAAGGGAGCTCAGATCTGCCATTATCATTCCTTCAGCGAAGACACAGCTTCACAACCATTGAGGCTCTACAACGACCACTAAATGACGCCCGTTATCCCCGCCGTTTGTCTTTTAGCGAAGCTGAAGAGGCAGTTCTTGGCTGGCACGAGATCATCAGCCTGGCCGATCTGCCCCCATCGGACGCTGGCGTGGACCCAGCAACGACGGCATTTTTGCAGTCTCAAGCGGAGCTGGCTTACAGCTTATACCACCGGCTCCAAGAAATACAGAAAGACCTCGCCAATTGGGTTACAGGAAAACTGTCAGGGGTTGACATTTTGAATACAACGTATGGCGCTCAGCAGGCGGAGCTTCAAACTCTCTATCATGCCGTCAGCGAGGCCTACGCACGAATAAGGCATAGCAGTGGGGAGCTGGTGGCAGAAGAGAGGGGACGCCTGACCGAAGCCGTCAAGGACGTTGAGGTCTTGGTTGCCAAGCTCGAATATGAGATTAGCGCGCTGGTCGGGAAGGTGAATGAGGTTGAGGATGGGGTGGCGCAGTTTGAAGCGCAGGTCGAGGATCTTGAGCGCAGGGCGGAAGAGCTCAAGGCTGCATTAGAAACGGAGAGTTGGGCGCATTGTCTTGTTCGAACGCTGACGGGTATTGGTTCGGGGCCGAATATCACTAGAGCAAGGTCCGGGTGATGGGGACAAGGGTATTTGGGGAGTGTCGAATTTTGGGATGACTTGTATAAATGTCTTTTTTGGGCAGGCAGCCAGGAGTTTGGGAGCACAGCATTGAGCCACTGAAACGGCGTTTATGGGGAAAGGTTTGAACCCTCGATAGCATACCTAGCATCCATTGAAATTCATCAAAGGAAACCTTTACAGAAACCAAACAGACAGAGAAGCGATGTCATTATTGAAAAGCAACAGCGCAAGAACCCCTCTATAATCTGGACACGCCGGACCCAACCAACCCCTAGTAATCCATCCATTCGGTCATAATGTACACTCCTACGTTTACGAAAATCCTGCTCTCCTCATTGAAACGGCATTCATAAGTGGTATCCCATTCCCATAAGCTCTAATCCCCCTCGCCAAATATTTTTATGCTGTCGACGACCTCCATACTCTTACAAGCTCCCTTTTCCTTCTCCTACTATTTACCGCCCCATCATGCCACCCTTGGCGGCCTGCTCCTTTTGGAGTTGCTCCGAGATGGTGGTGTGCGCCTCGAAGAACTTGGCGCTGCACCGGTCGAGGCACGAGGCCTCGCCCTTGGAGAGCTCGCCTTCCCGGTATGTAGAGTCGAGGCACTTTTGGGAGCAGATCTTGGCCATGCTATATGCAGAAACATGGTCAGTAAAAGGGGGGGATGGGGAAATACTAGGGGGGGCTGGTAAATACCGGGTCTGCATCTCGGTCATGACCTTGATCTCGTTCTCGACGGCGGCAATCTTCTCCTCGGAGGAGAGCTTGGGTTGGCCGAATCCGAACATTTTGGGTGGTATTTGGGGGTTGGTTGTTATGGGGTTAAGAAGGAGAAGGGGTCGGTTGATGGTATCACGATATGGGAATGTCAAAAGAGGAGGGTTCAAGAGGCTTGCATGGATGTTGGTTTCTGGCAAACAAAAAAACCGATGCGGCTGCTGGCTGGCTTGCGGGTTCCAACACTTCGTCATGCCAAGAGTTGGTTCTTTAGATAAGCGTGGAGGGTTCCTATCAGAGAGAGAGGTGATTGGTTAGAGCTCAGCTCTGGTGGAGGGGTGCGGCATGTGTTAAAACCATGGGAGCTCCAGAAAATATTTTTGAGGAAGCGGTCTTTTCCTTTTGCTTTTGGACAACAACATCAGCGTCGTTGGGAACAAGCAGAGTTCCCGGTTTGTTGGTGTGAAACAGGTAAATTGTAAGTATGGATTTTTTCTGCCCCTTGGATTTTATAGCAATATGATGAACCTGCATAAACCTTAGAACCGTTGCGACTGACACGCTTCGGCGTGGTTGATCACAAATGCCAATTTTCTGACATTCTTCCACTGTTACCTGTCTTCTGTCTGGATTTTCTTGTCAGGACAACAGCTGACAGACACTCAATAGAAATGATGCGATGAGACCATCACCGAGTCTCCAGTTCCTGCGGCCGTACGCCCGGGTACCAGTCCCTCACGCGGCGGCGTTCCCGCACCTCCGCCGCGCTCAGCTGTCGCAGCGTTGCTCCTTCCACCTTGCTCGGCAGCAGGAACTGGAGCAGGCTGGTGTCCTCAAGTATCCCCGTATCCGAAATGATGGTGGTGAGATTATGCGCGTCCCCGACTTCCGGGCCAAGTATCAGGACATTCAGCAGGGCGTTGTGGCGGAAGAGGAGGTCACCTTGCGAGGACGGGTCGAGTCTGTCCGTCGTGCCGGGTCGAAACTCGTCTTTATTGATATGAGGAGCGAGTTTGAGAATGTTCAAGGACTATGTAACCTGGGGAAGCTGGTCGATGGTACGACTGGTTCTGGTTTGAAGAATTTAGCCCGGTTGCTGAACAGGGGTGATATCATTTGTGCGTCCCATCTTTGTGAACTGTGTATATCCATCTTGGGTAGAAAGCGTGGCCATGCATGCTGACGCCTGTTGTGTTGCCATTGAATAGCTGTCACGGGCAAGGCCACGCGAACCAAGACAGGCGAGCTCTCCATCCAAGCCACCCAGCTTCCTGAAGTTTTGACGCCGAGCTTGGTGCCCCGGCCGGAGAAGGTTGAAGATACCCTGCATCGTCATATTGACATGCTGGCCAACCGTAGAACCGTAGATACCCTTCGTCTGCGGTCCTACATTACTCGCTATCTCCGAGACTTCTTTCACGAGCGCAACTTCCTTGAGTTTCAGACTCCTATCCTCTCTGGCAATGCTGGCGGTGCCGTGGCCAGGCCATTCACCATGCATGCTGAAGCAGTGAGCAAAGATGTCACTCTCCGCATTGCCCCTGAGCTGTGGCTCAAGCGTCTCGTCGTCGGAGGTGTAGACCGCGTGTTTGAGCTCGGCCCGGCGTTCCGCAACGAGGGCATCGACCAAACCCACAACCCAGAGTTCACCATCTGCGAGTTCTACCACGCCTACGCAAACCTCCAGGACCTCATCACCATCACCCAAGATCTCATCCGCGGCGTTGCCGAGCACTGCGCTAAGCTCATCTCCAATGGCACCTTGTCCTCACTCCCCGAAATCTCCGACCTGTCCATCTACCAACAACCCTTTCAACAAGCAGAATTCATCCCCACCCTCCAAGACAAGTTGGGGTTCACCTTCCCCGACTTGACCACCCCCTCCGCCCACTCGGACCTTTTTTCGCTTCTCAACTCAAACTCGGTCCCCCCTTTTGAGGGCCAAGACCACTTCCCCCTCCCCAAACTCCTCGACAAGCTGGCCGAGCGGTACATTGAACCCCTGTCCCTCACCACCCCCTTGTTCATCACCCACCACCCCGTCGTCATGTCCCCCCTTTCCAAATCCTTCCTCTGCCCCAAGACGAACCAGCACGTCTCGGCAAGGACAGAGCTTTTTGTCAAGGGGAAGGAGCTGGCGAACATGTACGAGGAGGAGAACGATCCGTTTGCCCAGAGGGAGAAGTTTGCGGAGCAGATCAGGCAGAAGGATGTGGAGGAGGGGCAGAAGGTGGAGGTGGATGAGAGTTTTTGCTATGCGCTGGCGAGCGGGCTGCCGCCGACAGGGGGTTGGGGGTGTGGAGTGGAGAGGT
The DNA here is from genome assembly GCF_035222375.1 of Podospora pseudocomata. Taxonomy (NCBI): domain Eukaryota; kingdom Fungi; phylum Ascomycota; class Sordariomycetes; order Sordariales; family Podosporaceae; genus Podospora; species Podospora pseudocomata. The sequence continues at coordinate 573,126 of NW_026946364.1, read as the reverse complement.
TGGTCATGCTGATGGCGGGGACGGGGAGGATTAGTGAGGTGTTAAGTTTTGGGAATCTGAGGAATGTGGTGGTGGGGGGGAGTAATGCTGCTGTTGGGGGGGTTACGGGGGAGGAAAGGGAGAAGAAGGGGGAGTAGAGGGGTTTATGTGGATGGAGAGGGGATGGATACCACCTTTTAGAGCGTGTATAAGAAATCTTCTCTACCTATGGATGAGCATATATACTTGCGACGATTCATTTATGTGCATGCTAGAGATCGGGACACCGAAGTGAAGTCAAGGTGTTCTGGCGTAGAATCTGGATTCTCAGTTCGTCCGTGTTTATTGCCATGACAGATCATGGCCGTTTCTAGAGAACAAACCGCAAACAGATATTTGGTGATGCGTCCATGAAATCTCTAGATGGGTCTCTATCGGTTTCGATGAGGTATTAACAAGAATGCTGAAGTTGTCTTTAATGTCTTTTGGCACGTGCCTTAAAATCTGAGATGTGTATACCTTATGTTGGAACATATCGAAGTGGTACTTGAAGGCCCGGGAAAAGGTTAGATGCTCATTCTTATTAGGTTACGGCAGAAAACAATATCTAGAATAGATTAGACCGCAGTCTTTCGTCTTGTTGGATGAGGCATCGTTCTTGGGGCTATCACCACCAACTTGTGTATACCTGCATCGGCAGCTTGAGAATTTCGCCCTCGAGGAGATGGCAGCTGGCAGCACTCCGCGTGATCTCGAAATAAGCATTTGCTCAGTGAAACTTTGATAGAAACAAGGGCTTTGTGGCTTCTTTAGGGCCATCCTATTTGCACTGATAACGCCTTGGCCCCTATGAACAGTTTTTTGCACCACATTCACTCTCTGGACATTCTCTTCACCCATTTGCAGTGGTTGCTTGGATTCATCATGGCCCCGGTCACTTCCTTTCGACGACTTCTTCCGTCACGCCTATGGAGAGGGCAAACCCTGGTGTCTCCGCCCGGTTTTGAACTATCCGCAGAACTCATCTACATGATTCTAGAGAATCTCCCTCCTGAATCCGTCGTCTCATTCGTCTTGACCTGCCAGTATTTTTATTGCAGTTACCTCCCACAGTCACCCGCAGAGCTTTTGACCGGCGAAGCTAGAATTACACTTCTTGGATGGATTGAACAAGATTGTCCTCCCCTCTAGCTGTGCTTTGTCTGCATGAGGCCCCACCGATGGGGGTATGACTGGAAGACTCCTTACTATTGCCCAATTTCCAACCGGCCTGATATCAGATATATGTCACCGTTCGGTCAGGTTTCTTTGACGACCTTTGGTTTATGGTCTCTGGGTGGATATAATCTGAATTCCAACTTGAATCGGCTCGTTATGAATCGTCACTTCTATGGCAAGTCGCATGTGCCGGATGTGAAGGTCTTGAACCTAGAGGTAGCCAATGTGTCGGGAGTGCTGCACAGACCACACAGGATCGAAGAAACCTAGGCCTGGGAAGCAAAGATCATCAACGATGAGCTTTACGTAAAGGGTACAAGCATTTTAACGCAATCGACGAAGTATGGGAACGAAAGAGAAATGAGGCTTTTCATGCGTGTGATGGAGAGCAGATATGATATTCGTCCGTGCCATCTCATATGCGAGTACTCGACCCGATCGACCATTACTAGAAAGCGTCTGGATTATCCTATTCCCGCCATTTTCAGGTGCTGATCGCAATACTACATCGTGTCCCATCTGCTTCACTGATTTCCAGGTGGAGATCGCATATGCAGATGATTCCGACCCCACACAGTCATCAGAAGGATCTATTCTCAGCGAGAGCTGCACCGTCAAGATAACCAGATGGTACCAGCTTGGGGATTTCTGGTCGCCAATGGATAGCAGATGGAAGAACCTAGTTGGCTCGTTTCGGTTTTATGGTCGCCGCCGAGTGGACATTTGCGAAGCTGGTGAAATTCGTCAAAGATGGGAGGTGGCCAGGCCAAATGAATAAGCAAAAGCAGAGAAAGAAGCCACGTGGTTGTAGATGTTGTTTATTCAGAAATACAGAGCGCAATTCCGAGTTCACGCTCTGAACAAGATGGGAGTGAGAATTACATCACTCCATGTTTCGTTATCTTATGTCATGGCGGGAGGTTGACGCTCAGCACTCATCTCATCAAGATGTTGCTGGCCTCAGAAGATTTCGGAGGTCGAGAGCGGTGCGGTCAAGCTTTCTGGTTCCTGCTTGGCCTTCTTGGCGCCGCTCCAACTGCCGAAGTGGCTTTATTTTTGTACACAGATTTAGTTTATAAACCTATTTGTTTTGCAGAAAGCATCACATAGACAAGTTGCATTGACGTGTGTCGTCTCATTACTGTTGGCTACCTTCCCACTCTCTCAACTGCACTCTGTCAGCTGCCCTGTCAACATTGGTGTTGCCGCTTGTATACGTATTGCGTGTGTTCAGATGACTGGCGTACAGGAAACCCACCTTGTGATGCTTCGGGCTGATTTTATCGGCTTTTTTTTTTTTTTTTTTTTTGCATATTTTGAAGTGTTGAAATCCACTGGGCGGGTTCCCGGGGCCTTTGTTTCCTCGTAGATTGCTGTTTACTGTGAGACATTCTCTCGAGAAGTACGAGGTTCTAGAGGTCGCTACAAAATAAAGAGCGAGATGACGTAGGAGGGTGGGCCCGAAGCTTGTTATCCTGGGGAGCTTGAGCTAAGGCCAAAGCGGGAGTGGCAGGCTTGCCGATCACCCGTGCCCTTGGCAGGGCCATCCCAACTGGACCCCCATTGTCCCCCCTCCAACGTTTTTGCAGGACGTGGCCCGCCACATGCCACTCTCTCCTTTCTGCTATTACTTGCGTACTTCAACACGTTTCCCCATCAAGGCTCACAGCCATTTCCCTGCCACTTCCATCTTCCTAATCGATCCGTCGAACTTAAAAGATACCTTGATACTTCTTATCATTCTTCATCAACACCCACCTTCCTCGATGAAGGAACCCACCTCTGATAAATCTTGGTACACGGATAGAATTAACTCGTGGATAAGAAGCAAACCCGCGAATCACCCTTCCAAACAGATCAATTCAAACCAGATTCCCATCAGCAATCCATCCATCCTGGAGCCCACACAGTCCAACAGCCAGCATGGAGCATCAGCCATGTCTGCCAACCCCGGCGGCACCATGCCAACGCCGCCGGCCCCTGGTGGTGCCGACACGACAGAAGATGGTTGTTGCGGAACGCCCATGCCCGGTACATCATCGCAGCCCGAGCAGCCGGGGCCTGTCCTAGGCGAAGCGGGTGATGGGAAACACCCACACGAAGACTCTCAACCACAGCGGGAACCTGGAACCAAGGACAGCATCCCCAGTAGGATACTGCGCACTATCAAATTTGTCTTGTTCCATTCCAAACTGAACCTTTTGCTGGTTTTTGTCCCCATCGGCATCGCCGTCGAGCAAGTCCCGGGCATTTCTCGGGGCATCATTTTTGGCATGAATGCCGTCGCCATCATACCTCTTGCTGGTCTCTTGAGCTTTGCTACCGAAGCCGTAGCGCGCAAGCTCGGCGACTCCCTTGGCGCATTGCTGAACATTACTTTTGGTAATGCGGTAGAGCTAATCATCTTGTAAGTCATACATGTCTTGGCGTGCCTGTCAGCTAGTTATCAAACGGTTCACTAACACGATGCACAGCATGTATGTACCTTAACCCCTGTTTAGTGATGCAAGCCTGGCGGCACCAACCTCCTGAACTTTGCCTCAATCTGTGTTCACGTTATTGCTAACCACCTTCATCGTTGAACAGCATTGCTTTGGTCAAGGTACGTGTTACCGTGCAGCCGGTTTGACACATTTCTAACCAAAAACAGGATGAATTCCGTATCGTTCAGGCCTCTCTTCTTGGGTCTATCTTGGCCAACTTGTTACTGATTCTGGGCATGTCGTTCTTCCTTGGCGGTCTTCGCTTCCGGGAACAGATCTACAACAGCACCGTCACCCAGATGAGTGCTTGTCTATTGAGTTTGAGTGTGATCAGCTTGGTGTTGCCAGTAAGTGTGGAATTACCAGAGAGGTTTGTGGACACATACTGATTGTGTACAGACTGCATTCCATGCTTCGTTTAACGACTCGAACCTAGCAGATGCCCAATCTCTCAAGATCAGCCGTGGTACTAGTGTGGTAAGTAGAGCCGTTCGGGATTTGGTCGCGATCGAGACTAATCATCGTAGATTCTTCTGTTGGTGTATATCATATATCTCCTCTTTCAACTTCTGTCACATTCATACATGTACGAGTCGACACCACAGCACATCATTGATGAGGAGGCAACACCTGGACCGGTCGCCAACTGGTTGGACTCGTCAAGTTCAGAGAGCAGCTCGTCGAGTGACTCAGATTCTTCCGACTCTGATTCATCACGAGAAACTGTTGGCAAGAGAATGAGACGAGCTATCAAGCGCCATCGCAAGTCCAGCATCATTTCAGTCGACACGAGTGAAGGCCACAGCACTACTCGCACGCGAACCCCTACTAGAAGTCCCTCTTTCGGTACTACGAGCGAGGGACAGCCTTCTGAGGAGACCGCAAGGAACCGTATTTCCAAGCCTGGAACCGGGGTCTTTGAGGCGCACGAGGATGCCATTGAAGATGAAAAGCCACCTCGTCACAAGAAGCGCGATCGTTACCGGAGACACAAGAAGCATCGCAAACATCACAAGCACCGCAAGTCACGGAGAAACGGCTCCCAAGAATTCATGGACCAACCCATTGACGAGGAAGCAGCTGTTGGGATTAAGGCTCCCCTCTCACCTGGCGAGCCTCGGAGAGTCGATTTCGCCATGTCACAATTGACCCCGAATGTTGAGGGCATGAGTGAAGTCGTTCAGACCCGAAGCAGTCCGTTCCAGGGACTTCGTGGGACACTGCGACCTGTCGCTCGCAGCCTTGCGCCCACAGTATTTACCAGTCCCACTGATTTCTCGATGCCGGCCGTACCCTCTGGTCCAGTGCCTCGTGTTCGTTATGGAATTCGTCGTACGAACTCGCTGCCCGACCGCCTAAACCAGTTCGGCCGCCCTCCCGGCGCGATGATGCCCTCTCAGATTCCTCTGGCCGCCGTCCCGAACGGCGCTGTGGCTGATGCCGAGGAAAATGTTGAAGAGCTCTCCCGTCGGAGCGCAGTCATCTTGCTGCTCGTATCGACCGCTCTTGTAGCTGTTTGTGCCGAGTTCATGGTCGACTCAATCAACGGTCTTGTCAAGACCAGCAGCATCGGCGAAATCTTCATTGGTCTCATCATTCTGCCCATCGTTGGCAACGCAGCCGAGCACGTCACTGCTATCACCGTTGCCATGAAGAACAAGATGGATTTGGCCATCGGCGTGGCCGTGGGCAGCTCGATTCAGATCGCCCTCTTCATCACGCCGCTGATTGTGATTATCGGCTGGATCATGGACAAACCCATGACGTTGTATTTTACGCTCTTTGAGACCGTTTGCTTGTTTGTCTCGGCGTTTATCACTAACTTTTTGGTGTTGGATGGGAGGAGTAATTACCTTGAGGGGGCTCTGCTGCTGGCGACTTACGTTATCATCAGCGTGGTGGCGTTTTTTTATCCGAATGCAGAGGATACGAGTGCGTGGGGGACGTAGATAGGCTTGAGGAGTTATCATCGAAGGGTTGGTGGGGGGAGTCAAGGGCGTCTGGGGGCATTTTGATGCCATTGAACTTTGTAAAATGGGTCGAGGCTTTTCGGCGTCAGGTATTTGGGGATGATTGGGGTTGCTGTTCGGTTTTCAGATGGCATGTGCGATGGTGTGGCTGGATTTTGGGCCAGCTGTTGCCCAGCTAGGTTGATAGTAAGGCAATCTGAGTCTTTCATTTGCCTCAAGCATCGGGTGGATTTTGAGTGTTGCTCTGCGAGTCTGATCACCAACGACTACCTATTGCGTATGACTTACTATCCCATTTGAATCCCACCATCCGAGATGTGTCTTTTTGGCCCGGCTGCAGAATATCATGAGCTAAGAGTACCTACAGAACTGTTGAGGAATTTTGGCTCGGTTGGGATCTTTCACCTCCACCATCTGCCCTTAAACTTCGTAATTGGAGGTTGTGATTTGGAGGTGTCAGCACACTAAGTCTTTTTGTTCACTCATTCCTCTCGTAACCTGGGGCTCGACCGGAGCAAACGGCCACCTACCGGAGGCTGTTACCACATCTCTCACATGGTCTGTCTCGGCCGTATTAGGCACCGCTCCACCATTCCGCAGTGAGAAGTACACACCTGTGTGATGGTAGTGGTGGTTAATGGGTAATGGCTATTGCGTGTAAATAGACCCCAAAGTTCGACCGGTTCTTTCACCATCCAACCGACTCCACAACATTCCCCTTTAAAGTGGCGGTTAAAGATTTCCTAAACACCTATCAAAGGAGATGATAGTAGTTAAACACAAAGTGCTTATCTCACTCGAAATTTTTGCCCGCTAATACACATATATAAGCAAGGCGATGCTCCCCTTCTCAGACGTTCTCTCCGGCAACCGTACAGTAGTCTCTAGCAATCATGGAGTCCATCTCTCGCTCCAGAGCCTCGCGCGCTGAAATAACTGCCATCGTCAATGCTTTTTTGCGTTCTGTGCCTACGAGAAGTACACTATCTTTACAATCAGACAGGTCGACTCCTACTCAATCTGGAATTTTAACTCCCTCGGAATCTGTGATATCAACACCTTCGCAGATGAGCTTTGTTTGCGTTGGGTCGTCTGTGGAGGGCTCTGCTTCAGAGTCGGCCCTCGCAGTACCATTTCAACAGCATCTGCCGTCAGCTCTACAGTTCGAATACGTCAGTTCCTAGAAGCGGTAGACAGAGCAAACGCTGCATTACCACCACGCAACACGAAGGGGATCTTCAAGGCAGCCTGCTGAACCGACCTGCTATTTCTCGTCGATACCACGCATCCTCTGAAAGCATATCTCGACGCCGTCAAACAACAAATCAAGAGTACCGTAGCTGAGGTCAAAAGATTATTCTTTGACGAAACCACCTTACGTATTGCTGTGGTTGGGTACAAAGATCACCGGGACAAACCCCATATCCAGTTTCAAGACTTTACAACTTCCGTTGAGGAAGTCTTGGTCTTTCTTAACACCTTGACCGCAACTAGAGGAGACGACTATCCCGAAGATGTTCTTGGCGCCATACAGAGGGCCACCAAAAGTTCCTGGCAGCAACAAACCCGGTGCCTCATTCACATCGCCGATGCAGCACCGCAGGGTCGAGACCTGAATGACTTATTGCGTGATAGCTGGATGGAGCCAGGTAGTGAGCATCACGGCCTTACATACAACTGGCTGATCCACAGACTGGTCAAATTGAACATCAACTACATCTTCTTGCGCATCACTGCTCATACCGATCGCATGGCCGCGGTCTTCGCGCAGGTCTATGCGGGAGCTGGAGCAGGGGCTAGCCTACTTCCTGACAATTACTACAGCGAGCAGGTCAACAACAAGCTTCATCGCTGTGGCAAGTCAGGCCTCACGTTCCCCGAGTTAAATCTAGGGAACTAGTACAGTGCTCTACAGGGCTTGATCGTGCAGGCCACCTCGATGTCCATCTCGAATACCAGCGTTCATCTTTCTTGGCATTGAGAAGCGGAAACAATGCTGATGGTACTCGGGGGCAGAAAAGAGCAACATAACCTGGTTAATAGCTCGTGTTCATCAAGGAGGACGAAGAGGATATACAACTAGAGTCATTGCACCGCAGTGGGACACACCTGGCTGGTTTGACAAGACCTTGGAGCTGGAAGGTCTTTGCCCCGAGATCATGACATACAGCGCCCACACGCTTACGGATATGATGATGTCCAACAGAAAGATCCGGATAGGCTTGATTCATCTGACTCTTCACACTCGCTCGACTCCATTCAACAAGGGGGCGACGCGTGTGGCGCCCTACGCCCGAACGACCTCCTCCACCACTCGCCTTGTTGCCAAGTCATTCTTTTACAACATGTGACGAACCCCTATCCAGAACTCTGAAAGGGATACTAGTCGAAGGCGCTTCTGAACAATCCTGGTTCGATGCAGCTAAACAGTGCACAACAATGGCTTGTCTCAATCACAACAGTCTAGATACCAACGATTGTGACTTGTATTGCATACTGCGGAAATGTCTGTCTACACCAGCCAGTTCCTCTGTATATATAGACCTCAACCTTCCAGGTACCTCTGTACCTGGCTACCATGGCTCAGTTGCTGAGCCCACTGAGCCGGCTCGGCTCTGCCAAGAGGTGAGCGTCCCGCTGTCCTGCAGCCCCGCCGTTGCATCTTACCTAATTGGCCCTCACGGCCTGCTGCAGTCTCCACCCTGCCTTGCTATATGGTTGGTCTGTGACAAGCCACTGTCACGCAGGTGTATTCATTCAGGGACCTGTTGAGGGTGTATTTGTGGTGTCTTGGTTGTATTTGTGTGTTTTCTCACCATTTCACTATATAGTTGGTCTGTGACATTAGACTGTTGTGATTAAGACAAGCCATTTGTCGTACACTGTTTGGCTTTACCGAACCAGGATTATTTAAAAGTGCCTTTAACCAGTATCTCTTTCAGAGGTTCTGGATAGGAGTTTGTTACATTACAGCAGTAAGCTACTGTAAAATAGACCCTACAAGAACCCATTTGAACAGGTATATGTCAGTAGTAGATATAGTTATTGGGTAGTAATTAGTGATATGATTTAAAAGTATTTAGCTTACTTAATTCAATTTGAATCATTTCAAATATACCGTTAAATTTTTTATTTTATGTCAAATAGGCCTTTAAATTTGACTTGTTTGATTTGTGTGATACTTTGAAGATAACTTGATGTTAATAAACGCAGTTTTAGACATTTTTATTTGTCCTCAGAAATTCTCAACTTTGATTTTCACTATCTGTGATAACATATCGAGCATTGAAGATATTAAGGGCAATACCGGGACCTTATCCTTACACAATGCGTTCGGTCTGAGCCACATCATATAAAGTTATGTTTCCCAGGCGTACATACTTGCCCTTATTCATCGTCAACTCTTCGCCGAGATCCACAATCCGATCGGGCCGACGGAAGGCCTATATTGGTCCGGTAGTCATCGGACATCGGCTCTGAAAGTGCGCCAGGAACGCCAAGCCAAACTTACTTTCCACGTCACCAGGAGACTTCGAGCAAGATTGGACTGGCCTCGCCAGTTTCCAAATATTGACTGGGTACAGTCCCCCACTCAAACGTTCTGTAGCTAAACGCCACAGATTGTAAGTTCGTCTGGCAGCAACGTCATTATCCAGGTGGTGCAATGTGGGGCAGGTAGCGACTGTCTTGGGGAATTGGAGGGTTCTTGTGCTGTTATCAAGCCTGGTTACGCAGGTGGCTAGCGCCATCTTGGCAGTGGCTGCGCACCCCAAAAGGTTCTCTATCCAGCGCGTGTCAGTTGGTCCCTCCGTGTCCTAATCCATCACTCATCATCTGATGCCGCAAGAAGGACATTAAAGCCGGTCGTTCTGTTGCTATAGGTTTTGGAATTTGAAAGGCAAGGCATTCACTGACCTTTGTCTATCACCCGTTGGCTGAGGTGCTTCGTGGCTGGGCAACCATCCAACATCCAGTCGCTTTAAAACGTGTGCGCTTACAACATCTCACCAAAAGGAAACAAAACAGAATCTAAAACCAGCCAAAATGTGTTTCGGCAGCAAAAAGAACCTCTATGATGGGGATGATCTTCCCCCACGACCAGCCCCAGGGCAGGCGCCTCAGCAGCCAACGTATGCACCTGAGCCAAAAGCAAGCGCTTCGGCATCACACCAGGCACAGCCCCAGCAGCATCAGCATCAGCAGCAATATAACCAGCCGCCGCCTCCTAGCCCCCTCTCTGCTGTTCAACCTCCAGCATCCTGGAATTCCAATAATCTGTACAGCCAGACACAAGCTACACCTCACACCATGCCCGTTGAGCTTCCCGACTCAGTCCACAACTCTAATGCACCAGCTGAGTTACCAGCCAACGACTATGCCCCTCCTCCGGGGCCGCCTCCTTCTCATACCCGGCCGGCCGTAGAGAGCTATGCGCCTCCTCCCGGACCACCCCCTTCTCACGGAACCGGGAATGACTACGCACCTCCCCTGGGACCACCGCCGCCCCATTCCCACGGAGCTGGTGACGACTTTGCTCCTCCTCCCGGGCCTCCACCGTCTCACGGAGCTAGCAACGACTACGCCCCCCCTCCTGGTCCTCCTCTCCCGCGTAATGACTACGCCTCCATTCCCCCTCCCAGCGCTCCTCCCATTCCCGCAGCATCTAAACCCCAGGAGACCAAGCACGACTGGGAGTCAGTCGTCCCCGACACCTCTCTCTTTCCACCCCCTCCTGCTTTCTTCGCGGCGTATGACTCCTCCCACGCAACCAACGCCACCGAGGCCGAAGCCGAAGCAGGCGAGGCATGGTGCCGTCAGCACCCCCTTTCCCCGCCCATTGACCTCGACCACCACTCCCTGGAGGCTCAAAACAACCACAACCCCCGTCTGATGGTCCCCGATGTGTTCAAGGGAACCCTCCAGTTCAAAGAGCACGGCATTTGGGCCGGTCAGACAGACAGGAACGCCACTGATTCTTGGTATGTTTTGTTTTGCCGTTATCATCACTCAACTCTTTTAATCAGTGCTAACACCAAACCCAGCATCATCGGCTATCCCCCCCTCTACACAGTAAAAACCCACTCTCCCTTCACCTCCCCCACCCCAGAGAAGACAATCTACTACGAAGTCGCCATCACTTCGGCCGCCAACCCCCACGAGATTTGTCTCAGTCTGGGGTTCACCGCCCTCCCTTACCCATCCTTCCGGCAGCCTGGCTGGCACCGCGGGTCGTTGGCTGTTCACGGTGATGACGGCCACAAGTTCATCAATGACCGGTGGGGAGGCAAGGACTTTACGGGACCGTTTAGAGTGGGGGAGAGGTATGGTATCGGTATGACTTTTACCGCGGTGGCAGGGAGGATGGAGACGGAGATTTTCTTTACGAGGAACGGGCTGCAGGCTGGGAGGTGGAATTTGCACGAGGAGGGTGACTCGACTGATTTGCCCGTGACGGGGTTGGAGGGGTATCATGATTTGAGTTGTGCGGTGGGCACGTATGGGGGGGTTGGTTTTGAGGTGATTTTTAGGCCGGAGACGTGGTTGTTTTTGCCGGAGGGGTATTATCCTGGGAAGAGGGGGTAGCAGTTGAATAAGGGGTAATTTAGGGGTAGTTTTGGGGTGTAGATATGGATAGGCTTTGAACAGTACACAGATTAATTCTCTACAACCAGCGCGTCCGTTTTGATAATTCTACAACAAAAGGGTATTTACTTCTGGTAACAACAACGAACTAATCATCCAACCCACCCCATTCCTCCCCATCATCATCCTTCTTCTTTCCACCACCTTGCTTCTCCGCCTGCAACGCCATCCTCTTCCTCTTCTTACTCGCCTCAATCGCCTGCCGTTTATTATTCTCCTTCCTCCTCTCCCAGCTGCTCTGCGTAGTAATACTCGCCTCTTTTCCTCCAGCCCTCCTCGCCTCGACACCCCTCACCTTCAACTTCCTCTTATCCTCCTTCGCAACCTTGGGCAGCGCATCCAAAAGCCACTTCTTGACCGACTCCTCCCCACTGCCCGCCTTACCAGCCTGCTTTTCACTCGCAGCAATGACGTTCGCCACCGACTTCACAAACGGGATATCCTCCTTTGTGTAAAAAGTAACAGCTACACCACCCTCCCTCCCAGCACGACCAGTCCGCCCGGCACGGTGAACATACCCCGCCGCTGAAGTAGGGACGTCATAGTTAACTACACCGTTCACACCTGCAAAATCCACGCCCCGGGCGAGGACGTCGGTCGTGATCAAAACCCAGACTTCACCCGTCCGGAACTTTGTCATGATTTTGGAGCGGATCTGGTCACTCAGCGAGGAGTGAAGAACTGCGATTCGGGCCTGCCCGCCCGCTTCGAGGGGGATGTCGAATTGCAGTTCTTTATGCAGGGCCTTGGCGCGGTCAATAGTTTGGGTAAACACTATAAATGGGGGGCGCAATGGGGGGCCGGAGTCGGAAGAGGAGGCTGGGTGGAGGAGTTGTCGGAGTGCCAGGAGCTTGCCTTGCTCGGTGGCGGTGTAAATCAGCTTGTGGGTTACGTTGGGAACGGCGGTGTCTTTGAGGCCGACTACCAGACGAATGAGAGGGCGGGAGATGTTGAAGTGTTTGGCGCGTTTGGAGAGGTGTTTTGTCACCAAGGCCTCGATGTTAGAGGCCATTGTTGCTGACCAGCAGGTCAGGGCTACGTCGGGGTGAACGCAAGACTTCCAGATGGCCATGGTTTGCTTGCGGAAGATGGGGTCGAGGAGGACGTCGGCTTCGTCGAGGATGAGGCTTCGGACTGTGGGGAGGGTTCTCTTGGAGTTGGTGAGCTTGCCGTCGTCAGACAGAAAGTTGAGGAGGATTTTCGGGGTGGTAACGAGGATGTCGACTCTCGCCAGAGGTTTTTCTTTCTGATCTTTCTTCTTGTCGTCGCCATCCTCCTCGTCACTGTCTTCCTTGTCTTCCTCATCCTCGCCCTGGACGTGCTCTGCCTCCTCTGGCTTCTCCTCTTCATTCTCAGAGTCACTATCCTCCTCAGCCTTCTCCGCTCTACCCTCTGCCTGCAATCTCAACCCCCTCTTCATCAACACAACCCTCACCCCCGTCCCAATAGCCAACTTTCTCCCCTCATTCACAATCTGACTCGCCAACTCCCTCGTAGGCGCAACCACAATCGCCCTCAGTTCATTCTTGACCTCTCCCCCCTCATTCACCTCCCCCCTAGCCTTCAAAACCCCCTCAATAGCCGGAATCAAAAACGTAATCGTCTTCCCGCTCCCCGTCGGCGCAACAGCCAAAAAGTCCACCCCCTTCTCCATCTCCTTATCCCCCAGCGCCGTCCCCGGCTGCAACAAAAGCGGCAGCGCGCCCATCTGCACTTCCGTGGGGACTTTAAACCCCTGTCGTGTAATATTATCTGCCAAAGTCTGATTGATCCCATAATCATACTTCAGCTGCCCAAACGCAGTCAAAGGCTGGGGCCAGAGTTGCGCAAGTTTTCCCTTTTTGGGCCCCTTTTCCTTGCCCTCTTCCTCCCCTCCCTCCTTCGACTTTTTCTTCTTCTCCTTCTTCTCCCCTACCGCCCGCGCCTCCAACTCAGCAACACCACCAACCGACTCGGACAGCAACGTAAATTTTAACCTGTGCGACCTCAAAATCTGCTTGCATTCGTCCTCGTCCAGCGTCTTGACCTTGCGCTTTTTGTTCTTCTTTTTCTTTTGGTCTTCTCCATCCTCTTCATTGTGTTGCTGAACAGCCTCAGTCCTGGGCTTGGGCGGCGCGAAAAAGTTGACGTCGCTTAGGTCGTCCTCGTCGTCGTTTTCCGGCCCGTCATCTTCAGCATCTTTATCACCACTCTTATTCTTCCTCTTCCTCTTCTTCCCCCTCGAGGAGGAAGACACCGGGTCGTTGAAGAGCTGCGGGTGGGGGACCGCGCCGGCGGAGGGGAGCTTTGCTGTGGCTGCGACTGCGGCGGCTGAACCCTTTGCGGTTTGGTTTTTCGGGTTTGGCTTTGTGCCTCGGGAGAGGATTTTGAGGATATCCATGACTGTCTGTAAATTAAATCAATTGGCGACGTGGTACTGTCGCAACACTTGGGAATGTCTGCGCGCGCGAAGCTGTTGAAAAGTGAATGCCTGCAAACAATTTTCGAGAAACTGCATCGAAGAAAGGTTCGATAAGAAAAAGTTGTGCCCCACAATTGGCTGCCAAGGGTCTTATCGATGGGGACGATTTGCCGGCGGCAGCTCGAGTCTGGGGTCTAAGCTCAAGCTCCCCGTTCAGAAGTCAGGGTTGTGCGGTCAAGTGATGTATTGTACATATCTTACAATTCCTGTGGCTCTTCAAGAGAATGGGTATTTCATCTATTTACACCTCTTTGGCAGCCTCACCAGCCCGCGCCTCAACAACCTCCCCACACCTTCCGCAAAGCGCATCCTCCACCGGCGCAACATACCTCCAGCACCGGGGACATTTATGCTGCTTCGGAGGCAGAACATACGCCGTATGAGCCTTCCCACTGACCTCAAACACCTCACTATACTTCCACTCCGCCCCCTCAACCTCCTTGGGCGTCTCGCCTCCGTTAGATTGAACAATATCCACCGCCGAAACCACAAACATGGCATCCAGCTCATCCTTGAACCGTTCCAAAACAGCCAACCCACCCTCAGCATGAGACACCAACACAACCGAGCACCCCAGCGACGAGCCGAGCACCTTGTCCAATCTCGCCCGCTCCGAAGCAGCCTTGATGGCGCCATGCGCAGCCATAATAGCAGGGATGCTCTCCCGGATGGTCTTCTCATCGTAACTAAGTCTAACAGGTTCAATAAGCGGGGCGTCATAAAGCTGCTTGAGAGGGTGAACAAGAGAAGCATCATCCTTCATCCACTGAGGGCGGTACTCCCATGCCTCTTCGACAAGCACGGGCGTGACGGGCGCCAGCATTCTCAACAGGCCGTTGAAGATGGGCTCCAAAACGCCGCCAGAGTCACCGCAGTATAGTCTGTCCTTGAGTGTCTCCAGGTAGAAAGCCGACACGTCATTGACAACCCAGCGGCTGAGGGCCGCTTGCGCCTTGTTGAACTCGTAGTTGTCGTAGTACTTGCCGACTTCTTGCATGACATCCTTGAGCTGGATCAACGCAATGTGATCGGCCACTGTTAAGGGGGCTGTGCGGGCATCAGGCTGCATGCTTCCGGTGAACATCTTGATGATGGTGCGGTACTTGAGCAGGACTTGATGGACAGTCCGGAGGACTGGCTTGCCTAAAATGATATCGCCTGTGTAGTCACTGGTTGCAATCCAAAGGCGCAGAGCATCCGGGCCCAGCGCTTCTGGTTCGCGGTTCTTTCTGCCTTGTGGTTGACCAGGCTGGGGTGGCTCAAAAAGAAGCGAGCCGTCCATAACCTCATTGGCAGAGATGATGTTCCCGAGAGACTTGGACATCTTCTTGCCGTCCTTATCCAGTGTAAATCCGTGAGTGATGAGTGTTTTGAAAGGTGAAAGACCAAGAGTATTGGTAGTTGATGACCCTCCTGGAGCGTCCTGAGCGACCATGGCAGCAACCCGGGTCAGAAGAGACGACTGGAACCACCCGCGATGTTGATCACTACCCTCGAGGTACACATCAGCTTGCTTGTCCGTCTGGGTCCAGCTGCTACCACTGTCAAACCAGACGTCCATGGTGTCTTGACCACGGCGGAACTCAGCCGCCCGATCGCGCAGTGACTCCGGTAACCACGCAGGGTCATGGGCATCATCAAACCACCAGGCATCAATCTTCCTTTCCCTGATCACAGAGATGATGTGGTCAATACTCTCATCAGTCACGACCGCATTGCCATTCGCATCATACAGAGCCGGGATGGGCACACCCCAGGATCGTTGACGCGAAATACACCATTCGCTCCGGCCCTTGACAAAAGCCTCGAGTCTGTTCTTTCCAGTCTCGGGCACAAAACGCACCTCCTCAAGCGCAGCCAGGGCTTGCTCCTTGATGCTCCCCACATCGGCAAACCACTGAGCTGTGGCGCGGATGATGATGGGCTTCTTCGTCCGCCAGTCATATGGGTACTTGTGCTTGTAATATTTGACCTTGAGAATGTACCCATTTTCGTTGCCAAGCAAGTCCAACACGGCGTCACTACCGCCTTCCAGGACGGGAATTCCCCCGAGTAAATCAGGGTTCCTGGGGTAAGCCTTATCGGTGAAGCGACCCTCATTGTCCACGTGTGAAACTGCTGGGATTCCCAGAGTTTCGCAGGCCAGGTAATCGTCAAAACCATGACCTGGGGCACAGTGCACCATACCCGTTCCTGAATCGCCTCTCACGAAGGGGGCATGGATGATGGGACGGCCTTCCAGAGCAGTCAAATCATCCAGAAGAGGGTTGAGATACCTCAGCCTCGTCAGCTCAGAGCCCTGGACCTCGCCCAGCACTTCGGATAGCTCGGGGAGATCTCCACCTGCGCTTCCCTCTGGTATGCTCACAAGGTGAAGCCCCTCGTAATCGGCAAACCTGACGATAGAGTAAGTCATATCATCGCGCACCGCGATCGCCTGATTTGCAGGAAGCGTCCAGGGTGTCGTCGTCCAGATCACCGCATAGAGCTTTGCATCCTTATCCACCCCCTCCAGCCCAGAAATCACCTCCTGCCACCCATTGACAATGGGTAATCTAACCCACGCCGACTTTGACACATGGGCCTCATTGTACTCCAGCTCAGCCTCAGCCAGCGCAGTAGCCGATGACGGCGACCAATACACAGGTTTATGTTTCCGGTAGATGAGCCCCCTCCGAGCCATCTTCTGGAACAGCCGCAGCTGCCTGATCTCAAACTCGGTGTCCATCGTCGTCCACCTATTTTCCCAGTCGGCCATAACGGCATACGACTTGAAGCTGTTCATCTGGGCCTTGACCGTCGAGGAGGCGAGCTTGCGGGCAGCTTTTCGGATACCCCCCGGCGACATCTTCTTACCGCCCTCGGCAGCCTCGACAACCTTCATCTCGATCGGGAGACCATGGCAGTCCCATCCTGGTACGTACTTGACGCGGCGACCTGTAGTTTACACCCCACCCACAACCGGTCAGTAACGTGTCGCATGACGGGTATTCCCAAGCAGCGTCAAGCGCACCTTGCTGGACCTTGACCCGGTTAATCATGTCCTTGAGGATCTTGTTCAGCGCGTGGCCAGCGTGAAGCTCGCCATTGGCGTAGGGGGGCCCGTCGTGAAGGAGGAACTCGTTGTCGGCAGGGCGATTGGCCGCCTGCCACTCGTAAAAATCATCGGTGCATCGCAGGATGTACTGCTTCCGTTCGTGGAGTCGCGGCCGGTTTCTGAATGGCAAGACGAAAAACTGAGCAAATTGATTTTGGGGGGGGAACGGTGGGCAAACAGAAGATCCTTACGGGAAACTTGACTTGGGCAGCCGTAGCGTGGACTGCCAGGATTTGGACATTGTTCCCCTCCGTCGCAACGTCACGTCATGGCGGCCTGGTCGGGGAAAAAGTGGTGGTTTGGAGATTTTTCGAGAGCGGGTCGGCGATGTCGGTATAAATCGGCCGAAACCTTCCTAACTGTCAGCTTGGCTCCCTTACATATGATAGAGAATTGCGGCTCAAATGCAACGTGAGCACACCATCACAACGACAGATTGAGGGTCAATTTTTGTAGTTGGGTTTTTGACCAACTTGTTCTTCTATTCCATTATCTTTATTACAAGGCAAGTGCCTAACCGTCATCCCCAACCACCAAGCCACCCATGCGTTGTGTGCCAACCATCAGCATCAGCCTCAAAACAAAATGAATGATATGCTCTTCCCCCCAGAAGCTGTCTTGCGTATCCATCCCTCCATGCTTTTATCTATCTGCACCAAAGAAATCCCTTCTCAAGAACTTTACTTCGCCCTCCTCCCAATCAGCATCCCAACCTCAGGACACCACTCCTCAATCTCCCCCATCCTCTCCCCAGCCTTCCCCTTCCACCACCTCTGCGGCTGGTGATACCCCAGCGGCCTATCCCCCCAAAGCGTCTCAACCGCAAACCTCTTCGCCTCCTCCACCCCCGGCAACCTAACCCTATAATCCCCCTGTGCCCTCCTCTCCTTCAACTTCTTATAAAACCACTGATCCTCAAACCCTCTGGTGTAATTCCCTTCCCTCACCACCTCCAAAAACAACCTCGGGTTTCTGATTGACAACCCCCCATTGTACCCTTCACCATACGTGCTATTAATCGGCGCCCCTACATAATCCCACTTCACAAAGTCGTCAATGGTGGCGATGGAGTTGGCGCAGATGATGCTGTCGAGCTGGAAGAACAAGACTCGCTCGGCATCAGCCAGCTCGTTCCACAACCAGCCGTTGGAAGACGCGAGAAACCTGGAGACCGAGGCGCTATTGGTAAAGGTGACATTCTTGGGCAGGAAGCGAATGTCTAGTCGTCTGGAGGACAAGAGGTTGCGGAAGGCTGGCGATTGGGGAACGGTAAAGTTGTTTGGGGAGGTGAAGATCACCAAGGACCAGTGGGTGGGAAGGACGGAGGAGAAGTGCATGAGGACGGGAACCAGAGCGGGTGAGGTGAGTGAAGATTCGATGAGGACTGCTTTGAAAACTTTGTTTGGGGTTACTGGATCGGCTGGTGGGATGGAAAAGTCTTCCTCTAGGCCATCAAAGTCTGTTGGTGGACTGTCGGTCTTATCCAGAGCATTCTCGGGCGCGACATCCAGACTTGAGTCGAAGTCAAGCGGGGGTTCTTGGTCGAGTTGAATTGGTGTCGCTTCTGGTAAAGGGGTGTTTGGTAAAGGAGTGTTAGATGTCGTAGCGACAGTGGTTGTGGTGCTAACAATACTGCTAGAGCTTGTCGTTACGGCCACATGTTGTTGCACGTCGACTTTCGTCAATGATTCGAGAACCGATTCCTCCTTCAGTGGGACCCTGTCAGTGACCTGACACGGGAGTTAAAGAAAAGAACGACGCTTAAGGAAATCGCCAATGAACAAACCTCTGATCGTGCTGATTGCAAGGACGAATATGTCACCAGAAGCATACAGGCCACCATCACGAGGAGCATCAGCTCCGCTCTTGGGCTACCGCCCGGCCTGGATAATAACGACGCCATGGTGAAAAACACAATGCAGATAAAAGAGTGACAGGAAGCCAAAGGCAAATTTTAGTCAAAGTTCAGAAGTCACTCAATCGAGTGCTCTTGCCGACAGAAGTACGGATGGGCAAACCAACAACCAGCATGGTCACTTCCGTGCTGACCTTATGACGCGGCTGTCCAAAGCACATGAAGACGAAGGAAAAGGGTCATTTTAGATCTCAAGTTCTAGACTTTTATTACTCCCAACGGACTTCCATGGGGTTTGCATCTCTCAGCCAGCCGCATCCCATATCGCAACTTCCACAGCCAATGGCCTGTTCCCGAATAGGTATCAGAGCAGGGGGCCGCTGTCTTAGTCTGAAGACAACGAATTCTGATAGCGCCGGATCTAGACCCACGTCAATGTCAATTGGGATTCCAACTGATTGGTTCAGCTCTGCAATGGCATCGCCCGATTCTTGCTATCGATTCCAAGCTGACACTGGACAGCTCAGCGTTATCCCTAGTCAAACGGTAGGAGGAGCGTGGGAGCAAAACCGAAACCGAAGTGCCGTACATGCACATACCGCCCTGTCCGTAAATTATGCAGATCACTACCGAGAAACCCGATCATCTTCACCTTCATCTCCAGTATCCCGACCGCCTGAACGAGGTTTCGCTCCACGCTTTTGGCGTTTGCCAGCATCATCACCTCTCCAACCCTTCCTCATCTTAATAGGCTGCAAAAACCCGTCAGTGTGAACACCTCCTACCAACTGGTCTTCGCTATCCTCCTCCTCCTCCGTAGTGCGCACTGCTGTCGAGGCTTCGACTTTGTGTACAAGCTTGATGTGCCTCTGGAGATTCGTATTTCTGTTAAAGCCTTCCACAGCGCGAGGGCAATCGTTGAATGGACAAAGATGAGCCCCTCCAGCACCACCGCCAGGTGTAGCTGACTTGCTTGTTCGGGATCGGGCAGCCGGTGTGCTTGCTCTTTTCGTTAGTGCTGGAGTATCGGCAGGCTCTGCAGTGAGAGCAACAGTAGACTGGCGGTTAATCATCAGGTGGTGAGCGAGGAGTTGCTTATTGTCTTCGGAGTCGTTGTCCTCCGATAGAGCACTCTGAGGTTCAGTGAGATTTGGTCGGTATCGTACGGTCTGAATGGCCGGTTTGCTCGAGGTAACGGCTTGCTCGGGAAGGGTATGCATCACCATCTCTTCATTGAAAATATTAGAGCAGCGCTGTGTTGCCCTGGCAATAACCTCTGGTGAGAAGCCAGCGAGAGCAGCTGCACCAAGAACATCCCGCCAGTTTAGCAACCCGATTCGTGAGATCTTGGTCGACACGTTGCTGCCAGAAGAATCGCTCGAACTTGATCTTGAACTTGACCTGAACCTCAATTTCCTCGGCGAACTGCCTGCTCTGGAGCGACTTCTTCCTCTTGATCGACCTCGTGGCTTGCTCAGTACTGACTTCCCATCAACGTCCATCATTTTCTTACGAGACTCTCCGTCTTCGTCTTCCTTGGAGTCTTCGTCCTCATCACTATCACCTCCATACATACCACTTACAGCAGCAGCTCTTGCATAGTGCATTACCGTAAGCGTCTTATCCAACTGCTCCATGATCCTCCTGGCTGCAGGCCGCACTAACGCATAGTTTCGCTCATCATCCGCCGACATGACTGGCGTGAATGTCTGCTCGGCTTTTGCTATTGATGACATCCTTCGTTTCCTTCCTCCTTTTGTAGAACCCGCCCCAGTTGCATCTGTCTCCCCGGCAGCAGTATCGTAGCCTGTTTCCATGCCCGACACTTCATCTTCCTCATCCCCTACCTCACCCTCATCATCATCACCCTGTTCGATCGACTGCATCACATCCCCCTTCTCCTGGCCCTCCTCCTCATCTTCCCCATTCCCCTTCGGCTTGCCTTCCCACTCCTTCACCCTCCTATAAAACCTCTCCTTCGCCAACCTCAACACAGTAGCCGAAACCACCTCCTCCAAATTCCTCCCCGGCCACCTATCCCCCTCTTCCTCCTTTCTCCTGAATGTAAACTCCTGATTCCCATCCTCAGCTTCCAAATCCAACAACCCATCCCCAGGAACCTCTTCCACTCCCAAAGGCCAAGCAGTCCACCCCCTCCCTACATTCCACCCCCGGTTATCTTTCCCCTCTCCAACACAGGAGAAAGTTTCCTCGGGCCCTTTCCTCACACCCTTCTTCAAAGCAAAAGCGTTATACAAATGCGCGCTTAGATCCCCCTTCCTCATATTCTCAATCGACTCCCAGGTCTTTCTCTCGTTGTTGGTCCAGGTGCGCCAGGTGGATGGGTTGCCCTTCCACCTGTTTGGTCTGCGCTCGTTAAGCTCGTTTGAGGAGAGGGAGGCGATGGAGGAGGTGGAGAGGTCGCGCCATTCCTCCTCTTGGGGGGGTTCAGCTGGTGTGAGGGTGTTGTGGGTGGCGGGTAGGGTTTCTGGGAGGCCGTAGTCGTAGGATGAGATTTGTGAGGCGGGTATTCTGAGAGTAGGTTGGTAGGAGGGTGGGATTTGGGAGGAGGAAAAGTCCATTTTGATGTGAGTGGTGCGGGTGTGAGTGAGTGAATGAGAGGTGAGATGGCTGGTTGGTGAGTGAGCGCCACTCATGCAAAAAAAGACGTAAACTCCAGGCTGAAGAAAACCGGAAGCCAAATCTCAGTTCATATGAGAAAGAAGCTCAATATTAGCATATTCGGTGCAATTTCTTCAAGGTTGCCCAGAGCGTTGATGAAAATCGAATGTTTGTGGCTCAGTTTGACTTGAATTTGCAGTTTGAAAGAAGTCGCCCTAGCAAAGTATCACTTACGCCGTCCAACCCTAACCCTGCAAAGCCACCTCTCTTATCAAACCTCATGATGCCCTCATTATGAGTGCTGTTTTCGCCGCAGCAAGGCACATACGACCATAGATAGCTGAAAGCTCGGGATCCCGTCCGCTCTCCCCTAGATAAACAGCTAATCGCCAGATCAGTACTCAGGTGGGTGACCACTGGGGAATCCCTGGTGTTGTATGTTTTTGTCTCCATTTTGAATCTATTTTTGGTGACAGGTGGGTCTATATAAGCCTGATAGGTAGTTGCGTCTTTTGGCTCAGTCAGTCATGAAAGTGTTGGAGAGCTGGTTTAACGGACGAAGAACTTGGGATCGTTCCAGAAAATGATTGGGAAGGGGGTTACATGGAGGGATATATTACAGCGCTGAGTGTATTGTTACGCTGTTTAAGGCTAAACATTTTGGATGTCCTTGGGGTCTCTGGAGACTTGAAGATGTTTGCAGGTCAATGAAGTAAGGTAGATGACAAGACATCTGATATGAGTGTCATCTAAATACCAACACTCACTGTACTCAAATCTGTCATAAGCTACATTTCGCTTCAAACTACTAGTGTTTTTTTCGAGTTCCAGGTGCAAGAGAACGACCAAGTGTCCACCAAAGGTAGACTAACATTGCCTGGGTGCAGGTGGAAGAGTCTTATTAAAGCACAAAGTCATTTAACAACATATCCCATCATCTCAAGTGATCAAAACCGCATTGAGAGAACAGTGGTATCTGATTAAAAACCAAGAAGCGCCTAACAAACAAAATGATTACGCCTTGCCAGCAGCCTTTTCTTTTTCCAGCTTTCTCCTCTTGGAGCGCAGCTTCATGTCCTCTGTGCTCTTCTTCTTGTTGGTGTACTGCATCTGCTCGAACAGCTTGCGCTTCTTCTTGCTCAGCATACCCTTGGCGCGCTCCAGATCCTCGGCCTCCTCCTTCTTTTTCCTTTCGAGCGCCTTCTTCTTCTCCAGCTTGGCTTTGAGCTTGGGGTCTACTTGCTTGCTCTTGACAGCCTTGCCTGAAATTTCAGCCTCGAGCTCACGTTGTCTCTGCAGGACCTCCTCCTCGTCCTCATCTTCATCTTCCTCGTCTTCCACTTCCTCGTCCTCTTCGGCATCAGAGTCCTCCTCTTCATCATTGTCGTTGTCGTCGGCGACGTCCATGTCGTTATCAACCTCGGAGTTCTCCTCATCACTCTCAACCTCATCCTTAGCTTCCTCGATCGCAGCGTCGAGAGCCTCGCCTTCGGTCTCCTGTTCCTCGAGAGGAATGGTAGGGTCGTATTGACCTTGCGTAGGCTTAACGAAGGGGCTGAGATGTGGTGGCAGGCTGGCACCAGGGGCATAAAGCTCTGGGCTCTTGAGTTCTTCGTCATTGATGCAGTCCCACACCCACTGCGGTTGCACGTAAATTCTTCCGGGATATCTTTGGTTGGGTCCGAGCTTCTGTGCGGTCTGGTTATCTTCGCCATCTCCCTGCTCGGTGGTAGCGGCCTGGACGATTGGTCTGTCGACGATCTGGTGTGTGATGGAAGGGTCGGACTCGTCGGTTGTGAAGGAGCCTTCACCAAGGATTGGGTCCCAACCTATCCTCTTGCAGCCGAACGCGCGAAGGATGAACTCGAGAGACTGACGGGGGGTTTCACGCGAGAGGAAGAGGGTGCAGTTGGCGAAGAGCTTGGAGGGATCGTTGCCACTGTATGTTGGCTGCGGCAGAACATCACCGCCGGGAGCAGCAGGCTCGAACTTGTCGATGGCGTCGGTGGCGTTCTCTTCCTCCTCCTCCTCGCCATCGGCCATCTCCTCATCAGCCTTGTCCGCAGCAGATTCAGTCCTCAACTTCTTGACCAGCTTGTCAACCTCAGCCTGAACCTTGGGGTCGGGACCGTGGCCCTCGCCATTGGTGATCGCTTTGGTAGTCTCCTCGTTTGTCGCAAGGTTGACACCCTCCAACGTGAGCGCGGCAAGCTCAGCACCCTTGTCATCCTTGGTCTGATCAAACTTGGGTGGGTACTTGAGACCGATCGAGGAGTACAGTCTGTAGTTGACGAAGCCGAGAAGGGTCATGTAAAACTCGACAAAGGTACCCATGATGCGGAAATCGATATCTCCAACAACCCTTTGGTTGAACTTGTATGGGACCAACCACAAGACGTCCTCGCCCTGAATGTTGGCCTGGTAGTAGATGCCCTTGATAGACAAGAAGGACTTGCGCAGGCTGTGAGAGGTGATGAGGTAGTGCTGGAACTCGTGGCAAAGGCGCTCGCACCGGGCGATCATCTTGGCGGGAACTGAAGTGGTGGAGGGGAGGTTGGCGAAGAGGAAGAGCATGGACAGGCAGTCGTCGAGGTCGCGGATGGCATCGATGAAGGTCGGGTAGCGCTCACGGATGACATGGTGGAGGGTGTAGCGCGGCTTGCCGGTCTGATCGGGACGCCCAGCATTGCGCTCGAGACGGGCAGCATCGCTAACATCGCCACGACCGAGAGCGCGGGAGATCTTCTTCTCGAGAACCTTTTGCTCGCGGAATTTCTGAAGGAGCGGCTCGTGCTGGAGGTACTGGATATCCTTGGTGTAATAGAAGGTGGTGGAGGCGGTGGCCGACTTGGACACCTTCTTGCGACTCCTGGGCTCTCTTGGATAGATTCCCTTCCAAATGCAAAGCTTGCGGAAGTCGGGCAAGCTGATCTGGAGCTTCTTGACAGCCTGTGTGCGGGTGATGTAGTTCTTCGCCTGGCCGGACTGGCCCTTCTTCTTAATTTTGGCCATTGTGTGTTGATCGGGGAACCTCGTCAGCGAATAATCACAGCGTAGGCCAGAACTTTGCAGTGGTTGCAGGCCGCGGGGGTGAACTTTTCCAGTGTTTTTTTTCCCATTCACTTCCTAAACTTTTTTTGTGCCATCTCCCACCGCCGGGAAGCGATAAGAGATATGGTTACGCCGCTCAATCAGAGAAGGGAATCGACATCTCGGCGACCCCACCAAGGACTTCCCTGCATGAGCCGCGCCAGGCATGCAGCGGCCTAAGTGATTCGCTGGCACGACTCCCAGGAGTCTCGAATTTGGCGTCCAAATTTCGGCCACGGTGTGACTTCTGTCGCTGACTTCATCTTCGGTTTTGCGTGTTCAAGAGATGGCGCATTGAGATATGGATGGCGGCATGGTAACGGTGGGAAGAACGGCGGCACTCTATGCTGGCGCCGCCGTTCTGCGGCTTGCCATTTTTACTCTTCTTCCTGATCTCCCGGATCTGTTGACCGGCCGCGTCGAGATCTCAACCCCAGTCACCAGCTTCAAGCGCCGTAAGTTTAGGGTGTCCCGTCACATTGCGCCTCCGATTTTCTTGCCGATTTTCTTGACGGGATGCTAACCAGCTTCAAGTGCAAGAAGGCCTCTTTCTCTATAACCACAATGTGTCGCCATACGATGGTGGTGTCTACCACCAAGCGCCCCTTTTCCTTCCGCTGTTCTCCCTACTCCCGAATGCATTGAGCTACCCGATATTTACCTACCTCCTCTACATTGCGATCGACTTGTTGAGTGCTAGCGCACTATGGAAAATTGCGGACTCGGGCGAGGCAGGTTCATCTGCCCTATTTACATCCCCGCGTCGCGAAAGGAGATGGAACGGATTCATCATTGCAGCTATGTAAGGCACCTCTTTTCACCCCTGAATATGGGCGCAGGAGATCGTGAAGATGCTGACAGAACGTAGCTTCCTTTTCAACCCCTTCACCGTGGCAACATGTCTCGGAAGGTCCACAAGCGTATTCACCACTTGCGCGATTCTCCATGCCATCGCCAAGGCCGTGTCCGGCGCACCCTTCAGCGCCATGGTTGCGCTGTCCTTTGCGAGCTATCTGTCGATGTACCCGTTATTATTACTTCCGCCGCTTGTTCTGCTTTGCTTCGACAGACAACGCCCCGAACGAGCCAACAAATCAGTCGTCTCTTTTGCCGCATCACACGTTCCGGTTGTGTTCGGTGTGCTGGGACTGTTGTTCGGCATGTCGTATCTTATTACAGGCTCATGGGAATTCCTGCCATCCACATACGGTGTACAGTTGACCCTGTCAGACCTGACACCCAATGTCGGCCTGTGGTGGTACTTCTTTATCGAAATGTTCGACTCCTTCCGGTCCTTCTTCCTGGCAGTCTTCTGGCTTCACCTCTCTTGTTACGTCGGCGGTCTTTCCGTCCGGATCCGGCGGCAACCCTTGGTGGTGTTGACCCTCCTTCTTGGAATATTCGCCATCTTCAAGCCTTACCCTAGCATCAGCGACACGTCACTCTTCTTGGCCATGGTGCCATTATACCGGCACGTCTTCCCACTTATGCGCTACAGCTTCGTTATTGCGGCAGTCATCATGTATGCCTCTTTCCTTGGGCCGGCATTCTATTATCTTTGGATCTACGCCGGCAGCGGCAATGCCAACTTTTTCTACGCCATTACTCTTGTGTGGGGATTGGGACAGAGCCTGTTAGTTTGCGACCTCATGTTTGCGGTGTTGAGAGATGAATGGGAACTGGAAAGGCCCGAGATGGCGGGCAAGGAGATCAGGCAAATATGATTGCTATCAAGGAGGCATACAACATATGGATCTAATGAGTCCATGGTATTTAGATTAGAAGCGAGCGATACACCGACATAACCAAGAATCAAAATCATCGTTGCATATATTGTCAAGTGGAAGTTCTCTGGCTCATTCTTTGTCGACACAGACCATTGCAAACGACGTCACGTCATCACAGCCTGATGGCGCCTTCCCTGCAAGGCTGAAAAAGCAGCCCCACCTGAACGAACTTACCGCCCTTCCATGACATGTTATTGGTGCCTACGACTCATCTGATTGTTTACCAACTTCAACTTCAACTTCAACATCATAAGAAACTGATGGTTCATGGGTAACCATGACACCCATACGACGATACTTGAGAATTACCAAATATTCGGTTCTCGAGTGCCGCATATACCTGGACAACCCCGCACTGACACAGTCATGGCTCCTGAACCCACGGGACCCTATTCTTCCCAAAGTTATTGAGAGTGTACGGCCGCTGGTCTTGCCGAAACTGCGCGAGGAGCAAGAGCGAGATCGCATGAAGAAAAAGAGCAAGAAACGAACCATCAAGGATGTCGTGGTCCAAGGTAAGAAGAAGCATATCGTTACCCCAGGTTCTCGGGCCCTGCCAAGTGTGTGGAAATCGTACAGCTTATGCTGACCGCTGAGAGCAGATGACTTTGAGGTGTCGATCTTCCTGATGGAAACCGACACGAGGCACTCACTGTTGCACAAGAGGAAGCACTTTCGTGACAAGGTGCAGACTAAGCTCACGTCCAACTCTTCAAAACTGACAGGCGGGGCTCATGACGCCCCCATTGATGTTGACGGGGATGAGGTGCTCCAGGAGGCAACCGATGGGGATGATGATGTGCCACTGATCCGCGAGGAGGAGGATGATCAGAATGCCATCAACCTGGACGACATCCCCGCGATAGATGAAACAACAACAAACTCGGCCAGTACCAATCGGAGACCAAAGAGGCGCAGGCAAACCAGCGGGGAGAATGAGGGCGTGTCGAACCCCTCCGAGATTGATCCTGACGTTGTTGAGACGATTGATACAGATTCATCAAATGATCAGCTGTTCGTTGGTGACGGAGACGACGACGATGACAGTGACACAGCAGCTGGAAGGCCGCCCCCATCAAAGCGCCGTCGGGAGAAGGCGGCCGCTCGAGACATGGATGGACCTGACGACAAGAAGAAGTTGGGCATGGATATCTCATACGAGGGTTTCGCCATCTATGGCCGGGTGCTGTGCCTCGTCGTCAAAAGACGGGAGGGCATCGGAAAGGGCGGAGGTTTAGCAATGTCGACGAGCGGCAGGTCCCAAGCTGCCGGCCGACCTCGAGGTCAAGCTATGATGGAGAACTGGATATCTTCTACGCAACTTCCCGATGAGGCTGGTGCGGGGGATGAGGAGGCGTCGTGATATGGCCACCATAGCATTGCGATGCTTCTCTATCGGGCCGGCCGCATGTTGAGCGACCGGCCACTCGACACAACATCAGGGCGGGGTATCTATACTAACATATCACAACAGCAGCAGGGAATAGCCTCATGTGAGTGGTTCGATTGGCAACTGCTTGATGTCGTCAGAAAGAGCCCCAGGAACGTCTCAACTTTCGTCAACTCAACCCGCCCTCAAACATGATCATCCGGGACACCCCGCAATATCAGTTTCGGACTGCCGCTTGGGGAGCATATGCACGAGGCTCAAAAGACCAACGAATACGAATTTTCAGGAACCTTGAGATCTTCATGCCGCCATGTCTGGTGGCTTTTGGGCTTGAACAGCATGGATTGCGGCTTTTACCCTCCTGGTCCGACGAAAAGAGGCCAAACCTACATATCGCTTGCAGACGCCAATCACAACAGAATGGCCGAACTGCGGCAACACCAGTTGAAACTGTGGACGTCGGCAGTTGCCCCAGTCAAGCGTTTACAGCCAGCGGGTAGGCACTGAGAAACATGCACCTGGACGCCTCTTTTTGTTGGCGTCAAATGATAGGGAAGGTGTTTCTGACCCAAGCATCGTCTATCGGTACGGCATCTCGGGGCCCAGTCTTGGTGTTCTGGCCCCCAGTTCTTATCACAATCTATCACACCCACCTGTGAGACGCCGACTGTGTGTGACTTGAGCATCGCTGGCAATCACTACTCTACGCCGCAGGTGAAGGACGGTACATGACGACAACCATCATGAACGATACCCGGAAGGCTGAAAACCGAAACAATCGATCATCATCAAAGCCTTGTCTGTATCCGTATCTGCGGGGCATACAAAGCCGCCAAGTGGGTTAGCACTTGGAGATGGCCTCATGAGCTCAGTAATCGAGATCGTACGGATGAATTCCGTCCGCGAATTCTCCCGAACTGCGCCTCGTGAACAGAAGGCCGGCGCCATCGTCTCCGCCCCCGCGAATAATCAGGTTTTGGCGTACAGCTTGGTCTTGTTATCAGGCCATGCAAGGCGGCCGCGGGGTGCGGCTGCCTGCACAGGGCCGGAGGACGTTCTCCAGGCCGAGGATGGCGGGGCGAGGGAGGGGTGAATTGGTTGCAACCTTTATCCAGGAACGGAAGGATGGAAGTGGTGATCTCTGAGATGTTTGAAGTTGAAAGCAAACAAACACTTGAAAGTTCTTCCGCTAGCCAACCGCTTGTTTTACCAGCGCCAATTCCACGCCGCATAGCAGCATGAGCTGGTTATGGTGGTTATATCATCATTGCTATACTATACTATTGTTTCCGCGCTGCAATCGCGCGCTCCAGGAATAGTTTTGTACTAATGAATTCGAACCGTCCGTGGATCATCACCGGTTTTTGACTCTTTGGGGGGTTACAGACACAATACACATGAATACAATATCATTTCCATCGGCATGATTCAATACAAGAAACACTCGCTCCGTCTCATTGTGCCCCCACGACGACTGAGACGGGACATGATGGACATGATGGACATTCGCTCCCATCCATCTCAAACATCTCGGTAGAATTACCGAAGCGTATTCGGTTGCTGCTGCCGTCACTCCTTCTCTTCTCTGGTCTGTCTCGGTCATCGTCGCTCACGAGCGGCAGATACGAGGTTCCCGAGGAGTTTCGGACACAAGACGAACCCCCAGGATGCCAAAGAGAGATGAAATTTGGGAATGATGGACGATTTCGGGAATAGGAAACCTCGACAAGACGAAAGTCCCCCGTCTGTGCACCGTCGCATGATTTTGGGCTAGTCTTGATGAGCTCAACTGCTGCTTTCTGGTGGAGGTGGGCCGCATGAATGCAACCTCCCTAACCCATTTGCAACGACATGGGGTTGTCAACTCAAAATAGGATCACTAGTAGGTAGGGGGGAAAAGAGAGACCGCGAGTTCGGGTTGTGTGGCTTTTCCTAGTTGACGGCTACGGCGACCATGTCACTTGGAGGGTTGTGTTTTCGTTGTCTCCCCTTTCTTGCGGACAGGGCAGGGTCCAGATGGTTGCTTACCTCATTCATTCGAGCTTGCTGGCTCAGCCACGGGCTTTGTGATTAGAGGAGTCGTATTGTACTTATCGCGATTTCATGATACCGGGGGGATGTATTAGAAGATTTGGCAGAGGAGATAGGGAAATGTTTCTCGGCACTATGGAGTATTACATACCTCTATCGGCGTGCCGGGCATACTCGACGGGCAAATAGAAGACATGCAGCATGCAGGAGGAGATTATGATCTGAATAACTTTTTTCTGTTGAACAAGATGTTCCAGACCCTTCTTGTCTTTTGCAGTGTGTTGTCTTTCAGGGGATGTCGACAGGTGGCTTGTGCGCGCGTGCGCAACAACCTGCAGGCAGCAGACAAAAAGGCAAATTGATGAAGCCATTCCAAAAGGAGCCTCCTGCAGCAGGCGATCGCCAGGGGCTTTGGGGTTACGCCAGCACCATTTCCACCACGTGGGGGGCAGGGGTTGTTTTCAGGCGCTCTGACCTGGGGCTTTTCTTCTTTGAGGTTGGAGCGCTCACCCAAGCCGTGGGGCGCATCAACTGGGGTTCCGCACAATAAAAAAAGGAAAAAGAGAGATAGCGAGCATTAAAAAAGGAACAAAATAACCGGTGGCGCGCTTATTTCAAGAGCTGGGGGGGGGGGGGAAAGACAAGAGAGCTGATGATGATATTGGGGCTTAACTGGATTTGGCGATAGTTTGAACAGGTCAAGGTTTCAGGACCTGGGAGTAATGAGAGGGTTTGTTGCTGTGATTGGTGGAAGAGCGAGGGAGACGGTTTTTCTTTTTCTTTTTTTTCGGGAACGGGAGTTCGCTGACGCCGATCGATATGACGAGAGTCCCCGGCGCCTTAACCTTGCCCCGAACTGTTGGGGCCGAAGGACCGGCCGGCGCGGGAGTGGGATGATTAAATTGTATGCGCTGTGCGCGGAATTCGCGATGGCATCCCACATGCCCAGCAACCCATTCCCAGCTGAACTACTGAACAAGATCGACGGGGTCGTGACAGAGCGGTGGTACCGAGCTTCGGCTCGGAGAAGGACGAACGAAGCAACGAAGTGTCCTTGACATAACTTTTTTTTCATTATTCTTGCTCTCTTGGACCTTCTTGCATGAAGGCACCCATTTTGTGCCCTCGTGAGAGTGAAAGTCTTCGGCGGTCAACAAGGAAAACCCCACGCTGTCATTTCCGGTGTCTGCGACTTTTGCCGCAAAGCAAGGACCACCTGCCCAGCGCAATAGGCGCGCAACGGGTGACAAGCCGAGCTTTTTTTTTTTTTTTTGATACAGATGTTCTTTCCTCAAACGACTGCCGCGATCTCCGTCGATAACATCGGTATGCCGGCCAGGCTGAACAGCGGTGTACTTTTTTCGGTCATTCCAGAGAATGGAGAAGGGTCTAATTATGTCTTGGGGACTGAGAGACAAGTGTGACCCAACAACTGTAACCGTACTGCCGGGAAACCTTGTGATACGGAAGAAGAAACAGAGAGGGTTCTTGTGTGTTTTATTTTTACGAACGAAACTGCAACGTTCGGTTGGGGGGGGAGGGGACTTGTGTTGTTGAAAGCTGGGGTTGGAGACTCCACACATGGATCAGCCCTCTTCGGGATTTCCAGATGAGAGAAGACTCCGTCAACACAAGACAAAAAGACAAGAACTTGAGACGAACATGATGACAAACCGCAAAGTGGTGATTCATGGGCACACATAAACGACGTCAACCCCAAGAAACCCGGAAGCTTCCTTTCGCTGTTTCGTCCCGACTCGCCTGCGATACATGGTGTATCATCCTCATCCCAACTTTCCTTGTTACAACCAGGCTTCCACATACGCAGTATGACATGGAAGGCAGATGATAAGCAGCAAGAGCCGTTCGGGGTTGTTGGTGATGTCAAAGCCCCCCCCCCCACCCGAGCCCACGGAAATCATCAGTTTGTAATATGTAAGACTGCAACGGTAAGGGCATCGCAAAAAAAAAACGTGATGGCGCCCAGAAAGAAAATCGGCTACTGCACTGTTCTTTTCGATTCCTTTCCATGCGGTTTGGTTCTTTTCTTCCTGGCCAGTCATGATCAATCCCAGAAAACTCCCTCGAGGGAACGCAAGGCTCCAAACTATCATTACCAATATGCACCTCTACAATTTTGGGCTTCGATGGGCTGACGAGTGTGATGAGAGCTGCAAGAGAAGGACCGACAGCTTGGTTCATCCCCCAAACAAGATTAAGCTCCGGGAAGGGATTGAACGCCTCTTTTTTTCTGCCCTCGCAGGTGTGTTAGGGCTTACAGCTTTCCACGGGCGACGCACCCGTTGTTCCTTGTCTGTTGGTTGTTGGGCACCACCTACATACCACCCCACCGGCAGCCAGCCGCACATTTGAGTGTCTGGTAAATCATCCGTGCGTGGAGAGAAGAAAAAAGAAACCTGTCAGATTTTTGTTATCTTTTTTGAGTGAAAGCCCTGTTTTTGCCAACTTTCCCGAGGGAACACGAGAAACGACGACAATCACACACAAATGCCGGCGGACATCTCGGCATTAGAGGCTGGTTGATATCAAACCACCTTCATCGGAGCAGACCCCTCCGCTGCTCCGAACCCACATCCCGCGTTGCTTCTCTCTCATCTACAATCCCCATGTAAATTACCCCAGAAAGAAAAACTGTTGTCTAGGGTAGTTTGAGAGGGCCTCGGGCAACGTCATCATCTCTCCGTGTATGCACACCAAGCGCTACAAATCCTCCGGCATATCCCATTATCAGTGATAAAAAACAAGGCTAGAGAGAACGTCAACAAGCTAGTGTATCACAAACGTTGTGAACCAGACCACCTTTTCTTCCCAACAAGGTCAGGTCAATCAACACAAATCAAGGCAAAGTGGCTGGTGGCTGTATTTCAAGATCCCTCGTAATAACGAGAAAAGATAATCCCGTAGCCGGCATCCGAAGATGGAGAGAAAGAGAGGAACAACCAAAAACGACGTCAAAAATGAGACAGGGACCACCATGCCTGCCTGCCTGGAATCTCCAAGACGTGAAGCGGCTGCTGCGATGTCGATATGACACAGACAAGCGGTGAAGAATCAAACAAACGCATCCTCCGGCGCTTAAGAGAAAAAAAAATATCAACACCAACAAGAAAAAGGCTCATGTCAAAGGAAAAAATATTCAAGGAATGCCGCCGTTGTGTGGTGGTTGGCATCTTTGCATGTGATGCCCACAGTGGAGGCAAGTGGAGGCGGTTGGGTTGGAGGGAGAAAAAGGAAATTGAAAGCCGCCCCCACAATTCCTGACAGGACTGTTCGGAAGATGTTCTAGAAGGTTTCCGCGTTTGGGTGGGTTTTGTTCATTTGGTTACTGGTAATTTCACCATGTTTGTGAAATGACAAAGGATGGCTAGCCCGGTTTTGGCCATGTATTCTTTTTTCAGCTTGTATCAAAATTACGAGGCTGGGAAACTCATTGGTGTTCGGAAGGTAATGTATCGCTGAAATGTAACTTTCCCACCCCACCATACAAGCCTGTATGTATGAGAAGCCAGATTTCAATCCGGGCCCTTCTCCTCGCTGATGAGGCAGTTCTGCGACTGTCACCGCCGTTGAGGCAAATTGCAATCACCAGTTTCACCATCATCACACTCTGCAGCATCACAAAGCACAAGACTTGAACCAATCCACTTCTTCACCGCTTGCTTGCAGGCAAAAGAAGATCGCCTTTTGCCGAAACCGTTCGTGCCCAACTTCCCGGGTTTTTCTTTCGAAGAGTTTGTGGATGCATGGAACTCTGTGCGAGTGGAAGGAGGGGTCAGATGATGGATTCTCCGACACCAATCGGCGGAAATTGATGCAGGCAAAGACAGGTCCCAAAGTTGTGGTTGGTTGCAAGACGCAATAATACCGTAGGATTGACAACGCCCGACTCAGCCGGATCGGCGAGACAGTAAAAAAAGAAAGATATCAGTTTTCTCCCTCTCTTGGGATGAATTCGTCATCGGAGAGATTGTTGGTGTTTTTGGGAGGGGCAATCAACAAACCGATAGAGATGAGGGGCAAGAGGATTACAAGGTTACACAGATTTGTCCACGGGATCGTACACGTGCTCGCCCTGTGACGCATGATCATGTTTTCCTGCCCATGGTAGCAATGCAAATGCAGAAATCTCTGTTTGCGGCGATGGTGCTGTGGAAAGCCGGCCAAAAATGAAACAAGATGTTTATGGGTGGTGATGAATTATGATGATGGTGTAGCCAGGGAGGGTTTGTAAGAATGTGGGGTTTCGGTCTTACGAACGTTGGAGCATCCTTCCGTACCAAGCTGCCGGGTCACTCGGCGGCGGGCGTTTTCGGGCTCGGTCTCCGGTCTCCAGTTTTCCACGGTGGAAATGCACAGACATTCTCACGAAACCATGTCCGTATTGGGAAAGTGCTGCTTGTTGTTGTTGTGGCTTCCTTGTTGCTGACATTAATCTCGGGCATCACAAAAACTGAAGCTAGCTAGCTGAGGGAGCGGGGATGTAGGTGGATGGGACTGATGATGGGTGGGTGAGAAGGATAATTCTCATATGGTGTGTGTGGTTGGTGAGATGACGCCCGACGGTACCTGAACTGCGCCGCCTGACTTACACCGAAAGCCGAAGGGAAGGTGAGCACTAAGGTGTTCCTGGATGGGATGAATTTCAGCCCGTATTATACCTCCATCTCGAGAGCTTTGGGGAGCAGTCGGTGATGATCATCAACAACGCGCAGACGAACACGAAGATGGAGGACCCGAGATAAGAGTAGGTGCCGAGGTATATTGAAAGGGTTGCCATCCAGCACTGTAGATAATGCCTGCTGCTGAGTGAGAGTGATACAGCATATCAGCTCGCCATGATAATTACTTGCATCAAAAAGAGCCCCCAACGTTTTGCGGGCAAAAAGCAAACAGACACCTTGGGGGTTGATGGTGTGTCGACAATTGATTGAAACAATCTACCGAGCGGCCGCGATCCGAATCTCGGACTCGCGTGTCATTGGATACCGAGAGCTGCCCAATATCAAAAAGTTTGCGTGGTGCTGAACATCGTCCTGTATCAGTCTTCATGATGCTGACACATGATAACATGTTTGTTGCTATTTAGTGCGCAAGGCTATCGAGAAATATGTACGGAATAAGAACAGTGCATCGGCTAATTCCTTCCTCGCTTATCGTGCGGCCTTTGACGTTGCTCCCAAGCCCGATCATGTTTTGTTGCCCAAGTCGACTTGTCGGTTCCCTCCTGATTCTTTGTGTTCCCCCAAAAAGATCATGATTGACAGATGCTGGTGGCTGGAAAAGTGCTGGAAAGAATGCTTCCCGGCAGTGCTGCGCCGCCTTCAGCTTCCGCCCAAATTATTGACGATGCTACGCCGTCCCAAAAATACGGAGAGATGCGCGCTGCAGTTCTATGTCATGTATGCACAAAAGAGGCGAGGTGAGAACAGACACATGGAAGATCAAATTAGCCGCGCAACCTGAGAAAGACGGCGGCTCGCGGTTAATGCTACTGTCGTCTTTCAGTTGTTGCTCCGTTCCATGTCATAGTAGCACAGCTATGCTTCAAATAAGCGCTCGCTTGAGTCTTGACTGTCAAAGCGCAGGCGACACTGGGCGGCTGTTGAGGGAATTCCCAGCCCAAGCCGTGATGGGTTGTGATATTTCTGTTTTCTTCGCCGTGTTCATACCGCCGCTCTTGCAGCCGACAGTCATCCATCAATGCCATATTGCACCAGAGCAAAGTCTGTCATAGAAATTCCAAAAGCGGACAATCTCGCAGGCCACGAAACACCAAGCACTCTTCTCGGGCCCGTTGCTGCATTGCATTACATTGCAGTTACATGAGGTGTCTAAGTGAGTGTACCCTTCGTGTCGGGAAACTGAGACTGAGACCACGTTATCCGTATGTGTAATGGAAGTCGGTGGTTTCGGCGGGTTGCATATTGAAACAAACAATCTTCCTCATGCCGGAGGTCACGCTATGTTTTAGTTTTCTGTTTATTGTTGATTTCCCTGTGCCGCGGCCGCCGCATATTCTCGTCAGAATTTTCTTTCTGTTATTTACTCTGTACCATGAAATCGAGGTTGTCATTGAATCCTCCGAATTTCCTTGCTTACTCCGTACCGATTACACATCCCGGGTCTTCGGGCCTTGGTTGAAAGTTGCCCAGTTGACAACGCGTCCAAGTGCCCTGTGTGAATGTGAGTCACTGTACCCTGTAGTATATCGGCCTTACCGTGTGTCCGGTATGCCCCCCCAGTAATAGACACTTGGTGAATGCCTCATAAAAACCAAAAGGCGGGGTTGGGGTTGAATCGGGTTGCCCAAACGGGAAAGATATGGTTAGGTTGACAGCCAATGCCTAATCGTGTGCCCCGCGCCTGGCGACAGTCTGGCTCGTACACCGACATATAGATGGAAATGTGGTGTCATCAGTTCAGTCATATGAATCCAACCCTGTTTTAGTTTTCAAATGTGAGGTGTGAGTGTGTGCATGTCGTGAGGATGTAAGTGCGGGGTTATAAGACGTGGAAATGATAGCCTTGCGTCGGGACAATGTTGTTGTTGGATAAAACGTGGGGCTTCATGTCAACCGGGCCAATCGAGCTCTCGCGATGGGCACCTGTTCCTGTTCCTGGATAAGAAGAGGCAGGCCGCCAAATGGTGGCCTACTTTGGGTGACCGCCACCACACCACCTTCACGAATGTCGTCCAGGTCAGAAACAAAAGAGGGTGTGAAGGTTGAGCCCACCGTCGGAGCGGACAGCCGACGTTTTCTCCCGTTCCGCTCCTCCACGGTACTGGTCTTGTAATTACGGTGGTTCCGTACTGGTAGGGTGAGCCGTGCTGTAAGGAGCTGAATGCTGACGAGGCTGGATGCTACGCTTCGAGAGCACCATTCTTCTGGGACGAACCAAACGGACCAAAGGCTGAAAGTGGAATATCTCCAGATGATGACACGCAGAAAGTTGTTGTTGTGCTGCCAACCGCAGCTGGGGACCCCTCATCGGCCTCACCGGAGGGGCAGGAAAAAGAAAAGAAAACCCCAAAATCCACTTCTCTTTCAACCTCTCTCAGCCCGGTGGGTGGAAGATCGGAGCAAGGGCTTGTGCGCTGAAGTGCCGCCTGTCATCAGATCCAAACAATTTCGGTATGCTTCGGCTGGTCGGCTGTTGTCGAGTGGATTTTCCCCAGACTTCCATATCACTGATCAGAAAACGAAACGACGTGCCATGAGGGCTCACGACGCACAACGGATTCAGGTGATCATTCGGCCGTGATCATGGCGAATTGTGTGGTTCCGTAATGACTTGTCATCTCTCGGAAGCTTGGTATACCACGAGCGCAATGAACAGCACCCGCAAAGGCGCCCAGAAACGTGCGATGGTGTGGTCATCAGTCTTGCGACACTGATTTGGAGGATACGAGAGCGGCAGGGATCGGTCCGTGATGGCGAGGGCGATGAGAAGATTCTTCGAAAAGGATGGGTTGCAGTGTGGTGGCCAGCTGACCTGGACCTGCATCGGCTGCTTCAACTTTCCCCTGGCAGAATGACGGACAACCAAAAGATCGAAGAGACGGTTGTTTCTGAAACAGAACTTGCTCTTTGCGCCGATGGAATTCCGTTCTCTCAAACATTGTAGGGCTAAAATCAATTTCCTCGGGCATACAGAGTACTTAGGAGTAAAGGCTGGGCATTGCTTTGATAGCTGTCACCGCCTCCAGGCTGCGTTTGCGTCTTCTAATTTGCTCCGTACACCGTCATTTTTCCATTTGCTGCGTTTGTAGTTTCGGTGCCCAGCCCTTGAGCCAGGTCTACAGTGACAGTGTCGTGGAAGGGTGACGGTGACGGCAAAGTCGAATCTCCTTCAGGGCGTACGGCCCCTGAAAGATGCGCTGACATGGGCCCCGCCCCCCCTGAAGAAGAAGCCCTGGCGTGGGCAATTTAGCTCGCACAAATGCAGAATTCCCAACAAATGCCGTTCGAGGATTCTTGGTAATCACGGTGAAATTGGCTGTGGAGCATCGAGCAAAGGGGGACAAGACGAGGCTTCGACCAGAGTTGCTGGAGTTGGTCCAGCCTGCGCTGTACTGTGCCAAATTTGCAATTCCTCAATTTCAGATCTTTCGCCCTTTCTCAGCTCGCTGTGTGCCGCCCTTTTCGGACATGGCAGAGACGCGTCTCGAGCTGGGCAATGCGCTGCGATATGCGCTGTGCTGCGGACGCTTCCGTTTGCGCGCTGAAAAACGTGTCCTGCGGCTCGGCTTTCCTGCCGAATGCAGCGTCAACATCTATTTTCTGGGACTCACACAGAGGATGTATGATTGTAATAGCACGTACGATACTACCAGCCGTGTAGGAGAGGCGGTGGTGAGGGGGCGGACTATGGAGCGGGGACACCAAGCCCAAGAACAGCGCAACGATGCCCAACCGCCGGTTGACAGCTTCGGAGTCTGATGTTGAATGCCGGATTGACGACACAGTCGCCGGAGGAGCGGCCGGGTGGGTATCCATGGAGCGGCCGTCATGCGTCGGTCAGCTGCCATCGACCGCTTCTCTGATTTTCAGCGTTATTTTCTCAGCATTACGCAGCCCGTATTTCGGTATTTCACGTTATGGCACAACGAAAAGGAGTGAAAGGTACGTACAGCAGCCGTGGCTTTTCTCGGAGCAGGGGTTGCTGTATTAACGACAGGGAGTCCCTGGGCGTGATGCTGTGTTTCATTATTTCGTGGTGGTCATCGAGAACCTGGCAACCTTGAGTTACTGCCAAGCCGTGGCTGCGTCACCGCAACTTTGTGCTGCTTTTCCGGTCGCAGTACCTCCCTCGTGGCCTGAGAGACTTGACTCATGAATCCCCATACAGCCAAATTACGTGAGCGTCTGAGGGCCTCCCAGGTACCTCCGGACCCGAACAGGGTACTCGTTACTCATCTGCCCAGCATGCCAGGGGATGACCGGGACTCACAGCCCTGTCCGTGAAGCTGTTCTTGCGCATCCTGGCTTGCGAGCAATCTTGAGATTATCAGTTCGCAGCTTGCTACATAAGGGAGCCTCTGCCCTCCTCCCACCCCCAACCAAGCCCACCATCTCGAACCATCATCAGCCAACACAATCTGATCAGTTCATTATCAGAATATTGAAGCATCACAAGCTCCCTTGTCAACGACATATCTACCAGCCACTCCCACCACCAGCAACCACCACCTCACTCACCCACTCAACAACCCCTCAACACCATACAATGGCCGCCCACAACGAACAGACCTACACCATGGATTCTCAGAGACCATCTCAGCTTCCCCCCTGCCCCGGCCCTCCCCCGAGTCGCCCTCTGCCTCCTCTCCCCAAGAGGGGCTAAAGGGTTGATAGTCGATCAACTACAACTACCAACCACCACTCGAATATCAACGGTTCACAGCACATTGTTACCGCTTTCACCATGGGTCTATAGGCCTGGTCGACATCCGCTTTGAAGATTTCGACAGGCCGAACGCAATCATGTCAAGGGCATGCGAGGCTGCAAAAACGGAGCCAGCTTTCCTGTCTCCGCATTGGTTTCCGACAACAACGAATTCCACGCCTGTGAGCTGCACGCCATCATGCTTCGTGCATGATGCACCACAGCCATTCTCGACATAGCCATTTCAACCGTCTCAACCCAAAGGCTCTCGCCCTGA
This sequence comes from Podospora pseudocomata, assembly GCF_035222375.1. Taxonomy (NCBI): domain Eukaryota; kingdom Fungi; phylum Ascomycota; class Sordariomycetes; order Sordariales; family Podosporaceae; genus Podospora; species Podospora pseudocomata. The sequence continues at coordinate 533,815 of NW_026946364.1, read as the reverse complement.
TTGGCCTACCAGCATTTTTCTCCCAGCTACGTCAAACACTCCAGCATGCTGTGTACCATTGCCGACCTTTTTCTGGCACCACCACCACCACCACCACCACCCACCACCTTCAGTTCAGTTGCACACCACGACAGGAACTGTCTTGCCATCCTTCCACCCGAGAGCCGGCTCATTGGGAGACATCCACACCTCTTCCAACTTTCACACTTTCGCTTTATTCTAATTATCTTCGGCTTTTCGGCATCTGACGGACCACCACTCCGGGACGGATTTCAACAATTTATCATCACATTGTAATACCACCAACCACCACAGTATCGACTTTAATCAACGGGTCTTCTTTTTTTTCCCTACTGCCCACACTACCGCGACACGACATGCAAGATTTCCAATGTTACGAATGAATTTTTATCGCACAACAAACTTTGGGGACTATTAGAAGGATTTTTCTACACCACTGTACCACCACCGTCACTATGAATCAAGGGAGCATTTTGGGAAACGGCGCACATGAGTTTTTATCAATTGGTCGCCGATACCCCACAATGGAATTGGAGGAAAGGGAATGAGAAGGAGAGAGGAATTTACGATGATGGGATTCGCATCGAGCTGTTTTTTTTTTTTTTGGTTTTTTTTGGAGGAGCTTTAGTTTTCTGGTTTCGCTATTCTCATGTTCATGAATGAGAGCGACGCAAACAATGCAAGAAACTATCCATTTACCAACCCCCAATATTTTGAACAACAGATCCTATATCATGCATTTGTGCCCAATGTGTCTCCGTTCTTCATGAATCGCCAACATGGTACAACTTGTTTTTATTATCTCATCGTAATTCTGCCGCGGGTTTTATTTGACAATTTGGCGCTAACCTTTTGAGACTCCATAGATCACAGGGACCGAAGCGCAAGAAAACCACCACCACCACCCGCCCACCCACCTCATCCACAGACACATGCAAGAAGAACAGAAAGCGGAAATCCGCAAGAAGAGAGTTTCAACACCATGATCCACCCCCGATATTCATCGGCCCACGGGGCATTCAATGCATTTCTCAATCAAAACCTCATCTTGGTTCTCTGCAACTTGGCGGCCTAAATATTGCGTGGGGGTCTCAGTTGAAGAGTGGTAATTGCTACGTCTTGGTTCGTCGTTCAATCCACCACCGACCCCCTTCCCCTTCCCCTTCCGACTTCACTGAGTTTATCCAGTTTGAGAACTTGTCGAATTGAAGTTTCTCTCTCTCTGCCTCTCAATACACAGTGGAGTCATGTATGATTCTGGTGGTCCCCCCTCCCCTCTGTCACTGCAACATCGGCTTGCATCATTCTCAACTTATTATGGCGCGCATTTGGCGGCAAAAACCCCAAAAAAAAAAAAAAAAAACTGATCACATGCAACAACACTTTATTCTTTTTGGGACATGTTTCTGTTTTTTGTCAAGGTGGAACCTACCTACCTAGCCAAAAAACTTCAGGTTTGCGTGCCTGGAGTTAACTCAACTGTATGTATGGTACCGCGAGGGGGTATTGTTCATGTACATATCCCTTCCCCCAGACACACACCACTCGCTCGCGACAAAATGTTACGAGCCAAGGGCGCAAAAGCAAGTACGGAAAACGAAAAGAGAGAGCATGATACCTAACCCACAAAAGCCGCCGGTACTTCGCGCTTGGACGACGAACGCGATCTCGCAAGGTCGGGCTGTTTTCGTACAAGTGGAAGGGGTAGGGTATCATCAGGACAGTAGGGGTGATCAAGTCTAAACGGCCCTTGATCTGTGTTTTGGACTTCAATGGCATTGCCAATAGCTCCGGGACTTTTGCACGGGATTGAAAGGGCTTGAATGAAATGACATCAAAGAGGAGCTTTTCTTCCTTGAGGGCGGATACTAGTTATCGTATTAGTGAGACGGTTGGACCAAGGGAGAGAGGCTAGGAGATATCGCCAGTGCGCGATATCATATTCATGAGATGGGGACCCCATCATCGCAAGCACATGTCAAAGAGGGGCTCTTCTCACTTTTCCTCTTCCAACAACAGCTCACCCACGTGGATATGGTTTTCATCATGCAGACGAGATTGGCCATCGGACGGCGGGCATATCGGTCGATCGGGCGGCATTTGTTGTCACTGTCACCAGCGTTGCTTTCGCTGCTTCTCAAGATGAGACGACTCAGCCAACCACCATCACCACCAAAGAGGGAGGCTGTGTGTGCCTCTGCAGCAATTTCCAGGTCGGCTCGGGTTGTCTTGATCGGGTATATTTCCTACCTTCTGAATGTGATCTCCAAGGGGAGGCCACGACGACATCATCCCACACATCGTACTACTTTACTTGACTCTTCCACCCCTAAAAGTGGCTCGATGTTGAGGCCTTCAAGACCATGACCTGCATGTTTGTTAAATTATTTCGTGCAGTAGCATCCTCCGCCCAACCACCAACCCCCCGCATCCGAAGCCGAAGGGGGAGGAGCCAAGCCCAACCATCTATTTGATGCCCCGTAGGATCATCAGTCGTTGAGGGTTCAAGAGGAAGCACTTGTGAATGGAGCAGCTGATCTCGGGTAGCGGATAGATTCGGGTGGAAACGTGGCCCGCGAACGGGAACGGAGTTCGGGGTTGATATGTCGTCCTCCTGACTGAGACTGGCGACTTTTACGAGCAGACGATGATACCAAGCGCTGGTCCAAGACCCTCCAAGACTCCCCAAGACTGACCATTTTCCTGGGGGTGGTTTGTGCTCACGAGATTGAGTCTTGTCTTGATGAGGCATGGTTGAAGCTGAACGAAAATGGAAAGCGACATTGTCGAAAATGGAACTGTCCCCTTTTTGCCCCTTTTGGGAAAGGGGCGCTTCCTTCTTTAGAGGAGCGAAGTTTGGTTGCGTTCTTGTCTGTCGGAACTTTTGGGCTCGGCGGTGATCAGTGCTCAGTGGTGGTGGTGGTGGTGGTTGCCGAGGCGCAACAAAAGTGGCCAAGAAGAAGGGAATAAGAGGCTAGATCCCAGGGGTTGAAGTGGTTGGCAAGAAGGGAGATACGTCATTGACAGGTTTTTGGCAGCTGTGATTGATGCGATCTCGGGCACATGAAACTCGGTTTCTGCCGACCAGAGCCTTTGAGGTATTTTGTTTTACGGAGCTCTAGGTAGTCTGGTTTGAGGTTGATCACGCGCATCGCTTCAAGTTGACAGGAAGAAGAAGTGACAGGAACGAGATCGGAGAGGAAGTGTGGGATGCTGAAACGAGTGAAATTGGGGTTCATGCTGCTGACAATGCATCTGGTGCCGATGATCTCTCCCGGGCGGTGCTGGTGGAGTCGTTTTGGGCGCAGCGGCAGGAGCGGGAACGAAATCTTCCCCACACTCTGAATTTACGATTTCCGAAACCAAAGCCCTGGTGTTTTCTGGAAAATGTCCAGTTTATGAGGACCCTGAATGGAGGGGTAAGCTCTTATCGCCACGTGAGGACGTGCATTCTCTCAACACGCTCCAAGCTGTTGGTCATTGAGGTGCGCGACGTAAATTATTTACGACTGGTGGGTGCGTTTTTGTGAAAAATCAGTATCATGGCCCTCCAGCTTTACGTCTGGGGCCCTGCCTTCGGGCTGCCGTCCATCGATGCAGAGTGTATCGCCGCCATCGCTTATCTCGCTCAGACCACAAGTAAAGCCGATTACCAACTCATACAATCCAGCCCCTCAGCTGTACCAACCCGTATGTTTGGCCCTGCCATTCCCTCTTTTCTAGAAGCTATAACTAACTCACACAAACAAACAGACCACCTCCCCGCCCTCCACGACCCATCCACCCGAACTTGGATATCAGGCTACACCTCCATCCTCCGCCACCTCCAAACCCACCCCCCACCCTCCTTCCACGATGCCACCTTCCCACCCCCAACACCCACCATCCAAGCCGACAGCAAAGCCTACACCACATTCCTATCCGCCAACGCAACCCCCCTCATAGCCCTCTACCTCTACGTCTCCTCCGCCAACTGGGCAGCGAGCACCCGCCCAGCCTACAGCAAGATCCTGCCTATGCCGCTGCCATGGACAGAACCAGCCCAGCTCCGACAAACAATGTCTGCCCGGGCGGAACACCTAGGCATGTCATCGCTTGACACGGACGTCGAGACGGAAAAGGAAGAACAAGAAGCTGCTGCTGCGAGGAGGGCGGGGTGGATATCCATCCCGGCTAGTTTGACGAGGGGGCCGAGTACGGTTGGGGAGGTTATGACGCCGGAGGAGAAGAGGAGAATTAAGTTGGAGGGGTTGGCCAAGGATGTGCTGGATGTTATTGGGGAGGTTGAGTGGGCCAAGTTGACGATGGGGGCGAGGTGTGCTGTGTTGGGGTGGGTTAGTTTGATGATTGTTGATGAGGGGGTGCCGAGGAGGTGGTTGGCGGAGGTGACAAGGCAAAAGTATACGGGGCTGGTTGAGTTTGTGGAAGACTGTGGGAGGGAGACTTTCGGTCCTGGGCCAAGAGGATGGGAGAGTTTGCCTTGGGTCGACGAGGGGACGGAGGCACATGGTTTAGGGCTCAAGCTTTACCAGAGACTTGGGCATGGAGTTATGTATGAAGTGCCATGGATCGGAGAGGTGTGGAGAAGGTGGTGGGCTGAAAAGAGGAGGAGACTAGTGCTGGAATACAAAGGCGTCAAACAGGGGCCTAATCGGGACAGACTTGTCTTCGCAGGACTTGGGATAACAGCTCTCACAATGGGCGCTGCTATCTGGTATTGGCAGACCTTGCCACGATTCGGAGCCTTGGTACAACGATGGGATCAGCCTGTTCTCGCAGTGGGTGGCTTGGGTGCTGCTGGGGCGTTTCTCTCAAGCATGTTTGATGAACTATGAAAAAGCATATACGGCGTTCAGAGCTGAACTCGGGTTAGAAAGGTTTACAAAATGATTCCCCTCAAAGCATTTAGAAGCAACGACACACAATGTATAAGTCTCGCATGTTCTCATTGATTTGGTGTCTCGTCGAGTTGGTCTGATCTCTCATATATCCATACTTGTCATATCAAGCCCCGGCAAGCTCTCAAATCAAGACAAAAAGATGCACCATCACCACACACATCCCAGCCATGAATCAGGTTTTGCAAGAGCACATAAGTGGAGAATGCAAAAAAAGAGGCACTGGAGAATGTAGCAAAAGAGTATGATGAGAGTGGGATTCGAACCCACGCCCTTTCGGACCACGGAATCTTTGCTAGAAGATGTTGATTAAGGAAGACCTTAACGTGGCGCCTTAGACCGCTCGGCCATCTCACCGTATGATTTGTTGGAGTTGTGATGTCGTGATAGCACCTAATACTGATGACAATTGGAAGGAGCGAATGAGGGGTCCTTCCATTTTTTGCATTTCCTCCACGGGAAAACATGCGCCTTTCATGATGCTCGCGATAGAGGAAACTAAGTTGTTGAACAGATATGTGGAAACGCATTGTTCTGGGCGCGCCTTGTTGGAAAATGGCGTGCGCTTTATATCCGTGTGGCGTTATATGTCCGTTTTAACACCGTGGTGGTTATCGAAGGAAGGGGTTCAGAAGACATGTAGGAGAGGTCGAGCCCACAATTATTGGGAGCGTTGCAGCCGGAACAGGAAGGCAGGTGTGAGTCGGCCGGCCAGTGAAAGGGAAAGCTAATGATGCAATCTGCAAGACTGTTGCTCGCCGGCCCAAATCAGGTCAAGTGCCTGGACATGTACGGTGATAGTGCGGGTGTACATTGTAGGCGAGATCCTCTTGACCGGCAATAAGGTAACACATGATATCATCAACATGATGCCCATTGGCATTTTCATATAAACCTCTATCTTCCTCTGCCTCAAAGTTCAAAGTCCCCGTCATCACCCCTCCAACGCAGCGTCTCACTCTCACTATCCCCTCACTCACCCACAATGTCACCACCACCCCCCCTCACAACCTTCAAAGCCCTCTCCTTCGACTGCTACGGCACCCTCATAGACTGGGAAACCGGCCTCACCACCGACCTCACCCCCATAACCTCCCAACTCCCCCCTTCCCACCCCCTCTCCGCAACCCCCCTCTCCGCAGTCCAACGCTTCGACCACCACCAAGCCCACCTCTGGAAAACCCAGCCCACCCTCCCCTACAACCTCACCCTCTCCGAATGCTTCCGCCTCCTAGCCCGCGAGGTCAACGTCCCCTTTGACGAGTCCGACGCCCTCAACGCAGGCTCCGGACCCGGCCGCTGGTCTCCCTTCCCCGACACCATCCAAGCGCTGCAAATTCTTGCCAAGCACTACAAGCTCATCGTCCTCTCCAACGTCAACGACGACAACATCGCATCAACGATCAGCAATTCCCTGAAGGGCAAGGTGAGATTTGATGCGGTGTACACCGCGCAAAAAATCGGGAGCTACAAACCCTCCCTGCATAACTTTGAGTACCTGTTCAAACACGCCAGGGAGGAGCTGGGGGTGGATAAGGCCAAAGGGGAACTGCTCCATGTGGCGAGGAGTCTGACGGCTGATCATGTGCCTGCCAAGGAGGTCGGGTTGAGGAGCGTGTTTATCGCGAGAGGGGGGACTGATCCCAAGAACTACGGCACGGGCGGCAACCTGGAGGAGCTGTCCCGCGAGGGCAAGGTAGCCTTCGAGTGGACGTTTGAGACCTTGGGAGATTTTGCCGAAGAGGTGGAAAGACAATTTGCCGAGTTGGAAAAGGAGCAAAACTGATCAGACCAAATTTGCACAATGATGAGAGTTTAATAGAAAATATACAAAACTTCTTTCACTTTTATATGAACGAACCCGACCATCCACACCGACGTGTAACAATCCATATTTAACTCAACAAAAGGGGGTATCAGTTGCTTCGCCTTCGAGTGAAGGAAAAAAAACAGCAGCAAAAAAACCATATACAATCCTAACCCATAATGAGTAGTAGCCAACAACCAACAACAACAACAACAACAACAACAACAACAACAACAACAACAACAACAACAACAACAACTTGTCCTACTTTTCCTCCCACCCTGGCCCTTTTCACCACCGAAGACCCTCAGTAATAGCCACTATATACCTATTCACCCTCCAACTCACAATTCCTCCCAACTCCATAGAATCAAAACCAATACCACAAAAGAAAACGAAGAACGAATGGTTAACCCAAATCACCTCAACCGCGGACTCTTCCTCCTAGTCGAACTCCTCATCGCAGCCGCAGGAGGCGGAATGTTTTCCGGTCCCTGTCCCACCCCGCCCATCGGCTTCCTCGCCAGCCTCGACGACCTCGTCCTTGGCGGACCAGTAGCTGGGGGTGCCTTGAGCTTGGTAATCGTCACATCGTCGTCCCCGCCCTCCTTAACAGTCGGAAGCGACAAAACACTAGATGCCGAATCGAAAACCTGAGCGTTGGTGTTGTTGGGGGTCGTAGCGCTGGACGGCACGTTGGGGTTGACTTCTCGAAGACTTCCACCGGGAGGGATCTTGCTGGCGCTTTCCGAGAAACGGCTCGGGGAAGCTAATCCAACTGGCAGGCGGGAGGGCGTTCTGACAGCTGATGGTGGTGTGAAGCCGACGTTGGGCAGAACGCTGCTGACGGGGGCGCCTCTGCTCGGTGTTGGAGCATCGCGCATATCAGCCAACAAGGCGGCGTGGTCGGCTGTCTGAGGAAGTTCGGTTGGGTACTGGTACTGGACCTTCGGGGGAGTTGTCCCCGTCGGCTCGTACTCTTTGAACTCGGTGGCTCTGATGTCCTCTCTGAGCTCCGACAGTGGCTGAATAACCTCTTCCTCGAGGGGCGCGAGGGCGTTGTGGAATCGCTGGACATCGACTTCTATCTGCTGACCAAGATCCTCAACTCTGCCGAACGTCGCCTTACAATGTCCGGAAATGTTATCAAAGGACTGCTCAACAGTGTTGTTAAGATTTGATACGGCTTCGGAAAGGTGCTCGCTCTGCTGGGCATTGTAGGACTTGGCGCGGGTGACAAAGTCGTCGAGATCTTGCATTTGAACGTCGAGATCTTCCAACTGCTCGTCGACAACACGAACCGTCTCTGCATGTACAGATTTGGTCGTCTCCTGGATCGATGTACTGTGCTTGTTCGCAGCCTGGAAAACGTCAGTGCCAGTCCCTGATTAACTTGCAGAAAATAACATACCGTCCAGTCATCCTTAAGCATGGTCTTGAGCACATCTCTCGACTGCGCAATCTCCTCCAAAAGCTGGCTATCCTTGGCGTTCCATGCGTTCATACCCTCTCTGTAACCCGCAACGTTGCTCTTGAACGTCTTATTTGTGTCCTTGATGCTGTCCTGGATAGTAGACGCCTTATCAACCAACCGAGACTCCTGCAGCTGAGCCTGCGAGTTGATAAGCCTAGTGATCTGTGACAACAACTGTTGCCTTTCAATGGCCGCCTGTTTCCTTTCCTCCTCCAAAACCTCCTGTATCCTGTCCGACACGGACTCGTTTGACTCAACAATCGTCTGCGTTGCTGCCTCCAGTTCTTGTCTGAGCCTATCAGACTCTACCTTTTGAGCACTGATATTCCCCAAAAGCTCTTCAAATATCCCCTTGAATTCCTTTCCAAGAGAGCTGTAAGACGTGTGGAGCTGGTTGTGGAAGGTGCTCAGCTCGCTAAGGACATCTCCAGCAATCTTCTCCGCAGCACCAGCAATGGCTTGGAGGCTTTCACCAACCCTTTGCTTCACATTGTCTCGTACAACCTTGATCTCCTCGAGTACTGAATCCATCTCCTCCTTGGATTGCTGTTTCCTTTCCAACAGATGTTGCTTGGATTCGGTGAACAAAGCCAGGTTTTCGTCAAGAAAGTTTTGTGTGCTTGTCAGCTTTTCAAGCTCTTCCTGGACAAAATCATGCATACGGCCGGAAATATTCGAAATGTGGTCCTCCTGCCCTTTTCGGAACTGCACGATGCGACTTTCCACCATCTCCGTGATATCCGTGACGTGAGCTTGTGCTATGCCCCATGTTTCCCGGTTGAAATCATGAAGATCCGACTTTCGTTGGTTCTTTGCATGCAAGCCATCGACGTCATTAACCGTCCTCCCAAGATAGTTGAGGAGCTCGTTGCTAACAACTGTCAACCGCTGTTCGGTTGCCTGGTGTGCTTTTCGAATATGTGTCTCCTCCGCCAGTCCCTTCCTGGTAGCCGCCAACACTATCTCGGTCTGCTCCAGGACGCCCTTGGTATCGTCCAATTGTCCCAGTGTTCCCTCGTGGTCCTTCTTCAGTCCCACGAAGCTCGATGTCAGGGAAAACAGCTCCTGCACCTTGTTGCGCAGGTTGTTTTCCAAAGTCTCTATCTTGGCAGCTTGCTCCTCCGTTAAGATTCTGCGAGACTCGTTCTGCACTGTCAATTCTTCGTACGCATCGTTCGATAGATAGACACCGTTTCGTTGACGGGTGGCGATGAGCTCGCCTTTCAACCGTTCAATCTCGGTGGTAAAGTCTCGCAACAGTGTCTTTTTGTTGATCAACGCATTGAGCTGTGGTTTGTTTCGGATATTCTTTGCTCTGAACGCATAATCCAGTGTTGATATCGTTTCTTCAAGGTTGACCTTTGCTGGCGATATTGTGGCAATAATGCATGTCTTTGTCCGTCCACCTAGCGAGTCTTGCAGTAGACGAGTGAGCTTCGACTCTCTGTATGGGATATGAGGGCTTCGATCGACCAGGGCGTTGATTACTCGCCCAAGGGTAAGCAGACTCTTGTTGATAAGTCCCGCCTCAGCAGCGCGCTTGTTCTCTGCTCCGGATCGTTGAATATTCTCGCTACCAGCCAGATCGACCAGATTCAGCTTGCCTGCCATCAAGTAATCGTCTCCATTCTCGCCCGTTTGACGCTTGGCATATAGAGTGATCGTAAACACGGTATGACTTCTGCTGCTGAGATCGTTGCACTTTGTGGCTGCCACCTGGCGCTTCAAACTACCCTCCTGGAGCCATTTGAGACCGTCCGTCGCACTCAAGATATGCCTTTCCTCCATTCCCTGAACCATCGTGGTCGAGTGGCCCTTCTTCGAGTTATCGTCGTAAATCTTGAGCTTGGTGCTCTCATCGGTACCGAGCAGATCCCGTAGTTCTTCGTTGTACAGCTCGATGAAGGAGCAGCGCACACAATGGTCCTTCTCCTCCAGCTCGAGCTTAGCGAACAGGGCTTGAAGTACTCGGGGAATGATGCCTGCATTATCAGACAGCATGCCCATCGTTTCCGTCATGTCGCCTGACATCGTGTACGTCTTGCCGGTGCCCGTCTGCCCGTAGGCAAAAATTGTGCAGTTATAGCCAGACATCATCTGCGCATCGTGGTATCATGGTCAGCGGATATCTCCGGCGCGTTACTGACACTCCTTACCTCGTCCAAAATCGGCTTCACCACATCCTCAAACACCATAACCTGATCGGCCGCCTGCGAGAAAACATGATCGAAATTGTATGTCTTGTTGCTGACCGCGTTTGGACCCATTGACAGTTCAACAATTTTCCCTCTTGTCGCTTCCGTTCCAACGACCACAGCGCTATTTTCCTTGACCTCCCGCTCATTGCGCCCTCGGCACCGCACGACAACGTTGATGTTGGTAGCCTCTCCATCGTCGGGGTCGAAATCGCGTTCTTTGCGCTTAGCGCCTGCCGTGGCTGTCGTTGCTACCGACATCAGCGACTCGGTTGGTGAGGATGGTCGTTGAAGTCGCGACATCGCTGAAGACGCGTGTCGCATTACGCCTGGTCTAGCTCCTCCTCGAGTTGCTGGTGGCCGTATGCTCGATCGACTGGCAGCGCCTCCGGCCCTCGAGGGTGGAGGCGCCATCGAGGTATTTCGGCGCTCCATGGGAAGGAGCCGGGTATCGTGCTGCTTGTTCTCGTGTGTTTGTTTAGTCGCGTGTTGGTGTGACGGGAAAAGAAAAGCCTGGATATCATTAAAAAACCACAAAAACTAAAAGCCACCCTGAACTCCAAGACAGGGTCTCAACAGTGATGAGCCTTGGTGCCTCTTTGCTGCGGGACAGGGTGTGGTCTGTGGCTCGTCCACGTCGCTGCTGCCATTGCAAAAATGGCATGTCCCGAAGTGGGGACCTGGACCGGGGTTGGAGGGCGCGATCGTAAACAACTCTGCAGGCCAAGAAGCTATTGCTGCAGCAACCAATTCGGCTTACTTCTCCGCCAAGTGACAGTTGCGGATTGGACCCCACCTGCCCCCCTCTATCGCTCGTTATCGTTCGCTATCCTTATCTGTCTGCCGGGATGACGTACCGCTGGAGCGGTCCCCTACACCGTCCGTCCCATGTGAGCACTGAGCTCCAGCGCGACTGCCTCGTGATCCCGCCAGCTGCTCAGTGGCTGCAAGCAAAGTTTTACAATATTCCAGTGCCTTTGTCACGAGTGATCCAGTTATCTTAAATTGTCTCTTGCGTCGCATCGACATATCTTTTGGAACTTGTCTTGGTTACGAAGTACTCTTTCCATCAAGTACGGCGCTCGAGTCCTCGTCTTCCCTACGAGGTTAGGCGTCTGCTTTTTGCACCAGCATCATTCATCAATACTTCTGGCGTTAATCCGCTGCTAAAGCTATTCGCAATGTCGTCGTCCCTCTTCTCCGCCCAGTTGTATCCGGGGCGGGCCCTTGGATTTCTTGTCCTCGGGGCCTCACTCCATGACATATTGACACGAATCAAAGCCGAACCACAACGTTTCCCCAAGATCGACTTGATCTACGATTCAAAAATTCCAGTTACAAAGGAAACCATCGTTGGCTTGCCGGCCAACGGTCTCCGGTTGCAATTTGACGGGCCAGAACAACGACTCCGATTAATCGAAGTCATCGACTTTACGAAAAACCACATATTCTTCAAGCCAGCAAATGATAAAGAGCGAGACCTTGTCCGGCCACCGAGCGATCTCCCCGCGGCCGACAGCATACCCGAACCAACATTCCGACACATTTACCAACGCTTCTTGGGCCCTACTTATGGTGGAGAGTTTGTGAAGAAGCCTGGAAATGCTGGATTGTACATCCTCTCGTACCCGGGCGTGGGTTTCGTCTTTCCCATGAAAAAGACCCAGTATTCGCCAAATAAGGATGTTGTCTCTTTGCTGTCATCCACGGCGGTTCCCCAATCCATGGCCATCTTCAGTGGTGACTCGTGGGCACAGGCTCGCAAGACAATGTGGACAGAAGTGCTCCCAAGCATCAAGACTTTCACCCCTCTAAACAAGGGTAAAGATGTCTGCCCCGATGAGGTGTCGCTTGTGAAACTTCACGGTGGTGGTAAAGTACAACTCTTTCGGAAATGGACCAACAACTCGTTCTGGATATTCTTCGGTGAGACTACCCCTCAGGAACTAGTAGCCGAACTGGGGCCCCCAGATGCTATATATCGCAAGAATGACCAGCGCATGTACATCCATAAGTTGAGGACAGAAAGCAACGCAGCCGGGAGACCAAACGGCAAGGATCTCAAGGACGACATGACGGATACGGACCAGTCATCTCTGAACCACTCTGACGGCTATCAATCCAACGAGGAGGAGGAGGAGGTTGTCGAGGACGAAGCTGTTAATGTAGCAGGGGAGTGTTTCTACAATTACTTTTACCTTGGGTTTGATATCCTGGTTTCAACGCCCACAGAGCCGTCAGAGACTCCCCCTTCGTCAAGCGGCAAGTCACTACCTGGACCACTTGTCAGATCCACAAACCCTCACCGACAGGTGGCAACCAAGCTGATCTTGCACGGCAACGTGCCGGGTTCCTATCCGTTCAACCGGCACCGTCGGTGTAGGTGGGAGATTGCCTATCTTGCCAAGGGAGATGACGATGACAAGGTGCCAAACTCGGAGACATACTTTCCAGATCTGGAGAAGAAGTTGAAGGAGGAGTGGAAGTCGATGTATGCCTCGGAGAGCGAAGCCCAGCAGAAGCAGAGGGGTATGGTCCTGAACCGCGGCTGGGGTGATTCGCCGGGCAGCAGTATAGAGATGCTGGGCGGGTGGGAAGAACCCGGGGCCGGTATGGGTAAGAAGTTTGAGGGGGGCGAGGACTCTACGACAACACTGTATGGGTACCCGGGCTTGGTGTTTGAGGTGTTGAGAAGTGGATTTGTGAGTGCTGTTACCGTCTTTTAATGGCGCCTTTTTCTCCTTCCCCCCTAAGAGCTCGAACCATGGAAAGGCGTTTGGGGCAGCGAATGATGTTCAGCTTTGAGGAGGTAGATATCCTGGGTTTTGTCGGATAGTTGGGTTCGGTGTGTTTACACAGTTAGCAGGAGACTTATGCCAACACTTGCTGTTTACCTGCCGATATATTGGTGGTCAGCGCTAAATAAATCTTTTTGTAGACCTAGGTTGTGGACAGAAACATAGAGACAGTGATACAAAATAAAAACCTGCAAGATGACCATAAATACATATTGACCATCTTCAACGGCTTATTAAAAATATAATGGCTTGTTGATCATTTTTAAAGCCTTATAAGCTATATTTAACGACCTTTTTGTTTTTCTTAGAGACTCATCAACTAGTTTTAGGCCTGTTAGTTGTCTTTTGAGGCCTGTTAGTTGTCTTTTGAGGCCTGTTAGTTGTCTTTTGAGGCCTGTTGATTATAGTTCGAAGCGTCGAAGCGGATTTATGAATGGAGTTTTGGGAGCGTAATGCCATTGAGAAGCTGCTGAAAGATGCGAGACAGATAATGAAGAGAAAGAAATGTGCGTGAGGGGGAAATATGCGTATAACACCGTGAGCTTGGGCAGGCTTGATCAGGCGCCGAGAAGTGTGGGCAATAAACGCCCCTTCCCAGTTCCTGTCCCAATGTACTAGGTATCTTGCTCGCGCGCTATGATTACTGAGCAAAAATTTACACTTTTTCATGGCACCCGTCCGATCTTTTCTTCTCAGCTTTTATCAAGCAGTACAGTTGAGTGTTCACCGACATTTCACTAAACCAGGCTCAGTTCACCATGACCAAATTCATCACTCACCAACCCCATCAACCTCCATTGAAGGTCTTACCTGCTTATAACACACCTGAACAGGACAATGCCTCAAGATATCATGCCTAAAGAGCATGCTCCGTGCGCTGGCACAATGGAATGAATAGTGCCATTTATTCAGATGGGCTCAATGTTCGTCCCATCTCGAGGTTTCGTATTGTGCAAGTCCCACTCAGTTATCCAGATAGTGCTCCTATTGACAAAGAAATCAACAATAGATATCTCATCAATAAGATGAATTTATAATATGGCTCCATCCGATATCAACGCTCCCAGCTGGCTGGCTTCATTTTTCGTGAAGAGTTTTCAGTTCAAATCCTCACGCTTCCTTTGGCAACGACTGGGTCGCTGGCCTTCCTTACTCATCAAGATCTCCTCGATACTCTCTCTCTCTCATGTTCAGCAATGCCAATGAGACAGTCAAGCAATCATGGACCCCATATACCCTACCAACGTTGAGCCAGCAAAGCCAGATTACTACTTTGATCTCGGGTTCCCAACCTTTGACGACGAACACAGCTACATCGAGAGAAGGGATATCAAGGCCGTTTGGCTCAAGCTGATCAAGCAGCATCACCCTGACAAGAGGGGGCCAGGCAACGACGGTGATACGGCCGAGTTCCGCAGGGTTTGTTACCTCCTTATGTTGTCAATTTCTGGCATTCGCTGACAAGTGAGGTAGGTTCAAGAAGCTTATGACTACCTTCGCGAGGAGGACAAACGCACACCTTACGACGAAGAATACCCTCGTATTAGAGTCGAGTGGCTCCGCTACCGGAAGCTGGCTTCCGAAGAAGAGGATGCTGCAAGACGAGAATTTGAGGCTTCAGAAAGGGAAATCACCACACGGGGAAAAGCACGAAGAGAAGCGGAAAGACACGAAAAGATTCGAAATGAGTGGAATCGATTTGAAGCCAAGAGACAACGGGAGTTTGTGGTTGAATGGATCCGCCTCCAAGCAGAGAGACAGGCCGAGGAAGCTTCAAGGAGGGCCAAGGAACAAGAAGAACAAGAGGCCAAAGACAAGCTTAGAGGGCAAAAGCAAGAGCGACGGGACATGGAATGGGAGGAGCGGAGGCTTAGGGCAGTTCGGCATATTGAGGAACTCGAGGCAGTTCTGCAAGCTGAGCGAGCCGAAAGATACGAACGGGCTAGACGAGAAGGAAACCGACAAAAGGAAGAATGGGAGCGGAGACAATGGCAAAGATGGTGGAAGAAAGCGAAAGGATGGTTCACCAACACCAGGAAAGCTTCAGGGGGGCAGAGGACGATTTGTGGACGGAGGCATTTCCGACCCAAGAGCCGGTTCAAAGTGCTCAGAACTCAGAGAGCGAAAGCACTCAAACATACTCTGAAAGTGAAATTCAAAGTGTGGCAACAAAAGAGGCACCGTTTTACTGCCGCCATGCTCTTACAGGCTGGGCCGTGAGGTTTGGACGAGCTGAGTGCCTCCTTTGTGGAAGGGTGAAGGGGTGGATGAGTTGTACTCGACAGTGCCCTGCCTGTAAAGGCAGAGCGTGCCGCAAGTGCAAGAAGCACTACGTGGAGAGTATTCTGAGGAGGAGACATAGGAAGTATCAGAGGGAGAGAAGTTACTAGTAGGCGCAGGGACAAGACGTTACATTTTCGAATATAAGATGGAGTTGAAGTGTGGAGCGCACCCTGCCCACAAAATAATTGACACAGCAAGAGTAAGTTGGCCCATATGATGTTGTATACCATGCCTCGACAGTAAACTAATAGGCCTTTGAAATATCTTTAAAGGCCTACTAACTATTTTTTAAAACCTTTTGACTATCTTTTAAGACCTCGTTTAATGTTTTGCAGTGCCAGTTATTTGTATACAATGTGCCAGTGACAAGCCAAGGGCCGTTTAAAGTCCCATGCATTGTGCATGGATAGCGCTGACAGCGACTTCAACCCCATGCTTGTTTGCGGCTAACAGTGGGCCAGTTGCCTGCCGACCCGAGGGGTTTCCCTGAAACTCACTGAAGATGAAGCCAAGCTTGGTTCTCTGGGGAACACCAACCAGACATTGAACTTGGACCCTGGCGAATGAGAGGATTCCCACCACCTCCCTCCTGACGTCGGAGCTTCACATGGAAAATTCTGGCTCTCAGCTCCTCTGCCAGCATCGCCTAACGCACCAGACACCATCTGCAACACGGCGTAGAAAATGTATCGCCATATCGAATATCTTTGAGTTGGAACCCCGAGAGATTCGCCTCAGGGCGAAGGGAGCTCCGAAATGACTGACCACACCACCAACACCACCGCCCACGATGTTAGCCCACCCTCCCATCTGCGTCCACAGCGGGCGGCACGCCACTCCAGTGCGTTCGAACGAGGACCGTCCTCCAGCTTACAGAACAGCTTTATAAACGTATCACCCCCCGACTCTAACCCAGCACCGCTCCACGAGGAGCTCGACCCTCTAGCGAAGTCGTCGATGCGCCTGGACAGCCGAAACCCGATCGAGAAGCGGCGGTCACTTAATGCGTCCCGTGGCCATAAACATCGACCGAGTGGTGCTTTTCTTCTCAACGATCCTCTATTCAACCCCCATACTCGCGAGCGCGACGCGCATATCAACCCGCGAGCCGATAGGCAATACCGAAAGTCGACCGATCAATACAGGCTTCGAAATGCTCAGCATGACCAGACCAGACCCTACCCGAGAACTCTCTCGGGCAGCTCAGGGCCTTCTATGCTCACTGGGGAGTATGAGCCAACGGGGAGTGGCCACTCTGACCCAATATCGGCATCCTCTACCCTCACCAGGCGCGAGCGCGACTCCCTTGCGGGGGACACAGCTGTTGGATCGTCGCCTCGAACGAGCATTACGCAAATGGATCTGGAATCGGCACAGATTGTTAATATGGCCCTAAACCTGAGCGAATCCAGACGCCTCGCGTCTAGGAGAAGCATTACGCAGCCAGCGCCACCTAGATTGGCACCGTTGCCTGATGGTACCACAGGAGGCAGCTTGAGACATCACCTTCAGCAACAAAGAAGAATTTCACAAACTATCTCTCCCAAGCCTGATCGGTCACCGAGGATAGGTCCGGGGAGGGTGCTCAGCCCTCTACAGCCAGCATTTGAACCCGAAGGGGGCTACCGCTACCATTTTTCTCAATCTACTTTGGCACGCGCGCAGAAGGCGAAAGAGTATTTGGACCTTATGGCCCAATACAGAAGAGTCCTGGAACTGTTGCCGCCATTGGAGGTACCTCGAACGACCAAAGGGTTGATAGCCAGTCCCCCTAGCACATCAACTGACTCTATTCAGATGTCTAGAACTTCCACCAACGAGTCTGAGACTAGGATTGGACGCCCGTACAATCCTCTTCAGTACATACGCAATCGCAAAGTCAGAGCCCGCGAGCGGAAAGCTATTGATGGTGAAGGCCAGGGGTTTAACGATGTCCCCAGAGTATCTGAGTGGATTGACGAGGTTGCCAAATGGGTGGCCACCGGTCAAGCTCGAATACCAGGCAATCCTGCCTTGCCCCCCTTTTCAGGCGCACAAGCTGCATCATTTCAAAGCTCTCCGCCATCCAACGTTTCTCGGTCAACGACCTCTGCTGCTAAACCAAAGAGACCGCGAGTCGACTGGGCGATTGATCCTGCAGACATGATCGCAGATGTCTACTGGCTGGAGCTTGATGATAATAAACGGCTGGTAGAGGATCGCCATTGGAAGCGAGTGTTTCCCCAGGGAACGGACGCTTCCAGGCCATTGCCATTACGCGACGAGGCCCCACGGTTGACAACACCGGGCTCAACTAAAGATTCTTCAGACTCTGGCGAGAAGCCACAGCCAGAAGCCCCGCCACCCAAACATGAGCATGAGCATGTCCTGAGTACAGCTAGGGATCGCGCACAGCAGAAGCTACGAGCTCTGAAAGGATCCCATCACCGCCAGAATAGCTCTGTTAACAACAGAGATTTTCTGCGTATCCGAAGAGCCTCTGTATCCGAATCATCAGACACAGACAGTGACAGGCGGCGGCGGGCCAGAGCCGGCACTGCCACAACTACTGTAAGATCTGTTTTGGAGAAGCAGATGGAGGAGATGATAGCTAGGGAACAGAGGGAGTCGGAGTCTTCACCAGCCCTTTATGACCACGAGGCGCTACGTATGAAGTTTGCTAGCCTCAACCCGGCGACCCCTGAGCGAGATCTTTTGAACAACGCCGCATCAGATGCGACCCAGACTAAGCCTTTGTCTCGTGGGACGGATTCGCGCGCCGACCTGAGCGAGAGCGAATGCAGGCTCACAGGCTTACACCACCGTCCTTCTCCACCTGTTCCGGGCCGTGCTAGTCTCGAGGTCCCTTCGAGAGGTAGAAGATTCTCGGTGGATTATGATACGTCACAGCCCAACTCCCCAGATTTGCGGCCAAATCGAGATGTCGGTCTAGTCCCAGCAATCGGGATGGATTTATCACCCTTGTCCAGCAGACCAAGCTCTCCATCACGAAACCCGCTGAGCAAGGTTAAGAGCATTTTCCGTGAGCGTAGTAAGGAGCGCATTGCGGACAATTATGCAAGCGCAGAAGAGCCCGAGACACCAGCGCCGCTGAACGAGAAGCTCTTTGCCTCGCCCGAGCCGGATTGGAGTGCCGTGTCATCACCGGAAAGAAGACCGTCAAGGAGTCCGATCGGCAGGATAGTAACCAAAGGCACAGACTCGAGTCACCGGTCACATAAGAGTGTCGGCAGTGTCAAGCTTAAACCTGAAGATGTTGGAGGCGGCCTCAGGTCGCTGTTCCGTGGCCCTCGTATCGACACTGTCCTGCGAAGCGGCGTGTCCAAGATCAGTGATATGGTTTGGCGAAAGGACGCTGGTGATGATCAGTACTCTACCACCTCTTCGTCAGATTCTGAGGCCGAGGCCAGGGGTAGGTCCCGTGGTCCTCGGGTTTTTCGACGGGGTCATGGTCGGACGCCATCGACGCAAAACGGAAAGCATCAGGTTGAGCCTTTACCACAGTTCGTCTCGGTAGCAAACACCGCCAAGCCACCGAACAGTGAACAGCAAACTGGGTTGCTACCACACCC
This sequence comes from Podospora pseudocomata, assembly GCF_035222375.1. Classification (NCBI taxonomy): domain Eukaryota; kingdom Fungi; phylum Ascomycota; class Sordariomycetes; order Sordariales; family Podosporaceae; genus Podospora; species Podospora pseudocomata. The sequence continues at coordinate 514,767 of NW_026946364.1, read as the reverse complement.
ACCAGCACAGCCACTCAGCCGACGATCATCGCGGTTCGACCTCCTCAAGCCGCCAAGGATCGATATTCAAGATGCATCACCAAGTGCATCGCCGCCTCCCTTGTTGGAGAGGCGCAAGGAACAGGTTGAATCAGACGTCGAGTCCCGGAAGAGCGCCGACTGGGGGATCGATCGTACCGACATGGCACCACTACCCTTTCATAAACCCCGACAATTCTCTACCGTATCTTCCAGCCGCCACTGGTCCATTGCCGACCGTGGCGGTAGCACTCCAACGCGGCCAGCAATCTCCAAACGGGAAATCGCCCGCTTGAAGGCGCTGATTCTCAGCTCTGGAATCCATGCAATGGAGGTAGATCGCCGTGCCAAAGAGCGCAAGCTTTTGACGTCCCCTCACTCCTCCCATATCTCTAGCCACTCCCCAGATGGCCAACCGGACTTTGCCTGGAAGGACGTTATATCCCTATGTCCTGACTCAGAAACGAGACACAGATTGGTCACCCGCCCCGTTGCTCAAATAGATCTCTATCCCCTCGCCGCACGGACTCTGTCATCTGCAATGGAGGCCACAGCGGCGCAGTTTCAATTCACGCACGACAAGTTCACCAGGGAGACGGCGCCCCACTTGGAGAAGAAGGTCGAGGCAACAAGGTGGAAGATCGCCGGGGAGCTGACCGACCTCGCGCATAGGGCTGCGGATGAGGCGGACGAGGCGAATCATGATTTGGTTGCGGGCCAGAGGCTGAAGGTCAAGAGGGTGGTGGACCACATTGAGAAGATGTTGCGGCGCCGTAGGAGGCGGTTTAGGTGGCTTAGGAGGGCGGGGTGGTTGGGAGTGGAGTGGGTGCTTGTTGGGTTTATGTGGTGGGTTTGGTTTATGGTGATGATTTCGAGGGTGGTGATTGGGCTTGGGAGGGGAGGGTGGAGGTTGGTTAGGTGGTTGTTGTGGTTGGAGTGAGGTAAATCATATCATTTTTGAAGGTGAGGGTTGAACAAGGTAATGGGTAATAGGATAATTGGGGAGTAGGTGGGCGTGTGTGTGTGTGTGTGTGTGTGTGTGCGAAAGAGAGAGAGAGAGAGAGAGAGAAATATGGTTTTTTTTCTTGGATAGGGTGTTGTTTGCTAGCCTCTTTTTTGGGCTTCTATAGCACCGTTTCTTTGCTTGGGGTTCAAAGAGGGATCGATACCCAAGGATGGAAAGATGCGGTTGAAGAGAGGAAGCAAGCAGTCAGAAATAGTAACTGTGGATTTGAGTAATTGAATTGAAAGAATGAACGAATGAACTGGAAGAAGGATGAGAGAAGTGAAATGTTGATATCGCCCAAAGTTGTCGTCGAGTGTTGAGTCAAGCGGCGTGGTTTGTGGCGCAGCCCAACGTGGGACCCATTGATAAACTCTTTCCACTAACTTCAATCCAATAACAAATCACAGGCCGTGTGGTGTAGTGGTAGCATACTTGCTTTGGGAATTCGTTCCAAGTGTTTCAACTTGCAAGTGGTCCCAGGTTCAAGCCCTGGCTCGGCCCAATACTTTTGCATTTTTTCTCCTCGTTCCACCTACTCTATTTGCAGATGGGTGAGTCCAATGCTTTTGACACTCTTGCCATTGAAAATCTACCTACAATACAAATCAAGCGAATTTCGAAAATACAACCCATCAAATGACCCGATAGACTTAGAATGTATTCAAGGTAAATGCAACCAAATAAATAACCTTTGATTAACCCCTTGCTCGTTGTCTCTTCCCGCAGCAGGCTATTATACGAATCGAAGTAGTAGTTGTGTGCGAAGCGAAGAGAAGTCTAACCAGTACTAAAACAATTCCTTCAAAAGCGGTCCATTCACAAAAAAAAGCTGACAAAAGAAACAAGACCAGCTCGAGGGGGTGGGCGTACAAGAATGAAGCCAAGAAAACAAGTGTTGTTCCCCCCTCGATGCCATGAAGGAGTGACACTTGCTGTGTGGTCTACTCGATCCTCTTCTTGCCTTCCTCGGCATTGATGTACCTCGCGACAGACAAGCCCCTCTCGTGCCTGGCCACCAACGGCCCGAGAATCTTGTCCTTGCGCACCCGGCTAATCGTCTCGTGGTAGCCCTCCGTTGCCCAAGGTCTGGGGTTGAGTTTGGGCCAGTTTACCTGTTGTAGTATGTCAGCAAACTGTTACAGGTCCCAAAAAGAGACAGAAAAAAAACTTACGTAGAGCATCCCGTTATTGAAAATAAACCACAGCGCCCACCCCGTCACCCCCGTCCAAAACAAGATAAACAACCTCATCGGCCACACGGCCGCGTCGGGCAGTCTCGGCGAGTACATCCCCATCAGCACAAAAAAAAGCCCAAACGCCGCAATATACGGCACCGCCTGGATCAACACCGGCCTCCTGTCCACAAACACCAGACCCCCCCCCACGCTGGGTTGATACACACCCAAAAACAAATCAAACGCATCCTGCCTCGGCCCGTCCAAAAAGTTGTTCTTGCAGTATCTCGTAACAGCCACGTTTCCGTCCTGCAGCGCACCAGCCTTGGTCCTCTTGCCCGTTCTCGTCAGATCAGTCTTCATAGCCCCGGTACCGGAATACGCATTCGACACCACATCCGCATTATCGGCCCACATATTTCGGAACATCAGCTCAAACGCCGCGTCTTCATCCGCGAACCTGCTCCCCCTAGCCAGCAAGCCAAGATCGATAAACATCCTGTCCAGCGTCCACCGAGCAAGCATAGACTGTACCACGTTCGTCCTGTCCAGACAATCCATGCAGTTTGTCCTCACTACACTCGTCTGCAGCGACCGGACGTCCAACCTCCCGCCGTCGGTCTTGTTGTTGTTACCGGGGGTAGAGTCAACACTAGCACGGAAGTACTGCTGGGCCACGAGCGCCTCGCGCATCCGGTCGATAAGCAGCTGGGCGCGGTGCATCTGCAACCCCTTGGTCTCGGCGTGAAAGTCAAAGTAGATGTAGTGCAGCCTGTCAAACTGGGATTTCTTCTCGGCTGTCTCGATGGTGTGGAACTTCTCGTCAGTCCGTTGGTCGCCCTGGACGTGTTCTTTGGGCCGAGAGACGAGCATCTCTACTACCTTCTCGTAGGCCTCCTTGACGGGAACTTCGCGGCCCTTTTGGTTGACAAGGTTTACTAGGTAGTTGTCGCCGTAGATGCGGATCTGTTCGTCAAAATGGGCTTTGGCGGCTGGGTAGGCGGCTTCGATGGCGCGGATCTGGATCTTGGGGGTGTACTTTAGGGTGTTGATTTCAGCCCAGTAGGCGGGGACGCTGCCGCGGGTTTGGACGTAGGAGAGGATTTGCATCTCCTTGCCTACACCGTCGGCGAGAGAGGATGACTTTTGTTGTTGCTGCCATGACGAGCCGCCAAGACCGGTGGTGTGGTCGTTGAGAATGACAACCTGTTCGGTTTCGTTGTAGTTGGCGGCGTTGCCTTGGTCATCGAGACCACGGGTAAAATAACGGGTTCCAGCGCGGTGGCGGGAGCGACGGGAAATGAGCGCAATCGTTAAAGGGGTGCCCTTGAACGTTGTTGGATGGATCTCGAGCATGCCAAAGATGACCGGGAGGATATAAGGGTCGATGTTTGGCTGAGGAGCAGGCTGACCGCGGCCGCCACTGTTGCGGAAGTTGATCAGGTCGGACTGGATGAAGCGGTTCCAAAAGAAGCGGTCGTCAGCACGCTTCCAGAGCGGGCTCTCGGCGTCCTGTTGCGCTTGGCGCTGGAAGCTGTTGGTAATATCGACAGAGTACGAGAAGTACATTGGCCCGGGCTTGATGAAGCCGCGGAGAAGGTTGAGGAAGCGGTCCTCATCGGGGTCGCTGACTTGTCTTTCGCGGAGGGGCAGGATATCTGTCGAGACAACCTTGTAGACCATATGCCCTCGCAGACGACCGACGGGTTGGGCTTTTGTGATGACGATGATGTACTTGTCTTCACAACCATAGTCAGTAACAAGCTCTTCGCACCCAAACCCTCCGCAACCATCATAAAGAAGCTCACCTAACCGCAGCTGGATCACGCCCAGGATACCGGCAATGCTGGTAATGCGCGAGACGCGCTTCCCGGAAAGTAAGGAAGCATCAAGAAGACGGATATCGCCAGTTGGGCGGTCGATAGCGAGAGCTGGTGCATTGGGGCTCGAGGGCGAAGTAAAGATGTAGGCATCAGACGCCGTCTGGACGTTGATATCGCGGAAAGGGAGAGTCATGTTGGACAAGAGGTTGCGCCGCCAAACGACGGAATCGAAGCTATTATCTTTTTATTTCTTGGTCGTCATGTAGATGAAGATAGCGATCGAGGTGTCTAAACGAAGGGAACGGTTGCTGCAGATCGTCAATTTTGTGCAGCTTCAGAGTCGGTGTTGAAACATGTCATCTAATTATGGAAATCTCGAGCCTCATCCAAGTGATGACATCCCAGCCAGAGGCGACCAACAGGAGGCGTTGCTGCTCTGCCCTTTTGGTGCCAGCTCTCCCAAGCTCTCCCTAATCTGCGTGACACGAGTCGCATTCGCACTGTGGCATTTATGGCCCACTGGCATCTGCCGCGACCGGCTGGCAAGGATGGCGACGTAACCAAAGTTGCCGCTCCTATCACGTGGAAATTTGCACAGACCTCGGGGTGGCATCTGCGCCTATCGGGCGACCTGACGTGTGCATGCGCCGCCGCTGAGCGCTGAAAGCACTGACATTGGCCAGGACCCGGGCTGGTTGCTCTCATTGCTTCTCAACGACCTCTGCCAACCAGCCCCAGCTCTTGACTGATTCCCCCAATTCTTGGTCCCGTGGTATCACTCGAGGCAACCACATTTCAGCATCCAACTCCAGTCAACTCGGCGAGCACCCTTTGTCTCGACAAGTCTCTCCAGCGTTTATCGAGAACCCCGCGAACACCGACCCGCGAAACTTGAGTCCCCGCCGCCCATTGTCATTTCGCCAGCGCCCGCCGTAACCTTCCTTGGCAACGAACGCCGCCTTGTCAGCAGGTCCCATCAACGGTCAACGACGGTTTGGTCTTTGACTTTTGCATCACCCAAACCACAGCCAACGTACACCATATTACCACATTCACCATGGCTTCCCGAGGACCCCCTGGCGCTCGCGGCATGAGCAACCGCTTCGCGCAGTTCAAGTTGGTCTTGCTAGGTGAATCTGCTGTGGGAAAGAGCTCGATAGTATTGCGCTTCGTCAAGGTGAGCCGGGCTGTCGGATTCTGCAGGTTCCGGACACAACTGACTGAAAGATGATAGGATCAATTTGACTCCTACAGGGAATCCACTATTGGTGCCGCCTTCTTAACACAGACCATTTCGCTCGACGAGAACACGACTGTCAAGTTTGAGATTTGGGATACCGCTGGCCAGGAACGCTACAAGTCCCTCGCGCCCATGTACTACCGGAATGCAAACTGCGCCGTTGTTGTTTATGATATCACGCAAGCCGTACGTTTAGGATCCTTCCTTCTTTGGAAGCATCCCTGACTAACCGAACTGCTGTAGGCGTCGCTCGACAAGGCCAAGTCGTGGGTGAAGGAACTCCAACGACAAGCCAACGAGAACATCATCATCGCCCTTGCCGGAAACAAGTTGGATTTGGTGACGGAGCAACCAGACAAGCGCGCCATCCCTACCGCCGAAGCCGAGGCCTACGCAAAGGAAGCCGGCCTTCTCTTCTTTGAGACATCCGCAAAGACTGCCGAGAACGTTCAAGAGTTGTTTACTGCTATTGCCAAGAAACTTCCACTTGATCAGGTTGGGCCGAGACATGCCCGGCCTGGTCAGCGGCCCGGAGTCAGTCTTGCTCCCGAAGGAGCCAACACGCAAGCCGGTGGGCCCTGCGCGTGCTGATGAGAGACGGTTCTTGAAACCACACGGTTAGAAGCATATTCAAGGACTCAGGCGTATGACCGGCAGTGGATGTCAGAGGAAGAATATAGAGCAGTTTGGGGCTAATCTGGGCTTTTGTTGAACGGGGACAGGGACATCGACATTCACACACACACACACACACACACACACACACACACACACACACACACACACACACACACACACACACACACACACACACACACACACACATCTTTGATCGGAGTATTGTTGGGAGGAGGGTACCAGTGTTGCTTTTTTTAAATACCTCATCTTTCTTATGGGATTTGTTTTTTAACGGGTGTGTTTTTCTCGGCACCATGGTCGAGGAGAAAGCGTAGGTAGGCCACCTGGTGTGGGAGAGCCGGACTGGCGCATTTCGCTGTACAGTATGGTATGCAGACAGATAGAAGCAGCAGCTTGCAACGGCCGCGGTAATTCAGTGACAGATGCGGTGCCGGCAGGGACTAGAGGGGACGGGTATACAGGCGTGAGTATAATGCAAAGCGTATCTTTCAACCTGTTTTGGTCTTTAAAAAACGAGCTATTCATCCCATATATTGTATCATTCAAAGTGAGGTAGGTGTGCTGATGTCGGATGTCATTTCGTGACGGGACCTCTCTGCGTTGCAAACCAGACTTCCACCAAACCATGCTTTTTTGGGCCAGTGAGACTTCTTGATAGCTGCTCGGGCCAGTAAAACCAAAAATAATTAGATTTCGTTTTTAATCGATTTTAGCACGCGCATTATGCGCGCATAAGAATTAATATTTACAAAATAATCGTTGTAAGTAGGGCTACATAGCTATATTTATTATATTTATACGTTAAAGGTTGCGGGTAAGTTATACTTAAAAAGTGTGAAAACACATTATCTGGCGCACGGGCATCGAAGGCGTGTGAGGCTGCCAAAAAAAAGTGTATATCGTGGAAGTCCCGTTTGCAACGCACAGCTGGTAGGGTGCCAAGACCCTGTCGCCAGGATTCTCGCTGTGGCCCGCAGCTTCTTCCCGGAACTTTGCCGAGCTCTTTTTTGCTCAGCATTCTTCCCCCAAAACACCACGTCTAACCCTCCCAATTGCGCCGAACCAGCCACTCCATCTCCCTCATGTTGCGTACATCGATACGATCAGTGAGGGCGCTGGGCAGCAGGCCTACGGCTGCCGTTGCCGGGCGCCAATGGCAGGCTTCCGCAGCCCGACGTGCGGTTGTCTCGGGTCAGGTATGACCTCATTTTCAAGTATTAGAACCGGTTGCAAGGGGAAGCTAACTAAACCCTTCTGTTTGCATCTAGAGATTCTATGCCGACGACAAGAAGCCCCTCGTTGACGAAGCAAAGCTTCCCGCCGCTGAGACCCTTACTGCCCCAACAACTCCCCCACCACCTCCTCCCCAGACTACCCCCGCCGCGACGATTACTCCCGAGCAAGCACCCTTGACACCACCTGCCCCTGGCCCCGCCGTTGTACCCCCTCCTCCTCCTCCCGTCGCTCCCATCGTCCCCAAGAAGAAGGGCTTCTTCCGCAGACTTCGCAACTTCCTCCTGAAGCTCGTACTTCTCGGTGTCCTCGGGTTTGGTGGCGGCGTTTGGTACTCCCGCATCAATGACAACTTCCACGACTTCTTCACCCAATATGTCCCCTACGGCGAGGAGGCCGTTCTATACCTTGAGGAGCTCGACTTTAGGAAACGCTTCCCCAACGTTGCGAACCGGGTAACAGGCAGACGGGCCGATACGGCCAGCGAGCAAGTCAGCATCCCAGCCCAGAGCGGTGCGTCATGGAGGGTGGCCGATGGTGACCATGCCGGCCGCCAGTCGAGCGGTGTGGCCCAAAAGGTTGTTGCTGCGAAGGACGCCGTCAAGGACACTGTCAAGGATATCGTCAAGCCCGAGCCTGCTGCTGTAACCAAGGCCACGACGGAGACTGCGGCTCTTCCTAGAGTCGAAGCCAAGGATGCGGCCCTGGAGAAGAAGGTCAAGGGTGTGGAGGAGAAGAAGGAGATTGCTGTGATTCCGGCTGCCGCTACTTCTTCCAAGCCCAAGGAGTTCAGGGCCCCTGATGTCAACGAGCCTTCTGTGTGGCCCCCTGCTTCGCCAATCGATCCTCTGTCTGTTCCCCATGCCGACGACGCCATCGTTCAACAATTGGTTCATATGCTCAACGACATCATCACGGTGATCAACTACGACGGTGCCGCCGACAAGTACTCCCAGACCATCTGGAAGGCCAAGGATGAGGTCAGCAAAGTCGGAGAGAGAATTCTCAGCATCAAGTCTGCTGCGGAGGAAGAGGCTGCCAAGCAGGTCAAGGCCCGCATCGACTCATTCGACAAGCATGCCAACGACCTTGTGTCTCGTTTGGAGGCTATCATGCTGGCCCAGGAGCAGCAGTGGCGTCGGGAGTTTGAGGCTGAGGTTGAGAGATTGAAGCACAACTACGACGACAAGATCAAGCTGATTCAGGAGCGTGAGCAGAAACTTTCTGAGCAGAAGCTCCAGAACAAACTTTTGGAGCAAGCTGTCGAGCTGCAGCGTCAGTTTTCTCGGGACATCAAAAAGCATGTCGAGGAGGAGCGTGAAGGACGTCTTGGCCGTATCGAGTCTCTCTCCAGGGCTGTCTCTGAACTCGAGAAGCTTACTACTGGTTTGAACGAGGTCGTTGACACCAACCTGCGGACCCAACAACTCCACGTCGCTGTTGAGGCCGTCCGTGCCAGCTTGGAGGATGCCCACCACCCCCGGCCATTCATCAAGGAGCTTGTCGCTCTCAAGGAGATCGCCGCTGACGACCCGGTTGTCGATGCGGCCATCGCCTCCATCCACCCTTCTGCTTACCAGCGCGGTATTTCTACTTCCGCCGAGCTGATTGACAGATTCCGCCGCGTTGCCGCCGAGGTGCGCAAGGCGTCTCTTCTTCCCGAGGATGCTGGTGTCGCTAGCCACGCCTCTAGCTACCTCTTGAGCAAGGTGATGTTCAAGAAGCAGGGCTTGGCGGCCGGTGACGATGTTGAGAGCATTCTTACCCGCACTCAGACCTTCTTGGAGGAGGGCGACCTTGACAACGCGGCGCGTGAGATGAACACCCTTGGTGGGTGGGCCAAGACGCTGAGCAGGGACTGGCTGAGCGAGGTGCGCAAGGTGTTGGAGGTGCAGCAGGCTTTGGACGTAAGTTATCTTCCTTTTGAAGCTTTGCAACACAATTTACTAATGAATATGATAGGTCATCACAACCGAGGCCAGACTGCAAAGTTTGAAGGTGGAGTAAAAGGGACCAACGGGACATCAAAATTTTTCTTTTGTTGTGTACATTGGCCTTGTTTAGACCGCGTCTACATCGTGGAAGGATAGCTAGGCCGGATTGTATTAAGTATTCAATAGAGTGGCTTGTGTTGATACCATGTATGTGATGTGCCGTTGCTGTGTGGTTGCGGTATAGTTTCTTTCACCTTTCAGCCAGCTGAGCGAGCATGACCATGGCGTAATTCTGCCAGCTAGAATTTCAGAATGGCTGACTCTTCCTACATTTTCCTGATTTTTTCCCTTTTTTTTTTTTTTTAATTGCTCGCAGTTCTTGTTGCGCCCCTGCATTGTGCTTCTCTTTAGAACCGCATTTCGGAGTGACCCACTTTTATGTGGTGATCAATCTTGACTTGATCATGTTCTTTCATCTTTCATCACATCAAGCCGAAGATTGATACTTTTGGCCTATTGATTGATTTTTGTGTCGTAAGTAGTGAGATTGAAATCAATGAGGCGAGAACATTATCCTGATATGTTCACAGTCTTACTCCGGTCCGGACCGACTGAGCAATTCTTACAGTGACACACCAGCCCGGTCAGATTTCACCTGAGCTCTCACTCACAGCCGAATGTCGCCGAACCTCAACTGAGAATGCAAGCTATCTATCGCTCACTTTCAAGACAACCTGCCATCAGCACCATCACAAATTCCCGCTTCCAGCAACCATCTTTCATCCCATCCAGGGTGCCAACCTCTTTCTCGCTGCCGGCATACATCTCATCTCATCCCCGACGACCCATCCACATAACCCCCAACATGTCCTCCTCTGTCTCTTACCAAAAAGCCCTCTCCCGGCTCTCCGCCCTCCAATCCAACCTCGCCATCACCTCCCTCTTCACAGTCCCCTTGCCAGATGGCACAGACCGCAACGCGGCCGCCATCCCCGAAATGCTCTTCTGGCTCTCCCGCGCGGGGCTCTCCCCCGAGAGCATCGCCTCCTCAGGCCTGAAATGCGTGCACGTCGCCGGGACAAAAGGCAAGGGCAGCGTCAGCGCTTTTGTAGGGAGCATCCTCGCACAATACTCCAACCCCTCCACTCAAAAGGTGGGAGTGTACACCTCTCCCCATCTGGTTGACCAAAGGGAGCGGATCTCCCTTTTATCGCCACAGGAAAAAGAAGGGATGATTAATGAGGAGAAGTTTGGCAAGTACGTCAATCTGGTGTGGGATACCATGACTGCGGAGGCGAGGAAGCAGCTTGGTGCCGAGGCAAAAGAAGAGGAGTTGGAGGGGCCGGGGACGAAGCCGTTTTATTTTCGGTTTCTGACCATTGTTGCCTTGAGGGCGTTTCTGGACGAGGGGGTGAGGGATGCGGTGGTGGAGTGCGGGATTGGGGGGGAGTATGATTCTACTAATGTGCTCACGGAGGAGAGTGTCAGTGCTGCGGTGGTGACGCAGTTGGGGATTGATCATGTTGGTATGCTTGGGGATACTGTCGAAAAGATTGCGTGGCATAAGGCGGGGATTTTCAAACGGGGGGTGAAGGCTTTTACGATTAGGCATCCACGGGAGACGGTGGGGGAGGTTTTGAGGGAGAGGGCGAGGGAAAAGGGGGCGGAATTAGTGGAGATTGGTGAGGAAGAGGTGAAGGGGTGGAAGGGGGTGGAAGGGGGGATGTTGCAGGGACCGTTTCAGAAGGGGAATATGGCTTTGGCTGTGTATGCTGCTCGGGAGCATCTTGTTAAAACAGGCCACGAGTTTGAAGGGAGGTTTGGGGTTGATGAGGAGTGGGGGCTGGATGATATACCGGATAAGTTTGTGAAGGGTCTTAGAGAGGCGAGTTTGAGAGGGAGATGTGAGGTTGTAAGGGATGGGAAGGATGGGACCGAGTGGCTTGTGGATGGAGCGCATACAGAGGATAGTTTGGCGGGTGTGGGAGAGTGGTTTGCTTCGAGGGCAGGAGATGGGCTGAGTGTTCTGGTGTTTAACCAGCAGGAACGGGACCCAAAGATACTGCTTACTGCGTTGCTCAAGGGCGCAGAGAAGGAAGCTAGTGGGTCAAAGGAGGTGTTTACACATGCTTTTTTCACGAGAAACGAAGAGCTACCGCCAAACGAAGGCGAGAAGAGAGACCTGAGTGTGCAGACGAAAGCACTCGAGATCATGAAGGAGTACAACGGTGAGGTGGAAAGTAGAGTGTCCGACAATGTTCAGTTGACTATTGAAGGGGTTAAATATTTGACAGCAAAGGCAAGAGCGGAAGGAAAGGAGTGCCGGGTGCTGGCGACGGGAAGTTTCCATCTTGTTGGGACTGTCTTGAAGAGAATCAGTGCATAGATTGGGGTTCATCCAACAGCGAAATCATGCCCGTACGCGGACGAGCTTTCAGGATGTGACACCGGAGAAGATGCGAAGTTTGGACAGGAAGTCCCTAAGTATAAATTCTCAAAGCTATCCTACTAGAATACCATTCTCAGGCCTGTCGTTTGCTTGTCTGATACAAGTACAAGTTGAAGGCAAATAATAAAGACCGGAACGTCGGGTCTCACCCTCACCAAGTCCGGCAGCTTGTTGTTCCGTCCGATATAGACGGCAGTTGCAACATAAGTGGGCCTCTGACGTCTGCACCGACGCCGATGTTCGGGGGCCGAAGCAACCCGGAGTATTCCGCTTCCAGCATCTTGTCGCACTATCCCACATCCGTCTTCATTTTATCTTGCGCTTAATTCGGGAATTATATGTGAACCATCATCAAATTATACAAGATGAGAAGTCGGTGATAAACCCACATCCACAACCGATATTCAGACTCGACCTCAATGCATCATGTGCTGAAGCGAAAAGCAATCTTCGGCGGTTTACCGACGACATCTTTCAAGTCCACCACCACAAGTAATACCCTCATCTCTATTCTTGTCAGCTACCGGCGGCAACACTTTTCAGAGATGGCGTCAAGAACATATAATGTAAACTGCCATCTCCATCCTGCGATCATCATTCACTAACCGGTAAATAAAGGACGCAATCGACACCCTCAACACCCTCCAGACCCCCTTCGCTGTCATTGAGGCCCGCCGGAAAGCAGGCATTCGCCCCGATGCGAACTCCGTCCAGGAAATGAGAGGCTATCTGGCCCGGATAGGTTACTCGACATCATCTGATCTCGAGAAGCTCAACATCGTGCACGTTGCTGGCACCAAGGGGAAGGGAAGCACGTGTGCTTTTGTCGATTCCATCTTGTCAAAATGGCACCAGACGAAAGGGATTCCAAAAAAAGTTGGCTTATTCACCAGCCCACATTTGATCGCAGTCCGCGAAAGGATACGAATCAATTCTCAGCCGATTTCAGAGGAGATGTTTGCAAGGTATTTCTTCGAGGTCTGGGAGAGGCTAGAGGACAACAGCACAGTTGCGACTGATCTCGTCGAGCCTGGCACGAAACCAATCTACGCGCGGTACCTGACTCTCATGAGCTACCATGTCTACCTGTCGGAAGGCGTCGACGTTGCCATTTATGAGACGGGAATAGGAGGCGAGTACGATGCCACGAATGTGGTGGAGCGGCCTGTGGCGAGCGGCATCAGCACATTGGGCATTGATCATGTCTATGTGTTGGGCGACACAGTTGACAAGATCGCGTGGCACAAGGCAGGAATCTTGAAGAAAGGCAGCCCTGGTTTCACCATCGAGCAGGTCGGTTCTGCTGCCGAGGTGCTCAAGAACAGAGCGGAGGAGAAGGGTGTCGATCTGAAGGTCCTCGAGGTCGATCAAAGGCTCCAAGGCGTGGGAGTTAGGCCCGATGCGAATTTCCAGAAGAAGAATGCTACGCTCGCAATTGCTTTGGCTGAGACGGCGCTGAAAAAGCTGGATCCCGATTTTAAGCCGGATGCGGCGGCATTGCCAAGTGAGTTTGTTGATGGGATAGAACAAGTCGTTTGGAGGGGACGGTGTGAGGTCAAAGAAGAGGACAATATTATTTGGCACGTGGACGGTGCGCACACCGTGGATAGCTTGAAGATGGCGGCCAGGTGGTTCGTTGAGGAAACCAAGACTGAGGGCAAGGGACCAAAAGTTTTAATATTCAACCAACAAGGGCGGAGCGAGGCCGTCGACTTCCTGGACGGATTATGCAACACTGTGAAGAACGCCGATTCGACAGGTCAAGGGTTCCAGCATGTCATCTTCTGCACGAATGTCACATATGCCACGACGGGCTATAAGAGAGGTATAGTCCCCTGCACCACAATTTTGGACAAAACTCATGGCTAACCTCAACCAGACTTTGTGAATCACCAGTACAACCCAGCTGACATCGAGAAAATGACCCAGCAACGTATATTTGCTGAGAAATGGGCATCACTCGACACATCTGCCAAGATTCTAGTGATACCTAGCATTGAGGAAGCCATCAACACTGCGAGAGGGTTGGCAAATTCTGAGGGAGAAGACGGCAGCAAGGTACAAGCACTCATCACAGGCAGTTTACATCTTGTTGGCGGAGCATTGGGAATTTTGGAGAAAGCTGATGCTCTTTAAACATCGGTTACAAGCAATTAGACGTCAGAGGGGCAGAGTTGAAGTGTGTCTTGACCACTGGACTTGCCCGAAATAGCCTGTTATTCAACTGACAGGTTTTGGTTTAGGACATCCCGTAATCCGTATACCGATAAGAAACACTATTTTGAGGGTGCATCAGATAAGACCAGCCTCGGTCCATATTTTCACTCTTATTCCAAGCTTATATTGGCCTGGTTTCTGGCCACAGTGTGGCGGATATCTCGTAAACGATTGCAAGGTTTGACTAAATTAAGTCTCGTCAACTCAGTTTGAGACGGGCGCCTCCTCTGCGGTACTTAAATTTCGCTTGGATCCCACATTTCTTTTCTCTTCTTCTCGCATCTCTCTTACAATCAACACCTCCGACCTCGAGATTCAAGGCAGTCACGTTCTCTCTCACCAACATCGACGGTGCCTCTTGAGCAGACGCCCACAATGGCAAAGATGACAAAGTATGAAACGCCAACGGCTAACATGGAATTACACTCGTTGAGAAGTCATCATGTTCGTCCCGAGAACATGCTCATCCGCGAGCCACTTGAGGAAGATGCAGAGAATAACACGCTGCGCCGATGGCTGCGGCTCAGCTCTCTATCTTGCAAAATTTGGGATATGATCGAGTGGGCGATCTACGGCCGTTACCGCATCAAGAAGACTACTTCACTGCCACGCGGGAATCAAACATACCTCCGGTCCGAAACTTTCGCTACTTGATCCATTCATCCCAAACAACACCTTGGTATGAGCGATGCGCCATGGGAAATCATCGTGTGATGTCTTCTGGTGGAGCCGCCGTCATCTGTGGGAAAGAACCCAGACTTGGAATCACTGGTCAATTGGCGAAACTATCCAGTCGCGTCACCCTCGGCCAAAATCACCTCTCCTTTGCACCGCTACAAAGCTGGATGCCCGTGTGAAGGAAAAGCCTATGGTTGTTGCTGCAGACCTTACCGAACCTGGGGCAGACAAATGGTGTACTCGCAGCAGGACCCTTCAAAGACTTATTTGACGGGTAAATCGCTTGTCGCTGTTTACCTCTTTAGCAACGACCAGAAGTTTGTTGAAGAGGCAGATCTGGGAAAGATGGTGGCACGATGGCCGAAAAATAAGAGCGAAGCGCAAAACACAGCAATATAGGCGGAAGTCTTTGCTTTGCTGCCAAACCGCCCGATTTGGCGCCGTGCTCTGGTCTGTGATGCGAGCCTGGCTGATCTCAATACAGTCGTGGCAGTCACAATGCGGCCGGATAGGAATTACGGTTCCTCAAACGAGGCTGCCATAGGCAAACTGCCGGATTTATCTTTGCGAGGTATGATGAGAATTCACGGATTTGATTCTAGGAATATTGTGAAAGAGAAAGACTCAGAAATGAAAGTTAATGAGGACGGAGGATGCACGTTGGCGTTGCCACCCTGGATGGGATCGGGCTACCGCGGTTAAGCTGCGTATTGATAGTCATAGAGTCGTAGTTGGTACCATGAAAAGAGCCACATATTCACTTACTCAACGTTCGGATTAGTTGGCTTCTGAGAATTAGCGTGAAGATGTTTGAGTGTCGTGGTTTTAAGGATCGGGAGTCTGGGTTGCGCCGAGATACAGGGAAAAGGGGGCCCCTTTTCAAGTGGCATTCAGATGCCGAGTGTCTTTTACGAACTTAGGGATAAGATTTGCTACCTGTTTATGTAACAACACGGTGAGATGGCCGAGCGGTCTAAGGCGCCAGGTTCAGGTCCACCTGAATTACCATACTGTAAAGTATTTCCTGGTCTCGAAAGGGGCGTGGGTTCGAATCCCACTCTCATCATTCTTTTACTTATTTATTAAATAATAGCTGTGGTTTTTCTTTTTGGACTGTATATCTTCCACTGACCTAATGCCAACTGGTACAAAAATGATGATTGCATCTTTGGGCTGTTTTACCCTTGGTGATCCCCCTTGGATAGGTTACATATCGTAAAACTGATATCATTCCGAGATCGCAGCTCCAACTGCCGCGCTCAGCGGTATAATAGATATGTCAAAGGCATTGGTGCAGTAGCGAATGCATCTCGATCACGCGCAAGCGACCGCACACCACCCTCGAGCCGCACTTGCATTTGAGGTTTCGTTGCAGCGGCATATCAAATCCTCTGCCCTCCCACGAACCAGGCTCCGAAGAACTCAATCAGCCCACAATGCCCTCATGGTGCTTTCTCATCCCAGTCCACCCAGTCGCTCGGGCGCCCGAGTCCAACCCTGCGGCAATCCAACAAAACAACTTCAGCCGACATTAACCATTCTCCTTTTTTTGGTTTTATCCTGAGAAGTCTCTGACTCTCAGCTGACACCTGGTCCAGGTGTCCAGGTTTGACAGCGCTGCATCAGGCACCAGAAGGAGTGAAAAAGATGATATCCCCCTCGCAGGAGCGGATACCACCGGAAATGCGCTCCGATTTTGATTGGAGCGGGTAAAATGTCTGGATAAATGTCGAGCATTTCGTGGGGTGGGGTCCTGTGCTTCAAGCTCTCCCAGAGCTCGATCCTTCACCTGCAACACCAGGAAAAGAGACCAAGATGGGCGCCGTGTAAAGCCATGGAATCCATGGCGTAATGCCCGCCCTGCAGTGGGGGTTTTCTCTACAGCATGGTATCGAGCCCAACCTTCCAGGCCACCGAGATTGTCACACTGGTGGTCACCGGTCAGGTACACGCGCATGGAGGGGCACTTTGGAGGAGAAGCTCCCCGCACTCGCCCCCCTCCATCCAGTTCATCCATCGTTGCGGTCCTCCTGGTAGGTTCTGGCCATCTGGGATATCTCCGAGAAGCGGGTTTACTCTTCTTGCTGGGAGATTGAACATTAGCTCCTGAGTTGGGGTGGCTCGACTTGGCTTTCGTATATATTCGTAGGCCCTGGTGTCTTTCTTCTCTCTCTCTCTTGTCCATCCTTTTTCTTGACAATCCCCTAATCAGTTCCGCTCCGCAAGCAAGCGCTGATAGCTCATTGAATCTCTCTTATTCTTTCTTGTACAGTTCTTGCCAGCCCTCCTATAGTCACAATGTCTTCCGTAAGTTCCGTCATAGCTTTCAAGAGCTTCAACAACTAGCCCCCTACCGCACAAGCTAACCGATGCCAAACAGAACCTTTCTTTCGTCCTCAACAAGCCCAATGACGTCTCCTTCGAGGAGCGCCCAATCCCCAAGCTCAAGTCCCCCCACGATGTTCTCGTCGCCATCAACTACACCGGCATCTGCGGCTCTGATGTCCACTACTGGGTCCACGGTGCCATTGGCCACTTCGTCGTGAAGGACCCCATGGTCCTCGGCCACGAGTCCGCCGGTACCGTCGTTGAGGTCGGCTCCGGAGTCACAGACCTCAAGAAGGGCGACCGTGTTGCCCTCGAGCCCGGCTACCCCTGCCGCCGCTGCCCCGACTGCCTCGGCGGCAGCTACAACCTCTGCCACGAGATGGTCTTCGCCGCCACACCCCCTTACGACGGCACGCTAACAGGCTTCTGGTCCGCTCCCCACGACTTCTGCTATAAGCTGCCCGACAACGTGTCTCTCCAAGAGGGCGCCCTCATCGAGCCTCTCGCCGTGGCTGTTCACATCGTCAAGCAGGCCCGCGTCCAGCCTGGCAACAGCGTTGTCGTCATGGGCGCCGGTCCCGTCGGCCTCCTCTGTGCCGCCGTCGCTGCCTCCTTCGGCGCCACCAAGATCGTCCAGGTCGACATTGTCCAGTCGAAACTGGACTTTGCCAAGTCCTTCGCCGCCACCCACACCTACCTCTCCCAGCGTGTCTCCGCCGAGGAGAATGCCAAGAACCTCATCGCCTCTGCCAACCTCGGCAAGGGCGCCGACGTTGTCATTGACGCCTCCGGTGCCGAGCCTAGCATCCAGACCTCCCTCCACGTTGTCCGCATGGGTGGCACCTACGTCCAGGGCGGCATGGGCAAGTCGGACATCAACTTCCCTATCATGGCTCTCTGCCTGAAGGAGGTGACGGCCCGTGGCTCGTTCCGCTACGGCAGCGGTGATTACAAGCTTGCTATTGAGCTCGTGGCCGCTGGCAAGGTTGACGTCAAGAAGCTCGTCAATGGCGTCGTTGCGTTCAAGGATGCCGAGTCGGCGTTCAAGAAGGTCAAGGAGGGTGAGGTCATCAAGATTCTCATTGCCGGCCCCAACGAGAAGGTGGAGACCGAGCTTGACACCTCTGTTGACCCTGCCAAGCTTGAGGCGGCCAAGGGCAACACTGGCTGCTGCTAAGCAAGCAATATCAATAAAGTTAAACTAAAAACAACCGGAGAGAAGGGGAAAAGAACTTGCATGGTGGGTGTTATGGCGTACCGGACGGCATTGGGACATGGGACCTTGGTCTTTAGCATACATATCATAAATTTTCTTTTATTTGACGTCTTTAGCAGCAGAGTTGTAGGGACCTTGGCTTGTCCAAACGACTCTTGGCAGGTCACTAATGTATTTGAGAATGCAACGTCTTATTCCTGCGTACCTACGTCATACGGCTATCAACTTCTTCCCCTTCTACACTTTCTATGTCTCCTCTTCCCATATCAGCCACGTAGTGTCTCCTATACTTGCGGCACGGTTTGCCCCTGTCAACGTGTTATATATCCTGAGTGAACTCAACTGTATATTGGCAGCGGTCTCTGAGTGCCTTTCTCAGAGCGTCCAAGGAAAGCCCGCGAGGTCCGCGCTGTTGAGTTGAATGTGATGAACAACTGAAGCATGAAGTGGTGAATGGTGAATACACCGAATATGTGAGAAAAGTCGAGATTGCTGCTTGAAATAAGACAGTGAAAGAAAGCCACTAGTCCTTTGAAGATGGTTAAGAGGCCCCAGAATAGATTTTGTATGGCTAAACAGGTAGTCAATGAGTGGTGAGAGGTAGTCGAAAAGGGTTTCAGTGATAATATGAGGCCGTATGACTATATTTTAATGGCTTGATGATGTTTTGGCCTGTCCGGATGATCTCAATACTTGAGCCAAGTCATTGCATGAAAGTTCTTTTTGGGGATGTTAAACCGGCCTGTGGTCTTTCTTCCAAGGCCTACCAACTGCATATCATCTAAGGTATGTCTGAGAATATAACATCGTCCGTTTTCTCCCTTTGCCCTGTAAGAATCCCAGCAAATCAATAGCAAAAAAGTCTAGATCATGCCCAAATACCTCGTCGAAATCTTGGTCTCCTTCGTCGCCCCCTTAACAGCAATAGAAACCACCTCCCCAGGAACAATATCCACCAAATTATCATCAAACTTGACCGCATCATCCTCGCACTCCAGCGCGACACCCTTGACGGGGACCTCAGCGCTGATGTCCACAACCGTGGCATCATCATTGAGCACCACCTTGAGCTCCTTTGGCTTCTGGAGGTGCACATACTTGAGCGGCTCCGGCCAGTTGACATACCGCGCGATTTGCTTCCCATTCTGAACAATATACGCCGTCACGACAATCTTGTTCTCCTCTCCCTTGCCCTTCTCCCCCACAGGAACATCCAACGCGCCCACTTCTGTCGATCTATTCTCTGGCAGGACCAACCCCTCGGCAATCTTCTTTTCAAGCGTCAACTCCCCAGTAGTAACATCCCAAGCCTTGAGTACCACATCAACAGTCAAATCCTCAAGGGTAAGGTTGCTCCCCCAGACTTCAATCTTCGTCTCAGTGTCGATATACACCCGCGTGTACTTATCCCTGGGGTGCTTGTGAATCTTGCGCGTGATCCCCGCCGAAACGGGCGCCATCTCCCGCTTGACCGTGTAAAAAGCGTGTTTTGGCCGGAGATAAAAGTCCACAATCGACCAACTCGTCACCGGCCAGCAGTCATTGATCTGCCACACCAAAGCACCCGCGTTGTACTCCCTCCCTGGACCCTTCCACTGCCTCTTCCAGAGTCTGTAAGCGCTGGCAAGACACTCTGCCTGCATCAACTGGGTAGAGTAGACAAACTGTTCCAAGGGGTCAGGGGCATATCTCATGTTCTCCACCAGATACAGAGCGATTCTCCTCTCGTGACCGTCGGCCTTGTTGTGGAAGTCGACAGTGGAAGACTGGGGGTATCGGTCCGGGTCGTCTTTGCCGAGAGGCAGATACGCGTCGATGGTCTTGACGTCGGGGAAAGCCTGCATGCCAAACTCGCTGACGAATCTTCCAGAGAGCTTGTCAAAATCCTGCCACTTCTCCTGGGTACCATGCCAGACGTTCCACTGGTGGATATCGCCCACCGTGGCATCGTGTGTATCCCTTCCCGCACCCCACGGACTGCCAGGATGGTAGAAAGTGCCTGGAATAAGTTCCGCGCAGGCATCACTGAGAATCTTCTCATAGATGTATCTCGCTGGGAAGTCGGTCTGAAGCCAAGATTCGGCGTCCTTGTTCTCAAAATCGTAGGTCAACCCAGCAGACTCCTGGTACTGGTAGTCCTCATTGTTACCAGCCCAGATGACGATAGAAGGGTGGTGTCTGAGGAGCTTGACGTTCTCACGGGCCTCCCGGTCAATAGACTTCCTCAGCTCAGGCCAGGCAGGGTAGTTGCCACAGCCGAACATGAAGTCTTGCCACACGAGAACGCCGAGCTCGTCGCATGCATCATAGAAGGCCTGTTCCTCGTAGATGCCGCCGCCCCAAACACGGACCATGAACTGGTTGCCATCACGGATAAGAGAAATCCATTCGTAGTATTTTTGGGCTGTGATACGGGGGATAAAGTTGTCGGCGGGGATCCAGTCCGAGCCACCGCAGTAGATAGGAATGTTGTTGACGCGGAAGAAGAAGGAGGTTCCGGGCTGGTCAAGGAGTGGTTGCTGAACGAGCTCGGCCCGGCGAAGACCGATCCGTTTGCTGATGCTGGAAATCTCATCATCGCCACTCAGGATAGTGGCCGTGAGTGTGTAAAGGGGCTGTTCTCCATAGCGGAAGGGATACCAAAGCGAAGGATTGTCGAGATGGAAGGAAACTGTGACGCTGCCGGAGCCATTGGCGTCTGCGGTTTGGGATGCCACTTGTTCACCATCAAGCGAGAGCTCAAATTTGACCTTTCCACCTGGCCCCTCAACTTCAGCTGTGGCCTTGATGCCGGCTGACTTAAGATTCTCGGAGATGGTGCTGTCAAAGCTGAGGTCTGCAAGTCTCGTTTCGTAAATTTCGAGGTTGATTGGCCGCCATGGTCCGCAAGTCAGGAGCGCCGGGCCCCAGTCCCATCCCTATTTCTCATTGTTAGCAAGATACTCCTTGACAGCCTGCACAAGAGAGATTATACCCAGTGATACTGCGCCTTCCTCACAGCCAATCTCGAATTATCACCATTCCACACACCCCACTTGTGTTCAGGATACTTCTCAACCAGCTTCCAGCCCCTGAGATAGGCACTGTCAAAGCTGATAACAAGCTCGTTCTCCTCCTTCAACAGCCCTGTCACCTCCACCCTCTCAGGGGTGAACATATTATCTGTCTCCAAGATCGTGGTCCCGTTCACCTTTACAGTCGCAAAGGTGTCCAACCCGTCGAAGGCCAACACAGCCTTGGCCCCCTCTGGGACGGGCTGTCCCTTGAACGTAGTCTTGTAGACCCATTGCGCCTCGCCCACCCACTGCACATCGAGCTCGTTCTTGCCAATGAAGGGGTCGGGGATGATCTTGTGGTGAATGAGGTCGAGGTGGACGTTGGTCGGGAACTGGGAAACGGGGAGGAACTCGGCGTCTTCCTTGTCGAGCTGCTTAAACTCCCAGTTCTTGTCGACGGGGACCACGATAACGGCGGCGGGAGCCATGGTACATAAACTCCTATCGTATGGTGGGGTTGTTGGTGGTGAGGGGCAGTGAGGGGAACGACAGTGGGGTACAGATGGTGGAAGGAGGGACAGCCTGGTGATGACTCTCACAGAGAGACACAAACTGTGGTTGCTGCTGCTGCTGCCGACACAAGAGTTGTGTATTTCTTGAACATGTCCAGAGCAAGAGCCGTCTTATAGCTCTTCAATGTTTCCTCTCATGGCCTGGAATTCGAGCTGCCGCTCACCGTGTTGAAGACCGCGGGGGAAGGCACCCCGAGGGAACAAATGGAGTTGCGAATGAAGAAGGAGTTCCCCTGGCCTCACCCCACACGCCCGGGGGCTGCAGGTCATCCATCCTGGCCGTCCATCCCGTGTTGGGGTCTGCAGATGGAGCTTGCTTTCTCCAATTGTGATGCTGTTGTTGGAGTATCTAAGTGCAAAATTGGGGCATTTGCTTGGTGGTTGCTTGTGGCACCAGCCCATCATGATTGATGCCAGTCATGAGCCTGTAACTATAACGAGGTCATGAGCTCTCTCTTGAATGCTTCAGGAACGAATTTTGTCCACTTCTGCTCTCTTTGTGTCAGAAAACATTGCCGAGTCAGAGGATCAAAGCTCCTGCTGATGATAGTGCGGAAGTTCCTTGGGCGCCCGGAAGGACGCTGTCCGCGTCCGTTTCAGGCTAAACTCCAACCTCACCTCACCAGCTAGCAGCTCATGATTGCCGAAGTATAGCCAGTCAGCTCACCAGATAGGAGCGCATATGGAAGTTTTTGTTTCGCCGTGACAATCTGCAGCGACGGACTGCGTTGGTCCAGCCTTGTGCATATCGGACCCTTCGTTTCTGCCATCTATATCACATGCATCGGCAACAGCATAATAACCCCAAGGCACCCGCCGAGCTATGCTCAGGTGCCAGATCCTGAAATCATCCCGCCGTTGCATCAAGACAGACGAAGATCAAAAAATATAGAAGAAATAACTCATGTAGGCTATGCAGTACCAAAAAAACACAAAAAAAAAAAAACAAGAAGAAAAACAAAGAGTGTCTAGAGAGACAGACCCGCCCGCTCCTCTACCAACTCCATGCCACATGATAAGCGTCGTGTAGAATAAATATGCCATAAAAAGTCCGTACACATCGTCAGTCCATTACCAGGTATTAGTCGCCGCATGGTATCATTAGGTCCTCGTCTTTCAACTCCCATCATCAACAACACCCCCTGTTTCTTCTCCTTCCCGTCAGCGTGAAGACTTCCTCCCATTCTCTCAGCCCACCCTGTCCCATCCGTTTTGGCTTTCCCCTTCTCCTTCTTCCCCCGACGCCAACGTCATCAGCCGTCAAAGTGCTCTTGATGCTCCCGCCATCACTTGCGCCAGCATTCCACAGCGCGCCAGCATCACCATACTGAATCCCACTCATCGGATCGTCAGGATCAATCTCTCCCAACTCAATCTTGGTCAAAATCATCCTCGCCAACCTCCCAAAGACCTCATCCACACCCTCCCCACTCAGCGCCGAAACCTCCATCGTCACAGGAATGTTCACCGTGTTCGCCCACCTCGACGCCTCAACCGCGCCGACCTCCCTCCCATCCGGCGCAATCGTCGCCTTCAGTTGTGACCCCAGCCCCGGGTGAATAGTCGACATACTAGAATACGAACTCGGCACCATCGGCGTCTGCTGACCCCTCCCCCCTTGCTCAGTCCGATCCGTCATCGTCGTAGTCGTAGTCTGAAAAGAAGTAACACTGCTACTGGCGATACTGCTCGGCGTCGGCAACCCCCCACCCCTCCCACCCCCTGCTCCTAGCCTATTGTCCCTCCCCCAGTCATCATTATCCTCATAATCCGAGTACGCTCCCGTCTGGCTAGCCGCCAAGTCAACTTTATTCCCCACCAACAACAGACTCAAATTCGGACTCGCCAGCGCCCTCGCATCGTTCAGAAAAGGCTGCAGACTGTTGAAGCTCGCATGGCTGGTGACATCATACACCAGTATCGCGCCCGCCGCGCCCCGATAGTACGACCTCGACACCGACCTGAACCTTTCCGTGCCCGCGGTATCCCAAAGCTGGAGTTTGATTCGCTTCCTCCTTGCGCCGGTACCGACTTTGATGATCTTGGAGGCAAACTCGACGCCGATAGTCTGGGAGGATAGCACGCGCCACTCGGACTTGACGAAACGATGGAGGAGACAGGACCTTTACAATGCATACAGGCAAGTCAGCAAGGGTTCAAAGTTGGGGGTTGGTGGCATGGGGGGACAACAGACTTTCCAGTCCCGCTTGGACCTAGCAGTATGATTTTGGCCAAGTAGTCGTACATGCTCCCTAGCTCTTGTTCTCTGTCCTGTCCGCGGGTGACTGTGCCGGCGCTGCTCGTGTCGCTCGCGGCGGAGGATCCCCGGCGGGGCCGGCCGAAGCCGGAGAGCTCAACGTAGCTGCTCATGCGATCGTTTTTATCTGGGTGTTTCGCCTCAAATATGGTTTATGAAAAGGGTTCTGGTGTGGTGTTGGGTAGTGGTAGCGTTTGTCTGTGTGTGCTATGCGCGCGCAACTCCAAGAATGTCTAGGGCGGGGTTCGTTCGTTCGTAGCGTCGTGGATCTCTCTCGCTCAAAGTGTTTGACGACCCTCGGTGGTCTTTGTTACTCGAGTGTGGAAACCTGTTGCTCTCTGTGTGTTGCTCTATGGCGCAAAAAAGCTGGTATTCGTGTATCCTTCTGTATAACAAAAATAATAATTAAAAAGACCAGCCACACATGAAACCTGCGTTTGCGCCAACCGGAAATTTGTGCGTTTTCGTCGATCGAAAAGGTTGAACTTTGCGACACCAAAGACAAGCAAGATTAAAGAGAGGAGCGGTGTGGTACACAGTACAACACCTGCATGGGAAAAAAGTGGGCTCCCGTTCTTTTCGTTTTCTCCTTTTCCTTCGCGATGCGATCAACTTTATTCAGACTGCAATCAAAAAAGGAAAGCCAGTTTGTTGAAAGAGCTGGTGTAAAGGTTCGGTTCCACGACGTCGGCCTTATCTGCAAGCAGAGAAACGAGATCAGACAAGGGGGGAACCAGACGGCAGGGAAAGCGAGCACGAGGGACGATGGCTGCAGGGTGACATGTGCGTGTGGGGGAAAATGTGGCTGGTGTGGCAGTTGGGCTCGTAACGTTTCGTAACGGTGACAAAGCCACACCAACGATGCGGCGGAGACCCTGCAGATGCTTCACAATTTTTGAGGCTTGAGCTCAGACAGCTCGAGACCCGCTCCATGTGCTCATGCATCTATCGGGGACTGCTTAACATGGAACCGAGGCATTCCCGGTCAATGCAACCTCCCCCACAGAGCTCGGCACTGGGATGACCCACTTTATTTAACAACACCAAGACCATCTTCGTCACTTACACCAGGGACACGACCGGCCCGGCAGGTATTTTACCATTTACATATGATTTTAGGCCTCTTCCATCTCAACCTGGCATTCTACCACTAACCAACCTTGTTCTTCTCATCCCATCCCATCCACATCCTCCTCCAGTGATCCAAAATGAAAATCGACGGCCGCAGCTTTGTCATCTCAGGCGGGTAAGCTGACCCGGCTTCACCTCAGCTTCTTATCACCATACTGACCATCTCTCCCAGCGCCTCCGGCCTAGGCCTCGCCACAGCCCGCACCCTCATCTCCTCCGGCGCCTCCGTTGCCATCCTGGATCTCAACGAAGAAACCGGCGCCAAAGCCGTAGCCTCCCTCGGCGGCGCCCCATCAGCCAAATTCTTCCCCTGCGATGTCTCTTCCACCGACTCAGTCTCCTCTGCCGTCTCCGCCGTGACCTCATGGATCAAGGAAATTGGCAAGCCCCTCGCGGGTATCATCCCAGCGGCTGGTGTCGGCGCCCCAGGTCTGATCCTCGACAAGCGCCTCAACCCCGTCTCCCTGGATAGCATCGACTTTGTCCTCAACATTAACCTCCGGGGTACTCTTGATGTTACTCGTCAGTTTCTGCCTCTCCTGGCCAAATCTGAGCCCTATGGCCCGGACAAGGAAAGGGGTGTGGTTGTCATGGTGGCCAGCTCCGCCGCCTTTGAGGGACAGATGGGCCAGGTGGCCTACGCGGCGAGCAAAGGCGCTGTTGCCTCCATGACTCTGCCCATGGCTCGGGATCTCGCAAGATTTGGCATTAGAGTTGTGACCATTGCGCCTAGCATGTTCGACTCGGCCATGACGGCCATGATGTCGAACAAGGTGAGAGAGGGCCTTCAAAAGGCCATGGAATTCCCGGCGAGGGCGGGTCAGCCAGAGGAGTTCGCTTCCTTGGTGAAGCAAACAATCGAGAACGTCATGCTGAATGGAGTTGTTATCCGGTTGGATGGCGCAACCCGCATGCCAAGTAAGCTGTAAGAAGCAGCTTCTCATGTTTCCCTGTGTTACAATTGTTACATTCGTGGTTACAGAAACTACTATACATCTCGGGCGGCCTTTTACTCCACATGCCAGCTCCCCACATCAACCGTGACAGCCGTGTAAGCAACCAGTGTCAGTACTTTGTATGAACCTCCTGAATTCTTCGGCACATTTCCCGCCAGGTCCCAGATTGTTCAGCAAGTGATAGCCCAATGAAACATGCAAAAGTGCACGGCAAGTCCTGCAAAGGATGACCGAATATCACATTTCCCCAATTCTGCCGAACTTCAATGTTAAATAAGAACGAGAAAACGGCAGACAGCAATCCCGAAAAAGCTATGAAAGACAAGACCAATATCAAAACGCAAAACTCCACATAAAACACGAAAACGCCGATCGGGACAGGACACGAACCCCATTGACAAACAACACCGGCTCAGCTCCTGTGAGCCGGTAATGTGCCCCAGTATCAGAAGATGCCGTCGTCAAGATGAAGATGAGGAGCGCTTCTCATGAGTGTTTCCACTCTCATTCTCGGAGCTCCTGCCACTGCCATGGCCAGAAGTCACCCCAGATTCCACTGAACCACTGCCCCTGTTGCGAGAGCGGGTGTCGTCACGGAGACGCCCAACTTCATCAGGACAATACCGGTCTTCACCAGGACGGTACCGATCTGTCGCAGGGCGGCCACTCCATCGCTGGTACACTGGGGGCGGGGTCAGCCGAACCCGGGCGTCGGCGGGTGAACGCTCACGGTGCCGACGCCCTCGGGAAGTCTGCGGAGAACGGGTAGGGGAGCGGGAACGGCGGCGTGCTACCGTGGCCAGCCGTGATCCCACGGCCAAACCTTCGAGATAGGCACAAGTCACCTCGGCACTCTCCCTGGATGGATTTATCACGTCCATCCCAGTGATCCGTTGTATTTGGTTTAGCAATTCTGCCTGCTGGGCCGCGCTGATGACTGACACCAGAGTGCCACCGGAAGCTGGGACGCCCGTCATTTCGACATCTTGGTCTTGCTTGATAGGCACTCGGGTGAAGTTATCCCGTGCACTGGAAGCGGGTGCCTGGAGATGGGCGATCGTCGCCTCAAGACGAGCAACTGAGGTCGCAAGGTAAGCGATGGATGCTTCAGAACGCATGGAAGATGACGCTTGAGATGGGAGGAGGCGTGCCTAGAGACGAGTGTTAGGTGCGTTAGAACGAGAAGCAGGAGAACCGTGACGAACTGTAGCAGCCTCTCTGTTTTGTAAACGCTGAGCAGTCCCACTGACCTGGGTTCTTGGCTCGCCCCCTGAGCTCGCTGAGGGGACCGTAGACCGACTTGCCCGGCTGTTCTGCCGAAGGTAATCCAACCCTTTCATGGCTGCATCCTCCTTGGCTTGCCGGGCTGTTTCAAAAAGACGGTCACTTCTCAACAGTGCGCCGTCGATTTTGACATGGCACCCATGTCTGCCGTCGGAGGTTTCGAAGGCTTCGAACACTGGGTTGAAGCGACGTCGTTGGCACGCGAATGAAAGCTTTTGGGGGGCGTTCGCCAGCGCTTCAGCGGTCTGACGGGGCGTCGATGAGGCTCGAGGGGTGTAAGGCTGAAGGGCACCGCTACTCCTCATAGACAGTTGTGCAAGGGGAGGAGCAGGTGTCCACCTAGGCCCCGAACCCATGGCTTCTCCACGTCGACCAAGAACCTCGCGCCTGAAGCGATCTTGAGGGGTACCCTGAATAGGGATTGGTCCATAATGAGCCCCCGGATGGCCCTGGGGGACTTGAACTGGGGTCGTTTGACCCCAGAGACGAAGAGGACGGTCGATGACCGGGGCGGGAGGGATTCCAAACGAGGGGCTTCCATACCCGGGGCGGGAGGGACCGAGGGGAGGTATTATATCTATGTCAAAATAAATTAGATCAATCGCTTTTCAAATTCTGCAATTCAACATACCACTAGCCGTGGCCCGTTGGAGCTGGACCTGCTTTCGGGGACCTTGGGGAGCCTCACGGGTGCGAAGTGGTAGCGTCATGCCTGCACATAAACCTTAGCTTGATGTCACTGCTGATGATGGAAATTTGTGCTTCCGTACTGTTGTGGGGCTCCCGCTGCGATGCCATGGTTCGTCCTACTTGACAGCTTTGATGAGAGGACCGTCGCAAAGATGCCAAGGATGTTTGTAGAAAAGGGTGACGTCGGGCAGATTGCTCGAGAACACAGAAGCGGGTTTAGATGATGATTGGATAGACGTGTGGGTTTCCTCTTCGGAGCGGTTGTCGAAGTTCGTGTTTGTTGCTGGCAGAGAAACTCCACGAAGCTGTGGTTTTGGATCCAAGAGAAGAGAGGATGAGCCAGCAGAAACCTGGAAGCTTTGCAGTAGGAGGTAAGTAAACAGACGACGCCGCCGATAGCACGGGCCTTTCAGGAATCAGCAAGTGCTGAAGAGAAGGGAAGGCACGAATGAGATGACGCAAAGGCAGCCTAAGTGAAATGAGCGGAAACCTGAACTTAGGTAAAAGACGGCAGGAGTGCCAGGCACCGAGAGAAAGAACGCCGCAACAGAGGTGACCGTTATTGCTTCAATGGCCATGATTCACCCTGTGTAAAACACTTATGATGTGACCAAAGACGGCTGAACAAAGCGCATAGCTTATTATCATTGATCAAGAAGCAATGCATGGCAGCTAATACAATGGGGTTGTAAGACCTTCATTCTTCTCCCACCTCAGCAGATTTGCTACCTGCTCCTCATACCAGGCATCGAGTGTCGCTTCTTCCACATAGCCCATATGAGGCGTGAGCAACACGCGACTCCTTCCATCTTGTCCCCACTTTGTTGTCCTCCACCTGCTGTCCAGCGGCAGAGGCTCTCTTTCAAATACATCGAGAGCTGCTGCGCGGATCTTGCCTTGCTCTAGCGCATCCTGAAGATCCTTCTCCACAACAAGAGGTCCCCGAGACGTGTTCACAAAGATGGCAGAGGGCTTCATCAGAGCGAGGTCAGCAGCAGCGATGCTGCCCCTGGACCGATCCGAGAGAACAAGGTGAATGCTGACCACATCTGCCGTCTTGAAAAGCTCTTCCTTGCTGACAACCTTGAAGGTCTTCTCTCCGTGTGCATTTTCGACGGGAAATCCGGCAGCCCGAGCCTTCTCATCGGCAGCATCTTGTGTCAGGTTGGAGCTCCAGGCGATGATGCGCATCCCGAAGGCCAGGTACATGATCTTTGCAACAGCAATGCCCAACCGCCCGAGACCGACGGTGCCAAAGATCTTGCCGCGAAGACAGACGGCAGGAACTGTTTGCCAGCCACCAGCTTTGACCGAGAAATCGTCTTGCGCAATGTTGCGAGCCGCAGCAAGGATCATGGCGACACAGTGCTCCGTTGTGCTGATAGAACCTACCGACCCTGCATGAGCTCTGTCGACAGCACCAGCAACAGGGATGCCCCGCTCTTTGAAGGCTTCCAGGTCCAGCCCCAAGTTGCGGTTTCCGGTAGTCAAGAGGAGCTTCAGGTTGGGGAGGCGGGCTATCAAATCCTTTGGGAAAGGAGTACGCTCCCTCATGGTAGCTAGCAATTGTTAGCCATCTGATTATCTCAACACATGAAAGCATCGTCTTCCATACAGATCACCGTGAAAGGCTCGAGTCTGGCGACAAGTTTGTCCTTGACATCTTGGGTGGTATCGGAATGATTGAACGGGGGCAGAGTGTCTTTGAAGAAAGACACCTCATACTTTGAGGGGTCAAGTCTCTGGTACTTGGGTTCAGAGATACCCTGGTAGTCGTCGAGGACTGCGATCTTGATGGGACCTGATGCCATGGTGAGGCTTGGTATTGGACTGATGTTGGCGAACAAGTACAAAGCCTACACAAAAGCTGCCGAAAATGTTTTTATCATTCAGACGATCAAGGGTTATCCAGGATTCCGTTTCCCGGATTACCAATCCACTTGTATCTCAAAAACAAACGAAGCTCCGATGGCCGGACCGTTGATGATGCCGTCATTCCCGGCCCCGCTGATGCCGCTAATTACCCCGCAGCGTCCCAACCTGCCGGTACCTGGAGGCGGATCGGGACGCTACCCACTGACCAGTGGAGCTTCCAAGCAGGGCGACAAGGATAGGGGCTGAAGACTTGGGACTGTTTACTTACCATATGACTGCTTCTGTCTGAAGCTTCACCGAGCTATACGCTAGTCTGACAAGGCAAGGTCGGTGATGATTTCCACTTGTCGACGTTTAGCATGTGCATGACAGCAATTATCGAGGGAGGTGAGCGTCATGGGCTCCCAGCTGCAGGTTCGACGGTAACAGCGTGCCCAGTGTGTAGGAGAGCACTCCTAACTCAGGCATGTTCAGTCTGAGAACTTCTTAGAGAGTGTGGGACAGCAGATCCTCAGACAAGCCTGCGCACAACCCATCTTATATCTGTTGGTTATCTCAGAATCGAAACACCCGAAACACGGAAACAATGTCTCGTTAGACTAGACGTTGGTTCAGGTAGGCCAACAGTCTTGATCATGCGACCGTTTTGACCGTTCTTTCGATACTACATGATTCGCATATAATAGTCAGTTCTATCTGGTTTAGAGTGTTGGCTCTGGTATTGGAAATCAGGATCTAACTCTTTGGTTAGGATAACATATCACCTAGCCATCTTGGTACTCTCATTTGTTGACGTTCAGTAGCTGAGCGGCAAAAACACGGTACCAATGCTTGCAGCTGGGGATCGGACGGATTGCATTCCGAATTCTTTCGGGAACAAGGTCACTCTACGCAGGCCTCTATTGAGAGACGATGGTGCCAATATTTATATGGTTGGTGACCATCCTCTGGCACTTACATGTTTCCCACTACAGACAGACCAATAGGAGCTCGCAACAGGGGTTCAAGCTACAGTTTGGTTAAGCTTAGTTGGTACCTGGCCTGCAAAGAGCTCACGTGTGCGTAATCATGAAGGTTGGGCCTTGATATGGAAGTAAAAGCGGGAAGGGAAGACAAGATAGGAATCGCGCGGAGCTATCATGAGCAGATTTGGTTGAATTCAGCATGGACTACGTATCTTGAAGGAGGCTGGGAGCCCATGCCACGTTTCTTGGAAATTGAGAAGACTTCCGGGCGATATATCTGTGACTTTTTAAACCATCTTTCGAAGCAAAGAGTTCTTGGAAGCATAGCTAGGTTTTCCGGCCTACCAGGGCAAAGAGACTTTCTTGAAACAGATACAAAATGAGTGGAACTAAATTCCTGCAAAGGATTCAGCTCAGACCAGAATGTAAAATGAAGATACCTACCTATTCTTAATTGGTCAGGCATGGAGTGGTAGATTCAGCAAACAATAGCACTTGCCTAACCAGAATTATGGTGTGTTATTGGCAATGCAGTTGCCTGTAGGGTAAGGTATCGAGCATGAACCAAACTACCAGCTACCATCGACAACGTATAAGCGTTGACCTGACATGAACCTCAACCAACGAGTTCTTGAGCCAACAGTCATGTGATCCAACATACTTCACAGCGTAAAGGCTTGGAAATAACCGATGTGCCGGAGTCACTAGCTCTGTCAAGGACCGAGTAGTATCATCTTGGACATCCAGTCTGCGGACATGATGAGGTACTTTATTGATCAGTCGAAGGGAAACTATAAAGAAAGCTCGACCGGGCACCCAGAGCAGACGAACTTTCCAATTCACCAGAGCTACTATCAATCCAACAGTCTCTGATCCCCATCGCCCCCTAACACCTCATCAAAATGGTAAATCTCAAGTGTTTCACCGCCCTGCTGACAATGAGCGTTCTGACCACTGCCGCCCCCTCTCCCGCCGCGGATGCTGAAGAGGGTAAGCTTGCCCCTCGTCAGACTGGAAGAGCTGTTTACGCCTGCCACCACACGTACTGGGGCGCCCCTTGCCAACCCTTTTGGTCTGAAGCTGGCCAATGCTGCGAGGAACCCGCCGCTATCCCACATTTGGACAACCCAATCAGCAGCAAGTGTTAACAATCATCTAGCCAATGTCCCATCCGACTGGAATGACGTGATCAGCTCGATTCGCAACCGGGCTGCTTGGTCTTGCACTGGGTATGAGTAAGTGCCAATTCCTCCAGTCTTTCTTTTAGGCTCAGTCCAGCTAATATTTCACGAGCCCATAGACATGGCAACTGCGAAGGTCGGTCTTGTACCAACCAAGAAGATGCCAATCTCGCTGATGGCGACGGCTTCTTCAATGACCGCATCAGCTCTTGGCGCTGTTATTGAGAGCGCTGAGGCGTAGAGCATGGGAGAGATTGAAATGGAATGAGCAGCCCTTGAAAGGTCTTCGTTCGTCATCTGAACGGTGTGAATAAGGAATAAATATGGAATGATAAATCTCTACTGCATGGCACTCATTCACGTCATCTTGATCGATCAGACTTGATAGAACCCGACTCAAGAGATATCTGGTATAAGAGTGTCCTGTGCTAACCTCTACCTGCAAGGGTCATGAGAACAGCATCAGTCGGTGATACCTACCTATCAAAAAGGCCAATGTTGTTAAAGGTGGGAAAATCTGCCAAGGCGAAAATATACGCATGTTGGAAGCAAAGACACAAGTATTTTGGTCAGTTGTTTGATCAGTGCTGGGTCTCAGGGAGCGGGCCGGTGGGTGCATGTCCAAGGAACTTCATCAACCTCCAACGCCAACAAAATCCAATCGTAGCAATCCAATCAAACCAGTATAATGCTTCTACGCCGAGATAACCTTGCCTGTGCGTCAGCGGGAGCGTTCTTCAGGTTTAACCCCTGGCTTTGTTGCCGCAAAGACGAGAGGCGGCGCAACACTATTGATGCAGCATCATAGCGGATGCCAATGCTGTACTCTCCTCACTTGATCCAAGATCCCTTGTCGCGAGGCATCTCATGATGAACTGAACTCAACATGAGAGGGCCAGATAATTGTTCAGACATGTCTAGGTAGGTAGGTATCTACCTACCTTACCTATCTTGACTATTGTTGAGCCTTTTGGGTGCATCAACACATGAAGATAAGCCAAGTAAGAAGTATAAGATCAGGCGGTTCGTCTCACCACGAGTAAGCCCCTGACCTATCTTGAGCATCCTCAAAGCAGCACTCACGACATTTCTGCGCAGAAGCTATGTTCAATCTCAAATCTTTCACCACCTTGCTCGCCCTGGGCGTCCTCTCCGCAACTGCTGCACCGCAAGTCACCAAGGAGAACACCCTCGAGGCACGAAAATGGACTGCCCATGTTTTTGCATGTCATTACATCAACTGGGGCACTCCTTGCGGAACCTTTCTGATGTACAACAACGAAGGCTCCGAGGTTCATCCCAAACTTTAGGATATTGACGGGCCCACTGCCTAGTTCTTGTCAAATCCGCCTCCAGCGCACTGAGATAGTCTCATTGTCCATATAGTCAACATCCCCACCGAGTGGAATGATGTGATCAGTTCGATCCGTAACCTCGACACGGATCGATTCTACTGCGAGTGGTACGAGTATGTGGAATAACCTACCCCATAAGAATATGGTTTATCATGCCCGGCTTTGAGAGAGTTGTCATCAAGATCTAACCTGTGAACTTCTATTGCAGACATAGAAACTGTGCTGGTCGTACATACACCAGCCAAAATGACCCCAATCTTCATGACGGCAATGGTTTTTTGGTGATCGTATCAGTTCGATGTGCTGCATCATCCCTATTTGATGATCTCTTTTTATGACCTCAGGTTATGAAAGGATGGCGTCGTGAGCAGTTGACCTCTGAGTGGGCTAGTGCTTTTGAAGGGAACTTGGTGGGAATAGACCAGATAATGAGAAGAGTTGCACTGTTACATACATAAATGCTCCATTTCTACCAAGACTGTTGATCCTGCCAAATAAAAGTCTTCAATACATGGTAAGTTTGCGCTTTGCCGCATGCTATAGATTTTAGATGCTCTTAAAATACAAACGGCTGTTGGTGAGTCTCAAAGATGGTAGGTTGAATCGGCTTTGGTACGAACGAATGGCAAAAAAGGAAGGGATTAGGGAATCTTGGACAAGACTGTTGTAAAAAATAATCGATTGATCTACTACTAAGCTACCTCATAATACGGCTTTCACTTTCGTAAAGACCAAACTGCCCGACCAGTTACAAGAAAGTCAATTCCCCAGGATTCCTTGTTGGATGGCATCTGCACCCTGCTAGTCTATTTCTCGATGGCCAAAGGGACGTAATAGAAGCCAAAGGTGCAGCGCCAAGAGCTGATGCGGTCGTTGAAGAAGCCGTTGCCATCAGCAAGGTTGACATTATACTAATTAGTATAGCATAGGCCCTCGCAGTTAGAATGCCCAATTTTACACCATTAGAATCAAAACTATAACTCGAATCGGGTAACAAAATGTTTCATACTGGTACCACACGCAGCGAAAGAGTCTGGAATCGTTGTTCAGAATAGAACTGATTCGGTCGTTTATGTTGGTGGGGACGTTCACTGCGTTTCATGCATCAGTGAGGTCAAGCTATGTCCCGTGATATTGTTATTACTTATAGCAAACCCCAGAAACAGACCTGAAGTTCTGGCAATGACCTAGCCACCTGCTGTGTTCACAGGCATAAATATTGGTCGACTGTTCTTGACTTGTGCTAATATCGCCCAACCCAGAGATGGAGATGTCGGTTGCAGGGGCAGCATTGGATGAGAAGTGTCTTGAAGTGAACCATGCTTGACTAGATGAACAAAGACTTTGGTGCGAGTTGACGGGGGTTGTATTTTGGCGAAGAAGCTGTAGGTGCTTGTCTGTTTTGAGTTCTCTCTCCGGGAGGGTAGCTTCTTTTATGCTTAGGTATGCTTCAACAGGTGCCCAAAGAAATCTTCTTTCTACTAAAAGCTTAGGGCGTATTGCTGTCACATGGCGGCCCTAGATCGGTAAGCAACGGGATTTGAGATATCTCACATCACTCAGTGGTCGGGGCCAGTAAGGTCTTCTAAATCCGACATCACATTTTCGCCAATCGACTGAGATCATCGGCCACAGATTCGGAAATCATATATTTTCTTTCCGATATTCACGTCTATTTTCTAACTTGCGCCACCGTCAGCTGACACTTGGCACGGTTGGAACTCTGGGAGAGTTGTATAAAGTTGCCAAGAGAAGAACTCCGTCAAGGTGCGTAAAACGAGATCTTGGATTCTGGAAAAGGGGAGGTGAAGGTACCAGGTCGTGTACAGAGCATGGCGGGCAGTTTTGGGGAGTATCTGAGACAATTTCCAGGATAATTAGCAGCATGTATCTTACCTGTTGAATTGAACATAAGTACAGATCCTTTATTACCTTGTATTTCACGTCTTTTCAAGCATGTAATTTGAATCACAGTCTCCATCCCTCCATAGTGGCCCGAGTTTGAGGCAGGTAGCAAAAACTGGAGGTGACCTGACTTTCTTCGCTTATGATTTTGACTTGATAAAGGTGTTTGGCATCAGCTGCTACGGCTACCTAAGCTGCCAGACCCTTGTTTTCCTTTGGAACTTGGAACTATAGAAACCTGCTACCCCCAATGGATCCAATCGAAGTATTGTCGCGGACTCTCAAGCCAAGTATTCTAACCCCCTTCCCATGTGCCAAGTTCTCAGAAGCAATTCCTCCGATAAACTCCAATGCCAGGATAAACTGCCGCGTCGAAAATAAACGCAAACTCTTCATGTGTCAACGGCGTGACTTGCAAACCACAAACAGTACGCTTGAGGCTGTATGGGTATATATCCCGTGGACAGCAGCAAAGTTGGCGAGCGACTTGCGGGTGTTCGTGCCCAAGCTCCATAACCCCATACAAGCACAACGGCTCGTCCTCTTCGGCATTGAGCCTAAAATGATGAAAGCGGCCCATCCTGTCGCCTCCACTACGAAGGGCGTTTTCTAGCACGAAGATCGCGAGTTCGATGTTCGTCGCTTCGTCAGGGGCTTGGCCACATACATAGCACTTGGCACCCGTCAAGTGTTCAAGCACCTCGAGACGGGTATTGTCGCGTTGGGCCTCAGACGAGGATCCTGTCTCAAAGTCAGTTACTTGATCATCTGGTCATATAATTCGTCAATTTACATACCAGCCTTATCCTGCTCCAACTTGGCCTTCTCCTCCTCCAACTTGGCCTTCTCCTCCGCCAATTTGGCCTTCTCCTGTTCGAATTTAGCCTTCTCCTTCTCAAACTCGGCTTTGTCCTTTTTGAACAGAACTCTGTTCTCGTTCAACACTGCATCCTCTTCTCGGATGTCTCTCAGGAGACTCTCAAGGTTGTCGGTGCCAGAGTCGGACATATTAGTGTCGGAGATTTCAGTGTCGGAGATTTCAGTGTCGGAGATTTCAGTGTCAGACATTGTTGCTGTCGAAAGATGACTTGGGGTTGTTGTTGGCTGTTGAGAGAGGGGGAGAATTTGAGAATATACTGAAAACTTATTTTGAAGCGTGGGCAAAACAAATCACTGTTGATTTGCAGAAAGAAAATTTGAAAACGACGGAAGCTGCTTGGACCATTATGGAGCTATGGGCGCAGGACGACATCACCCGGCGTATAGCTTGCTGTGAGCAAACTCCGGGGTGTTCCGTGGTGTACCAGGAAACATAGGGCAAGGGTTTGTTTGGCTGTTCGGCGAGCAGTGCTCGCCGAACAGCTCGGGACAAGGAAAGGTCAGACATGTTGAACTGTCCAAAGAAAGCCCTGGACCATCCAATTCGTAGGCTACATATATTATGCATCTTACAAGTGAAGACACACACATTAGCAGCCAGAAACACTACAACTGGTGCCAATACCTGGGCTATAAAAACACTTCTATCACAGCATGTTGTCCGACACCGCACTTCGAGGTTCACGAAGCATAATAGTAAGGGGATAAGCCATATACTCTCACAAATCACACATTCAACACGGTCTTGGCTTAATGGAAAGGCTAAGAGCTAGCTGCATGCAAAGGCACTAAAAGCCAAACACATCAAAGTCGATGGTTTGTCCATAGTAAACAAACCCCTTTACCCCTGACCAAGTGCAGAATCAAGTCAGCTTACTGCGCCATCATTAAATAGGCACCTACTCACACCAAATTTCCGGTTGAGCGTTCTCATCCATCAATCTTGAGATATGCAAATAATATAACTTTCACTTTCTACCTGTGGTGATTTAGCTCGGTGATTGAATAAAAAGAAAAGCAACAGCTGATTCTTCTCGAGCAGAGCTAATGGAACCATATGATATTTCAAAGAATTGCTGGGACGAGTTATCTAAACTCAGAGTCTCACTCTCAGGCACAAGTAGCCGTTCTCAAGCACGGCGGAGTATAGAGGACTCATGCCTACAACTGGGTTAGAATCGACCCATTCTGTCTCCTCTACTGCGAAACGCATTTTCCAGTACGAAGATCACGAGCTCGATATTTGTGGCTTCTTTAGGGGCATGGCCACAAATATAACACTTGGTGCCCGTCAAGTACTTATGTAACTTGTGCCAGTTGTTGAGAAGTTGTTGGTTGCCATTGCGTTGGGCTTCGGGTAAGGCTTAGGCTTCGGGCGATGATCCTTAAACACCGTATCGCCTCTTTTATTGTTGGTTTTTTACTACACTCGTTATCTTGCTTGGTTGAGGAGACTAGGTAGTTGCTCAACCGCTCGGTAACGCGCCAAAATATGAATGCTCGGATGAGTTACTATGGGTAGTAGAAGGCTTCTTCTGTTCTGAATGGTTCGGAGCAAAATGATGAGTTTTCTGTTACAGCATTCCTTCTCCGTTCTACGCAAAAAGCCCAGTATATTCAAACCCCTTCATAAGACTTACATAATGCCGTCGTGAACTCAATCAAAAAGAAACACATCATTGTCAAAAACATATTTTTCAGAGCCAAAAATCATTCAAAATATCTGCAGACAGTGGGGTTCGAACCCACGCATCTCTCGATAATGGTGATAAAGTTAAATGTAACTTAAAACCATCGCCTTAGACCACTCGGCCATGTCTGCTCCAATGACGTCTTTGTGGCCTGCTCCCCCATCCATATTGTGCACAATGAACAATAGGCAATCATCGTATCTTGAAATTCCATTGGAGATCCAGCAAATTAAGCAGAACTCACATAATGAAGCAGACTTTCCCACTGTTCATATACCTATAGCCTAGCTACATTGCTGACTATCTATGCCGTTGCTGCTAAAACCACTCAGGGCAACTTTTAGATCTCCTTGGCGCTGTTAAGTAAGTTTGATCTTCCCATATAAACTTTGGGACTCTGAATATAGTTCCCCTAAATTTTATTCCTTCAAGGCCAGATGCCATCAGGGCATTGGCGACCATCCTCGAAGGAGTGCCTGATGCTGATATTCAACTTAATGGCAGTATACAAACAGTGCTTCGCCGGACCCAAATCTCCTGTTGCTGAAAGCCATGAGGGTTTTCAGACTAAACTACTTAGCTATCCTGAGAGCCTTCGGACAACATACCCACCTTAAGCAGGTATGTGAAATGCCTCAGCTATCGGTTTCACGCGTCACCTTTCTTCCTAGACAAACGAGCAGAGAAAAAGGACATAGTCTCTATATCTTGATTGTGTCCAGATAAAAAGCAACCGTCTCAGTGGCTCTTAACATCATCAAAAACGATCTTGACACCATCGAAAACGAGCATGATCGTCCCATAACTCTCCGCAGCATCCATCTTGATAATCTCAATGCAGTTCCCTCCTTCACTTGACCAAGAAAAACGATGCTGTGGACAGTGACATCCGCCCCCGAGAATCCAAGGGGTATTCCGATCGCTTTCGAGAATCGCATAGAAGCAATAAGCCACCGGATGCTCGAGGCCATTCTCACTCCTGCAGAAAGCGTGGAAGCTCTCAATCCACTTGCC
This sequence comes from Podospora pseudocomata, assembly GCF_035222375.1. Taxonomy (NCBI): domain Eukaryota; kingdom Fungi; phylum Ascomycota; class Sordariomycetes; order Sordariales; family Podosporaceae; genus Podospora; species Podospora pseudocomata. The sequence continues at coordinate 476,060 of NW_026946364.1, read as the reverse complement.
ATTAGAGGATATGAGATTCATGATGCAAATGCCGGTCTCAATGTTGCTTTTGCGATACCACGGACTGCCCTCAATGATAACTGTGGCACTAGCAAGCTATATTAGATGTTCTAGCCGCTTCTCTTGGAACGCGACCACCTTGGGGGGAAGTTGAACCCTGTCAACTTCGTGCCGTCTTGAGTCCTGGCTCTCTTTCGCGGAGACGCCATCTCCTTACCGACTGTCACAGGTGTTAGTGGTCTGTTGTGTCGATAGGTAAGGAATTTGGGATTACGTACCGTTACTGGCCTTCAGCAGTGTGCCAAGGTCTGACTCAAACTTGCTCTGGGCTGCCATAATACCGGCGAGGGCAGTCTCCGTCTTCGAGATCGTGTCTCGAGTCTCAGTGGAAATAGCCTGGGCGTCAAGGAAGGCTTGCTTTTGGATCTGAAGATCCATCTTCTCTTGCTCCAGAACACGACGCTGTGCGTCAAGGTCGCGCATCAAGTCATCCTCCTTCTGCTTCAAAGCAGAACGATTCTCTTCAATGGGGCGTTCCAGCTCAAACAGCTCTTTGTTTCGGGCTTCAAAATTGCGGGTCGCGGCGTCCACTTTGGCTTGGGCATCAAGAAGTAGTTGCGAATGGTTGTGCCTTGGCCGCACAAGATGACACCGCGGAGTTCATTCAGCTCGATCAAGCGAGAACCATAATCACGCTCTGTCTCTTGGTCGATGCGTTTCAAAGTCTCCGAAACAAGGCGGAAGTAGTCCTGGAGACCTTGGTTGAACTGGTTGGACATTGTTGATAAATGGCGCGGTGGAAGAGTGAATCGAGGGGCCAAGAGGGGAGTGGAGTGGCTATTGATGAGTTAGTCGACATGCTGAAAATCCCAAAAGAAACGCCTTGACATGGGAATATCTAGTACCTAGCTGCGGCCTGAGAGAGAACGGGTCTACCGCTGGAGAAATGCCGCGAGGTGATGAAGAGTCGAAAGAGTTGTCCTAGTTGGGGAGAGAGGGCTCTTTTCAAGTCACGAGAGGGTGAGTAGGAAGGCAACGAAAGAAAGCCGGTCTGTGGGTCAATGATATATAATTACGGGGCTCAAGAATCAGGGCGGGAAACTTCGAACAGCTCAGGTGCGAGGTCTCCGCATTTCTTCAGCATCAAGCACGCCGCGGTCTCGGCTCTGCTGACCATGTATGTACCTAGCTGTATAGACTCTCTGCATAAGGCCCATCTTCATGTCCACTCAACGTGGTCCCCTCTGTTGCTGATCCAAGCTGATTGATATTCCCGAACCTAAGGGCTCCCTCAACACTGAAGTACCCACATACTGGATGCTTTATATCTAGCCCCTAAATAATCAACTTGGATCCTAGAATGAATAGACCACGAGAGGTACCAAAGCGATCATGACCCTAAATGCCTGTAATGGCCAATGTCTGACGCATGGAGTGTGGAAGTATTTGATATCACTGGTTATCTACCCATATTTCCCTGAAGAAATGTCATAACCACCTTTCATCTCTTAGTTTTGGTTATGATACAGCTAGCTACCTTACACAGTGACATGAAAATGTGTACCTCCATGTTCTCCGTATACCCACCAACATGCTGAGGATGTTTGCTTGAATTCGAGGAAGGAGAAAGCCGCGTTCGGGAGCGATCCAGATAAGCTCACGTGTTTGCTCGAGCTCAGACAGGTCATCACCAGCTCGCAGATCACCATTCTGCAAAAGTGCGTTGCCGACGAAAACAAGAGGGAGCCAATCGTGAGTGACCTCAAGAGCAGCATCAACGAGGCTGTCAGATCTGGCCCCAAGGCCGAGGAGGAGAGGTTGTGGAAGCTCTTGCAGCAAGCTGCTGACAACAAAAACACACTCGCCGCCATCGTGGCCCGGGAGAAAGCTGTCAAGGATGCCGAGATGGCCTTGGCCAAAGAAAAGATGGACTTGGAGCACCGCAAAAGCGAGTTGGAGAGACAGGAGGAGAACTTTGTCGACATTCAGGCCTCCACTGCTGAACATGGTGCAAGCCAGGACTATGGTGAGGTCCTCCGAAGCCATGGTCAAGGCTATCGACAAGACAGAGGCAGCCATCAACACAAATCTCGACAAGATCTTGAGCCTGCTACGACCGAGAGTAAGTTTCATACGCATTGCCCTGCACAAAAATGGTACTAACCCACTATAGGCGCTACCAGCGAGGCTGGATCTTTTAACTTGATGCATTAACTGTTTTCTTGGGTACGCCGACCCTTTCAGCACCTTTTCCAGCTTTCATCCTAAGTTATCAGCAGTGGTCAGGCTCTTTCGTCTCGGCACATAATCTCTTCTCGGCTTACTATTCTCTCTCGACCTTTGACGGAACCTTCACCCTTGGTACTCTTCTTCAAGCGCGGCTGTCAAATGGTGGCTGGCTCCAGCAGGAGATATCACAGTGCAGGCTGCCTTCAAACATTTGGAAGGCGTATATAACGCTGGACGACGGAGCAGTTGTATAGCAACACTGCACAGGAGATGGATTGGCAAGCATAGAAAGAGGATGTAATTATCGGGAGGGGGACCTGAAATGGCAGGCTTTGTTCTGAATTTGATGTTCTAAATACATTCTTTGCTCAGATATGCAGTGCACATGTACACTTGCCCAAAGAGCACAAGGGATTACTCAGCAAGAAATGAAAGACCACACCACGTGCTTATGGTCTGAAGATTGCAAGTCTCTCGTCTATATACCCAAAACCGTCCTCAACCAACTCCAACTAGTACCCCAAACGCACCAAACTAATATCATCAATAAAGATACTATTCGGCCCCTCCCACTGCTGCGGGTTGTTGATATACATCGGCTGTGCAACAACAGTAAGCTGCAACTCAAGCCAAGAAGACGTCGTCGTAAAATGTACTGCAATCTCCCTCCACACACCCGCCGTGCTGTAGCGCTGCATAAACTGCTGACCAAGCCCCGGCGGAGATACACTCAGCTGGATATAGTTGTTGACCTGATTATTCGAAATCCAAACATTGGCCTTGAAACGATAGTATTTTCCCGGTTCCACACCGACGACTCGTCTCGTGAGCACGAGGCCGGCATGGTAATAGTTGGGGTTGTAGACATAGTAGCTATGATTTCCTGTCCTGGCCTGAAAAGCCGAGATTTGGCCAGTCAAGAGCCTGGTGTCTCCAGTCAAGTTCCAGCCACCAAATTGCCCACTCTCGAAGCCACCATCGCTGAGAGTATCGACGCCAACGCTCTGAGTTGGCATGGGAACCTGGCCGACAGGATAGGTGCTTGTTTCGCAGGTTATGGCTTTACTGCAGACATAGGAGGATCGTAAGCATGAGTGAACACTTCTGATAGTCGAGGTGGCAGCAGCGGCATCTGGACTGGTTGCTGTTGAGGTAGGGAAGCATGTGACCGGGTTTGGCTGCAGGCCATAGCGGGTGAGAATGTAGTGACAGTTGGACAAGTACATGGACATCGCCTGAGGTTGGTACAATGTCGATGCAAGCAGTTCGCATTGACCGGGGAGAGAGCTGTCGTAGCACATCTCAGGTCTTCCTACCCACGTTGGGGTTGGAGGACATCTGGTGATCGTGACTGAGCTGGGGCCTTGTGTCGTGGTGGTCGAAGTTGCGGTTGTTGTCGGGGCCAATGAAGGGGAGCTTACCAGAGTTGTTGTTGACAAGACCATGTCCGAAGTTGTTGACGGTTCAACGGTGGTGCTCGCTTCAACGGTGAATGTCGTAGTAGGCTCCTCGGTGGTTGGAGAGGTCGGCTCCTCTGTGGACGTGGTTGATTCCTCGGTCAATGCGGTTGGCTCCTCGGTTAAGATGGTTGACTCCTCGGTTGTTGTGGTGAATTCCTCAGTCGTGGTGCCTGGTTCTTCGGTCGAGATCGAGATTTCCTCGACTGTTGTGGTCAAGGTTTCCGAAACAGTGCTTGATGGCTCATCTGCCGTGGTGATAATGTCAGAGGCAGTGGTAGTTGGCTCTGGCACTGTAGTTGATTCAACCTTGAAGGTCGAGAAAGTCTCGAAAACAGTGGTGGACGCAGTTGTAGTGATAGCTTCTTTCGCATACAGGTTCAGCCGGAGAGGTCCACCACACCAGTTATAACCTCCACCCACACACAGAACACTGCACTCTTTTTCCAAAGCAGCCTGACCAACAAGCTTGTCACCGCAGTAGCACTCCCTCCCATACTCGACACCAAAGTATGTATATTCTTGGCAGATATCTGCACATTTGGCTACCGTCATATCGTCTGTCCGGTGCTCCAAATCCGCAAGAGACCGGTTGCCAACATCATCCGTCCAGCAAGATCGGTAAGTAAACTGGCCAATGGATTCCGGGTTAGTCGTTTCGGTTTGCTCAATGCCAGGATCAGCATAAAGACTCAACCGGTTGCCAGCACCACACTTCTGCAATGGGTTACCACTGCATGCCATGGCACATTCTGCCTCGGGGACCTGAACACTATCGACATCGAGAGAGGTGCCACAGAAGCACTCGGAGCTGTACTGAACGCCAAAAAGTGCATACCCGCCGTCCTTGCACTCCGAAGCACACCTTTCCAGTGTCATGGCAGTATCCACCACAACCTTCCCTCCCAAGACGCGTTGTGGGACATTATCGTTGTAGCAACCTAGGTATTCGAACCTATCGATGATGGCAACGGGTGTAACTGGTTCAGATGTCGGTGAAGACGTGGGCTCGGACGAGGAGGTTGTCGTTGTTTCCTTATCGAAGCTATAGACATTCAACCGCATGCCGGCACCGCATAGCTCATTGTCATCGCCCGAGCAAGGCATGGAGCAATCCGATGCTGTTGCCTGTTCTGTTGGCAAGATCGAGCCACAAAAGCACTCGCGGGACCATTGCGTGCCAAAGAAGTCGTAATCAGCACAATTCTCCGCACATTTCGCAGCCGTCATGTCATCGGTGCCGATGATGTTGTGTGGTAGGATGCGAGCAGCGGTGTCGACGAAACAGCCGAGTGAAGTAATGCCGGGTAGAGTTGCAGGGCTTCGAATCGATGGGTTGTCGTTGGAGTACAGGTTGACCCTGTTGCCAGCGCCGCATTTCTCGCTTGGATCCCCTCCACATGGGAAAGAGCAGTCGGCAGCATCCACCTCGGTGTTGCCGTTTGTGACTGATTGACCGCAGTAACACTCACGGCCGTAAGAGACAGCAAACAACTCGAACTTGGAGCAGAATGATGCGCAGCTGGCAACAGTCATGTCATCAGCTGCGTAGCTTCCGCCAGTAAGCGCTCTTTGGCCACCCTCGTTGTCCTTGAAGCAACCGAGAAAAGTGTAGGAAGGCGCAGCCTGTCGGTTCAAGTGCTTGCTGGGAAGGGCAGAACCGAGTGAAAGAAACAGAGAGATTAGAGGCAAGAGCCGTAGGCTTGAATGAGTGAAAGCCATAGCTTTGTGTTATTAGGGGATCAAAGGAGCCGATGATTGAAAGAGTGAATGGCTCGTAGCAACCTAAGGGGAATCACAAAGAGAAGAGGGGGAAGAAGCGACATAACTACATATTACAGATGTTGCTAAGGGGCACGCATCTCATGTTTTCCATCTGCTGGTTCGGCACTCTGGGCCTGAAGCATGGAAGTCCCCTAAATTTGACAGCTTTAATTTTGGCGCTTGCGGCAGAGAGATCGATAGTTTGCTCACCCGAGCCAATCGGTACTCAGTGGCGTTGAGATGTCAACTGAGAATTTTGGGTTGTTGTGAAGGAGCTGAGACTGACTGTCGTCGCTTCCCGGGTTCGGCTCTTTCAGCCTCAAATCCACCGAGGTCTTAACCCCGACGCCATGCATGTGCGCTAACTGGAAAATGACTAACACCAAGTTGCACCGTTGCAGCGCTTGAGATCTTGAAGACAAAGTTTCAAGATCGTCCTCGGCCAATCGGGTTGGGCACCGACTGGTCGGATCAACCCTATTCTCTTCGTCATTTACGAGATGGTCGAAAAAGAAGGGATGATCTCGGGGTCCGCAGTGCAAATACGTTCTACAGCCTGTCTACTGTGAGCTTGAAGATTGGTGGCTGCGGCCCTGATTGAGCAGCAATCACCACCAACGGCACCAAATGACTGGTAGACATAATCCGTGCCCCAAGCTCCTGAAGACTGTCGATTTCGTAGTATCCCAATCAAAAACCAGGGCTGGTTCTAAACGGCAGCTTACGATGCAGCCTCGACACAATCTCAACATAATCCACTTCATTCTCCGCCGTGATAAACCCATGCCTCACAAAGAAATCCATCATGACCGCCGCACAACTCGGCTTAAACTCCCCACTCCTCATCGCATCTCTCACCTCATCCACACTCATCAAATGAAAAGCCTGAATATCATCATCCACCGGCTTGAAAACCACCTCTTGACCAACCTCCAGATCATAAACATACAATACCCCCGGATTCATCAAACCCACCTCCCCACCCGCCTTCTCATCAGAAACATTGAACCACGTCACCGTCCCCGCCGCAACAACATCCCCCCTCACCACCTCCTCATCCAACGCGGTCTCCTCCCCCGCCTCACGAACGATGCACTCAAACGGCGTCTCCCCCTGCGCCACCCCACCAGCAACAGCCTGATCCAGCATATCGGGATAAGTCGACTTGTTGGCATTCCGCCTCGGAATCCAGAACTTCATCTCCCCCAATGACGTACGAGTGTAAACCGTCATGTGAGCACCCTGTCCAATAATCCCGAACAAGCTCATCGCTGACCTTTCGATCCCAATATCGAATTTGGCGCCGACGATAGGGAACTTCTCATCTCTTTTCTTGCCTAGGCGGGGAAAAACCTTTTTGGCACGGGTAAGATCGAGTAGTTCATCGATTGCTTCGTTGCAGGCGGTTTGCCAATCTTTTCTTCCGGGGTATTTGAGAAGGTGGACTTGTTTGCTTTCGGGGATGAGGCGGAAGGAGGGGGTCCATGGCATGCGGTCGACTACTGATTGGATGAGAAAGCCGTGGGGCTCTAGGTCGTCTGGGAGAAAGAAGAGCCATAGTGGTTCAATGGCTTTGGTGTAGGCGGTGTTGTTGGTTAGGTTGGGGTAGGGGAAGCTAGGTAAGGGGGTATGATGTCAGTGATTGGTTGTGCTGAAACCAAGAATTGGGGGGGTGTCAACTAACTTGTCGCATTCTTGGACGATTTCTAGATTGGTCCGCATGGTTACCGTATCGGTAGTTTAGCAAAAACAGCCACTGAGGTACCTAGGGTTTTCTTGTGGCAAGGTGAGTGGTGATTGGCGAAGCGCCCTGGACAAGCGATATCGCTAGAGGAGAAATTTTGGGGCTTGGGATTAACACGTGACAGGTGCGTGCTAGTGCTGCAGATGCAGGTAGCCGGTCAAACTGTGGACAAAATAACTTGCACGGTGGGACAAATTTGGGTGAGTAGGGGGTAAACTAAACAATGGTTAGGCGTTGGCTAGGTGATGAAACTCCACAGCCTGAAGATTGCGGAGATGAACAACATCCTGAATTGAAGCTTTAACGTATTGGTAGATCTATCCTGAGAAATAGGCAGCTAGGTAGGTGAGTCGCCTACAAATAGCTTTATTGGTAATAAAAATAAAGAAGATAGCCAAGACCCTTTTCATAACCTGTGACCAACTCGAGCGCCGTTTTCCATCCCAGAAATGTGAAGAAAGACAGCAGAGTACCAAAAGACAGTTTTTGTCATATTGGCCTTTCTTTTCCATCATGATTCCTCCTCAATCACCGCGGCCTCGTCACCTAAAGACATTTTTGACATTCGTCCAACATTGGAGACCGATGAAACCGATGACCGTCGACTTCTCCCTGTGTCGGTTGGCGTAAATGAAGAGCCCGCATAACTGCTGACAGACGAGGAGGATGACAAAGAGAGCTTTCTAGTACTTCCTTTGCTATCTCTCCGCTTACTCCTTTGGAAGAACCTGGGAATCTCGGGGGAAGGGTTGACAAGTCGGCAGAGGTACTGAGGGTCCCGGTGCGCCCGTTGCACAATCCGGTTGAGGTTCTTGTGTAGTGCAGGTGCTTTGGCGCGCTTTTCAGGATCTATCTGCAAAAGATCTCGCTCAATCAAGGTGATGAGATCCTCCACAGCGGTAGTGCTGTCCCCGTCACTGCAGCAGCGAGGGTCATCTCGCAGAAGCCTGATTGCATCAATCACTTTGGAATGAATAGTCGCCGGGCCATCGTCGGTGGTGGACTGTGTGAAGAAGTTTCCAGGAGCTGTCCTGGGGTCTCCTCGTCGCGGCATCCGCTGTTTGCGAAACATCTCGACGGCCTCGAATTCGTATTGAAGCCAGACCACAAACTCCAGAAACATGCAGCCCAATGACCACATGTCATAGCGACGAGGCCTTGGTTTTCCGTTTTTGAACTCGGAGGTAGCCTCAGGAGCTTCGTAAGATATGGTCGCATCTCGAGTGTTTGTGGCCTCGTTTCTGAGTGCCGTCGCCTCGTGGTGAAACTTGGACACTCCGACATCCGCAAGGACAAGTCTACCTCCAATTTTACCGGATCCTTGGGTGGCTTCAGGAAAGTGAAGGATATTCTGGGGTTTGATGTCCCCATGGCGGATTCCATTGTCGTGGAGGATTCTGATGGCATCCACGAGACCAAGCATTTGATCGAGAGCCCATGCAATGGTCTGCGGTGTCCACAAGCTCGTGCGTGAGCCATCCCCTTGGAGGTGCCAAAGGTCCCTCAGATTACCACCAGCTGCCCAAGGGAAGAAGAAGTAATTTACGGAACCTTTCTCGCAGCTTCCGAGAAGACGTATCAGATGATTGTGGTGTAAGGATTGGATTCTGTCGAGGTTCTCCTTTTCTCGGTCGAAGGCTTTCTTGTCTGGGATTTCTTTGATAGCGATCCTGTCGTACGAGGTGGCCTATATTAAACATTTGCAATTAGTACAGGAGAGCGACAGGGCCGCAAAACGAACTTCTTACTGTGAAAGGAGGCACCTGGTGGGAAGGATGAAGTCTGCCATGATAGACCGATACGCCGTCACTCCCGCTCGCCTTCCATGTGCATTCCTCGAAGGGTAGGGGATGACTGCGGTTCAACTTCAGGGCCTGGCCAGCTGTGTGAAACACTGGTGCCAGAACAAGGTATTGCTTCTCGAGAAAGCTGTCGACGGCAGCCGGATCTCCCCAGTTGTCGAACGCCGGAAACGATTTCTGAGTGGTTGAAGAGACGATGGTATCATGCTCTCCATTTTTGACAACCTCAAGAGGGAGATGATCATCGGTAAGGCCGTCCTTCGTGAATAAGGTCTGGATTGCTGATGGCTTGCCGATAAGGACAAGAATAGCAAACACCCTCCTTGCCTGTTGATGAATCTGACGGGCCAGGCTATCTTCGGAGACCAGAGTGTAAAGTCGTGATCCAAAACTGAGATGTGGGGTGATTTTCTCAATGGTAACCTTTGCTTCCACAACGCTCCGCGGTAGAAACTGGATTTCGCCAAGGCTTGACGTGGTAAGGCTGCCTTTCAGCGACTTATAAAGAGGCCCTGACATGGTGCCCTGGGACGATCTTGGCAAATGCGGACAGGCGGGTCTTCAAGCTAAAGCACCAGGGGCAGCAATTCAGCGCATGTAAACGAAAGTGCAGAAGCGAAGGGAATTGATTGATGCAAGTTTTATTTGGGACTTTTCCAGTTTAAGACTCAAGACGAGACTACATACCCTTCATGATGGCGGACCATGCGGACCATATTGGATGACTCGATATTCGCTCAAAGGGTGTGGAGGATGCCTTGGAGATGCCTGAAGGACGCCTGGGGGGTGCCGGAGTCGTAAAACAAGTGCTAAGGGTGTGTGAAGAGAAGAGGTGGTGTGTGAGAGGCCCTCTATTGGTCACCAGGAATCCGGGCCCGGGACCAACAAGCAGTGCAAGTCGCATGTCGGCATTGGGCATAGCCTGAATGAGCCATGGACAGGAATCGGGACATTTCTTCAGGATCCGGTAAGTCTAAAGGCATCCAAGCGCAATCGGAGACTTAGTCTAGCTAGGCAACACTCTTTTTGTCCCCGTGACGGGATGAATGCGATGAAAACTCGGGATAAGGTACGTCCTTTCTGGCCGATCAAGAATTCAGAGATAAGGAATCCTTTTGGGTTGGAATGATGGAATCAGGACGGGAGGGAACCCAAAAGGCTGACCCCTCCCCCAGGTTTTCACCTGATTGCAGCTGGCTGGCAGATCGGGGTGTCGTCAACCAACTGCACCGCGCCATATCGAATGCGCGTTGTTGCAATCCATCACATTTCCCCTCGTCCTCGCTGGTCACCTATGCTGCATGAGAACTGCACTTTTGACTCCTCCTCCCGCTTAACTGATTATTGACGAACAGCATGCCCACGATGCAGGGACAGATACGGACTTGCGCCAACGAGAGGGGAAAAGCTGAACCCCTCATCACCGAGACCCAACCACTCATCGGGCCTAGAACCACAGAAAGCAAGCCATATGCAAGTCACGATTGCTGACCTAGGAGCAGATAAGATGGCCAAGGAGGTTATACCCCGCACCTCGAGGGACTCTATATTTCAACGACAACTCGCCGCAAAACTTTCTGGATGTTGAGATGTCTTTACGACAAAAACACCGTCTGTCCTTCTGTTATTGTAACATGGGTACCATGCGGCGCTTCTTTGGTCGTCGTCGAAAACCCCCCCCTGATACTTATCAGGAACCCGCTGTGGTGAGGCCCAATCCAGAGGAAGAACTTAGGAGTCTCCGGAGAAGGCTAGTACAGTCTTTTGTCACCAGCGCCCTTCCTAGCGGCAAGGAATTCCTCCCAGTCACAGAAATCGATAAATTGGTCAACTATGCAACCATTCGGCTGGTGCTTCCAGAAAAGGCTTCGACTGATGTGATTGATTTTGTTTGCGGTCACGGAAAGACACTGTTTCTTATTCTAGTGGTTGGCAATGAGGCTTCTCCAAATGACCTGTTGGCTATCATGGAGAGTTGCCGGAAACACAACATGACAGACGAACACCTCCCGGTCGACCGTATACCCTGCGTCGGGGGAAAGTTACCATGCCATCAACGCGTTGCCCACCACAAGGCATGGGACGTATTTCATGACAAACTCTGGGCGCACATATCATTTCGATTCTTTCAGGACCAAGCAATGTTCACAGCACCTGTTATTCTGAAAGACAAGTTCATATACGAGCTGAAGGAAGGATGTGTGCTCCCAATCACCTGGAAAGCCCAGAAACCTCATATTGGCCATTTCAGTACGGTCTACGAGGCAGAAGTTCACCATGCCCATCACCAAGACGACAGATACTTTGGAGAGTCGCTCAAGGTTGCATTGAAACAGCTGAAACCACTAACTTCGGAACCTGGATACAATGTGGAAACGGCTTGGAACCACGAGACCTCTGCCTTGGAAGAGATAAACAAGCTGCACCATAAACATCTCATCCGCCCATTAGCCGCCTTGCGATGTGGTCTGGAGCACTACATCATGTTTGAGTGGGCAGACGGAGGCAGTCTTCGAGAGCTCTGGGAAAGCCAAGGCCCAGAGCCGAAAGACCTTGACCCTGACCGAATCATGTCGGTCATTGAAGAGGTTCTCGGCATAGTCGGTGCCCTTTCAACCCTCCACGGCACAAACAACAGGACCAAGACTGGCAACGTGGTCCGACGGGCAGCAGATCTGGCAGGTATGGCAGCTGGTGAAAGATTGACCGTACCTGTTCCGCATTCGGTCAAACCGCGAGAGGAGGAAACAAAAGATCACAGCCCCATCACAACCCCCGATACATCCAAGTCCCCGAGAAATGTACCCGAGATTCACGTTCGATTTGTTGAACCATCAGACGACGAAGTTTCTTTCAGAAGCGAAGACCCTAACCGATCTTATGTCAGCGAGGAGAGCGATGCAAGCAGCGATGAACATTGGCGACATGGCGATCTGAAGCCAGAGAATATTTTACAGTTCAACCAGTCACAGACCAACGATTCCCGTTGGCTGGGAACGTTGAAAATAGCCGACCTTGGCCTGGCCAAACAGCACGTCTTTGCCACCGCTCGAAGAAAGGACATGACAAACCAGAAATTCACGACATCTCATTACGAGGCTCCCGAAGCTGTCGCCAATCTACATCTCCCAAGGTCACGCCGCTTCGATATCTGGTCTATCGGTTGCGTTATTCTCGAATTCGTCATCATCATTTTGTACGGGAACGATGGGTTGGCGAGCTTCTATGACCAACATAAAATCCGCGAGAACCCGCACACAGACACCCTTTACTTCACAGTGGACCGAAATGTTGCCCGAGTGAGTGACATTGCGAGTCATTGGATCGCTGAGATTTTGAATGATCCCGAATGCAACCGGGCCGGTGGTTCGGCACTCGCAGATATCGTTCGACTTGTTAGGGACAGACTTCTTGTTGTTGAGTTACCCAGTGAAAACATGGTGCCTAGCCAGATCAGCAGATGCCGAGCTGATGCTGGCGAGCTGAAGGAAAAGTTGGAAGCTATTTGGGGGAAGGCCATACATGATGAGTCTCAGGGAGGCGATTACCTTTGCTTTAGGAAAGACCGAGCAAATATTGCACCACCAGCACCCCTCCAAGTAATGAAGCCCAAGAGGACAGCAGCAAAAAGCCGACTAGGGGATGATCTTCTCAAAACACAGCCAAATCTTGTATGATATCCCGGTTGTCCTGTAATGAAGAACTCCGCTGATGGGACTTTAGGAGGTACGTGAACCGTATCAGTATCGATATGACTCTGGGAAGATGACCAACTGACACACCATTCACTCCACTGAACACATTTAGACAGTAGGTTCATGATACAAAGAACCAAGACTGTTGAGAAGAGTCGAGAGCTGACGACCATCAGTATGTGAGTCGCCTTTGTATCTGCAGATTCATGGATTTCACTGACCTCGAGGATCACGGCTCGAACGGGTAGACGGTATGTTCCTTGGACACTGATTTCTAAATCGTCTCGGGTATCTGACTGTGAACTTATTTGTAGCATGTGAGTGATTCTGTAAGAAAGCTAGCGATTTTTGCTTTAAATTGACCCATCGGCCTGTCTACTGTGCCAGATCGTAAGTTTTTTCTTTTCTGTTTTTTTTTTGCTTATCCAGCTACTGCCTCTGCCGGAGGAAATGAGCGCTGATAGCTTCATGTAGCCTGTAAGATCAACCTCCTGAGTTGCTCCCTTCACGGCTCAGCACATATCTTAACAAATCACAGTTAGTTACGACTTGGAGCTATCCAGTCGACAATGAATTCGCCTTGCGCCAACACTGTATCCGGTCATTGGCATCAAACCCACTTCCTGCAAACTCAATCCAGAGACTTTGCCCAATGTGCACGAATCGAGATCTGCTTTCCCCGGAGCCTTGCCAAGATAGCTTTGCAACTATCAAATCGACGTCCCGTAATTGCGAGCTACACATGCTTGTTTTCGATGCTTGTATCACCAAGTCAGGAACAACGCCCAAAGGTGAAACTGACTTGGTAAAATTACAAAGAATCGGCTCTCATCTTTTTTTGGATCGTATGCCTGATCCTTTTCTGTCACTTTGTCTTGTTCCGAGTAAGTCAAGGATAATGGTAGCTAGATGCAGTACTCCTTCAGTTTACTGACTAACAGGCTGATAGCAAAGTACCCGTTGCGAGCGCCGCCCAGTTTCAGGCACGCAGCTGACGAGATTCAAATCGGACTGCCAGCCCTGATGTCAACATACAGTGACGCATACTTCACCCTGCTTGCCAACTGGCTGAACGATTGCGATCTTAACCACCCAGACTGCTACCTCAAAGCAATCCCGTCGAAAAAGGGCTTGGCTCTCCCTACCAAACTTCTCGATGTCGGGAGCTCCGCAAGCCAGCAATCAATTTTACTGTGTTCCTCAACTTCGCTAGGTCTCAAAGGAGAAGACACACGGTACATCGCACTATCACACCCGTGGGGAAACTCTCGCCATAACAACCATTTCTCCACCACCGCCACCAACGTCAGCCCCAGGCTTACATCCGGGATAGCTATTAGTAGCCTTCCTAAGACTTTCAAGGACGCAGTTTCCGTGACCAGAGCTCTTGGGATCCGGTACTTGTGGATTGACTCTCTCTGTATCGTTCAAGGCCCACAGGGTGACTTTGAGACTGAAGCTCAGAAGATGGAGACAGTGTTCAGTTTGGCCTATTGTGTGATTGCGGCCAGCAGTGCCAGTGGCACTTCGAGCGGATTCTTGTCTTCACGCCCACAAAGAAAGTCTGTTGCCCTCAATCTGTCTGCTAATAGTGGCAAGGGCGACGTTGGAGACAGCGAAGACAACAACGCCATGGTCTATGTCTGCGAGGCAATTGACAACTTTCAGACAGATGTCATCGATGGTCCTCTCAACCAACGTGGTTGGGTGCTGCAAGAAAGAGCTCTTGCGCGCCGAACGATCTATTTCACCGAACGACAGACATATTTTGAGTGCGGTGCTGGGGTGCGCTGTGAAACACTTACAAAGATGACAAAGCACGTCCTTGGATCTCTTGATTGTTTCTTTTGTTACACTAACTAACCTTTTTTGTCTAAAAGTAACCAATCCTCTTTTCTCGGCGACCCCAACTTCCCGCAAGTAGCCCTGACCTCGAGCAAAGGGGGCAAGATCCGCCTGTACGAATCCCTTTACAAGACCTATTCCCGACTGCAATTCACGAGAGCATACGACCGCCCTATTGCCATCGCTGGCTTGGAACAGAGGCTCGTGGCCGCTTTCGACACGAGAGGGGGGTATGGGATCTTTGACAGAGTCCCTTTTTTTGGGAGGAGTTTGCTTTGGACCTGCGAGGAACCAGGGGGTATGCGGAGGATCGAGTTCCCCGAGGAAGGGCTGGGACGGTATAGGGTGCCACCTAGCTGGTCGTGGATGGCTTACACGGGTGCGATTGGTTTCATGGATTTGCCGTTCGAGGGAGTTCATTGGCTGGAGGATGACGTTCGGTCGCCGTGGGGAGCTGCGGTTTGGGAAATGAGTCTTGATACCAGCGGGTCAGGGAATAGTACTGCTAGTTCCATGTGGCATACCGGGCGCACAGATCAAGACAACCACCTCAGCGGGAAGGGTCGAAGACTGGTGGTAGGGCTGAAAGTTGCTGAGAAGAAGATCAAATGGGATGCTGGGCAGCGACCTACCGGGATAGATGACGCCAAGGAATTGAGAGTTGTGGCTGTTGGGAGGCGAAAGTCGAAGAGCAATAAGCCTGCCAGGGCCCTTGAGCACCATGTCCTCGTGGTGGTTGGAATTGGTGGATGGAGAGACAGTGGTGAGAGAAAAATATACGAGAGAGTGGGAGTTGGGTCTCTCCCGGGAGATTGGATTACACACAATGAACAGGAAGAGGAGATTTCCATCTTTTAGTTTATTCTAGCAGACGCTCAAGCAACGTGGTTTGTGCCGTTACCTCCAAGGCCGTGCTGGTGTCGTAGTTACTTTATTTGTCCATGACGTGAATCACAGGGCGCTCTTTCCTTTTGTGAAGCTGTTTGTTAGCCAGGCAGCTCCTAGGACCACCCTACGTTTGATCATTGACTTTTCAAACTATTTTTCACCAAATTCCTCAACATCTCTTGGCTGTTTTCCGTAGAATTTTGCCAAGTCGACTTCTGCCACCACCTGGCTAGTTCCTCCTTACACCCTTCAGCAACAAGACCACAGTCTTCAATGGCTCGCACAGTGCAGACCAAGCAGAAACAGAGGAATCGTGACCTGGTGAAAGCGGAGTTTCAGTCGGAGTCGCTGCTTGGAAAGCGAGCCCGCAGGGACTCTCCGCCTGTTTTTCCCAGATCAAATTACAAAAGAAAGGTGTGTTAAACTTTGTTGATGCTAAATGTCTCTTGACAAATACAGAAAGAAGGCAAGGACTCCGGCAGACCCAGCGGCGATGTCGAGGAAGATGGCGATGTCATTGTGACCCTTTCTGAAAGCGTTACTCTCACCAAAGGAATGACTCGACTTCATCATCAAATTGATGGTCAAATGACAAGAGCCCCTTGTCTAGAATGTGTCTATCGCCTGGCCCAGACAGGGACTGTTCTAGAGTGCCCGAATGATCTCGACAGCGGCTTTTACAACACGGAATGGGAGACTGATGAATCTTGGTTCTGGGCCCAAACTACAGATGAGGCCGAAAATGATCACGGGCACACTATGCATGTGCTCAGCTGCCCTACATGCCTCAGCAATTTCTTCTACGAGAACCGAAAGTCATACAGTAGGACTGATTTCATAGATCCCGCCAACGAGGAGCTCAGAAAGGAGGTTTTCATCAAGATCCATGAGTGGAGGTGGTCTATAGACAGGCGCGTGAAACTGAAGACGAAGACGGAGTCGGAAGAGGAGAGAAAGGCCGCTAAAGAGCAGGCCCTGGACGAATTGACTCAGGTTTATGAGAAGTGGATCGATGAGAGCCGCACTTTTGTCGAATGGAAGCCAAGGATGAGGGCAACGCAGAGGAAAATGTCGATGGTGAAAAAGGTGGTCTGGAGGCTATGGGTGTCGGGCAGGACATGAAGGTGAATATCCCCAAGCCTGGAAGACTCTGAGAATAATAGCAGCACAAAAAGGGCCAAGGTTAGGTGAGGTACAACGATCAGTTTACCTCCGAAGGCGGACAACACTACCTAAGGTACCTGTCTGGTTTGACAAGCTAGCCTCGAAACACTGTGAGCAACGAAGATGCCATTTCGGTCAGTAAAGGTCGAAAGAGAAGGTTACACGGCATACAGTGATAGTTGGGGGCTGAAATCATTCCACGGTAACCTATATTACAAGTGGGTTACATTTGGGGAATTTGGGGTCCTCGCCCTGATCCTGCAGCTTGATGAGTGGGGCCCTGATAAGTGAGGCAGTTTCACTCATACTCAGCAAACAACACCAGATACAAATACCGGCCCAATAAAGCCCATGAATAAAGAGTTATTCCATTCTACCAGGCTGCCATCCTTTCTCCTGCTCGTCTACTGTCAGTGAATTCCGCCCGTCAACCATGACAAAGAGCTGGGACTCAGGAACTGACCTGTCAGCAAACCCTGAGCGGCTTCTTTTTACCATCACTCGTGAAAATATGCAAGGCCATGATGAGACCGATCTGATCCCACTTTATTTGGTGGTTTCAGGCATCAAGCGCCTTTTCCGCTTCATTGAATTCACTTCGAACTCCTCCGATCATGACGCCCAAAATCGGCGCCAATATCAATATGCGGATGGAAAACCTGCTCTGAAGCTATTGAAATCCGGATGCCGGATTGGGTTCAACCAAGAGCCACATTGCACCTCTACCTGTACGGATCCTGATAGCAGGTCTGCGTCCACCAGTACTCTCGCCAACGGCGTTACTCTTGCGTCTGCGGAAGTTCTCATCCGGAGCGGCAGTCTAGCCTGGCCGCTAGACTCGGATGACATGGTAGAGCTCAGAGCATATGGAGTGAACAACATTCGAGATTGGAATGGATCTTTCGTCCTGGGTTCAGTACTGCAGTCCGCTGTAGCGTCTTGCCAGGCACACGACGGGCTACTTGGCAACTGTTCCCCAGACCTTTTGAATTTGCAGCGAGTCGGTTTTGAGAGCTCGTCCTCTCTTCTTGGGCTACAATCCGCATTGACAAGTTACTGTGAAGGCACAGATGTGACTGTCAACGCTGATGTTGCTGGACCTGGCGTAAGTCGACGACTCTTGGTTCTCTTGAACAAGCCAACTAATATGAGTGTCAATGAGGTAAAGGTTTTGTTCTCTCATATTGCTCAAACCCTCATGGTCTTGGTAGCATACGGGTTGATGAACATCTTGAATTCCTGGACATATCCAGTGCTCATGGTTAGTAGTACATCGGGCCATGGCATTTTTGAAAGCGCCCTTCAACATCATGAACTCGCAACTGGTGCAGGTTCTAGCAGTCAACGGCGTGTTGCCTGTACTCCTGATGCAATCTCTTCTTCAGCGAGTGGGGATGGGATGGTAAGACTTTGTTTCGACTTTTACAAGAGATTCTGTCAGCCGACCGGGCATTTTTCAGGTGATATACATTGGCCCTCACCCTCGGCAACTGCATTCTTGCGGTGGTCATCGATAATCTGGAAAGCCTTTCCCCAACAATGGAGACAGTCTGGTGCCATCTCCGTGCTACAGAAAAAGTCGAACAGTGTGGCAATAATCCTTCATTGCAGGCGTTCTGTTTGGCCTCAATTCCCGAGTTGACCCCGCCTTCTTTTCGGAGTGCTAGAAGAGCGCATATCTATCCAGTAGTCATGATTCTAGTTCTTAATCAAGACCTGCTGCATATTGAGAAAAGCAGGATCCCTCGATGGGTTAGTCGTTTTGTAAACGCACGTCGTTTACGGTGGACTGGAAGAATAGTGCGGCTCCTCTGGGGTTTTGTTGAGTTCTTGGTGATGGTGAACTTGGCCGTTCATGCCTGGACACTCCGAAATATCGCTGAGGAATTGGGCATATCCGCATGGAATCGAGGGAGCCATGGACAGGTTGTTGCCTCCATGGTATGGGCGCCCAATCTCAAAAGGCATATTGGCTATCTTTTAAAACTCTTATTCTTGTCGAATTTGTAACTTGGGTCTCTCGGAGCCACGGGAATCCTCCTAACGAGTGAGAGAAACACGTTTGACTTGGATTCAGGGGTCACTCCTTTTCCATCATATCGATATGAACCCTAACCCTGCATTGTCAAATACCCCTCATTGATTTGGAATCCCATGTCGCCCCTTGTGGTTTTGCCCCGCGCCGAATCTGCGAATCCCGGCAGCGCGACGTCACGATCGCAAAGAGCTTCAGCAGAGCTTTGGAATCACTGCTTCGATGACAGTTTTTGTCACCAAAAGCATATGAATGCTGACAATTCCCACCGGCCAATTCTTTATCCTCACTTTTCCCCCGCTCCAGATTCTCGAAGAGTTGACTCATCCCATCCTTCCTCTCCTTCCTCATTTGACATCCCGGAAAACATCGTCAATAAATATCTCTCGGTAGCTGCTCCAGACCCTTATTCGCATTTCGCAATCCCACATCCATTCTGTCGCAATCGCGGGAACTCCACCCTTTCCAGGGCCCACGATCCACCACATCCTAGTTCCCATTGCAACAATCGCATCGCGAGAGCTACATCATTATAATAAATCAATCACATCCCCCCCCTCATAGCTTCGCTGCTTGCCGTAACTCTGTCCATGTCAACCTGCCCCTTCATCCTCACCAAGCTCTTCGCCCCCTTCTCACGAGCCGCCATCGCCAAATCCCCAAACACCCACTCCCTTCTCAAGAAAATGGGCACCTCCGCCTCCGCCTCCGCCGCCACCCAAAAGGAATACCCCGAGGGCGCCGCCCGCGCAACCGTCGCGGCCGGCTGCTTCTGGGGCGTCGAGCACATGTACCGCAAGCATTTCGGCTCCAAAGGCCTCTACGACGCCCGAGTAGGCTACATCGGCGGTAACACCCAAGACCCTTCCTACCGCGCCGTCTGCAGCGGCAACACAGGCCGTATGTTTCCCCTCCCCATCTCTCTTTCCCTCAAAATCCCCACAATCTAACCTCCCCCCGATTCCCAACAGACGCCGAAGCCACCCTCCTAGTCTACGACCCCACCAAAATCTCCTACACTGACCTCCTCACCTTCTTCTACCGGATGCACGACCCCACCACGTCCAACCAGCAGGGCCCCGACAGGGGGTCCCAGTACCGCTCGGGGATCTTCTACCACGACGCCGAGCAGGAGAAAACCGCGAGGGAGATGACAAAAAAAGCAAACGAGCAGTGGTGGAACAACAAGATCGTCACCGAGATCCTCCCCGCGCAAAAGTGGTGGGACGCTGAGGATTACCACCAAGAGTATCTCACCAAGAACCCGTACGGGTACGAATGCCCGAGTCACTTTTTGAGAAATTTTCCCGATTTGCAATAGCAGCCCCGGAAGATGGCTACAAGACTGTGATTTTTTGAGCTGGGTTGGGATATCTTTTTTTTTTTTTTCTGGTGAACGAAAATGGGGGTTCGGCGTACTGGTAAACAAATGGGACAGGGCGGGAAGACATGGGAACACAGCACGGCAGCTTTTAACATGTGATGGACATCACCTCAACGGATATATCACGAAATGCAAGCGACGGAGTTGGCAGTGGACGTTGCTTTGGCAATGTTTAGAATGTTTTTCTGGCCTTGGTAGCAAGGCTGGTATAATACTATTTTTGTGTACACATTTGGAGAGCCATCAACGGCTGGATGGTACCTTTGAAGTTACCCCAATTCCAACAGAAAGGAAACTATACCAAATTTCCAAGTCCTAATAACGCACAAGGAGAGCAGAGAGAGTCGCTATTTCCTTAAAGCGCCGCCCATTCCATGATCGCAACGGTCCTGATCTACCGATAGTGAACACCCCCAGCTGTTGCCGCTTCTTATCATCGATTTCACGACCTATCCTCCACAGGTTTACTTCCTCCTCTGCTGCATCATCAAGATCTGGACCATGCGCACAAAGATGTTGAGGAAGTCAAGCTCAAGGCTGATGCTCTCGTTGACGGGATCGCGCTTGATGAGGCCACGCTCAGCCAGGCGGGCGTGGTGCAAGACCTTCTGCACGTCATAGAGAGTGAAACCACCGAAGACGGCCAGACCACCCCAGAGCCAGAGGTTCTCGGTGACGGCGAGTGTGCGAACGGCGGTGGCGGGAAGAACAAGAGGGGCGAAGCCAGAGACGGCCACAATGGCAGCACCGGCGAGAAGAGGACCGCCGATGTAAAGGTACTTGTCCTGCTTGGCGGTAGCGCCGACGATCGAGATGGAGCCCATCATGGCAGCTGTATAGAGACCGGCGCGGGCAAGAAGAGCAGGGGGAGCCATGACCATCAAGGGAGCAACGAAAGCGGCCTGGGTGGCATTGAAGACGGCCCAGAAGGCATACTTCGGAACATAACTGGAAGACGGACGGTTAGCAATTGCCAACTACATGATTGACGATTGGCAGTAACATACTTGTCAGGGTCCACGGAGCGGGTAGCAATCATAGAACCAATGCTGAGAGCCAAACCACCGATGCCGACAACCCAAGGGTTGGTCTGCATGAGTCTGTAGACAAATCCGCTTTGGAGCATCTGATAGGCTGTCATGCCGATAATACCTACACCAAGACCAGTGTGGAGGAAGGTCTGGTTGAGATACTGGCGCTCAAACTTGGGCATGCCACCCTCTCTCGACTCCCCGTTGAACATGACATTGACAGCGACGAGGGTGCCGCCGAAGATGGCGCCGCCGATGATGAGCTTCCGCACCGTCTCCTTGCGGCGGGCTGTAGGATCATAGTATGCATAGCCGCTCTGCTGCTGGTAACTACGGGAGGAGCCTCGAAGTCTGGCGAGAATGTTGCTGGAGCTGTTCTTTGAGCTGAGTGCTGTCCTCGAGGTGAAGAAGGTATTCTGCTTGGCTGATTGATGGAAGGCGCGCATTGCTGACGGGGGCTTCGCAAACTGCATCGCCAGACGAGGGGCAAGCCCCGCGCGGAGCGTAAGTGTGAACGACATTATTCTAGTTGTGGTCGATGCTGTCTCGATGATGACGGCGACAATAGGAGTTGTGTGATCTAGGGACTTTTAACGGTGGTGCATCACCAGGGCGAAAGGCAAAATGAAGATGACGTTTCGAGGTGGGCTTTTGCTTAGCTAATACCAAAAGGTGGCCCAAGCTTTCCGGAAGCTTCGAGCAACCCCGCGTCTACCCGGGCTCAGCCTGCAATAACCCCAACCCTATGACACATCTTGGCCTCATGACGACAAAGTTTTGGGACGGCTTC
This sequence comes from Podospora pseudocomata, assembly GCF_035222375.1. Taxonomy (NCBI): domain Eukaryota; kingdom Fungi; phylum Ascomycota; class Sordariomycetes; order Sordariales; family Podosporaceae; genus Podospora; species Podospora pseudocomata. The sequence goes on along the minus strand of NW_026946364.1, from coordinate 454,232 downwards.
CAGTCACAGCTCGGAGATAGGTAAGTTTTTCATGGAGATATGGACTTTGCGGACTTGATAATATTCTTCAGGTAAAATTCCCATGTGGTTTTGGTGGAGTCTGATATGAACGCTACCTCTTGAACCACTTGCACTCTTTCAGACCGTGAGATCCAAGCTGAATAGCCCGGGGACGATGAGAAAAAACTAAGACATGACATCTTTATCGGAGAGCTCACCTTCCTCTCTCGTCTCAACGAACAAGCCACATATAAGCTCGTCCTTTCGTTTGTGTGTCGTCTACTTAACAAGCGATGCTACATATGGAAGGTCTATTCCGTACTACTAGGAGAATAGAAATATCACTAGAAATCCCGCAATGTCTCCTCTTGACGTGCTACTCGCTCAGCCTTTCAGCCCGCGCCTCATGCTGTGCCACGGTGCTCATCAGAGAGGTGTTTGGTCGACTTCCCAGAATAAACCACACTGTCAAACACACCGTCTTGATGCAGGCGTTCGTCTCTTGGCGGTCTGGTTGGCTAGGCAGAGGGTGACAGGGTCAAATATGCAGAAGTCCGCAACGGCAAGCCCCAGGGACGAGACGGAGAGATTGGCCCATGCCCGACGCACAGTCCAACGCTAGAATCCTTCTCGAACAAGAAGCACAGGCCATCCATGGTTGAGGCGGCAGAAGAGATGCCGGTCATCCCGGATGCGTATGGGGTCACTGTGACCACAGCATTCGCTGGACCCTGAGTGTTTCTGGGCAGTATCCAATACCAAACCCAAGGTGAAACGCGAAGCCAGAATCACCGTCATCCATGAGTAGTTAACTGAGTTCAGACATGGAGAACAGAGCTTCCGCAACTGCCTGGCGGGCCGTTGGCAAGCTGGAACCACGCGGAGCTGGGAGAACGAGCTCGTCATCGTGCAGCATGGCGCCCTCAGCTGCACGGCTCCTTGCGCCGCTGAAGAATGACGGGAGACCACCATTTGCCCGTTTACGCCCCACAGCCCGGGCTTCCTGTACTCAGTCAATTGTGTCGATTCCATAACTGAGCAATATCAGTCTCCTACTCCTATCTGGTATCTGTCGCAATGGGCGGTTACAGAGCACTCGTAGCCCCTCCACTCCCGTAGAATGGCCCACATGGCGCATGGTGGGGTGCAATCATCCTAGGTAGTGAGGTGACGGGGAGGGAGTTTCGTTGGGTTTGCGGCAGAACCTCGAGTGACAAGGCGATGGGAGCACCGCCAACGTCTATCCCGTCTTGGGATCTTATAGCTTGTCATGTTAGGCTACCACATTAAGGTAGAGCACCTCGTTCCGCGGCACATGTCGCAGGAAGGAGAGACAACTCCCATCGCTGATGGAAGCAGAGATAACAAAGAGGAAGGCAGGTCATGCCCCACCCCTGCATCGTCTGCATCTGGTGCATCTTGCTTGCTGGCAGCGTGCCTCCTGGCGCGCCGTGCCCCGCATTCAATGCCCCTGCCCGCAGCCTACCCAAATCGCAAATCTCGAGCTCTGACGCGACAAGAACGGAGCTCCTTTCTGCTTCAACTGTCTGCACCTCCCCCGAATCGGCCAAAGCACGAGCATTTTGTCTCCTCCAGCTCCACCGCCGCCGGCCATCGCAACGCCCATCTTCTGCTTCCTTTGCTGCTGTACATAGGAGGCCAAAGTGCCGGATTGTATCCCAGTTGTTTCCAGTTGTCAAGGCCGTGCTTGGCACCGGCATCCATTACCACGCCGTTCGGCTACCTGTCGTGGTCCCCATGACCTCTCACCATGTCAACAACAACCTCTATAGTCCATAATCTTTGTTTGCCAAAAGCACAGCGTGTGGCTCTTTAGTATCGAGGCTGAATGCCACTGCCTTTCCTCCGAACCGCGAGAGCAGCAGTCCTTCAGACTCTTTCAGACGAGACATCTCCTACCCGGACGACTCCAGCGTCTCCAACGAGCTACCCATTGCTTCCCTCCACCTTCTCTGTCTCGTCTCTGTTCAGCATAACAGCAGCATCGATCAAAGATTCACCCATACGCATCCCGACTCGCTGGCTGATCTCTATCCCGTGTTCTTTCCGCCTTTGGGGGTGCACCCCACACTTTGACCTGTGATATCGCCGAACAATCTTGCCATCCAGCTTTTGGGTGTTTCAGCTCTTTTACCACAAGTAAGCGGTGCGCAAGGCATGCCAGGACCACTGGAGAAGCATTGATACTGACCAAGTTTGGTGCTATAGTCTCATCTTTTCCGAACCTACGCGTGGGCTCTCAATAGAGATCGAGAGGAGCTGCCTTGCCCCTTCTGCTGAAGGCCTGATATTGGCCTTCGAATTGCTTGACTGTGTTCGAGACCGAGTGCGCTTTGGATGCGCAAGCCGTTTTTGCGCGATCAACAGATCTTCCACATACAACTATCGACCCACGCAATTCAATTCGCCAACGTCCTTGTAGTGTGTTTGAGAAACCAGCGCCTCCGCCTATACATTGCCATATCAACTCTTTCCCCACACGGGCCAAGACGAGCCTCAACAAGCGAGGGACAAGCGAGTGCATAACTTGGTTTCCCCAACTTCTCTGTGCCTGGTCTTCCTTTTGTGAGGGAAGCCGTAGTTGCTGGCTGGATATAGCATGAACAGTTACCGCCTAATTTCGATCTAGCCGGGCCCTCTACATTGTACGACATCACGGGGCGAGAGAAGCCATTGCTACCCGCGATACACTGTCACACTCGGGGTCATTCTAGGTAATCTCATCAGGTACCGTACTCCATCGGCTTCCGGGAGGGCTTCCTTCCGGTCTACCCAAGACAACATGCGACGGAATCGAGCTCCGACACCGCCAACCTCGCCCTACCGGGCCCTGGCGCACCATCATGCACAGCATGGAGCGGCAGCTCAGGCGGCACAGCAGGCTCGTGATTCGGTATCTTCAGTGATCAGATCGTTCAACGTCGAAACCAACCCAAGTCGACCAGTGCGTCCCTCGCCACTGACTGCTTCCACCATTCCCGACATGCCCCTCGACTTGGTGGATCGCATACGTTCCTTTCCACTCTTCATGTCTGCCCCCGACGATTTCCTTGCCGCCATCATCTCCCATCTCAAACTCCAACTCCATTCCGCCCATGACCACATCCTTACCGAGGGAGACGAAGCGAAAGCAATGTATTGGCTAGTCCGGGGCGTTGTTGCTGTCACATCTCGTGACGGTGAGGCCGTTTATGCAGAGCTGAAGCCCGGTGCCTTCTTTGGAGAAATCGGGGTTTTGATGGACATGCCGAGAACTGCTACCATCATTGCGCGGACGAAGTGCATGCTGGCCGTGTTGAAGAAGGAGGATCTTCAAGCTGAGCTGCCCAAATATCCAGAAATGGGTACAGCTATCCGTCAAGAAGCACAGGAGAGACTGTCCATCCTCAAGAAGAAGCGTCAAGAAAGCGGACTCAGCAGCAGACTTCCCGACACGAATGGCGCACAATTAGCCCGTGAAGCTGTGCCTGGGGAGGTTAGCACAGGAGAAGTTGGTATCATTAAAGAGGGAGCCGTTGTCAACACCAAAAAGCGAAAGTCTCCAAGTCCAGGCGTCATTGAGGATCCAACAGTTGGTGGAAGCGCACTCGGCGGCGGCTATGTCAACGTCCGAAAAACACTCAAAGAGCTACCTCTTTTCTCGAACCTGCCTCCGGATATCTTGCACTTCCTTGGCCTCAGTGCACAACCAAAGTCATACTCACCGTTCACCGACATTGTCCGTCAAGGGAGCCCTGGAAATGAGATCTTCTTCATCGTCCGGGGAGAAGCTGAAGTCATTCACGAACCTCTGAGCCCACCAGCCTTCAAGCGAGACACGAGGTCAGCATTTTCACGGCCAAGGCTAAAACAAGGCCAGTATTTTGGTGAGGTGGCAAGCTTGGGGCTTGCAGAGGGTAGAACAGCTACTGTCCGATCCATCACAGCCGTAGAATGCCTGATGATTGGTGGGGATGCGCTTGAAGAGTTGTGGAGGAGATGTCCTCCGGAGGTCAGGTCACAGGTGGAAGAAACAGCAAAGCAACGCTACCATTCTTCGGACGAAGACGTGGATATGACTGACCCCGAAAGCCATGCGCTATCGTCGGATGAAGAGAAGCCCACATCGAATGAGATAGAGGTGGCGTTGCCGACTGTCACCTTCACGACGCCATCCAAGCCCGGCTCCCCAGCAAGTGAAGATTCAGATGTCACCAGACAGCCGTCTGACCCGGATCCTTTTTTAAGTGTGGACATGGAGAATCTTCGTAACCGGCGTCGCAACTCGCTGGCCCCACCGGTTCCTCAAACAGACAACTCGGCCATCGTCAGCCCCGTGAAGGTGCAGCCGGTCACTTCTATCACGGTGCCGCTATCGCCGGTTTCTCCGGATGGCTGTCCTCTACCAGCTAAGCGCGCAAGGACCCTTTCACGGAGCTCCGCGACGGAACCAGGCGATAGGATAACGGCCATATCAGATGACCTTTGGGTACATGTTTTTCAGCACCTCGATCTGCTTGAACTCATACGATTGAGAGCCGTCAGTAGAAAGTGGCGTCAGCTGTTGACTACGAGTCCGAACCTATGCACCGAGATTGATCTCGCTCCGTTCAATCGGAAAGTCAATGACTGGGCTTTGGTCAATATCCTAGCGCCCTTTATTGGGCAGCGGCCAAGCAAAATAGATATCAGCAACTGCTTTCACATCACCGACGAGGGCTTCCAGGCATTGTACCGATCGTGCGGCAGCAATATCAAGGTGTGGAAAATGCGCAGCGTGTGGGACGTGTCTGCCGGTCTCATTTTGGATATGAGCGAGAATGCCAAGGGGCTTGAGGAGGTGGATTGGAGCAACTGCCGCAAAGTCGGCGACAACCTGCTTGCTAGGGTAGTGGGCTGGGTGGTGCCTGAACCACCGCCACCACGCGAGAACCACAAGAATGTGGTAATATCTAGCTCTGCTGCGAAGGGCAGGAGATCCTCGCAGTACCAACAACGAGGACAGCAACAGGCCGGACAACCAGGAGCGCCTCAACCTCCACCTCCAGGCACGGTCATCGGCTGTCCCCGTCTCCGCCGCCTTAACCTCTCGTATTGCAAGCACATTACGGACCGCTCCATGGCGCACTTGGCTGCTCATGCGTCCAATCGCCTCGAGTCTCTTTCCCTCACCCGATGCACCTCTATCACCGACGCCGGGTTCCAGCAGTGGGGAGCCTATCGGTTCACCGAGCTCACCCACTTGTGCCTGGCTGACTGTACCTACCTCTCTGACAACAGCATCATTGCCCTTGTCAACGCCGCCAAGGGGCTTACACACCTCGACTTGAGCTTTTGCTGCGCGCTCTCCGACACGGCAACTGAAGTTGTTTCGATTGGTCTGCCCAATCTGAAGGAACTCCGTCTCGCGTTTTGCGGTAGTGCTGTCAGTGACGCCAGTCTGGGATGCATCTCCCTCCACCTCAACGAACTCCGGGGGTTGAGTGTCAGGGGTTGTGTGCGAGTGACGGGTAACGGGGTGGAAAACGTGCTGGAGAACTGCCCGGCGCTGGAGTGGCTTGATGTGAGCCAGTGCAAGAACTTGGGGAGCTGGTTGATTGGGGGCGGCGTGGGGAGGTGGGGTTATGATGAGCGGAATGGCGTTAGTGGGCAGAGGGGGAAAAATGGGGAGGCTTGGGTCATTGGATCGCAGAATGGGATTAGTAGCGTGCGGAATACACCTGGTGGGAATATGGGGCCTGGAGGAGTCGGATATGGGAGTGTCGGTGGGGGTGGGAGGGTGTCTAGAGGGGGGAATATAAGGACGAATATGGGACCGCCACCGTTGCCGGGGGTCAAGCCTTTGGGTCCTGGGCCGGTTATGAGGCCTGTTATTCCGCCACGGGGGGTGGTGAATAAGAGTTTGAGGAGGCCGGTGAGGTTTGTTGTGGAGAAGGGGCCTGGTGGGTTGAGGTGAGGTTGTACATGACTGTGGTATTTTATGTGATGAGGATATGTTTATGAGGGATGAAACTTTTTCCTTTATTTGAGGGGCGGTTTAGTGAAAAAAAATGGAAAAGAAACGGTGGGGTCTTTTGCATATTGAACTTGTGTAAATGGGAGTACATTTCTGGCGTGGTTTATTATTTGGTTTGAGGGAATTATCTAGCAGGATAGTGAACAGGGTCATCCTTCGTTGGGTTGGGTTGTGGACTGAAGGGGAAGATTTGGGCATTGAGTAGATATTTTGGGTGAGGATAAGTAATGATGGGAAAACACCTGAGGAAAGAAAAGAAAGGGGGCAACAAAAGGTCTGCTTGATACCCTTTTTTCTTTTTGGTATGTTGGGGACGAGGGGAGGCAGATAATGTTAGAATGATAATGAGATGTTGATGCATGATGGCTTTTGTGAGTGAGCAGTGTGAAGGTTGGGAGGCAAGCGGGGATGGGTCTTTAGGATATGGCAACCTCGGCGAAAGTGAGGATAAGGACCAGGTCCTTTGAGAAAAAGAAACATCACAATGAACAAAGTAAGGTAGCTGCTTTTTCATGTGTGTCGAGTCACAAAAAAGCAAAAAGAAAGCCCGACGTGGGACTCGAACCCACAGCCTTAAGATCACTTTGAATCCAACTCATATGAGATCAGAAGAGAGAAAGTAGAAGTCTTACGCGCTACCATTGCGCTAGCCGGGCTGGTTTTGTCTGTTGTTGTTGTTGGAGTTCCGGGATGGAAGAAAGGGTTTTCATGCGGGTGTGATTCCTGACTCTTGTGTGCATGTGGAAACAAGGTTTGGTCGGGTTTTGCTTGATGTGTGGAATGGTGGCAAGGGTTATGCTTGGTGGGTTCGGCAGTTGGTTGCCGGCCGGCTGGGGGGAGGGGGGAGTCAGAGGTTCAGGGGTTGCTCTATGGTGAGGTATCTGCAAATCTACCCCATGTACTCCGTATAGAACACTTGGAACAGCTGCTCTGTTTACACAGAGAATTGGTGGTGCACGCAACGCAGCGGTGCCCCATCCTCTATCCTGTAAACTACCAACATATCAAGCCGGTGATGCCCCCTTCTTCTCCTTCCTCATTTCACGCTCACGACGTCGAGCCTCCGCATTCTCACGTTCAGCTTCCAACCCAGTCTTGGTCTCTACATGCACATCGGCCAACACCTTTTTCCGGATCAGGAAGGAAGCGAGTAAGCCAGCGGCCGTGATACAAGTGTACATGATCCACATGGGCTCGAGAGAGTCTGCCAGAGCAACACGGACAGCGTCGCGTTGGTCTAACGGAAGGCTCGCGATGATGTCGATGTCAGCGCCACCAGCCTCTCCGGAAGAAAGGACCCTTGACAGAGCAGGGGAGATGCCAGCGGCGACCAGGACGGGGTACTGTTTGAGTTTTTCGTTTTGATAGACCACCTGGCCGATAACAACAGAGATGGCCTGGGCAATCTGACGGATGAAGCCGAGGGTTGATGTGGCGGTTGCGACATCACGAGGTTCAGTATGTGCGTGGAGGGCGATGATAGGCGCTTGAAAGAGGGGGCCAACACCCACACCTGCCACAAGCTGGTAGAGAACAAGTTTTGCCCAGCCACTGTAGGCGTCCAGGTCGATGAACAAGCCAAAACCGAGGGTCATCATGAACAACCCGAAAATGATGGGCGGTCTGTACCAACCGGTTCTCGCAACCAGCCATCCGGTCGCGAGACTCCCAAAAGAGAGCGAGAGAGCGGTAGGGAGAACGTAAAGACCTGACTCGATAGGGGTGTTTCCACGCACGGCCTGAAAGTAGAGCGGGAGGAAGAAGGATGCCGAGATAAAGACGACTCCTTGAATGAAGACGCAGAAGAGGGTCGCGACGTTGCTCACGTTTCTGAACAAGGACATTGGCATGACAGGAAGTGTGGCGTAACGCGCCTCCCAGAAGATGAAAAGCGCCCAGGTGAGCAGGCCAAAGACGAGAAGGCAGATAACTTCAACCGAGTTCCAAGGTGCTGAAACACCACCGTATTCAAGACCGAAGAGGAACATGAGCGTGCCGGCAACTACCAAAAAAGAGCCCACCCAGTCGATAGCTTTGAGGCCTTCAATGAGCGGTGTCCGTGGTGTGTGGAGATCGAGAAAAAAGAGGATAATGAGGAAGGCAAAACCGTCAAGAGGGAGGTTGATGTAGAAGCACCTAGATCTATTAGCAAAGGTTAACTGGCGTGAGTGAACTTGAACATACCATCGCCATGACACCTTCTCAGTAAACGCACCACCAATGGCCGGACCTGTTGCCGCAGCAACTGCCCAAACACCGCCGATGACACCATAGAAAACACTCCGAATGTTCAGAGGGAAGATGTCGCCGATAACAATCTTTACAAGAATGGTCAAACCACCCCCACCAAGACCCTGAACAGCGCGGCCAGCGATGAGCATACCAATGTTGTTGGAGACAGCGCAGATAAGAGATCCAATCATGAAGATGGCGTTGGCAAGCAGGAGCATGGGCTTGCGGCCGAATATGTCTGAGATCTTGCCCCATGACGGGATTGATGCGGCATTGGCGAGCAGAAACGCAGAACCAATCCATGTGAAGCCTTTACTTGACTGGAAGTGGTCACTGATTGTAGGAAGGGCCGTAGTGACGATGGTTACGTCTAGAGCGCCGAGGAAGACAGCCAGGCACAAGGCCAGCATAATCAGGGCGATCTTGCCTTGAGAGCGGCCATTGATGTGATTGGGGTTGACTGGTTCGCCATCGTCTGTAACTTGTGGTTGCTCTTTGTCCAAATCGTCTGGTGAAGTGGCATTGACGGGACCAATTTCGCCCTTGTCAGACTTCTGCTTTTCCGTCTCAGGGCTATCTGCAGCAGATGGTTGGGCGGGTGTCGACATGGTGGGATAATATGATTCACAAGATATCAGGCGTTGGGACGAAATCAAGTACGGCTCCAAGATGAATGCCTACGGAGAAGAATATTATGTTGAAGTCAACTTTTATTTTAAGAATATCTCGGCCATGGTCTTGCAATTGCAAACACGAGCCCTGCGACTGACCGCTTCAATGCCATGGCAAACAATCCCCGTCTTAGGTCCGTCGAGTCACCGGCGAAAGCTTGTTGGTTTCTAGCGCCTGCTGTAGAAGATGTCAGTCGGGTTTCGACCAATAGATAGGCGTGGTAGAAATCTGTGATCTGTTTCGATTTTCCTCAGCATACTGTGTATCTGGCACTTACAAGATGATCTTGCCCACTAACAGCCTAGTGTGAGGATGCGATACTACAGTATGTTACTCGTCACTGGATGACGCTTTTGGGGTTAAAAGTTTCTGTGCGAATTCGAGTATTGTGACATGTCCCGATAGCGTACCGATAGCACAGTGTGTAGAGATAAAACGTGCCGATTGGGTCGGTAAAAGCATCCCACCCGTCCATCTCCGAACTGCAAGCCCACGCGAGCCTTTTAGTTCTGCCTTCTGTACTAGGCAAGACCCTCCGGCCGGGGTCCGGACCGTTCCGCGACTCGGTCTAGTCAGCTCGTATTGAGGTGCCGCTGGGGAGTGCGCAAGGGACTTGGCCCTCCTTTATGTGCGTTGACGAGACTAGTGGAGGTGACCTTGCAGATACATCAGGTCGGAGGCGTGAGGAACACAGACTCTGAGCCATATCGAGAATCGAGATCATAAGGTGCCATGGGTTTCTGGACTTACCTCGCATTTTGGGTGTCTATATGATGATTGATATTTTTGAAGGCTTTTATACCCCCGTGAACGACAATACGCTCATTTTGCTTCTTAGCTCTGGCGGATTTGACTGAGATAGTTTTGGAATCAAGGTCCCCTAGAACTATCTGATACTAGGCCGGATGCTGCCTTGTGCAGCATCAACATATCCGCCGGATATGAAAGGAAGCCGGAGGAAGTTAAGCTATTCCTTTATAAAAAGTCTTGAGTATGAGCCTTCCACAACCTCAACGGTTAGCAAATAACACGATAATCTTGAGTCCCATGATTCCTTCATGGTTTCAACTCCTCACAGGTGAGTCATGCACCTCGGAAAGATGATACTTTGTCAACAGACACCGCTGAGACTGCGGGAAGAGGGTTGGGTATGTAACACTTGGAGTTAGGTGTTGACAATGGTAGAAGTCCAAGTGGTCCAGTTGAATGAGATGATGACGTCTTTGTCAAGGGAAAAGCCAAGCACTTGGCACCGGATGACAGCAAAGTCTTGGCACTTGGCGTTTTTTCTATACTACCGTATGGCCAACTGACAGGCAGCTGGCGTTGTAAGCAAAAGTCTCATCAAGGGCTATGAATGCACCCTTTCCGAAGAGCCTCTCTGTGTGCCTGTAAGAGAGCCAGGGGCTGAGTAGAGAGGATAACAGGCATATTGCTGCGGAATCTCAGAGATCTTCTAGCTTTGATATGCGCTGTGTCTGCTGTGTCTGACTGCCCAAAAAGTTCTCTCAAGTCAACTCAACATGGCTACTCCAGTTGTTCGTGTGGGTGTCGCAGCTGTGATTCACGACCCCAAGACCAACAAGTTGATCTTTGGGACAAGAAAGGCCTCTCACGGAAATGGTATGCTTCCTAACAATTATCTTTCGAGTATCGAGGCTTCCTACTGATGCAATTTTCAAGGAACGATACAATTCCCGGGCGGTCATCTGGAGGTAGGCGAGTCGTGGTTCGCTTGCGCTGAAAGAGAAACGCTCGAGGAGACTGGATTGCTAGTCAGGGCCAAGAAGTTGCTGGCCACAACCAACGATGTGTTTGACGAGGAGAAGAAGCATTACATCACTTTGTTCATACTCTGCGAGAGAACCGATGACCAGGAACCGGCTGTAAGTGATGCTGGTCTTTTCTTTGCACAGCCAGAAACAAATACATGAGGCTAATAAATCTTACCACAGGTACTGGAGCCTGAGAAATGCGCAGGGTGGTTCTGGAAGAGTTGGTCTGACGTCAAGGTGCTGATAAGTGGGGATACCAGTGGAAGTGGGAGCGGTCAACAAGGGGAGCAAAAGTTTTTTCTGCCCATATTGAATTTGCTCAGGGATCATCCTGATATCGAGAGCCTGATGTAGCGGAGGCCGGTCGACAGTACAAGGAGAACAAGGGGGACACGTGGAATTGGAGGAAAGTTCCAATGAAGAAGAATCAAGTTTGGATGGCGTGATGGTTGGCGATGCGATCGATCGGACACCAGCTATTCTTGGGGGATTGGGTTTGAAGCATGTTTGGTGAAGGACGATTGGACAGATCCAGAATCTCAAGGCTACAGATGAAGCGCGTGCGGCTATCAAAATTCTAGACCATCGAAATACTGGCGAGATGCGATAGCAAGATAAAAGGCCCTGGAGCCCGAGTGGTCGCCGAACGCCGAGTAATGTTGTGTCTATGAGGACCGGGCCGAAGGCGGAGGAGAGGCTGGGCTAGTTGTTCTGTCTTGAATTCTGCAACCTTTTGGTCAGTAGCGTGTTATCCTGGAGACATTTTTAGATAGGGCTTTGCCAAAATGTGCATCTCGAAATGACACTGCTGCCACAAATACCGGCCCATTAATTGAGTTTGCTGGCCCCGGGGATGACTCGGAAACTTGGTAGGCAAGGTCAATGGGGATAAAAGGTGAACTCGAGGAACCCAAGGCTAATTCATGGTCTGGATCCGGGTCGTCGGATGGTGTTTTTGAAACTTGAAAGCTTTGATGAAACTCCAAACAAAGTGGGAAAGGTGAGCACGGGCCATGGGAATCCTCTCCAGTCTTGGCTCGAGGCGTTGTCAGCCCCCACCAGGAATTAGTCTAGTGACTTGGGAGCAAGGCCTTTGTCTTCTCCAAGTCGACAACAGCATCTCAAAATATCCGTGCCACCATCAATGAATACGGTCGGGCATCCGGTGCCCATTCGCTCGCACGCATCGCATGGCATGTTGAGAGCACTCATACGCGAGAGCAGATACGAATTTGTCGATTCGAGGTGACCACCACCGCCATCCACAAAACCTGACGCCCTTTACTCATCTGTGGAACCCCGCCGCCGCCTTCGTCCTCTCTGTCTTACCGCATCTCGCGCGCCACTCCATCCCACCCCAACTCTAAGTCACGATGCCCGACGGTGCAAGTATCGCTGGCCGGAGCCTGGTATCGGCCGACAGCCCCAACACCGATGTTGGCTCCATCACGAGCGCCCAGGACGGCTACGATCCGCAGCAAATATTGGCGCTTGCGCGCCATCCTCCTCCCGGCGCCTCCGTCTATTCACCCTCGGCAATCCCATCAAACGCCCTCAATCCGCGCAGCTGTGTGACATGCAGGAGGAGGAAGGTTCGCTGCGATAAGCACATGCCATGTTCGAACTGCTGCCGAGCTCAGATACCATGTATCTTCCCGGCCCCCGGCCGCGCTCCTCGTCGTCCGCGCCCCAAAGATCCTAATGCCCCGGCCAAGCAACCGTCGAGTGAGCGAGAGCTGGAGTTGATGAGGCGCTTGCGGAAACTTGAGGGAATTGTGGAGGAGCTCAGCGGTCAGATCGAAGTGGAAGCAGCGCGCAGCGCCGGAAACTCTCCCGAGGGGACGACGGCGTACAACAGCGGACAAGACCATTATACACCTGGGGGGAGACCAACTGCTCCTGCTTATTCCACCAGCCATGCTGCTGTCACCGCCAACGTCACCACGCCCGACATCCCGAAGGCGCCAACAAGAACTATTTCCGGGACGGCTATTTCCGAGCCGGACCGGCTTGGCAAGCTTTCACCGGATGTGCACAAGCAATTCGGACGCTTGATGTTGAACGAGCGAGGAGGCACACGTTATGTGTCCAGCGGGCTTTGGTCCAGTATTACGGATGAGGTATGTAATTATTAAGATGCCGCAACTGGCGTTATGTCCATGCCAGGCTAACACTCTCAAAGCTGGACGAGATCAGAAGGGAATCCGAACACTTTCACGATGAGTCAGAAGACTCGGACGATGAAGCTACCCCCGAGTCCTCTGAGCATGTAAAACCTTCGGTCCTATCTCATCAATCTTGGATTATGGGCTATAGCTCGTCCGAAGTTGATCTCAGGCCTCTGCACCCATTACCATCTCAGATCCCGTTTATCTGGCAGGTATTCCAGGAAAATGTTGATCCGATCCTCAAGGTGCTCCATGTTCCCACCATGAACAAGCTCATTCGAGATCTCCGACGCAACCTAGACACTCTCACGCCCTCCACCGAGGCCTTGATGTTTTCCATCTATTACGCATCCATAACATCTTTGGATGAAGAAGAGGTATGGTCACGCACTGTTACTCCTATCCGCCACCACTATGCTCACACTCCTTTCAGGTGCGACGTAATTTCGATGCCGAGAAGGATGTTCTACTTCAAAAATATCGCTTCGCATTGGAACAAGCGCTTGGCAAAGCTAACCTCTTAACGACGCCGGATCTGGTGGTGGCACAAGCATTCCTTCTGTTCTTGGTCCTTGTTCGTCGACACGATGATACAAGGTTTGCCTGGACTTTGACAGGGCTTCTGATCAGGATCAGCCAAGCATTGGGACTCCACCGCGACGGGACCCATTTCGACAACATCACGCCTTTTGAGATTGAGATGCGAAGAAGGCTTTTTTGGGCTGTCTGCGTGCTGGATCTTAGATCAGCCGAAGATCAAGGGACGGATCTTACTGTTGTGGACCAGACATTCGATACGCAATACCCCATGAACATCAACGACACCGACATCTCCCCAGAGAGCAAATGTCTCCCCGAACCGCGGGTTGGAACTACCGACATGACCTTTTCGTTGATCCGATACGAGATGTGCTCCTTGGCCAGAAGCTTGCACACCATGTCTTCGGCCATGGCAACAGTGAACCCCCGTGAGGCGGGCGTTTCGCTTGAAGAGCGGGAAAAAATGCTGGTAGACACTCAACGACGCGTGGAGGAACAATATCTCAAGGACAGTTCAGAGCCAATGTACTGGGCAGCCGCCAACATCACGCGGGTCATCTGTGCCAAGATGATGCTTGTCATATACCAGCCAGTTTTGTTTCCGGGTCCGGGCAATGAGTATCTTACAGACGAAGTGCGAGGTCGTCTGTTTAATGCCTCTCTCGAGGTATTTGAGTACGCTCATATTTTGAACACGGACGAAAGGTGCAAGCAATGGCGATGGCTCTTCCAGACCTATAGCCAGTGGCATGCAGTCGCTTATACCCTGATCGAGGTGTCTCATAGGCCATGGGGTCCAAAAGCTGAGCGTGCTTGGACAGCGTTGAATTTAAGGTTCGCAGCTCCCAATTCTGCCGAACTAGAGAAGCTTGCGGGCCATCATGCGGTGTGGGTGCCCTTGAGGAAGTTGTACGACAAGGCAGCAAAACACCGTGCAGCTGAGATTGCGCGACTTCAAAACGACCCCGACGCTGCACGGGAGCTGGAGTTAAGGGACCGATGCAACACAACTCCTACCAGCATTCGCGAAATCCCGGGATCGATGAAACGTGTGATGGCTCTCGAACAGTGGCGCAAATTGGTCAATGCACCACCTCTGCCACAGGAGTTGCTGGACGAACAAGCAGAAGAGGCCCATGAACCGACACAATCAGGGACATCGGCTTCTCGAGGGCAGCACCAGCAACTAGCCGGCCAAGCCCAACCAATACTCTCACAACTGAATAACAATACCCACGTGAGGATGGCGACTAAGCCCGAGGTCATGGATTACATTGACTCGGCCATGAGCAACTCTACCCCCTTTGTCTCAACAGACTTCGCTCCCTTATTTTACGGGGACATGGCCGATTATGTTCACCATACCCAGGCTTTTGGATACCCTCCATCAGGACTGGACTTCAATGCGGCCCCCACACCGAACTACAACAACTCTACTTCGTCGTTAGGAACACCGGTACAGCTACAGCCACAACAACGTCAGCAGGCACAGCAGCAACATCTCCAACAGCAGCAGCAGCAACAACAACAACAGCAACAACAGCAACAACAGCAACGCGGCATGCAGCAGTCCCCGCAGCAACTGGAGCAGGTGCCCCCTTGGATGTGGCCCATCAACACAGGATCGCCTGATTTCCTGCGGATGCCGAACATGGGTAGTTTGGACGATGTAGATATGAACGTAGACGAGGGCTTTGACTGGCAAAACTGGCAGGAGAGTCTGGGGAGATATGAACTCGAGACGACGGGCGGGAGGACGAGCAGTACGTGGGGGCCTGGCATTTGAGGTGCTCACGTAGCAGATGGAAAGAAGAAGACGCATGGAAATGGGATTGGGCGCAGAGCATTGTGCATGATGTGTGGACATTGATGGTGGCTTATTTTGTGTTGCAACTGGAAAAAGTATGTAAGGTGGTACTACCTTGTTGATTGATAGATACCCGGATGGATAGTTAGATTAGACGGAAATTATAGACAGATAGGCGACTTGTAATAATTAGGTTGAATTGCATAACTATCGATGGAAAGTCGTACAAGTTGTACTGGGCATGGTGTAGCGATATGATCTTGATTATACTCCTGATTATCTTTCAACCCAGCATATCTGGACATAAACAAAGCTTTAGTTTTGGTCTCCTTCACATGCAAGTTTTGTGTGGATCACGGATGCTGAATTCGGTGTTCACAATGCCGAGTAGAACAGACAAAGAAACAACGGGTTTGTCACCTCATGCTTCGTAGATTCATGCCCAAGTAGATACATCAAATATACATGACTATTTATCAACACACATTCCTCCTAAGTTCTATCATTTCCGAAATTCCCCTTTCATCGTTTCCCTGTTGCACCCGCAGGTGAACAACAACCTTGGGGGTATGTAAATTGCATGACGCCGCAACACCCAACGCTAAAAGTGAGATCCTTTCCTCCCAAAATTCCAAATCCTCCAAGATAACAATATGTCATGATGGTATCATATCCCTTTTTTGTCCAAAAAAAAAATCCAAAAAAACCCGCATCATATCCGGAAGGCCCAGTATAAACAAAACCCACATATCCAAAACCCTATTTACGCCCATTTGCCCAACAAGCTCATGACCGCCAAGCCAACCACCATGGAAATCAACCCCAGAGCAGTCTTCAGTGGCCCAGAGTTGGTCATCTCCCCTCCCAACATCCAGTCGTGAGCCCACATCTCCACCACACCAACCCACACGAGGATACCGGCTGAGAAGGCGTCGAGGGTGCCAATAGCGATGATAGTCGAAGGGTCGTTGCCGTTGAATGTGTGAAGAACGCCGATACCGATGCCCATGCCGATGGGTGTGACCAAGGCGAAAGCCAAGGCAAGCATGAGCTTCTTGAACATGGAGACGTGAGGGGTGAGTTCGCCCGCAGTGGTGCTGTTCTCGGAGGACGAAACGCTTCCGCTCTTGGCCGTCTTGTGCGCATCAGGGAGGGCGAGGTGGTCGTGGCCGTGTTCGTGGTTGTGGCCTTCCTTGGGAGCATGGGCAACGATCTCTCCGGCGGGGGCGATCTCAGCGGCGGGCTTTGGCTCGGGGTGGTAGTGCGCATGACCCGGACCGTGACCGTGGCCGTGAACGCCGCTGTGGGCGGTGGCAGCGCTGGGGTGACCGAGGGCGGCGATGCGGGTGCCAAGAGCGATGCCTTCGAACATTTGGTGGAAAACAATGACGGCAAACAGAGTGCCAAAGAAGGAATCACCGGCGACGACTACAGTGAGGCCGATAAGAAGGGAGTGGAAGATGACGCCGGCTTCAAGAACGGTGATGTTGACCATGTCGGTTTTGCCTGGGGCCGGGCCTTGCTGCTCACCGTCGCTGGAAACAGCCTTGTGGGCCTGTTGCTTGGCTTGGTGCCATTGGACGAAACGAACGCCAAGATACTCGATGAGGAAGGAGAGGAAGATGCCTGCCATGAGGATGGCAGAGGCTGTGGCTTCGTACTGCAGCTTGCCGAGGCATTCGTTCTGGAACATTAGTACAGCATGAGTGTAGAGGTGGACAAAAGCGGTTGAGATGATGACGCCAGTGCCGAACTGTCTGAGAATGGTAAATACGATGTGGTTGGGCGACACAAAGGATGAGATGAGAATGGGAGTGAAGACACCGATGGAGCTGGTAGCCAACATGACGAACAACAAGCCAACACGAAGCTTGATGTTGTAGTCACGCTGCGTTCTTTCGCAGGTGTTGGCAACCTTCTCGCCCCCTTTGCCGACGCAATGCTCGACGCCAGCGTGGAAGTGGCAATCAAGTTCCTCCGAGTCTTCATGACCGTGGTCGTCGTGGTCCTCCTCAGCGGTGGCCAGGGTGATCTCAACTTCCTCTCCGGTTGGGCCATTGCAGTATGTCTCAGCACCATGGGCATGGCAACCGGTAAACTGTGCTGGGAGATCTTGTGTAGCAGTAGCAGTGACAGTTGTGTGGACCTTATACTCGGTTGCCCCGTGCATACAAAGACTTTAAGGCCGTGTCAGCGGCGGGTCAATAATGGAGTGGTTGGAGGTTGTACTTACAGCTCAGACCCGTGGAGATGGCACGCGCTAACTGCAGTCAAGCTCGAACTGCCAGTCGCCGTTGGGGACGCTGTTACCGCAGGTGCCGTAGCGGCAGCAAGGACAATTTCTACCTCATCAGACTTTGGTCCTACACAGTACCTATAGGGTAGACCTTTTAGCAAACCGTGTATGGTGAGACCTATGGAGGGCGAGTGCTTACGTCTTTGCGCCGTGTGGATGGCAATCCGTGTATGAGGCGGCAGTCTCGGAGCCAACAATGCGAAACTCTGTGACTCCGGCTTGACAATAATAATTAGTACCGTGGGCGTGGCACTCTGACACAGCAGTGACGGTTGCTTGCGCAACTACTCTGGCAGGATCTGTCACGACATGACGGGCGTCGATTGGTGAAGGGTTTGCTGAGACGAGGCTAAGAGATGGAGCGGCTAACAGTCCATAGAGGAGCGACGCCCGTATGGCAGGCAGGCTTTGAAACATGATGTGATAGAAGGTATGTAACCGAAGACCAAGGGTGATGCTGCTACTGTGAACCTGTCGGAGCGGGAGGCTGCGCTCGATATAGATATGGGCGTACAAGGCGCGGGATAGCACAGGGGATTTTAAAGCGAGGCAATTGAGGGGGTATCTTTGGTTGCTTCTCCTCAGCTCATGTCCTGGCTCGTGGGGGTCTACACAGAACAGTGACGGTGGGAGTGGCTGCCAAGTTCCAGGTCTTGCAGCAGCTGTGTCCACAAATCGAGCCGTCAAGGTTGTGACTGACCGTCAAGGTGCACAGCACGTTGCGGTCGTGGCGTGGGCGTCCTGTAGGTAGCCGTAGTCTTGTGCGCGAAGCACAAGTTACTCGCGTGGTCGTGGGCCGTCTGGTATCTGGCGTAGGATCGAATTCCGGGGAAGGGAAAGAGACGATAGAAGACTGGGGAACACGGGATAGCCACGAGGGAAGGAGAGACAGGAAACAAAAAAGGACTTGGGGATCGCTGAGATGGGAAAATTCAGCGCATAGAGGGGCTCATGGAGGGGCCTTGGATGGAGTCGTTGCGTGCTCGAATCCCGTTTGCTCCATGGGCTCCATGGTGACTCCAAGACCAACTCCACCACGCGAATCCCAGACTGGCTGCTGCGGGTGAGTGGCCGAGTTGGGCGACATGCGACGAAATCCACATCGTCAAGGGCGGGATTGAGCAAGAAAAAAATAAATCTCTTTGTGTTGATTGGCTGAAACGATGCCCAGAACTGCAAGCAATCTTGAGCTGCCCATCAAGGTGCCCGGCAAATGCGCGGCGGGCTCTGGCGGGCTGAGAACCTTGATGGCCATCGCTAACAAAAGCCAAGGCTACGAGACCCACTCTGTCTTCTGGTCCACCCTTCCACGCTGGTCAAAGCCCATCAGTTTTGGAAAGACAAGACAAGCCAACGCCGCATTCCAACACCTCGATTTTGTTGCACAAACGAGGACCACTGATCGTCTGTCCAAAGCCTGCATTTCGCTACAACATTGTCTTGCTCAAAGCGGATCTGTCAGGCTAAACCCATCGGTTAACCAATGTCTTGGAGTGTCTTGGCAGCAAACGGCACCACTTCGCGGCCAATGGTTCGTTTGAAATTCATCTGATGCCAGCCGTCCCACTTGCCATGCTGTCTCGAATGACGGCAGCAGTCCCTATTTTTGACTGGGTACATGGGAGTTTCGGTGAGGTGATGGGCGGCATTGGGGGCAGCGCATGAACATTGAGGGTGGCATGGTGACATGGGATGGTTGGCTGTGGCTGGCTGTATTACCTCGCTTTAAAGACCGTCTTGTAACGCAGAGAGGCATCCGGTTCATCCCATCTCACCCGTACACCTTCAGTCTCACCTGTCCGTCCACCCAAACCCCAAGACTCATCGCAAGCCAAGATGAAGGCCGTCACGTATGCCGCTTTGCTGTTGGGTGCTCTGTCCACCGCTTTGGGGCAGACCACGGCCGATCCCGGACCATCTCCCACCGAGTCCATGGGCTGTGTGCCTCACAATGACCACTGGTAAGCTTTGGTTTTAATTAGTGCTGTAAGCCTGAAGGCATACTAACCTCACTACTTCAGGGACTGTGAGGGACCCAGGGTCACCGATGCTGTCGTGACTACCGGGACGGCCACTGGCGCGGCTCCTGTAGTCACCACGGGTGCAGCTCACCATGATCACGACAGTGATGGTGATGACCATGACCATGATCATGACCACACCGACGATGAAGATGACCACACTGATGCTCCCGGCACTGGTAGCATCAAGCCCAGCCCTACCGAATCATATGGATGTGAGGCTCATGGAGATCACTGGCACTGCGATGGTCATCGTACTGCTTCGTCCACTCTTATCGCCGTCACTCCTACAAACACCGGCGCCGACTCCGAGGCCGCCACCACCACCACCTCCACCTCGACTGCTGGCGCTGCCCAGATCACTGGCCTCAGCCTTGCCGCCGGTGTTGCTGCCATCGTTGCCATGGCTCTCTAAGTTTAGGGAGGGTAAATATCAGCAAATAGCCACCGACTGTATTTTGACATGTATCATTTATCTCTTGTAACCCTTAACAAAGTTTGATGCAGAGGACATCTCGCCAGTGATGCTGGGCTGTCAGGATTGGCTGAACAAGCTTCCTATCCAGCAGGAAAGACAGATAGTTCAAATCTTAAATAATATTACAGTATAATGGTTCAACATCAATTCATGCGAAATGTCTTTCGTTCTTTTCACCGAGGTGTGAACCTGCACAATTGGATGCCTCTGATAGAAAACCTGTCTAGAAGCTGTGGAACTACATGATATCAGACTCTGACCCGACATGACAGAGAATTTTGTAAGA
The DNA here is from genome assembly GCF_035222375.1 of Podospora pseudocomata. Lineage (NCBI taxonomy): Eukaryota > Fungi > Ascomycota > Sordariomycetes > Sordariales > Podosporaceae > Podospora > Podospora pseudocomata. Next base: position 433,941 of record NW_026946364.1, on the reverse strand, counting down.
TCTGATAAAGGGGGCTGCCCTTGGCCTCCAGTCTGTTTCTCACGAGCATTGATACAACGTCAAAGCTTGGATGGATGAGACGTCAAGAACCTGAGTCTTGATTCGGCGGCTCCACCATCATCAAGTCGCCGCCTGCTACGAATACCACAAAATGCACTCGACTCTCATGTTGTTCGATGCCCCTTCCAGAAGCTTTCACAAATCTCACTCCAGACCTGAGAACCTGGGATCCCTTCTATCTAGAAATTGCTGTCAAGCAGTGACTTGCATCTGTCATGTCAATCAAACAATGCCCCGCGCAGTGAGAACCTTGATGGCCCACGGTTCCGATGGCGCTAGCAAAGATAGGGCAGGAAGCATCCCACGCCTCAGCACAGACCGCCAAGCGGCCTGCCGCCCTAGCTGAATTCTTGCGTCAGCGAAGAAGAAAACGGAAAGCCAAGAGCGAAGCCCAACCTCTTCTTCCAACGTCGCTCTTGCCCAACTCGGATCCTTAACTGATAAGAAAATAAGAATGCCAAAGATAAAGCAAAATATCACCTTGGAAAGATAAAACAACATTAACAACGACACGGTAGCATCTAACGTCACATCCCTCATCGCATTGCTCCGATTTGGAGAAGAGATTGCCCCTCCTTCATCAGATGGAATTCCCTTGTCGCATGACCCATCCATCAAACAGTCAGAAATGTCAAAATGCCGCCTTGTCTGTCTGTCAATGCTGCATTTATTGCCTGCAGGAAACCCCGAGATCGCGCAGCTGAAGCGTCGTCTTACCACCCTCCTCATCCGACAGCGGAACAGGATCATAGGCTGAGATGGAGGGTCAGGAGGACAATCATGTACGTTCTTGATCGTCCGGGACAGATGGGTCCGAATAAATATCTTGGGACGACTCGGCATCATCTGTTCTACACTTGGGCCACACCACTACGGACCGTATTTCTGTGCCAGCATGTGTAGGACGATGACTTTTGGTGACCGACGACGTCTCAAGAAACCTTGGCACAGAGAACCCGATTCACCTCCGTGAGCAAAGTATTTGGACCATTCATGACAGAGGGTTTTAAAGTACAATCTCATTGGGTTGGATTGTCATGAAGAGTGCCCAAGGAACAGCTGACTCAGCTTGACGTTCACCGACTAGTTCGCTGCTTCACCGTCGGAGCCTTCTCCGGTGATGAGGTATTTTCGGAATCGACATCCGGGATGTCCGGCACGTGGAGCGAAAAATCGCTTGTGACATCTCAATAATAATTTTACACTTAACGACAAAATAACCACCAATCATAAGTTTAAAAATCTGGAAAAATTTCAGAATATTTAAAGGCTTCTTAAGAATAAACCTATACCTTTAGATTTAGCAAAAAAAAAATACTTGGTAGTTAAAGGGTTGTGTAACTGAGTAAGGTCGAAATTAAATTGCACAAGCAATTTTTCGCCCCACGTGTCCGGGAAGAGCAGTACTGTGTAAAATAAATACCCTGTGACGATCGGTGCATGGAGCGGAGCAGATCGGCGCTATCTTCTGAAAACTCCGAGTCCCAGGCACCGAAACTCGGCCGGCTCCGGTGAGACTTGTCTTCACTGGAGCCCACCGCTCAGCACCGACCTTTGACTTCTTATCTTTGGTTCACGTGACTATCTGACTGTCTCAGGCACTAAGAATGATGACAGCCCCGAATGCAAGCTCCCTGACGTTTATCGATGAACTTGATGAACAGGTGGAGCCTAACCTCACCGGCGCCCCGCATGTTCCTTGCACAGGACAACCAAACTCCCCGAGTTGGTTGAGTTCTCCAGCATTGCTGGTGTTTTTGCCTACTCTTCGAGTCTCCTCAACTCTCAACTTGAGGACTGGCTGTGTTGTTCTGTCCCTTCAACGCGCAACATATATTCGGGTCTCAATGCTCCAGATGCTGCATGTTCAGGCGCCTACCCCACTCAGGCTCACCAAATGGCCAGCTCAACACTCGCCATTCTTCCATGGACTTCGAAAATTTGTGACACTATGGATTAGAAATCTAAACCTTTGGGCTTTGAGAAGAGAACAAAGAGTAAGTTTTCTCCACGTGTTGGGTCGTGGGCTGGGGCCTCTTATCAGCTCGTTGACCACCAGCGAGCAATGAGCGTCAAGAACCAGATACGTGCCGTCGCCAAAGCCCCCTCGGAGGTTCATCTTGTGCCGTGCATCAGGTTCGGAGCAAATCTTTTGAGAAGAAAAATAAGAAAGAGGGGGCCAGCCGTTCCATTAATACCTGATTGAAACTCTGGTAATTGACGACTGACAATGGAGCTGTTGTCGTTGTGGTGGGTGGGCTCATGGCATCAACGGAGTGCAGAACTGCCAGCAGGCTTCGAAGCTAGCAACAAAAGAAGCATAGCGTGCTCGGCGGGCAGCTCTCGCGGAGAATTACTGGCTGGTCGAGATGCCAGCAAAGTGGGCATTTTTCCCTCGCTGCAAGAAGACGTGTTTGAGGTTAAAGCGAAGGTCTGGTCGAACAACTGGAGCCACGCGATTGGCCAGTGTGGCAACGATCGCACAACAGAGCACAAGTTGGGCAAAGAGTCACCCGCTCAGCTTTGGGAGAGGAAAAAGGCGAGATGGTACTAATATCGTGATCCAGACTGCTTGGGCCGAGCTCTTCAACAGAAAGATTCAACTTTGCTGTTGCACCTCGATCGAACTATCGACGACGACAACGACACCGACGTCACCAGTCTCACACACCCTTGCGACATTTTGACGACTGCAAATATCACCAACACCGGCGGCACAACTCACATCAAAATCAACGACATGCCAAATCTAGTATCAGTCGACGTCTCGGTCACAGATGACCGGGTCAGCCTCGTCTTCTCTCACAAAACCGTGGCAGCCGCCTACGCCTCCTACCTCAAAGCGGAAGACGCCCGGCAACAACAACGAGCATCCTCCTTTTCCCCACACCACTCCCCACAGCTCAACAACCACAACCCATACCGCACACTTCACAACAATCCTCTGAGCGGCTACCACCGCGCTCCTCAGTTCTCCCCTACCACAAAGGAAGTCACATTCTTCCTCCCCTCCTTCATCACCTGGTTCATCACCTGCCGGTTACCCGACGACGAGGATGCCGTGACCTTCAGCTTCATCGACGCGGACGAGCAAGTGGCCACCAAGTGGGCTGAGAGCATGCTCCTCTTTGAGTTGGTACCTCCCAACCCTTACGACGACGTGAAGCAGCTGCATGTGAGGAGGCTGTGGAACAAGGCGAAGTTGATCAATCTCCTGGAGGATCTTCAGCAACACCAGCAGCAAGCCAGACCTGGTAGTGGTGGTCCGTGGCAGCAGGGCGGTCCAGTTCAGGGGTTGAATGCTGGGTTTCACGCGGGTGCCGGGTATGCCGGGTATGCCGCTAGCGGAGGAAAGAGCAGCTCGACCGTGACGAGCCCGAGAAGCAGCGTGAGGGGCAGCCCGACTGGTCCCGGAGGACAGGGAGGATACAGCAGGATGAATCACGGCCCCAATAACGGACAGGTGAACGGACTTGGTGTTGGTCACGCTGGGCAGAAAAGAGCAAGGGATGTGTGGTGGTGACTAGTGTTTTTGTCTTTTTGCACGACTTTCAAGATGGTGGAAAAATGGGTTTGATGGATTTTGGTTTAGCGACGGGCGTTGGTGATTTTTCAACAACAACAACAACAACAACAACAATTCTGGTTTGGCGGGATCGGGGTGTTCTCGGCATACATCATGGCATGGCGTGGTGGGCTTTTGGATACGATACCCTACTTTTTCTTTTCTTGCTTATTACATCTTGGCCTGCTTGAAGCAGACCTGCGACTTGGCACATACTGCCGGCTTTTCTTTTGTCATGAATTCAGAGATGGAGCTTGGGGGAGGACAAACTGGGTGGAAGCCAGGACAAAACAGAACTGGCTGGCCTTGCTTATATAGTCCAACAAGACAACTTGTTCCATGGCTGCTTGTGGCCTTTTTACCGTGCTTTTGATTCCCTGCTGGTATGAAGTGACTTGTGCCCAACCCAGAACTGGCTGTTCAAAGTTCCCACAGACACTCAAGAAACAGCAAGAAAGTCATTGGTTCTCGGTCCGACAACCCAGGTACTACTCGGATCTCACATTTGGAAAACAAATTACATTTCATGGTCAGGGTTGATGGCGGTAGAAGCAAGGTTTGGCTGGCGCGCGGCCTGGCGATCAAAAAGGGGGCTGTGCAAACCAACAAAGAACCAAGATGCACTTGGGTCCAACAGTCTCGACCAGACTGTTGGGCCCAACCATAAACATCAGAGCAACTCAGAAAATACTGGTCAAGGTGAGAGAGATGAGTTGTAAAGGGCAAAGTAGAAATCATTGTAAATACTCAAAGCTTAATATCATTGTTGTCAAGATCTGTCAAAGTGTTGTTGAGTGCTGACATGTTGGCTCCACGGCGGAGGAGGCTGAGCAACCGGATTTCCCACCTCCCGTCGTGCATTTGGCTCCCTCGTCATCGTCCACTGCCCCGGATCCTGAGTTGCCATTGCGTATTCGCCATTGCGGTCGGGGGCGCGGCTGATCTTCAGCCCCATGGGCCTTTTTGTTAGTTTTGGCCTTGTGCCCCGGCCCTCTTAGAGCCCGCCACGACTAATGCGCACAAGATATTCCCGGCTCCGTTCTTTGTCAAGTGAGGATCGTAAGGGACTGAGCCACACCAATTCTCCGCACACTCATTACAAGATGAGGATGTAAAAGTGGCGCTTCCCACTCTGTCGGCTCTTGATCGGTTTCTACCTCAGCCGTTCCACCTACTAAAACCAAGCCGTCTATATTCACATCAAATCGGGGCAACGTTTGTCGGGTGATCTTGTCTAAGCCCCCGTTTGGTGAGTGATTTGAAAAGGACGGGTGAAAGGTTATATCAACGCTACCGCCCCCCTTTTTACTTCCTTCTGCCGCTTTGCCGGTGGCCCATTGGTACCAAGTCTTGGACGCATCAGTGCAGAACCAAAATACCCCTGAATACATCACCACAATGGCAACAACAACCGAAACAATAAACACTCACAAAAAAACCCTGCCGCTTAGTGGGGAATACTGGGCCCAATTTGAAGTTCCGCTTTCCTTACGGATTCCACGAGCACCAGGACCAAATCAAACCGAAATGCCATCTAAACGCTTCAGCATACCCCGTTTTTCTCTTCAACCGCGAGATTCATCGTCATCCCTTTCCGATGCGACTTCAAAGCCCACGCAGAAAAAGGAAAAAATGCGCCACGACAATCTTCCCCCGTTGGTCATACCCCGAAGAAACTCCTCACACCAAGCTTTGCTTCTTCAACTCCAAGTCATCTCCGTCCCAGGGGCAATCACGCTGAAGAAAACCTCGTCGGACCAATCAATCCAAAAGCGACAACCCCAAAGACCTCATCAACCACCCTACCAACACTACCAACACGAACGAGTCTACCACAAACCAGCAACAGATCCCTCTTCACAAAGGGTATCCTCCGCCCAATGCCCAGTCATCAGACCGGTCCCCATCCCCATCCCCGACCTCCCACCCGTCCCCCCTGTCCCCCTCAGCAACTACCCCCCCAACTCCTCCTCCACCACCCGCCGCCTCTCCCAGGTCATCAAGCGAGCCCGAAGCAGGAGCAAAAGCCGGGACCGTCGCAAGTCCACCAAACCAGCCGAACCAATCCCCGAAACGCCCTTTCTGGCCTCTGCACCCTACGGAACAGGCAACAAGCTCAACCCGGGCGCCCCCTTCTTGAATGATGCCCCTATCGTCGTCGAGCCAGAAACCCCCTTTCTGGCGCTGAGACTAGAGAGGAACATGAACGGCCCCTCTTTTGAAGACGACGATTTTCTTGCCGTGATGAGCAAAGGTGGTAAGACGCCGCCTGACTCGGCCATGACGATGGGGAGTTTCCTCTCACAATATAAATACCCGCCTGTGACGAATCAGCAGCGTCTGGTGCAGTCGCCTATTGGGTATGGCGAGGAGGAGGATGCAAGGGCTGTTTTGCCTAGTCAGAGTCCAAAGAAGGGGTCTAGGGACTCGGAGTGGGCGCAGAAAGAGAAGGCGTTGAAACGGTCGAGTGCGGTTTGTGGTGGGGTGAGGAGCTTGAATGGGAAGGATGGTATGAGTCCTCGGGTGGCGGGGAATGGGTTTTCTGCTGGGGGAGGGAGGCCGGTGTCGTTGCCGCCGTGGAGTAAGATTCTGCCGACGGGGCCGAGGAAGTCGGGGGAGGTGAATATGGCAGAGATGTATGCGAGGATGGATCCTGAGAGTGGTCATGAGGCGAGGGGACAGGGGAGGGAGAGGCAGTTGGTGGAAGTGAACGAGGAAAAGGCGGAGAGGATGGATAGCTTTAATAGTGTTATCTATTCGAAAACGTGCGTGGCTCATGATTTGGATGGGAGGGAAGAGTGGAGGAGGTCGAGGGTGGTTAGTCAGAAGGAACCGGAGCAGGAGTTGGTGGATGAGTTTGGGGAGAGGGAAAAGGATGCTTTGAAGGAGTTGTTAGAGTATATGGATTCGATTTTGGGACCGACTGACAATCCTCCCATGAGGTCGGGTGCCAGGTGTATTGGTGGTGATTGGAGCAAGGAGCAGAGTTGGTGGAGGGATGTGAGGAGGAGCTTGCAGTAAATTCTCGGCTTGGAGCGGCAATAACCTCATTGGTATGCAAATAAACATCACAGTTGTCTATCTTTGGGGAAATTCATCCAGTAATCATTCGGGCCTCTATCATTGCGACTGAAGGTCATCTTATATCCATGGGATGTGTAAAGTTGTGACGTACACATAGTGTGATGAAGAAAATGTACTCAGAAAAGCCGTCATGAAAAGATGATCTGTGCTTAAAATATGTAGTTGACTGAAGCTCTATCAGGGAGATGGCTTGCACCTGTGTTTCTATAGGAGATTGGGCAGCCCCAAGTGATTCAAACAGTCACGGTCACATCCTGGCAGTTGAGTTCTACAGGGGCTTACAGGCCTACTTGCTCCCACTAGCCACTATACAATCACTGAATGGCCCTCTCGGCCTGCTAAACACGACCATGTCGTCGTCTGCTGCCTTGAAGCCCCACATTTCCTTGATTCCCACCACCCACGAATTTTCCTTCTTTCCTTTCTAGTCCTCAATTTTTCCTGCGACTTTTTCCCGTAGGTCTTCATCTGAGGTCCTTTGTTCATACTTTCACAAGGAGTGACTTGTTTGATCCAATACTTGTTTGTGTTACCGTCTCTCCCTTTGTATTACAAGTAAATACTGTGTCGACAAAGTTTCAAGATGGGGGTCAGCGACCTCGCCGAAATTGAATCCGGGGGTTCGACCCGCTACCCCCGTGACGAGGAAGACCTCACTTACAAGAAGCCCGTCGCCAATCTCGCTGCGAAGGAAAAGGCGGAGAAGTACAACCGCTACTACTATGCCACAGGCCCAATCAGCTGTGGTGGTCGTAGCAAACCCACCCCCGTCTACCACCCTCCCAACTGGGTGTACGCCCCCGGTGACACCCCGCGTCCCTCGCTCGGCAAGGAGACCATTCCTTGGACGTCCTCCTCCTCAAGCAATCATGACCAAGAGATCGATGTGATCCCTCAGATCGATACGGTCAACGAGGCTGTCGCTGCCGTGGAGCCTACCACCAACAAGGCTGTCCACACCAAGACCAATGAGGCTGACGACCACATCAATTCCGACCAAGACGTCACTTCTCCATTCGACGGGATGGATGTTGATAGCCTCGTCGCTGATACCATCACCCCCTCATCACGTCGTGCCAAGGCTCTGAAGAAGACCAGAGGTGCCGGCTCTTCCCCGAAGATCCCCAGCAGCAGTTTGTTTCCTCCAATCCTCTTCTTCTGAACTGATCTTGATGTGAAAATTCTTTTCCACCACAGAACCCTCCTCTCCTGTCCCCAAACCGGGCGTTCTTTTCCCCATCACCGCTCAGCCCAAGGTTACCTCTCTGGCTTCAATCAACCCTCAAACCAAGCGCAAGCTCGAGCTTCTCGACAGACGTGGGTTGAAGCGCGCGAGAATCGAACTCAAGGAGAGGAAGGATCTTCTCACCCATAGTCTGGATGATGGAGCCGCGACACTCGAGGCCCAAAAGCGCGCTGCCGCCGTCCCTGACACCCCCATCAAATACTTCCAGATGAACCTGGAAGTGAAGCAGGCCCAGTGCCAACGGTGCATGAAGGTCTTTGACAGCCAAGGGGAGAGAACGGCCGATGAGAACACCTGTGTGTGGCACTCTGGTATGTGGAGATGAGTTTGGAGAGTCAGATAATGTGGGGACGATAGATGTATGGCGACACAGTGGGATAGGCCGTGGTAGAAGGTTGATGGAAGATGAGAAGGCTTCCTAGTTCCATCAGTTCTCCAGAGTGAATACTATATCATATATAGACTCATTGCGCCACATCTGATGGTCTGGCGTTTGCTTGCTTCATAGGCTCACAGCTCATACCTTCGCGACCTCCACAACAAACGCACATATCTGTTTCTACCTTTCTTCAACCACAAAATACTAACTTGCCTTTTCAACAACAGGCATGTTCGCAACCAGTCGCTTTGTTCGCTGCTCTGCTCACGGCGATCCGGAGATTGAGGAAGGAGATTCCAAGTACTCTTGCTGTGGGTCCGGATCCCCGGAACACCCTGGATGCGAGACCGCACTTGGACATATCTTTGACTGAGTGGTTTCGCGACCGTGATGGAATAGAAGGAGTGAGAAGTGCACGGAAAGAAATGCATGATTGGCAGACATGGGGGTTCTTTTTGTGAGCGGAAGTTGGACATTTGTTAGTCTTCTGAAGGGTCTCATCCTAGTTCCTGTTCCGAATGTCGACTTTGAGAATTACCTTCTTCGTGAGTGGACCGGTGCTGGGCCGGTTCAGCACCGGCTTTGGCCTGTGTAGGGGTGTGTAGGGATGTGCTACTCTGTGCTGGTGTCACAGTTAAGCCAACAGGCAGGTTGAACAGTATGTGGAGCACGGGAGGTGCCAGCCAATCGCTACGGGAACCAATAGGAAGTGGAGCGCCTGGGAGCGCCAGGAGCGTGGTGATCCAAGTGATCCTAAGGTGACGGGAGTGATCCATGGTGAGCCTACACTGGGAGAAGTGATCCAGGTAATCCACTGGGGGATATATACGGAGGAACTGGCCGGTGTAGATAAACAGTTCCGCAGTATGCAATTACAAGTCACATTCGTTGGTGTCTTGACTATTGTGGTTGAGACAAGCCATTGTTGTACACTGTTTAGCTGTACCGAACCATGATTGTTCAGAAGCGCCTTCGACTAGTATTCTTTTCGGAGGTTCTGGATAGGGGTTCGTCACATGTATCCAGGTAGGCCTACTAGGTAATGGAACAGGTGCTGTGAAAGTGCAAGCTTTTCTTGCTACTTATAACCACTACATTATCTTTTCCACTGCCAAATAGTTAGAATAAAGCCTACCTGAGTATAACCGGTGTTAATATAACTGTCTTTGTTAGGGCTCTGAGACTATCTAATATCTGAGAGTAATCGAGCTTTGGTGGGCTCGGCAGGGCCCAGACCAGCTCCACCTTTCCACAGAAATAAAGCTCAATCACTATGGACCGAGGAAGGCGAGAAAGCCATGACGGAAAGCCTTTGGGGAAGCCAAATTGTCGAAGGTTGATCTGTCTTTTTTGGCAAGCGATCTGTGGCCTGCTTCACTATATATTGCATCAAGGCATCGTTGCGAAAAACATCTTTGAAAGGAGGGGCTATTTTGGAAGGAAGACTTTGATATTGAGCAGATATAAGCTCTCAATACATCTTCATCTTCAACCTCGCCCTCACTGGTCATCCCTATCAGTCCACTTCTCCAACCCCTTCAAGAGCGCCTCGTGCACCGCCTTATCACCACTCCTCTTCAGCATCTCGTCAAACACCCCCTGATCCATCCTCTTCAAGAAAATCAGAAATGCCCCCCACACAAGATCCGCATACACCACCTGTTTCCCCTCAAAAAACGGCCCATTTGGATTCTCTTTCATCAACGCCGTGACCGCCTTCACAACTGGCTCAACCTTCCCCCATGTCTTCTCCCCGCCATTCTCCCTGCCAAAATCATCCACCTCCATTCCCAACAGCTTGCCTCGCGTGTCATACCAATATGGCCGGCTCTTCTCGTTCAACAAGCTTTTGGGAATGAGCGGCAGGTAGACTGGCCTGAAGCTCTTCATAAGCTGCGGCATGAGTTCTTCTATTTTGGCTTGGTAAGGAGAGGCGAGGTCGATGTGCGGGGTGGGGTAGAGGGCCTGGAGCTTCTCAGCAATGACCTTGCTGTCGGTCACGTATTTGCCCGAGGGGAGGATGACGGTGGGGATGGTGTAAGCTGATCCTTCCTCGTTAGGCGGCAGGCTAAGGCGGTGTCAGTAAAGGAAAAGGGCAATGTTGAAGCGGAGGACAGGACGCACTGAGGGGAGAGACGGGGAGCGATGTCGGGATACTCGAGCCACTCTGTCTTGTATGGGATGTTCTTGAAGTTGAGGAGGAGACGGGCTAGAATGATAATGTCAACGATAGGTCAAACTTCATCTTGAGGGTCAAGACTCACTCTTCCAGGGGTTCAATGACCAAGCCTTGCAAGGGGGCTGGCTGGGAAGGTCAAAGAGAATAACTTGTTGTTGGTCCGCCATTGTGTCGAGGATCAAAGTTGACTACGCAACGCGGGGGAAGAATATGAGGAAAGATATTCGATCTTGGCGGGGTTCTGATGGCGATGAGGGGGCGGTTTATATGTTTGACACGCGATCCAGACGGCGGTGGGGTATGGTAGCAACGGGCTCGCCCTTGAACTGACATGCATGTGGGGTACTTGGCACCGGCAACAACGCGGACAATGGTCTATCACTGTGTTGACTCGTAGCCGACCATGTCCAGCTGATTTGTTCAATGCTCTTGAGAGTCCGGAGCCCCCTCACGGCACTGCAGTCCGAAGTCGCACATCTACCAGTCGGTTGAAACGAGGACCTGGTGGGAGTACAGATCTGTGATGACGTCAGATTTCCTGACCGGACCCGCTCACTTATACCGCACTGAACTACCAGAAACGGAACGTGACGCGAAAAGAGCATCAGGCATAGGTTTTGATTTCTAATCCACTCTGCGTACCTATAACAGGCCTTATGTCTCACACTAACATCTGGAACATCGGTCTATCCGCAAGGGGGTTTCTAACTGTTGATTTAAATGTTCAGGCACGATTTTGTCTTCCTCTGCATACCCAGTATAGGACTGCACCAGACCTTATAAAGCTGAGCTGTTGTCAGTATGTTTCAGCAAAAATAACAAGTCAAATCCATGTATGCCAAATTCCTGTGCTGCAGCAAATTTCAACGCACCAGAAAGGTCCAACCTGGGTGGATACTTCAGCTGTGTCACCCATCTCTGGCCACCCATCGTCACTCTTGTCAAGAGGTGGATTCCCAGACGAATTACAGGAGACTCGAGACTTGTATCTCATGTTCTGTGGAGTTTCAAGCGCCGCAAAGTTTGAAAAGACTTTTGAGAGAATGTGTCCACGAACTGGCATTTCAAAAGTCACGAGTGAATATTGTAATTCAGGGGAAGAGAAAGATGCTCACGTGGGTGAGATGGACTGGTGGACTGGTGGACTTGAGAGTGAGTGCAATGAGTGAATACAGGAGTCATCTCAGCTTTCAAGTCACAAGGCAATCAAGAGTTAAGAGCACCCTAAAGGGAGCCGCACTATGGCAAGAAAAAAGCTTATCAGTATTGAGAGAATCCACTTTCCCTGTCACTGGGCATTGAACTGTGCCATCCTGATCTTCATTTAGTATATGGATTAGTCTCTCACCGTTGTTGCCAACCTCTGACACATCCCACCAACACTACAATATCTTCACCTACCGTCTAGCTATCCAAGATCAGCACCGAGCCACTGCACACGCCGCTAGCAAAACCTCTTGGTATCAAACCATCAAGTAAGCACTAAAATCTCTGGATTCGTCCCCAAAAAAGGAGCAAGAAGAAAGAAACAGAACACAGAAAATACTAACGTGGATGCGCAGAAAAAGAAAACAAACTGAAAATGGCACCTGTGAACCCGAACAAGAGCGGCAGCGAACGGCATTCTGCTAGCACAAACGCGCTCGGCGTTGAAAAAAGACGGTACAAACCCGACAAAAAGGCGGCCATACGAAGACGGCACCGAAAAAACAGGGTCGAGATGAAAAAGCTAAACAAGGTGCTGGGCGGGCTTTCTTTTGGCGGGAAAGGGCAGGACGATGGGGAGAATGAAGAGAAGGATGGGGAAGACGGAGTGGAGGATATGGACAGAAAAGAAACTTGATGTGGATCAGCTGGAAGCACGTATTGGCCCTTGGGTTTTTGATGGCGTTGAAAGTCTCAGCCTGGCTCATACCAACTCTAGCCACATCACCACTACGAAACGAGTCATGTGATGGGAAATATTTGGGTTGAAAGTCCTGCGCTTTCCTCTGGTAATAAATTGCCGCGATATTGTGTGCAGTCTACATCAGCTCTCTATGTATCTTTTTATTTGACTTTCATCGTCCAAGGGTAAGGCTCCACCATCCAAGGTTGCTACTGAGTGAGAATTGGAACAAGACATATTGTGGGTGATTGGGACACGATGATAGTTCTCCATACTTTTCCTTGTTTAATCTTCAATGAGTGCCGGACCGTTGGCAATAAATCATGCTTTCCGGGTTCCCGAGCGGCGAGGTTTGCTGGGCGAGGCGCGCCATCTCCCACCAAGGCACCCCCTCTCGTTCCGGAGCCACGTATGTTTAAATCTAATTTCACCGCAGGTCTGCATTTCTCCGCTCTTTCACCTTTTCCGCAACCAACGACATTTCTTCCACAACCAACGCTCCTGGCGACAGTTTGGAAGCTGGCATCGTCGAGATCACAATGTCCGATTCCATCAAGAGGGGAAGCAAATCGCATGCTAAAAAACCCCAAGTGGTCAATGGACAGAGCTGGAGATCCAATGGACCTCCGACCCAGAGTGTCCGAAGCGTGCTGAACAGGGACAGCACCACTGATTCAGCGAAGGCCCAGCAACCATCTTCGCCATCGGGATCGGCCCAGAAGCCCCCAAAGGAGCAGATGCACGAGCTCAGACAATACATAGAGCTCCTTTTTCAGTTGCAGAACTGGTATTTGACCGGTAACGACGCTGCTCAGACCTCGGGCGGACACGTCAAATCCAATGTGTTGTCCCCAGTAGAGGAAGAAGTATACAAACTCTACCGACTGAGAAACCGGATTGCATTCAAGCTACATGCACTGAAAATGACCACCGCACAGAAAGGCTCAAACAACGATGAACCATCACTCAGCGGCACAGCCCCAGTAAAGCTGGCTGATATTTTGCAGCGGAAATGGGACGCCCCTCGTCTCGATCGCAAAGTTCTTCACCAGATCCTCGCTAAGAGCGGATACAAACCAAAGCCCAAAAGCCGAGTCTCTTCAGGGCTCGCCCTCACACCTTCAGACTCTGACTTTTTCGAGCTTTGTGCTGCCATTGAGAGCCAGATGAAGAACACTGCCAAAACTGCAGGGCCTCTTCCACCACCACCACCACCACCACCACCACCAAAACCCAAGCACATTCAATCTTTCGAGACGGCCGAGAGCATTGCAATGGGCAGGTATGTCCCGTCCTTGGCCAGAGAAGAGCAACCCATCACCTTGACGCCAACGATGACAACGAAGACGAGCACACTCTCCTCGATGACGACCGAATCCCTTCCACTGCCCCCTTCTACAGTCCGGCTCTTGCCGACGACAAGGCTGCACCCGCCGAGTCCACCAAGGATCGTACCAATAACTGGAACCCTGTCGACGCAACCCCTGGGACCCCGAGGGACTCGTTGCGGCAATTACCTCCTCTCAGACACAAAGAAACACCCATCTATATAGATCTACCTGACAGCAACCTCGAGACGAAAAGTGTTCTCGATTCTCAGCGTGAAATTGCGGCCAAGGCAAAACCGATTGTTAGGCTTTCACCAAATCGCGTCACACCGCTCCTCCAGCCCAAGGTCCCCCTTGCGACCGGGTTTGAGCGCCAGTTCGGGGTCGGTCGTGAGGACGACGCTTGGTCTGTTGGCAAGACAACCAAGAGGTCAACGCCTCGTCCTTCAAAGTTACGGCATGAGATTCAGGCTGAGCCTGAAACTTCCGTCATTGTTGCTCATCATGCAGCTGAAGCGAAGCTGCCGCTGAAGGTCAAACTTGAGCCTCAGGCCGAGCTGAAGTTAATGCCCAAGGCTGTTCCGGCGGTGACCGGTCACATATCGGCGTACAACCCTGATCGTCAGTCTCGATTCATGGGTAGCGAGGTGCCTATGGGCAACCAGAAAAAGACCGAGTCCACGACGCCTCCAACGCTCGAGCCCAGCCCCTCTCCCACGTTCGAGCCTCAGCCCCCTAAGCCGACGACCCCCCCAAATGAACCAAACGTGTACAGCAACGAGCGACCCATCGACTCCGACTCCGAACAAGAATGGGAGGTCCTCTCCACCCCCGACTTCCTGGCTACATATTGCGAGCACTGCGGCATCGAGCACGATGACTTTGCGAGCTTGAGCTTTGACGAAGACTCAGACTCCGACTCCGGCGTGGAGTTTGACGAGCAAGAAGACGGGGTGCTGATCACCAACCGCCAGCTCATCGAGGGGGATGATGACGACGGGATTTTCAAGCGGACGACCGAGGACTGGGAGGCGATTGAAGATTGGGGGGATGATTTCACTGAGGAGAAGGAGGACGACGATGGGCGTTATGTTGTTTGAGATGATGTCGTTTGGTTGGGTTCAGTGCCGTCTTTTGTCGTTTCGGATCTCTCTTAGCGTTTCCATTTGTGAAGTTGGATAGCTATGCATGCTTGAAATGTTTGGCTTCAGTGTTTGTTGAGGTTTCTCCATGTTTTTGTTCTGTATGTGGAGGAGGAGCATGGTTGAGAACAGGTTGATCAAAGAGAGGGGGAAAACGTTGAACTTGGCCTTTCTTTTGTTAAACGCAATGTGTGGGTTAGTTTCTCAAATACCATGGGTTGTTTATTTTCTCAAACGGAATGCGCGGTTACTTTTCTCAAACGCAATGGGTGGAAAACTGCTTTCTAAGAGGAGTCGCGTCCATGTTCAGCCCTGGAAGCTTTTGCGTCGTGGCGGTATCCTTGCTTGGGAATTTTGTTGATACCTCAGATATTGGCCTTTACAGAAACATCAAAATAAAACGCCCAGAGAGAAGGCCGGTGTTTTAAACCAGGGGGCGAGTGAGGTGACCGATGTGTAATTCCAACGCCCAGAACTGCATATTGCCTTCCCGAACCTTCCCTTCCTTGGGTATCAGCACGCAATATCCGCACACCCCCATACCATGGGTTGGGGTTCCCAATCCCACCTCGTCAAAACCAACCTTTATTCTCACCACTCTCATCCATCACCTATCAACTTCCCAACTCAAACAAGTCGTTACAAATCCCCACAAGGGCAAAGCCAATAATCACTGCAATGCTGCGTGTGTTTGAGCAAGTTTCTCGCCTCCCCTCCACAGTTCTCCCAGCCAATCACAACCCCCCCTCACTGCCAGTTCTCTCCCAAAAAGGCAAGTCCCAGGTCTTGGCAGCGAGGGACTCGCCGCCGCAGTGTGGGGTTCCTGGTGCTCGGCCGCATCAACAAACCACAGGGATGGAAGCGAGGACAACAACAGGATGCATTTGCAGGGGAACACACATCAGAAGCACATGGCGATATCAAACTTGCTCAGATATCAGGGTAATCCTCTATATGTCATTGGCCAAGGGGGAGAACTGGCTAGTAAAAATACAGCTAGCTACGGTGAGGATGGCCCCCTCTTCCCTGTCGACATCTTCCCCATCATCAGCTCGGTGTTGGTGGAAGGAACAGAGGGAGAAGTAAGTATAACTAAGCTTGTGCTTCCCATCCTTCTGCAGCCATTTGTTCCATCCCACCCATCAGTTGTTGTATTCACTTCCAGAAAAAAAAATCGTCCCGAAACTCCCAAATATATAACCCCATCCGTGGCATACGAATTTGCCCATTGTGATCTCTCCAGGAGCATCATCATATCCTCATCCTTCATCAGTCAAATACTCCACTCCCTCGAATATTCCAATCATATATCCTCCCTCCATCACTTGAAACCGTCCATCAATATTTGTATCCCTCCCAGAAAAAGAATGGCCCTCACCACCGCTCTCGCCTTGTTGGCATCCGCTCAGGTCGCCACCGCCCACTTCGGCATCGAGTACCCTACTTGGAGAGACAACACCCTAGGCAGCGCCTCCACAAGCAACTACTCCCAGTGGGAATATCCATGTTCGTTATTTCCTTTCCCTTCCCTTATATCTCCCTTCCAAAGTCTCTGTTCCTCCCAAAGAAAATTGCTGACCCATCCCCCGCTTCCAAACAGGCGCCGGTGTCCCTGGTGACCTCGGCAACGTGACCGACTGGCCCCTTGACGGCGGCTCCCTAGTTCTCGATCTGCACCACGAGTGGACATACATCTTTGTCAATCTCGGCCTCGGTGAGAACGTGGCCAACTTCAACTACAGTCTGACCGACCCGTTCCTCAACTCGACAGGCAATGGCACTTTGTGCATCCCCAAGGTGACTCTCCCGGCCAACTTGCCAATTCAGGATGGGTCGCTCGCAAGCATTCAGGTTGTGACGCTGGGCGAAAAGGGCCAGTCATTGTACAACTGTGCCGATATCCGGTTCAGGCAAAACGCGACAGTGTTGAGTGGTGATGCTTGCAAGACTTCAGAAGGAGTGTCGGCGGCAGCTATTGAAATAGGGGGCACAAAGACTGCTGGGTCGACCGTTGTTGGTGTCAATGTTGGCGTATTGGCCTCTGTGGCCGCGCTGACTGGTCTATTTGTATTCGGTTTGAGCGTATAATAGTGGACGCAGTGAGCGTGGCGTGATAGATATCGCTATGGGTAGTGTGGATGGTAACCTAGATTGCTGCGTCATGCGTTAGTAAAACATGTCATAATTGAAGAAAGCAGGAGTCAAAAGATAGTTAATGGTCCTTAAAAAATGGTCAATATGCCTCAAAAGATGACTATCTTTCGACGCCCACTGACCATGTTTCGAGGCACACTGGCTATCCGCTGAGGTATGCTTCATGATTTTTACTTACTTCGCAGTGCTTGTCTGCTTCACGTGGACGCCCAAACTGCGTGTAACAGCGAAACATGAAATTGGTGCTGTGGCATGGTTGTAAACAGGACCATCGTGGCCCTCTATCGTTCGGTCACTTGCTCAGCAAGAAAGTGGCCAGCGATGTCCTTGATTGTAGCTCTTTCCTTGGGGTTCGGTGATAACATGCCGTGAACAAGCCTTTCAAGCTTGTCATGTGTGTCCAGGCTGTTGCGGGCACTCGTAACCTCGCCGAGCCACTCGCGCATCCTGGATACGGCCTCCTTTTGAGGACCGCGATCTCGTGAGTTGAGCTTCGCAATTATCCAGTACAAATGGCGCGGGTGCCGTTGGTTGGCCCGAACATCAGGCCAGGTGATCTTGCCCAAGACGTAGAGCATTGTCACGCCCAGCGCCCAAACATCACTTGCGGGCCCGCGCTGCCTCAAACCGATAAACTCGGGTGGGACGTACCATGGTGTGCCAGCTGCAACTGGGTCGCGGGCTTTGGTCGACAAGCCCAGATCACACAGTACGGCTCCGCGGTCCCTGCTGTACAAGATGTTGCCTGGCTTGATGTCGTTATGCACCAAGCCTTTGCTGTGAATGTAGTGCAGAGCACTTGCAATGTCGCGCAGGATGCGGGAAGCGTCTGACCGATCGCCATTGAACATGTCTGTACTGGCAACACGCCACGTGCCCTTAGCGGTGAGGTCGCGCGCATCGACATGCTCCATATAGAGGGACAGAAACCGGGCATCACCACCATACAACCGCACAATGCTCTTGTGCTCGAGATTTTCCTGGTACTGAAGCTCTCGAAGCCAGATGTCGGCCTGTCGGATCACGTTCTTGGCAATGGCGGCTTCGTTATTGGGCAATGCGTTGGTCCGTGTCTTCAAGACTTTGACAACAATGACCCCATCTGGGACATCAGAGTGGTCAGCAGTGAACACAGTAGAGAGACTGGATGTAGCGATCTGATCCCTCTTGGCGATGGTGTATTCGTCAATCTCGCCGCCCCTTGGGAGCTTGACGCCAGGAATCTCAACGACGTCGTCAGACTCTAGGTCCAAGAGGGGGTGGCCGTCGGATGTAGAAATCTCTTTGCCAGTCCCAGGTAGCGGAAAGACCAGTGGGTTGGTTGTGGCCGGAAGAAACATTATGACCCCGTCCTCATTCTTATCCTCGGGCTCCGATGGACGCATTCTCTTCTCGTTCTTTTCAGGGGTGGCAGGCTCGTCATCGTCATCGTCGTCAAAAGACCGCTTCCTAGTCACGGTTACCAGCTGGCCGTCGATGGTCGAGAGATCCGAGGCTGAAGAGCTTGAGAGCAGGCGCGCCTTCGCCGCACGCTTCTCCAGGACACGAAAGTCCAGGATGTCGGCGTCGTCGATTTTGATCCGCCAGGTGCCCGGCGCGAGGGCCCTGGTGAAATTAGGCTTGAGTTCAAAGTGCTCCCGGGGGCTGCCCGGCACTTGCTGTGACACACGGTATAGCTTGAACGGCACCTCGGAGCGGTTAAGCAGTACTAGTTCGTTGCTGTGTGGAACAAAATACAGCTCGCACCAGAGCTCGTCGTTGCGCCGTTGGCCAGGAACGCGGACAGAAAACTTGATGTCCCTGTGGGTTTGCGTGACAGCCAAAACGCTGTGGTTCGTGTCATCGCCGCCATCCGTCACCTCTGCGTGCAGCGCGAGCCATTCGCAGTTCTCGTGGTTGCCTGGACTGACGGACCGACCCCGCGCCAAGGGCCTCATTAGAATGCGGATATCTCTGTCCTGGGGAACCACCAAATTGTCCAGCGGAACTGTGCTAGACATGGAGCGGTCTTCCTCCATCCTGGAACGAGCCAGACGGGCTTGGATTTCGGATTGTGAAAATGGTTGGGTCTTTTGTTCGGAAGCCTGCGAGAATCCCCTTGAATCGGCCGCCGCTGCCGCCGCGAGCGCCTTGGGGGTAATCATGGCGCAAGTCAATGAATTGGGGTCTGATAGTTGGAAGGAAGCAAGAAACGGGCCCACGGAGTTTAACAGAGCTGTTCACTTGTAAAGTAAGGGGTTGAGTAACCGTAAAATGTGCGCAGATGGAACGAAGGCAAAGAGGGTAGAGGAGGGAGCCGGCAAGCTCTCCAGCGCTGCAGACAAGATAAAATCGTGGGGTGAAAGCGAGCGAGAGGACAACTGCGAAATCAAGACGAACAACAGGCCGGCATAAGAGGAAGCAATATCCTCTCGGCCGCGTATACGTTATTGTTTCAAGGCTGGGGAGCCATCTTTGCTGAATGACCGGTGCAGTGAAAGTCAGATGAACCAGTGAAGGTGGAAGAGCGCTGGAGGTTTGCGCCCTGCTGATGGATTTGGCTGGGGCATCAGCCTCACCAGGCGCGAGGTGATTGGAGGGAGTCATCGAAGCTCTCAGAAGAGCAGCGGTCCGGCGGGTGCCTAGCACCGGTCCGCCTGTTCGCGCGCGCTGCCGTGTTAGTGCAGTAGTTGACCGAATGCTTCTTTCGACTTGGAAGAGGGCTGGCAGATGATATCGATTTGTTTAAATCGCCGTCATTCCCGGTCAGCTTTGCCAGTCAAATGCCGCCATCATCTTCCAAGAGCCATACCTCGCCCATGACCCAGGCCGCAACTGGCTGCACGCCGACTTGCCAGTTCCAGCGCCCTGGGTCGCTTCAGCCCATGCTGTCCCTTTTGGTAGGGCTTCACGGCCTGAGTTAACAGTGAGGCTCTGATGGCTTGTCCAAGCTTTCAGCCATCCGTTGACGGATTGCGTCTGTTGGGCCCGAGAAGTCTGGCGGCTGGAAAGTTCGGTGTTATGGTATGTTGACGGCCGTCAGCGCCTGGCAGTTCTGATCCTCTCCGATTTGGGCCTCAGGTAGGCACTCAGTGATCTTCTTCAGGAGGCCTGTGTCTGAGTGGTGGTGGCACATGATGGGACTGTTTGCCCACGCTGGCTTCAAGAAAAGTATGGGACCGTGTGCATCGTGATTCGCAGAGCACCAGTCGTGCAGGATATTGCCCCCTCCTTCATGCAGCGAACGAGAAAATGTCTCGGGGCAGAGAATTATGTACTATCTTCACCCCCGTGGGATTCAGACGTCAGCGTCACACGCCACCTCCCTCACATCCTTCTGAAAAGTGTCATCTGCCCAGGCTGAGTGAGGGCGAGCTGCATCACGAGAATCATGGATGGGTTCATGAAGAACTTTGGGAGGAGGCGAGGCGATGCCAGCCGGGGTGACATGATCTCATAAAAGGAGCGAGCGGATTACCAAGAGGGAAGGAAGGAGTCATGCTCTCAATCAAACAAGATGATGGCGGCCGGTCCCAAAGGTTGAGGGAGTGAGCGCTGTAAGTTTGAGAAGGCTCGAGGCTTGAGGCACTTGGATGTTTTGGAAGGCGCTCATCACGGTTTTTTGTGATGGAAAACCAAGGAAGTGTGGGAGGAGGAAATGGACAAGAAATGAGTGAGAATGATGACGGAAATTGATGCATTCACTCCCATCCTTTGGTCGGGCACCAGCAGCAGGCTGATTACGAAAACTGCCTGTGGAACGTGTGGCGGGCGGGACACTGTGCTGGCGATTGGCTGAACGGCAGGACCGCATGAGTTGGAAATGCACTGATTGGCTTGTCGGGGGGCGATGCAACAAGCGACATGTAGGCAAAGCTGGTCGCAGGCGGCGGTGTGGTAGCAAAGTGCAGGCAGGGCCCCACTCCTTTGCTTAGACGATGCACTTCATTGGCTCGGAAGGCAGCACAACCTGCCAATGAGTTTTCCCACTGTTCCGAGTTGGGGCATCCAACACATCAGCCCTTGCGGCCGTTCTTTCCAAACACCTGACGGTCCCCCATCCCGGTCGCACCTAAGCCGTCGAGACCCTTTCTGTGACGACCTCCCCCCAGCGCCCGGTGTCTCCCTGCTCCGTCTTCTCCCTCATCCTCACCATCACCCTCACGCCATCATCACCTGGAGACACGGTCGTCCAGCGCTCAAACCACTACAATTACTACACTAAACTCTCACGATGTACTCTACTATCCTCCGTGCTTAGATGGCTTCCAGCGCCGACGCAAGACTCACTTTCGATTCCAGCAAGCTCTCCCAGTCCCCGGTTCTCAGTATTGGTTCACTCTTCCGTTCGACCCCCTCCCCCGACTCCGACCTCATACCCACAGCACTTCCTCTTCCAGACCCGCCTCCACCGACTGCTGCCACCATTCCTGCCACCCGAGGATGGACGATCCCGCCGACACATGTTGGAGCTGGCCCCATTGGAAGTTTGGATTGAGGAGAGATGACCTCTTCACCAAGCTCCACGATCAATACAACACGGTGCCCCTGCCCCTCCTCGACCCTGTGGCTTTTCACCACGATGTGGCCGAAATCTCCAACGAAGCAAGTTCGGCCGACGAGTTCCACAGTCTACTCCGCCAACGCAAGCAACAGCGCATGCGAGAACTGAATGAATGCTTCGAGTCAGCGGCATTCGAGATCATCGCCAACCCTTCTCTAATCGGTGAAGACCAGTGGCAGCACGCAGTTCAGCTCTTTCGAACCAAGAGTTTTGACTCTCTCGTCCGATACTTTGCGTGCTATCTTCCCCCCGACCACCCGTGGTATAAGGGTTCGTCCTCCTCTTCCGAGGTGGACAGCAGCGTTGACTCGCTTGCGCCCTCCCAAGGCTCTCTCTTTGATGACGATGATGGCGGTCTTGTGCCCATGACCGACGAGCCCTTTGAGTTCTCGACCGACCTCGACGATTCGATACTTCCTCCCTCGCCTCGTTCTATGACGATGTGTTCAGATTCATCCGTCGATTCGCCGATCGATCATCATCGCGACTACGAGACACCATCACGAACCCTCTCATACTCCGAGTCCGAACCCGATTGCTGCGATCTTGCCGGATCGATTTCTCACACACATCATGATGAGCCCAGCCCACGGTCCGAGTCTGCTGACATGGAGTCGCCAGCGGCTTCCACCGTCGCCGGCACCTCAGCAGCTGAGAGGGGTGGCGTTGAAGCCGAAGCGACCTCGTTCACTGACCGCGTCCGGAAGGCAGTACAACCCTTCGTGGTGGATATCGATAATGCCGATATGGCCACACCAAAAGCAGAAGGGCAGGTCTTCTTTGATAGGAAGACAACAGCAACAACCCTATCTCATCGACGGCACCGCAGTCTCTCTCCATTACGATCTCATCCTCTTGTCGATCATGAAGTCGATGATTTACTTCATCGCGATCCAAGAAGTGCAGCTCAGTGTATGGGCACAAGGTGGAAGAGGGACTGCAGTCCGGTTCAGCGAAAGCGTAAGGGCCCGGCAGGGTCGCTCACTCGCATACAAAAGCCATCGTCAGATGCCCTTCGGCCAAAGCCAAGAGGACGAAGATTCTGCGAGAGCTGAGGAAATGGTGTTTTTGGCGTTGGAGATTTGGTGGTTGGACTTACCGATACCCTCTGTACATATGCTCCACATGTACTTATGCATCTTTATTGACTTTAATCATCTTCTACAGCCTTGTTGGCCCTGTTGCAAACGCGACCGGTGTTGGGCAGCGTACGATGTTCTGTGTGGTTTCCTCGGCCCCCTTTCCGTTGCCAAACCGGCGACGGATCCTTGGCCACCGGTTCATTACGCCGTTATGTATACGACTAACACATTTCTTCAGTGAAGTTTCTTGCCGTTTTCTAGGCTCCCTCCGTATGCTTAATGTTTATTGTCCTGCAAAGAGCCAAGGCCACTGCTGGCAGGCAGGCAGCCTTGCCGTCACAGCTCTCTTTCATGCTAACCTCGCAAGTGAAGTAAGCATTAGGTCGTTCAACACTCAACAGTTTACAGCAGCCTCTGTCTGTCTTGTCGCTTGAAATCTGTGGAATAGCGGCAATTATGCTCTCTATAGTAGCTGTCTTGCAACGATGAGGGGAGCGTAGATCCCATGATGCCACAGCTTCCTATCGCCATTGAAAACAATGTTGACTGCCACTAGTGTATGATATCACCCACCTGTTTTCGTTGAAAGGCGTTTGACAGCAAGACGGCGCTCAGCGTGCTCGATTCACCTTTGTATGTGGAGATAGTCAACCCGATCGCGTTACATATAAATCCTCTGTTACAGCACGGGCCGGTGAAAGCAATATAATGCCCATGACACAACTTGGGTTCCCAACCAATGTCTCGACAAGATGGCTGGATTTAAGATGCCCCACCATCGATTGAATGCACCCCATCAGCAAACTGCGGGGTTCTCCACTGCCGCGGGGTCGTTCAGGGACAATGTTTCTTCCCAACCTTGAGGATGCCGGTCACCAGAGGAAGAAAGCAGCCCGCCTGCCTCGGCAGCTAGAAATACAATACTAGAAAGTTCCCATTGGTAATGGTCCCTCCTGCGACGCCCAAGCAGTAGGCGCTTGACACACACCACCACCCTCCACCTCACTCAGGAACTTTGGCGGTTGTTGAGCACCCCCACTGCCTGGGCCTAGCTCCAAGCTAACCAAGCGCAAAGAGGAAAGCCCGATGGCGGATAAAAAACAATGGATGTCGTCACAATGCCAATAGCTGTTGCGATCATTGGGGTCTCTCCACAATTGGGGCGGGAGAGCTCTCCTCTGGCGGGAACAGCAAAGAAGAGGAGAACACCCACCGCGGCTTTTCGTCATAAACTCCCCAAAGTCCGCCTTCATCTCGGTCTTAACCCGTTCATAAATACTTCCTGGGTCCTTGATCTGGCTTCCAATTGATCCCTATTCCATCCCAAGTTCTGTCCCGTTTATTGTCAAATCATTCCTCCAATCTCCATCAAACATCTGCCCATCATGCCTGTTGTACAAAGCGCCTATGATCCCAAGGAAATGAAATTCCGGTACCTTGGGAACACCGGATTGCAGGTTTCTCTTTTCTCGCTCGGCGGGTGGCTCACATACGGCGGCACCCAGAAGGGAGAGATTGTAAAGAAGATTCTCCAGACTGCTTGGGATCACGGTATTGTAAGTTCACAGTTCGCAAACGAGTTTAGTTAGGGGGTGGCTAACAGATTTTGTCAGCAAACCTTCGACACGGCCGAGACATATGCCAATGGCGAGTCTGAAGTCGAGATGGGACAAGCTCTCAAGGAGCTCGCCTGGCCCCGCGATGAGTACGTCCTCACCACCAAGGTCTTCTTCGGTACTGGTCGCAAGGAGCCAAACACCCGCGGTCTCTCCCGCAAGCACATCGTCGAGGGTCTTAAGTCGTCACTTGCCCGCCTCCAGCAGCCCTACGTCGATGTCGTCTTTGCCCACCGCCCCGATCCCACCGTTCCCATGCTCGAGATCGTCGAGGCCTTCACCCAGGTGATCCGCAACCTCAACTTGGCCTATTACTGGGGCACCTCTGAGTGGTCCGCCGCTCAGATCACCGATGCCATCAGATTGGCCGAGAAGCACAACCTCATCGCCCCCGTTGTCGAGCAGCCACAATACAACGCCTTCCACCGCGAGCGCTTCGAGGTCGAGTACGCGGATCTGTACAAGCACCACGGCTACGGCACCACCATCTGGTCCCCTCTTGCCAGCGGCATCCTCACCGGCAAGTACAATGATGGCATCCCCGAGGACTCGCGTTTTGCCACCAACAAGGCCTTCTTTGAGAACACTGTCAAGGAGCTCAAGAGCGAGGCTGGGCAGGCCAAGATTGAAAAGGTGCGCAAATTGACCAAGATTGCGGAGCGTCTTGGAGGCAGTGTCACACAGCTGGCGCTTGCTTGGGCTGCCTCGAACCCCAATGTTAGCACGGTTATCTTGGGTGCTACCAAGATTGAGCAGTTGGAGGACAACATCGGTGCGTTGAAGCTGCTGGAGAAGCTGACGCCTGATGTGTTAGAGGAGATTGAGGGCGTGTTGGACAATAAGCCCCCAGGGCCTAACACCTTTGGTAGACAAAGGAAGTTGTAAATCATGTAATTTCAGGCGCCTGGAGTCTCTAGATTATCAGCTGTTGAGTTCTTGGCCTTGAGATAGACGGAAGCTACTGCTAGATGTTTGCGAAGACAACATGATTACCACTTCCGTGTTCTACCAACATATGCGTGTGGAAGACCGCGATACTTGGCTCAACCCGACTGCTTCAAACTATCTGTAAAACCTACTCGCGGGCCGCGAGCTAAGCTAGTTTACACCTCTTTGTTGGAAATTTCCCAAATCCCAAGTCCCAAGTCCCAAGTCCGTATTAACCCTCAACTGCGCATCTTACAACCCCCTTGCAATCAGGCCGCATTGCACATTAAAGTGATGTGATGAATCAAGCCAGTAAGTCAATATGAAGGCTTTTATTAACGACCTAGAAGCACCACTAATGAAGCCGCGCGCCCAATCACTTCAAGGCTTCAGCGGTCCCTTCCCTTGACCAGCATTCGGCCCCGTCGACAGCCCCTGACTGGAGCCTCCACTGGCATTCATACCTGGAATTCCGGCCCCATGCTCGTGTTCAGGTGCAGGAGCCTGCTTATCTGCACGGGCGACCTTCGGGGAGAGCTATTGTTTTAGGACTTGTCAGCGAGCTTACTCTTTGGGCACAATCAAGAAGGGGGGGGGAGGAAGACCAACATTCTGGTCGCCGGCGGAGCCGTGGGCAATTTGCTGACCTGTCTCGAGGTGGTCGTTCTCGTTCTTGGGACGGTTGGATACTTCGCTGTGGGAGGGAGCCATTGTGTAGGTAGGTAAGGTTTCTTTCCGTGGGTGTTATGCGTGGAAGAAAAGTGGGAGAGGAAACAGCTTGATGGTATCTAGAAGTGTTTGGTTGTTGTGGTTGGTCTTTGGAAGTCACACAAAAGGCAAACACGTGTTACTGCGCGGTGAGCTTTATGTGGTTCGAGCAGATGGATGATGTCTATGATGTCATATCGAACGTGCGGAATTGGTAGCCTTTCGGCATTACCTCACCATGTTTCAATTGTTATGTCATTTTAGGGGTCCCTATGTTGTTTGTGTGGTTAAATGAAGATCGGGTCATTTTAGCCGCCAAGTGGTCAATACATTGAAAAATACAAGCTTAGTACGCCTCGAGGTCACATAATAACTGCTTCTTCTACAAACCGTTCCAGCCAGTTTGAGAGTTACTGTCATCGCAACAGGCACGTATACATACTGAATCTACCATGTCTCTTTCATTCCCACCCGTTTTACACCGCTACCTCTTCACCGTTCATTAGAGCCCCGTGCGCACCTTATGATGAAGGGTCTCACTGGATTTCTTCACAAATGTTTCACCGCCCGGCACATCAGGGTCATTCTCCCACCGGAGAGTCTCGATATGACCCTTGTCATCTGTGCCAAAATGAAAGACATTTAGCACATCAAGGTCTGGCCATCGAGCCCACATGTCATCGTAGGCGGCGGCGCTCTGCTCGGCCAGGGAAACGTAGTCGTTCTTCTCGCTACAGTCGTCCAGCCAAGCTTCCAAGAGAAGTTGACCCACCCAGTCGGCTGCATCGTTTTCGGGTACGGAGTTGACAAGTATAACGATGATGGCGCCAGTCTTGTCAAGGATACGAACCGAGCTGAAAAAGCCAACGAGGCTGCCGTTATGATACCAAACCGTAGGTCCCTTCGATTTATCGTCGTCACTCGTGTCCCTCTTACATCCGCGTCCAACCAGTGGCATCGGTGGAAGGAAACATGCCGTTGGTGCCGATGCTCCCCAAGGGCGCGGGCAGCTCCGCTATTGCCCAACCTGCGTCATACCATTGTTCGTCAGCGTCGGAATCCAGGGGTATACGTGGTGTCGGAAGTTCTTTGACACTCTTGAGCGGTGGCAAGTTCTGGTCTTGGCTTATTCCACTGCCCGTTTCCAAACGCCAGGCATCCAACACAGCCTTATAATAAACCAAGAGATCATTGACACTATTCTTCACCCCATGGCTGCTTGTTGGACGGTTCCTTCAGAAACTTGGGGTCTTCCAACACCCGTGAGCGTCCCATCCGGGCCAGGCATGTATCCACGAGCCCAATTTTCCTCTGGGGGGTGAGCGGCCGTCGTTGTGTCTTGCAAGCTCAACGGTTGAAGTATTCGGGAAGTAACGAACTCGTCCCAGGACTATCATGACGCATGGGCAATGACGTTTGCTAGAATGTCGTAGCCGAAGTTATTATAAGTCCATTGCTCCCCCAACGGTTGAGCGGCCTCCATATAGGAGACCATTGGTAGCGTGTCGTTCTCACCGAGTAAAAATCTCAGGTCCGTCTTGCTGCCACAGTGCGTTCTTGCTTGCAAGGCCGGTTCGATGGGAGAGGAAATCAATCAACGTGCTTTGCTGATTGATTGGGCCGTTTGCATGGTGGAAGCCTGGAAGGATATCACACATGCGGTCTCCGAATGCCAATTTTCCATCGGCTACTAATAGAGCAATAGCGGCTGCCGTGAAGCTTTTCGAGAGCGAGGCAAGGTGGTAAACCGTATGCTCATTTGGAACGAACTCAGCCTGTACATCGCGATACCCGTAGCCAGCGACATGCAGTTGGTTTGTTTGACCGTCGAGAACGCCAACGGAAGCTCCAGCAGCCCCGGATACATGTAGGATCTCGAGGATGGAGGGAGTCAACTCTTGCAGACGGGAGCACTCGGTTACTGCTTTCATCGTATGTTTGCGGGCGGCTGGGATCTTCGGGGTACGTCGGAAGAGACGGGGGAATTGACGTAGTGTGGTGGGGAGATGGCAGAGAAGAGCCATCGGCGCTAGGTTCGTGTGAGGAATGGTGAAAGAGGTTATTGTCTCGAAAGAATTCCTTAGCACGAAGGTGGAGTTGGCATCCCGCAGGACGAGAATTAGATGGAAAGAAACTCAACTCCTCAAGGGAAGAGAAATATCGGACAAGGGGCATTTGGCCGACATCAGATTGGGCTCGCGTAAGCGAATTGGGCTTTGGAACGGTACAAGTGGCATGTGGTGTTATAGAGGTAGACAAGTAGGATACGTCCTTAGGGAGATGTGTTGTCCAAAGTTTCAGTAGATGGGATAATTGCCCCCACCCTTTGACTGCAGCTGGGCGCGCAAGAGGGTCGGCCAACAACTTCTTCAAGCAGCTATGATGTGCCCTCCCTAGTGACCAACATCAACTGGTCCCCGAATCCTTCTTTCATGAGTCGCGAAGACACACTGCAAGAGATTCAAAATTATTTCATGACTCGAAGATCGTCCCAAGGTGAGAATGCTGCATGCGTTATAGTTCACGGCCTGGGAGGACAGGGCAAGACTCAAACGGCGCTGGCATATTACTGGAGATTTCGCGAGCATTACGATGCTATATTCTGGATCAAGGCAGAAGAGGCGCAGCAGTTTGAAGACTCATTTATCTCCATTGCCACCAAGTTGCGCCAGGTTCGCCTTCTCAGCTCGACACCCCCTCCGAGTCCCGACTCCTCTGGCTCCTGGGAGATTGAGCGTGCTCGTGAGTGGCTTGAAGGGACAAGTAAGTCAAGCTTATCGCATACCTTCGTACCTGCCTCCACGTCATGGCAATGCTGATCCCAATGTGGAGTTACAAAAGATGGCTCCTCATCTTTGACAACTTGGAGGACGCAAGGCTCCTTGAAACCTACATTCCCGTCAATTTTAAGGGCGGCTCCGTGATCATCACAACCCAGCATGCACATATTTTACCCATTACTAATGACTTCCGAAAGTTGGAATTACAACCACTGTCTGAGGAGTCTGGATCTGCCCTCTACTTCAAGATCCTGGGTCGCGGTGCCAAGGACGAGGAAGAGGATGGTATAGCTCATGAGATTTGTACCTGGGTCGGAGGCTTACCACTGGCTATTGTCACGGTCGCAGGGTACCAGGAGTGCTCATCGTTCCTCGATGGTCGAGATATTCAAAAGTCTTCAGAAGACATCATAGATTTGGGCAAGCTCTGGCACAGAAACTGTACGCAATTATGAGAGGACATTGTCAACCGTCTTCGACCTTGCCTTGTCCAAGATCAGCAAACAGTCTCGTCACTTCCTACATATCTTGGCATGCCTCAGTCCTCATGGTATACCGGAAACACTTCTCAGATACTCGGCAGGACATAGCTTACCATCTTTTCAGTTCTTGAACGACGAGGAGAAGTATCTTTCAATACGACGAGACCTAGGTCTCCGACAGCTCGTCAAAAGACAAGAAGGGGACGGTGGCCATCAACTCGAAATTCACCGTTCTCTGCAGATGAACTTGCCGGATGGCCTAGCCAAAAACGAGGACGCTTCACTCCGTGCCACAGTATGCATGGAAGTCATTGCCATGCTGAATGTGAATGCAGTACCGCCATAAGCATCACGCCTGGCCCAGAACGAAAAGAAGATATGGCCCGAGCTCACCCGATACGTACCCCAGGTACTCGCATCGCGGCGAAACTCACTTTGGCCTGAGCCTCCCATTGATTTCGACATTGAGTTTGCCAAAATGCTGTCTAACATTGGGTGCCTCCTTTGGCATACGGGACAGATCAGAGAGTGTGACTTGGCTATGAAGACAGCCGATGAGATTATCAAGAAACAGCCAACCTCGGTTAGAGAGATTGCAGAGTGTAAGGCTCTCATTAGGGACATCTATCTTGTTACTGGAATATTGGCCGACTGCACCGGTGTCAGTCGACGTGGGGAAAGTTTGGAACATCGTCAAGTACTGCTCACACTGCGGGAAGAAGAACTGGCCCGCATTCCTCCCAAAAAGGTAACAGTCGAGGATCAGATCCGGTGGGGAAACCCAAAAGGGGATCTTGCTTGTGTCTACCTGCAACGCGGCCAGTTTGAGAAAACACGGGAGATCATGGAGGAGCTATTGATCTGCTACAAAAAATGGGGCCCCGAAGACGAATACCCTTTCGAGTACTCAAAGTACTACCACCATCTTGGCCACGTCTTGATGGCAGAAAGCCATCCAGACAAAGCTGTCGCGTTTTCTCGCAAGGGAATGGAATTGGAGGAGGCCCATGCTGGCGGGGAAGACTCAAAAGTCTTAATTTCCCGTTATGACCTGGCATGTTGGTTGTTCAATGCTGGGAGGGTGCAAGAAGCCCTTGATGAACATCATAAGGTGCTCGAGGCAAGGATTGAAGTGTGTGGGGAAAATGCCCAGTTTACACTTGAGAGCCATGACGCAGTGGGAATACTTCTGCATCTAGAAGGTCGCAATGCTGAAGCTGAGCAAGTGAATGATACACACCTCAGGTTGCCTTGGTCTACCGTATGTTGCCTTATACTGACCCCAAGAACAGGCAAGAGTTTGAGTGTCACTATCGAAGCAACTGGACAACTGAAGGGGTGGCTCGAGCTCAGTATTGGTACTCAAAGGTGTTGACTGCTTTGTCGCGGCCTGATGATGCAGCAAAGCAGCTGAACAGTGCGAAGAAAGTCAAAGATGAGCTTTTGAAGGAGTATAGCGAATTCTTCATGACGACCCTGACAACGAGGCAGCTGTGTATGACCAGATATTTCCCATGTGGATACTGCAAACATCAGGTCCGCTTCAACAAGGTGGGAGAAAACGTGGTGAGCAATTGCCGCCCACCTTAGGTTAGTAACCCAAACCCAAGCATGTATTGGTCATAGGGCTTGGTTTGCTTAGGTAGTTTCTGCTTTCGCGCATAGGTACTCTATAAATTTTGCTCTTTTCTGTAGATTACCTATTACCGCCTTTTTTTTCATCTGCTTATTTGGGCTCACAGTGACCTTGCTCGATAGAAAACGGTCACCTTGAACATCTCCATCCCCTGATTTCTTGTAGCTGGAGAGGGTTGTCGCCCTTACAGGCGACCTCTCCCATCTTCATTCCTATCAGTAAAGCACCAAAAGAAGAAATTACACGCATCCTTCTGCCCAGTACCACCTGGGTGCCGGATGGTGGCTGATTCAGATGCACGTGTTCTTCCTGGTCAAGGGAAATGTATTGCCGCTTGTGGACTTGGGTGGGGTGTTTAGTTAGGAGCAGCACTGCCTCTTCCTTCCTACCCCCTGTCAATTTCAGCTTGGAAAACATGTGTTTGATTTCGAAAGGTCCAAATTAACCAGGTTAAGTTCGAAAACCAAATTTGCAAATCAAGGTAAAGGCCTAGTTGAATCGTCATATAAACCAACATACTACTTGTCTTAACTATAGTCCGTTTCATATTTACATACCTGTCGCGGCCCTGGCTCATGACATGTGGGTCTGCAGCGCAGGCCACGTGAGAGTCACGTGGGTGCTTTAACAGGTCCAAGCTTGGCCATGTCTAGAGCCCTGCTTGCAGCCAGACTTTGTTTGCTTTCCTTTTTTCCCTCTTCAGCTTACTATTTAATCAAAGTGATCAGACTTATCGTAGCTTGCCTCGACCATCTACCTCTCCCGTAACACTATTGTCAAGACGTAGCTCAAAAAGCTACAAAAAGGTCTCGCGGCAGCGAGATGAGAGGTCTTTCAAGTCGCATTAGCCCGTGCTCTGCATGAGCCAAGCTCCATCAGTGGATCAACAACGGTCACGGTACAACCGCCGTGACAATGGGTTGTGACGAACCCCGATCCAGAACCTCTAAAAGGGATACTCAGTTAAAGGTACTTCTAAACAATGGTTCGGTACAGCTAAATAGTGCATAACAATAGCTTATCTCAATCACAAAGTCTAATCCTAACGAATGTAACTCGTATTGCATACTGCGGAACTATCTACGAGCTATCTAGTTCCTCCGTATATATAGACCATTATTTTCCTGGATCATTGTCTTCCCTTAATGATCCCTAGAGCCGGATCGTTGGATCATCACAATGATCCAATGATCCTCTCCTGATTGGTCCGCTTCCTGTTCTCCTGATTGGTCATCCGCTTCTCCTTTCTGATTGGCCGATGCTGTTGGGAGTCCGTATTCAAGAACGTGACACCGTCCCCGACATTCCAGTCCCGTCATGACAGGCGATATACTCAAAGAACTGCTGTTCAGGCTCGAGAACCAGAACTTCATGAAACACGCGGAGGGTTACGTTGTGCCCCAACTTCTTCGCATACTGATGGAAACCGCCAAAGATCGCCAGGTGGGTTGGGTGCTCTTTGCACCAATGTTCCAGAGAGGCAAGGTTGTCAAAGTATGCCAGCCCAAAAGTCCGATCTCTGTCAGCCGCTTTGGTCTCAGGGTTGATGACCTCCATGAAACGACAACTATAGCAACCAACCTCATCCCCATGGTCTCGAAGAAAGTTCATCCCTTCAATGAGCACTGGATGCATGGTTTCGAGGTACAGTTCTCGCTCTACCGGGGTCGTGTCAAGCCAGTCCTGTCCGGAGCGGATGACGGCGAGGTTCTTCTTACCCGCAACTTTGATTCGACGAGGGCTCGTTCCAGCCAGTTGGACGGTATTGAAGTCCTGGGATGTGGCTGGCGTGCCTACAAGAGCGTCGGTCTGAGAGACAGGAAGGCGGTCACGCATGCTGCCCCAGTAAGCGTGCTCCTGTATCTCATTACTCATGGCGACTTTCATGTGTGCGTAGCCCTCGGGGGTATCTTTGGTATTAAAAAGCGTCTCGAGACGGTGAACTGTTGGGAAGAAGATCTCAAGGAACCAGCCGTGCTGACACTCTTCTGGTTTGAGGGCCTGCCACCATGCTTGAAATCCTGACTTCTCGGTCCAGGTTTCATAGGCGGTTTTGCTTGGCCAATAGGCAAGGGCTGAAATGTTGTAGTGATCTCTGTTGTCGGTCACAGAGGCCCATTCGAAGAATGATGGGGCGTGGGTTGAGGATGTTAAGAATGAAGACAGTGTTGATGTGGCTGCCCCATCGGCGTCTGCCACTGTCTTGTACTGTGCACCGATAATGGCCACAACCAATTGTGAAGTGTCTTTGGGAAATCGCACGCTATATGAGGGATAAGGGGGCTGAAAGTCGGGATTTGGCAATCGTGCTGCTTGTGTGCGAGTGCACCGGAGGTGCCCGGGTATCGAAGATTCAAGCATGGCAGGCGGATTGCGTAGCAGGTCCTCTTCGTGGATGACAAGAGATCATAACACCTGCTGGCATGCACAAGATCTTGATGAGAGTAAAATGGGATATAATAACCGACTCTGCTCGGGGGCTAATATTCGTAGGGTCTTGGGTATAATAACCCCGCTCTTCAATGCGGTGACCGAATTTCAATTTCGACCTAGATGCCTTATCCGATGTGTCCGTGTACGAATGAGAACGCACGAAAGCTTTCGAAGCTCCCAATATGAGCTTCGGGGCCGCTTCATTTTGCAGCTCGCCAAGCTCTCGAGCGGGGTTCTTCGGCGGTTGGTACCACCCGAGCTTCACTGGAAGGCAGCTCATTGGAGGGAGTAGAAGCCGTGATTGTCTGTGGTGCTTGCTGGCAGATGACCAGGACATAACAAAAACAACCATTACATAGTTACATACGCTACCTCCTTTTGATGCCATCGTCGACCACTATTTTACCATTTGGCTGTGCCTTTTTGCTTGATTTTTCAAGCTCTGGAATTCCTGGTGGTGAGAGATCTTGTCAGCCACTATCTACTAGGTACTCTTCAACATGGCCACATCACTTCGAGTCGCGGTCATCCAGGCGGAGCCCATCTACCTCGACCTCACTGCCACGATTCAGAAATCATGTCGTCTTATTGCTGAGGCTGCAACCGGTGGCGCTAAACTTGTCGCCTTTCCGGAGTGTTGGGCTCCCGGCTACCCTGCGTGGATTTGGTAAGCTCTCTTGCTCTTCAACTTTCTGAGACTACTTCTAACAAATAATGTCATTTCAACTCAAACTAGGGCACGACCAGTCGATGCTGAACTACACACACGATACATCTACAATGCCCTTCCAGTCGAATCACAAGCTATGGACCTCATCAAAGCAACCGCCAAGGAACATTCCATCGCCGTGGTAATTGGCTTTGCCGAACGAAGCCCAACCAACAGCGTCTACATCTCTCAAGCCATCATCTCCCCTCAGGGACACGTCCTCGTGCACCGGCGAAAGATCAAGCCAACTCACATGGAGCGTACCATCTTTGGCGATGGATCTGGCAATGACCTTAGCAATGTCGCGGAGATTGACTTTGGCCCTGACCATGGCAAGGTCAAGGTTGGATGTCTCGCTTGCTGGGAGCACACGCAACCACTACTCAAGTACCACACCATCTCTCAGGGCGAAACTATCCATGTTGCTATGTGGCCGCCTGTAATCCCGATGCCAGGTGTTGGATATCCTGGCTTATGGAGCATGACAGCCGAGGGTGTCCAGAATCTATCCCAGACGTATGCCATTGAGAGTACCGCCTATGTATTACACAGCACCGCCGTCTGCAATCAAGAGAGCATTAACCTGCTTCGGACCCAGCAGGGGATTGTTTGTTCGGAGCCTGGTGGTGGACATAGTTGTGTCATTGGGCCTGACGGCAGACGGTTGACGGAGCCAATTGATGATGGAGCTGATACGGCTGAAGGGATTGTGTATGCTGATTTGGACTTGACAAAGTGCGTCACAACTCGGGGTTTCTTGGATATTGTTGGGCACTATAGTCGGCCTGACTTGCTTTGGCTTGGTGTGGACAAACGACAAAAGGATCCAGTTGTTCCAGGAGGTTCAGGTCAGTAGATTGAGGAGGGTGAAACAAGGCCACTTTTGCTACTGTAATTGATGAGTCAAAACACCTAACGAACAAACAATCCATGAGTTATCAACAAGAACTTTAGAACTAAAGATCTGATGCTTCTTTGCTACCTTGTGAAGTGGAGTGTAAAACAGCATCAAGGGTCTGTTCTTCTTTTCGAGCAATCATGAGAAACATAACTACATATAGTTCGTGCTTTCCTCAATTCCGGGAGGCTTTGGGTACCACCAGACTTCACAGGTTTTTAACTATCAACTCTGAAGCGTTTTCTTCATGCTGACCATTCCACACGCTTGTATCATACATCCACGGCTTCTATCATGTCAAACAGAAGATATTCCAACAGATTACCATGGCACATTAAGTACACGGCACTCAACTCCCGCAACCCGTTTGTAACCAGCCAACCGCCCTCCGCAGCCAATCCACAAGAAAGCACTACACCCGTCGACAGACCCTTGACACCAAATCAAGCCACCAACAAGTGATGCAAGCTGTGACTAATACGTAGATAATGCATATAATAAGGGAAACCGCATGGTATTGCATAGGTACTTGTGACGGGCTGAGTCCTTGCATGGACCTCGACGACCCTCGGCCCTGATGAAGCTATTCCCAGAACGCACAGACTACCACTCCAGAACCTTCTAACACCGCGCACTGGCCAACACGCCCAGCCATGTCAGAGGCTCATGTTGTCAAACTTTCTCTTTCTTTTCCTTTTCTTCTTCAAGTTCAGTGTACTCGTAGAGTGGCCTAGCTAGTTGCAATATACTGCCTTGAGATCGTTACAATGCTAGCATCAGGAGTCTCGCGACACAAAATGTTTGCCGACTGGCTACATAATGTAAGTCAGCATCCTAAACGTTTCCGGACAGAATGTTAAGTTGATAAAGTTACGCCTGAATGATCTGCGGTTTTATCGGAGCGTCTGGCTTGAGGGTATATGTGCAAAGGATCCAGACACCATGCGGAGGATTAATCCAAGTAAAGTCAGAGCTGTGGAGGGCACCGCACCAGGGTCGTGTCGGAAGGACAAAGAACAATACGTACTTAAGAAGGGACTGGTCGGTACCTTCACTTATCATTACACTATGGGAAACTTAGCATCTAGAATATGCTCCATCATTTCTTTCTCTTACACCTCAGGTTCTCAGCCCTTTACCGCCGGTATCCCAAAAGCCGTCCAGATCGTACAGGATTATAGCATATCGCCCCGATATCAAAGATCCAAGACCCGAGATTTGTGGCTAGGCCAGCACAAGCGCGCACCGATATCCAAGCGTAATCCAGTCGTTCATCCGAATCCTTAGTAAAACGCATTCCTTACGATGGCACACGAATAATTATAATTTCGGCCTCAGAAATGGGGGTAGTAAATGTCCAGATATGCAGAAAGTTATACTTCATGATCATTCCGCCTGAGAGCCTGAAAATTCGAGCTCGATGTACCGAAGTACTTATATTTTTTACCGCCCGTTTTACTTTCGATTTTTGTTTTCTGTCAGCGCTTACGTGCTTCAGGTTCATTGGAAGACTGAGGGGTGTGAATGTAGAAGATGGGGAGAGAAATCTTCCTCAGTTTTTGGCAGTATGTCTTCCGAAATCTGCATTGGATTTCCCTGGAAATGACAGTCTGGATGTTCTACAACCTGTCAATAACTTAAACCTTAGGTTCATCCAGAGTCACTCGGAGAAACCGAAGGCCTCTCACGGAAACACGACAGCAATGCTCACGCAGGACCCAAATGCTTGGTGTTGAGGCACCAAGCTGAAAGGGATCGTACGACGGCAGCCCAACTCCACAGTTGGACCCCGCCGCTCCGCATCGTCCGGGGACGATCCTGGGCCCCGATCGCCACTCGGACGGAGGTAACCGTCGGGCGGAACGGCTAACACGGCAGCCAAGGTTTGGCTAAGCCTTTGATACGCGTGGCGCGTGTCCACGATCTCGGCGGTCTGGCGACTTGGATCGACGAAAGCCAGGCGAAGCTGAACCCAAGTGGGCCCCGGAGTGGGACCGCGACTGTTTCGTCCGACTCGAGCGGCGGCAAGTGGCCAGTGCTTGCGGCAGTGCGGTGAGGTCTGGACCACAAGGGTCCTCAAAGTCCGACGACCGCTCAAGATGACCCCATTGCGAACTGTTGGTCTATATAAGCTGTAGTCTTGGACCGACCTTGCCTCGATATCCTCACACAAACACCCACACAAAACCTCATCACCTTGCGGCCTTTGCCCTATTTCCCCCTCTGAAGACATCAACTACACACAGACCGCCCCATCAGACACACCAGAAACCTTCACCATGAGCTACCACAACAACAACAACAACAACCAGGGCAGCAATGTCCAGGGCGAAGCTGCCTCTTACTACGCCGCTGCTGCCCAACAGACCCAACAGCACTACCAAGGCAGCAACCAACAGCATGGCGATCAACAGGAGCGTGGCTTCCTCGGCGCCGTTGGTGGTGGTATCGCCGGTGGTTTCGGTGGTAACAAGATTGGCGGCAAGACCGGCCACAGCAAGCTGAGCACCGTCCTCGGCGCTGTTGCTGGTGCAGTTGCCGGTCACAAGCTGCAGGACGGTGTTGAGGACTGGAAGGACAAGAAGGACGAAGAGAAGGAGAAGAAGAAGAAGGAGGAAGAGGACAGGATCCGCCGCGAGGAGGAGGAGAAGAGGAAGAGAGAGGAGGACGAGAAGAGACGGAAGGAGGATGAAGACAGAAGGAGGAGAGATGACGAGGACCGCAAGCGCAGGGACGAGGAGGACAGACGCAGAAGAGAAGAGGAGGACCGGAGACGCGCTTCTCAGCCACAGCAACAGCAGCAACACCATCACAGCAACCAGCCTCGCGATCACGGTGTTAGCCATGGCGGCAACTTCAGCGGTTCCGCCAAGGATATCCGCTTGGACGCCCACGGCGAGTTCATGCTGCACTGCGAGTGCCGCCGTCTTGATGGCTCCTACCAGCCCACCAGCATCAGCCTGAACAAGATCATCGAGAACAGCAACGGCAACTTCCGCTGGACTTCTGGTGGCGCCAACATCAACAGCTGCGGCAACAAGCCCAGCAGCGTGACTGTTCAGCCCGGCGACACCCTCCGCGACATTGCCCAGCGTCACGGTACCAACTGGCAAGAGCTGGCCAAGATCAACTGCCTCCAGAATCCCGATTTGATCCACCCCGGTCAAGTGATCAAGCTTCCTGGAGGTGGTAGCCAGGGCGGCCAGGCTGGCGGCAACTTTGGTTCTTCGGCGA
Source organism: Podospora pseudocomata (assembly GCF_035222375.1). Taxonomy (NCBI): domain Eukaryota; kingdom Fungi; phylum Ascomycota; class Sordariomycetes; order Sordariales; family Podosporaceae; genus Podospora; species Podospora pseudocomata. The sequence continues at coordinate 395,868 of NW_026946364.1, read as the reverse complement.
GAAATGTGCGCCTTGAGGACTGCGGCAAGAGACTGGTTGCCGAGCTTCGCAGAGGTGATGGCTGCTGGGTCAGCAGCTCCCTCAATCTGGATGAGCGGATAGGAAACGCCAACGGTACTCTACAGTTCAAGTAGGGGGTTGATGGGATGGCGTCTGTCTGAGCTGGTATTGGATAGGAAACAGTAGACACTTTTAATACAGATTTTTGACATGGTAGTTGTGCCCTTCCTTAATCTGTCAGAATAACACCAAAAGCGCACAAGCAAAACCCGCGTGTGGCAGTATGTTTCAGTCTTGTAGTGAGATCCTCGGCACTGACAAAAACCTCGCTACTGATGATGTCCAGCACCACGACCCCTGAGCAGCAAGCCGCGCGATCGACTGCGAACACTACTATACTCCTCAGTACCACTTGACGCGCGAGAACGAGAGATCAGATTGCTAAAGCTTCACCCGGGAGCGGACGACGAGCGTATATTTGGAGAGTTGTTTGCACAAAGTCTCGACCGTTCTCCGGAATTCAGCGCGTTGTCTGTCGTACGCCTGGCACCAAGAAGCGAATCCCTCGAGCACGGATCAAACAGGAGGAGAGTTACCGTCACTCAGGCTCAACAGGCATGTTGTCAATATCTCAGCAACCCTCCACGCTGCACTGCGGATAATTCATCCCAAATTCTGCAATGGATTGCCCCTCATGCTGTGGGTAGACGCTATTTGCATCGACCAGGGGAATATCGCCGAAAAGAATACACAGGTGTCACTCATGTCAACAATCTACTCTCATGCAGCTGTCCTAGTCTGGCTTGGGACAGGGAACCAATCTACCGACCAAGTCATGGATTTGAGACAGGAGTTGGCCGTTCGAGATGTAGCTATCCCGGCTGCCCAACATTACAAAGACATGTCGGATTCATTACAGCAGATGAAGATTCATTTGGCCTCACGTTCACTCTTTGATGTAATAATGGGCATGTCCAACATCCTTTTTGTCCTGGTTCCGGAGAACGTGGATCCTTCACGAGTTAACCCTGCCTAGTAAGCCCCCGTTGATGATGATAGGCAACTCGAGCATGTGTTGGGACGGCTCCTGCATTGGATTCGACCAGCTCCGGACTCACCTTACGTCTAGCTATTTTGAAACCGATTATCCAGCGTTCCAACAACGATTTAAACTGGACTTTTTTCACACAACGATGGGTAACCTTTGGCTAGAGCGGCCCTTGCAGCTACGGAATATAGTGCAGGAACAAAAGGACACCTGGATTTGGAAGAACTTATCCTGATAACGAATCCACAGCTCGTGTCAAATCCAAGAGACAATATCTACGGCTTACTAGAACTTGGACCCCGCGAAGCGACATTTCATATTCCAGTAGACTACAGCGCAGATGTTCAGTCAGTCTTCGCCACCTTTTTTCAGTATTCATTCGGTCAATCCGGCAGTCTCAATATTTTATCATGGTGTGCCGGTTTGCGGGAATGGGATGATGAGCAACCGTGGCCAAGTTGGTTGCCACGTTTGGATCGGCGGCTCGTTCGTGCTCCATCAGCTCCGCTCCCGCTGGTAGGCATAACCTACCGACGGGCAGCAATATGCTGTGCCTCTTGATGTCTCTCAAATGAGTTCCAACTCGCCCAAGGTCAACGACTGGGTGTATGGGCCTTTCCGGTAGATGAAGTGGAGCTAACCGACAATGCTTTCCGCTCACAGCCAGCCAGCAGGCCGAAACCGACAACCCGATTCTGAAGCGTTCGCGAATGTGTTCTCTCGCGTTGCTCAATCATGTGGGACCTGCTTTGGCTGTCAGCCACAAACAACACGTGTTGATGAGAGTCAGGAAAAGACAGGAAAACAGACAATCAAACCGAATTTCGAACACAAAACGGAGTCTTCAACTATTGCCACTTGTTCAAACCCCAATTACAGCCCAAAAATGCCTAGGGAACCGCTTCTCAGGCTACCATGTGCCGACATGGGAATTTGTTACTCATCGCGAGATGGCAGCACTCCAGGAACGCATGGGACGACAGAGCTAATCAGCTTTCCGGCAGGCACCTGGGAATACCAATTCACCTTGTCCTTCCAATAAGGCTCTTTGGAGGACAAGGATAGGAGACGTTGTACCTCATGAATCCCGAAGCTGCACCAGTCCAGCACATGAGTTTGCGAGACATGAACTGGTTTACTACCCACAAACTCTGTATCCCGATGATGCATCGCTATTACTGCACTCCTGGAGGGCAAAAGAAACCAGAATAAAAACCCATGAGCTTCTTGGAAATTGTGAGGGCGACGTGGACAAGCTCAGCCGTTTCGTAATGGATGTAGCGGTTTTCTGTTCAGATATCTCACATTGTTTTTCACCAACGCCGTGCGTTTGTCACGCCGGGAGGATGGATGGGATATGGGCCCGCTCACACCATGCCAGGGGATATGCTGGTGATTATCAGCGGCGCGGATATGCCATTTCTTGTACGTCCACGAGATGATGGGAGTGGTGAGTATTTGCTGGTTGGCGAGGCATATGTCCACGGTCTAATGCATGGGGAGTATTTCGACCACTGCCCCGCTTTTCTAGATGGAAGGTTGAAGAAAGGGCAGGGCACGCAACTTTATAAGTTTACGCTCCCTTGATTGAGCATCGGACTCTCTTTGTCCCAGGATGCATTGCGTCCATGCCAAGCCCGAAAACAAACTCGGCGAGATCTATGTACACTTGCTTGGACCGGGCCAATGTCACCAAGGCATAGAAGCTGGGTTGCAGTAAGGTGGAGAGTCGGCAACCATGGTAAACAGCGCGGATGGTCGACAAACATCAAGGATCAAGATCAATACGCTGTCCCTGGTTTCAAGGCTAGGCCAGTCTGCATCGACACAGTAACCGACAATACCAAGGGCTTATCCATCTGATCGGCCGTCTAGAAGATCATCTATGCATGATTTCGTCTGGTCTGAGGTTCTATTTTTGCCTCCCACCTCCTTGAAGTCAAACCAGACGACGGTTGATGAAATGGTTGTGTTGACATATTTCTGCTCAACTCCTCGTCTCGGATTGGTGCGCCTGGCCCTTGGTCTAAAGAAAGCTTCAAACACGCAGGGGATGGAGCCAGCAGGACACAACAAACTCAAAACTCGACATTGGTTTTTCTTGCTTGAGGAACCTTGCTGTATTACCATCGGCAATGGCTTCGTTGAGGTAGTGTAGGCGACTTTCTCCTTTTGTCCACCCAATCGCAGTGACAGGCTACTTCGTCTGAGACGGAGAGCTGAAACACTTTCTCCAGGTTCCCAAGATCTTGGCACCAAACCCCAAGGGCGCGCTACGATCCCCACAGGGGCAACCGAGGACCCAATGGCTGCCGCTCAATGCAACCTCGAGCGACTGAAGAGCCGCAACCACCACTTCTGATGAAGCTAGCGCGAGGACGGCACATCCCAGGGTTCGAGACGACTGATCGACGTGGGGTTTCAGACTGCCTGTGCACTTTTGGGAACCTACCAACTTCCGGGTTCGTGAAGCGCGCCAGCTGCCGCTGTTGACGATGTTTTGGCACCCTGGCTCGAGCCTAGGAGACTTTTCCAAACAGGAGATGGGACTAAGCATGAAGGTTCGAGGTGCAAGGTAACATCGAGCCAGGATGTGCCAAATCCAACGCGATGGTGTCTCGTAGGAGAACAGACGCTTCGTCCCAATTGTGCCTCTTTAAAAGGGGAGGTTCATCCCACCTTTTTTCCAGAGTTCTTTTCTCCTTTTGGTCGTCAGTTCGATACTCGACTTTGCTGTTTCTTTCTTTCTTCGCCCTTTCCCTCCTTTCTTTCAACGTCACCAGGGTTGATCCCTTTTTTCTTTCTTTTAACGACAATCCTTTTGATTCTGCATCATTACTTACGACAACGTTCCTTTTTTTGTTTCCTAACGACAAAGCCACAAAATCAGACGAAATGGCCATCACATTGTCCTGGAGACACGCCGTTCTGGCATCCACTCTTTTGTTCGGTCAAGCAGTTCAGGCTGTCCCTGCTCCTCAGGATGGTGCTGTTGTTGTTACTGTCACATCCGAGGCTGTGGTGGTCACCGAGACCGCCGCCGAGACCGTCGCCGAGACCACAGCTGTTGAGGAGACAGAGGTGGTAGTAACCGAGACTCCTACCGCAACCGAGGAGATCGAGGAGATCATCTCCACCATCACCGAGGCAACCGCTACAGCCACGCCTGTTGTTATCGTCAACGGCACCGAGCCTGCAAGGGGAAAGAAGAACAACAACAATAACAACAACAGAGGCAAGGGCAAGAATAACAGCAACATCCGTCTTCAGGATCTGCTCCAGCTTATTGGAGGAGGCAATGCCAACATCAACGATCTCTTGAGGCTCATCGGAATCGGAGGGAATGGCCTCAACCTCGGCGCCGGCAACAACAACCTGAACCTTGGCGGACTTCTCAACTTGATTGGCGGCGGCAGAGTCAACCGTGTCGTGCGGGTCGATGACTCCGACGACGAGCTTGATATCGATGACGTCGATGACATCCTGGAGCTGCTCCTCGGCCAGGTCCTCAGAGGCAACGGCAACGGCAACGGTAACGCTCAGCTCAACCAGCTCCTCCAGCTTGTCACTGGTCAGCTCCAGGGCCAGGGCCAAAACGTCAACAGAGGCCAGCTCAACCAGCTTTTGGGCTTACTTGTTGGTCAGGCTCAGGGCAAGGGCAAGGGCAATGCTAATGGTGCTATCAATGACCTTCTTAGACTCGTTGGTGCCGGTGCCCAACAGCTTCAAGTTGGCAAGGGCAAGGGCAAGGGTAATGCCGCTGTTCTTCTTGCGCGTCAAGCACCCGAGGGCAAGGGTAAGGGTAAGGGCAAGGGAAAGGGAAAGGGAAAGAACAACGGAAACGACACCGACTCCGACTCCGACACTGACGGCATCGACTCTGACACTGATGGCGAGGACTCTGACAGCGACTCTGACAATGGCAGAGGCCGCATTGGAAAGAGGTCGATGAGAAACGGGCAGAGATTTTACCGTCTCTAAGTAAATGATGGGGAGAAGGAGGAGGAGTAAGAAGGGTGAAAGCAGATAACCACCACCCGGGCGGTGCCGAAAGGGGGAGAGAAAGGGCCGGCTCGATGCTATTTTTATGTATATGATATGATACCTCGAAGTCGAATTTTTATTCGTTCACCAGTGTTTGTTCGTCGCCGTGAAGTGATAGGCTTGAGCGTGCACTCCATGTATAAGCAATCATCATCCCATCAACCTCAATCCTAACCTCATAATATGGCTGCCGGTACCAAAACCTAGTCAAGAGCAACTCTCTTCCAACAATAGCCCCAAATCTTTCTACTTTTTCCTTCTCCTCCCGCTCAGCGCAAACAACCTCGTCCTTGGCGTCAATGCTAGTCCATAACCCCGTATCACGCAAGATTTTGGCCCTGTAGCGACACATTCTCTTGCTGGACTGAGTCCGGAAGCCGATCTATTTCCTGTAGAGTCAACAACCGTATAATCTTTTGCTGGGGGATGGGGGCGGGGGTGGAGGGGGATAAACAAACTGTCACTTCATCACCAACCCTGCAAACATCAAACTGCGACACCTGGCGCAACCCCCCTCCCGGTGTCTCCTTTTTCACCCAGTGCTCTTGCACCCGGCCGTCGAATACCTCTAAATTGGCGTCGTGATTGGGGCTGTCGGGCCGAAAAAGTCGAGTGCTAGTTGGGGGCTGTATAACCATAGTAGGGTGAGGACGCAGTCACAGGCACGGAAGGTGCTCGGGTCGGTTTCCGGGGTGAGGCTGTCTGGTGGGAGGAAACGGGGGGGGGCCGGGGGGGCCGTCGGGGTTGGTGAAGAGGAGGGTTTGGGAGGGGCTGAGGGATGAGGTGAAGACTGCTGGTGTGAGGGAGGAGGGGGGGATGGGGAAGATGGGGTTTGTGAGGGGGGGTCCGGAGGGGGTGTTGTTGAAGATGGCGATTACGGAGGGTGGGGCCAAGGTGCCGGGTAGGTAGGGGAATGGGGGTGCAATGAGAGGTTTCTCGGGTTCGGGGGCCGGGTGATGTTGTTGTTGCTGTTGCTTCTGGGTTGTGTTTGGTTGAGAGGCAGGTAGGGTGCTGCGTGGAGAGGGAAAGTAGCCCAACTTTGCCAGAGCAGGGGCTTGCCAGGGGTCGGCTGGACTGGCGAAGTTGGCAGAGACGTTTGCTCAGAGGTGGACTTGGAGCGCGCTGGGGCACGAGCAGAGGGCGGCTGGGGACGCAACAATGGTGGAGGGCGCGCAGAAGGCAATGTCGTTCCCGTGATTGGCCGGGTTCGCCCCGGCGTTACCGATGGCCCGGGGACGCGGATGGAACTAATATTGGGATGAATCTGGAGTAGATTGCGGCGTGCGATAGCGAGGGGTTTTTCCTCGGATGACTGCCTATTATCAGACGAAGAGGACTCCAAGGAGGACCCAGAAGGCGAAAAGATTCGCGAAGGTTTTGATGTAGACATATCGATGGTTGGTTCCTGCTTCGGTCGTCGGAGCTTTTTCCAAATTTCTAGAACGGCCTTTTAGTTGTTGTGTAGGTCGATTGTGCTGTAGGCAGCGCTACCAAGGATGCTTTTCTGCCGGGATTTAAATGGCAAAACGTGTCACTCTCCGCAAGCCAAATTTATGACTTTGGAACAGATGGCTCGGTAGCAATGGAGCAACTGCCATCTCGCGGCGATTATCAATATTCCTCGCAATGGCTTTCATTCTCCAATATAATCCAGGTAAAAGAAGACTTTTGTATACCTAGGTAAGAAAGCATCATCTCCAGATAGCAAGATAAAGTACAGCTGCACTTCCAGGTTACCAACATATTCTCACTACTGTAAACATCACATCTCACAATACATTTGTCATCTTAGGTTCCATTTGTATCCCATTTCAATCTCTTTATGGAAGACATGAATGGACTGTTGCCTTCCAAGTTGTCTTGGATAAAAGAGGAGACCTCTCTTTCTTGCAGAACTTAGGTCCTGCAGAGGTAAGATGAATGTCAAGATACCACCAACTGGCGGACCTGTTAGAACACATTGTTCATACACAGAGACCATTTTACCTAGGTAATTCGGTATCTTTAGAGCCAAATATCCCGTTATACACACTACTCAGGGCAAATAACAATGGTAATCTGCATTACTCTCAATATGTAGACTTGAAAAGGAAAAATGCCTGGAAGTCCGGAAGCAGCTGGCATGACTACAGGATGGAAGCAAAGGAATGTAACTTTCAAGAACTAGGCACAAGGTAATTTTTTCAGAACATTATGACCATGCCAAACAGGTCTCCAACACAGGGAGCTTTGAGCGCTCGTGTACCACCAGTGTTCACAATTCAAAGAGCAATTCTAAGTGCTAGATCAATGATCATTCTCTACGGTAGGTAGCTTTCCATCTCTGCCTACCTACCAGGTCTTCACACTAGCAGGGGCTGCCCTGGACTCGCGATCGGAAAGTTGTTTCATTCCCATGTTGGTTGTTGGAGAGAAGTGATATAATTGGAGAGAAGTAAGGTGGTTCGAAAAGAGTAAGAAAAGGACCTCTGATTCTCTGAACGAAAAATAAATACACGAGGATATCTGATGGAGGCTGGAAGTGGCGGGAAAATGGGAAATTATATCTGTGCAGAGAAGTCCGCTGGTTGACTGGGAGCTGATTGCTTGACTTGGGATGACAGACTTCAGATGACATATATGGGTGGCTCCATGAGTCAACCCTTACAATAGGCAGAAATCTTGCTGAGTATACCCACCTCCAGACTCACACGCCTTGAGTTGCTCCCCGTGGATGGTTTGGCTTGGTCAGGTCTTTGCCGCTCTTGGTACCTTGATTATCTCAGATATGAAGGAGAAACAAGACAAATTTGAGACTATTAATGAAAGATACAGATTTCAAGAAGAGCGAGCAACTAGAGTGTGTTAATCTGGAAAGAGGCCAAGGTCCTCTCACACAGCCTTGTGAGAAGAGCTGGACAGCGGACTCACACTTGAACTACACAATCACGTATGGTACTCTGTTTGATAGCAGCTGCAATAAACATAAACAGCCGTCAACGTCATTCACCCAGCCCTTTGCCTCACCTAGCCTAGGTACTATTTTAATTTGGTAAGATTTTTCAAGAGAAACATGATCGATATTTTTTACCCACTTTTAATGTGTGTGTGAAGCAATGTGCCACACCAGATGAATATCATGCGTAAACAATACCCAAGCCCACACAAAGATTTTGTGTATGAGTTGTATGCTTCACCTTATGTTGTGACACTAACATCATTCTCATCACTGAAGACCGGAACTTCACATGCGGCAAATAAACAATCCTACTAACTCTGTCGGGATGACAAAGGTTACCCAAATGACAAATCTGACACCCGAGATACCAATTGGTTAAGGGCTTGCCGGCCGATGCAAGGGATGTGTCTCAATCGGTCATGTGCTAGGTACCTATTTGACTGGATTCATGAGCTCAGAGCCAACTAGATATCACCAAAAAACAATACTATTGTTGCTGGCTGGACTATCTGATTGAAGCAATTAATGCCAGCCTATATGAGCTTTCCATGACCATCAAATGTTGTCCTACGATCAGCATAAACTCATCTCTTGTGCTCCGAACACGGCATTTTTGACCCATCATTTTGAGAGATTCCGACATTTTCCAAATGATTGGCGATGACGGGAAAGATCGGCTGCATGTTGCTGCCGCCATCAGGGGGCTGGGTATCCGTTCCGAAATTGAGGGTGTTGAGTGCCATGGTCTGTACTGAACACTTACACCACCGGCATGTCAACCACTCAATTCCATTGAGAACATCCTCATGTAGGGTGATGTATCCAAGATAAGGTCTGGGCCTAGAACAGTTGTCGTTCCAAACAACATCGAACATATGACAGGGGCATGTCTTGGCAAAGCACATTCTGGCTTCCGACTGGTTGAAGATGATGTCGACTGGGAAAGGCGGCCGTTTCCGGACAGTGTCAATGACAGCAGTGACGTGCCTTGAAAGGGTACCAAAACTGGCAACAACTAGCACATGGCCATCTTACAAGTCAGCTCTCCTTTCAGGAGGAAAAGGATCGACAACGCCAAGATGCTGTTGGAATGCAAACCACCGAGCTGGAGAGACACGAAACATGGCATGGCAGTTTGCTGGGCCCAAGTGTCGGGGCCATACCTGACCAGTCCGAGTTGCTCGCTGACCACCTTTATAAATGCCCTTTCGCATAAAAGAAGAATGCTGATGGCACCATTGCCCTTCACTACACAGACAGAACAATCGGACTGATTGTCGGTTGAGAAACAGTCCGCTGCGGGCTGGCTGGCGCCCCGTCGTCTGGTAGCGCAGGCTGCCAGAGTCCAGAAAATGGACGGAAGCTTCCCCAGCTTCTTTCCCCGCAAACATCTTCGCATCCAAACCCCCGGCATCACTCGCTCCCTCTGACTGCCGTATGCCAAGTAACACCACGCCCTTGGCGGTTCCTTGGCGGTTTTTCTTAGCCAGAACCCGACTTCTTGGTCCAAAGACAACTCGGTACGACATTGCAGCGGAAAAGCGAAGGGGGCCTGCGGAGGGCTGACAACCTGTAAGATACCCCTACACCCCGTACCGTGCGGTTGGACCTCTGGGATCGTCCCGGCCACGGGTGATACCAGCCCGTCCAGACTCAGCCCAAACTTCGTTCCTCCGATGGCACCAAAAGGGCACCGATCCACGACCACTTAAAGAAGCCAGCCCCCACTTGGTCCACGCCAAACTGATAACAGACCAAAGTCAACCTTGTGTTCCTTCGAACCATCCAAATTCTACCATCCCATCCCGATCTCCCCTTCCCCTAACAGCCATAAGAACTGCTCGACAAGCATTAGACGTTGGATCAGACCAGCAGACCATAGATACATGACCTGACCCTCAATGTACCCACGACAACCCAAGTTCCTCCACGAAAAACCTCCATAACACTACCTTTCATCCCAGCATCCGGCGCCATTTACACTTCAAGCAACAGACATCATGACATCAGACGCGGCGAACATTGCTGTCAGAGAGCGGAGACGTCAGTCGGCCCCAGCGGACTTGGAGCGACGCAACATCATGAAAGCCCTGACTGCCGCCGAACACTCTCGACGCCAGTTCATCCTTAACTATGCAGCAAGTAAAGACACTTCGCTGCTGATGCCGGGAAAGAAGTCAGATGTCGTCAAGCTATCGGAGCAGTGGGTGGTTGGATGGCTTCACCAGAACAACCTTAACCCCGTCAGCAGTGAATTTTTCAAGTACACTGTTGACACCCACCTCTGGTCCACCTACGGTATGTCCTATGTTACCCCTATTTACTCTACACCGCTCCTGACACAACTAACCGCTCTATCCAGTCGGAAACGCGGTGGAATTCCCGTTCTCCTTTATGCTCCCAGTTGACGACTCCACTGCCACCAGCCCCGTCAGTCGGCGTGAGTCCGATAGCACCCAGGTTCGTTCCCTCAGCGAGGTGGACTCCTTGGAGAAGGCCCAGACCAAGGAGAGCACACAGAGCGAAAAACAAACCTCATCCCAGCGCAAGGCGGACACGCGGCAGCTCCCCGTGCTCTCAGCTCAAACAGCCGCCAAGCAGTGGTCGTCCATGAGGAAACGGCAGTCGCCAACAGTGAGAGAGGTGCGGGCAGGAGAGGAGGACAAAAAACGGAGCTTTTCGTTGACGAGTATTGACGACCTCAAAATGACCAAGGCGAGCCCCACGAAAGTGCCTCTGTTTACGCGGTTGGGACGCTCATGGTCACGACGGATGTCTTCTACTTGACATGCTTGAGCAAACAGTTCTAGTGTGACCGACGTAGCATGCTGGAATGCATGCTGTCGTCTCACCGCCACTGCGTCGGTTGAGGTTCTGGGAGTGGAACCTGGATCTCGATCCAGCGGCCTAGCCATCGGTGGATGTTTTTGGAGTGGCAAAAGCCTGTTGTCTCTCCAACGGAACCCGGCAGACAACGTCTTCGTTCTCGACTGGAAGTGGTTGGGACCCACGGGAAGGGACATTATAGATTTGCTTGGCTTTTGCTTGGTATTGGGGAGTGTTTTCGGCGGTTGTTCTTGGCTGGAACACAAGCGTTTTTCAGGGGGGGATGCCGGATGGGACGGCGGTGAGTGGGGGTTACCGGAGCTGTGGAAGGTCCTTCAGCGGCTCATGTTCTTAGTGAAAATCCTTCCTGCTTTAAATATGAATACGTGGGCGGAACTTTGTATAGTTATGAATGATGCTATGGAATTCGAAGGTTAGCATAAGCACCTAAGTACAGATGGAAACATAAGACTGCAGCCTTGCCACGACCTTGCTGGTAGTCTTCACTGCAGTCATGTCACAAACCCTAGCCTGATTTTGTACTGGATATCTTGTACAATGTCAGACTTGGCCATATGAGTCTGATGTAGGTAGAAGTCTCACTCACCGTCTGCAATACAGAAGGCGACAAGTTTAATTCTCAAGGGATTTCAAATCACAATTCAAAGGGCAATGTTCGACTGCCAAGTTGCAAGTCAATCTCTTTCTTTCACATCGCCCCGCCAAGGTCCGTTGATGCCAAACCGGTGACCACTCACAGTGTATTTCCAGTACATCCACGAGATTAACTATCAGCAAGTACCGTTGCCTTTGTTCGAAATTTGTTTGGTCTGCTACGTAACACACCAGCAGTTGTCCATTGTACCAGTATGAGCCAGATTTTACGCCGTCGAGCAAAGTATGCCCCCAACACCTGACAAGGTTTGGCTCGACTTCCGCCTCACAACCTCTGAACCCATGCCCTCAGTGTTACCAACCCCGACAAATCACTGCCCACCATCCTATTTAATCTTTTTCTCAATAACCTCCAGACCTGCCATTAATATCCAACCCACCCTTAAAAAATCTTGCTGATTCTAATTTCTTCCCCAAAACAATCACACAACAGTCGTCGACGTCAAACGTTATCAACATGTCATCGCAACCTTCTAGCGAACGATGCTCGCGAGGCACCAAACTTCACATCCGAATTCACAATCCTCCAGAACCATTCCGCCGCTCTTACTTTTCCCAACGCCCAGAACCATTTTTTGCACAGAGGAACAAAATCAGATTTGCGCTCAACAACCCACCGGCCGAAACCACGGCTTGGGAGAATATTCCCGAAGGCGATCGAGACGAATGAACCATCATTATGGACAGCGATGTCCATCAGAGAGAGGGCGGAGGCCCTACCGTTGTGCCATGCTATTTGACGACGACCCCTCGCAACGCTTCATGGCCAAGATTTACGATAACATCGACTATCCTTTGTTGAAGGCATTCGACTGTACAAACGTAGAGATGGACTGCGTGCCACGCGCGGGTCTGGGCTATGCGCTGGGGGCTCGTTCCTGCCCCATTTCGTGGGCGCACGCATGAGGGAGGGATATTCTCGTGTTACCCCGGATTACCATGGATCTTGGACGTTCTCGATTGAAACGCCACATGGCTGGGCACGTTGTGGACAAAAGAGTTGGCACTACAAAGCACTGAAGCAGGCTTCGAAAAATCACTAATAAGCCTTGAAATATATGTAATAGGCCTTTCAAAAATAGACAAGAGGCCTTAAATGATAGTCCATAGGGCTTAAAAGATCGTTAATGGGCCTTAAAAGATCGTTAAGAGGCCTTGAAAGATAGTCAGGAGGCCTTAAGATATTAGTAGGCTTCGAAAGATAGTGAATACGCCCGACCTTTTTTTTAAAGATGTGTAGGTTGATAATGATTACACATTTCACCCACTTCAGGTGCAGTACTAGGTATTTTGTCCACGACGTGCTGGGTCATGATGGAATATTAATGTTCCTCACTAACTTCGAAGCTGCTTATCTCGAGGTTGATCTCCTCGCTGTGCATTCACAAGAACCATCCCATTACGGCAACACCCCCAACAACAGCAGCAACCTCCTTCACCAGCCCCGTCTCCCAGGCCCTCGCCCCACCGGCCGTGGATGTCCAGTCCGTCATCGTGGCCGGATTAATCACCCCATACGCCACCGCAAAGGCAGTCTTGCACTCTTCCATTCCCGTAATCGCAAACGCAAGGGCATGTGCTGCTTGACTTTCATCGACGCCACCGCATTGCCCAGCAAACTCGGTGACCACGCTGTTGTGTTCCTTAATCCAAGACGTCAACTCCTTATCATAAGCAACCAGCTCGTCGCTGGTGACACCCGTTGGTACCGCATCGCGGATCACTGTCTGGAGTTCCATCACAACGGAGCAGGGCTTGGAGAACTTGTTGGGGTCCGTGATCGTTGTCGAGCTTATCACTCGCATGTACATTTCAGCCGAGGAGATCAACTCGGTGATGCGTGGGTGGACGGATAGGAATCCTTCGTCGAGTAGGGCCGAAATGTAAAACGCCTCGACGCGGGGCGGCTCCGTGGGGAAACTGCCGGAGAGGGAGGAAAAGGTCGAGGCGCACGCTATTGCTTCGACGTTGGTTTCGGTGGGGATTGTTACCGTGTCTGAGGTCTGCACTGGGATCAGAAAGTGCTGCCGTGGGAGGAGCACCGGATCATGAGTGGCAAGCACGCTGAGAGAAAAGGACAGGAGGAAGAGGAGTGTGAAGTGGCCCATTTTCTCGGTTGGATGTCTGAATTGCAAGAAGTTGCCGCTGAAGGTGTTTAGCAATTACACGCGCGGTGCGTGTGTTGTTGGATGCAAGGTTGACTCGATCCAATCGCAGGCAGTCTCAAGTCCCATTCACATCAAGAGGAAGGACAAAGGTGACGACGATGGGCGACTTCCATTGTGTGGGTCACCAAAACAAGAAGGGCTCCACGGCGCAATTTCCCTGCCATACCCCTGATTACCAGGGTGGTGTTGGCTGCGCCAGCGGGCCGTTGCATTCCCGTCTGGCAACACCACACCCAAATATTTAGACGTTATCCGTTTTGTATATAGTATGCAGAGTTCTTTGAACTCATACCCAGAGCTACACAGCTTAGAGCAACCCTCCCGCAACCGCTCCACCAACAGCAACAACCCCCATCATAACCCCTCCCCACCCCGTCATCTGCACCACCCCCGCCGACGAAGTCGTTGTGCTCACCTGATCGATGCTTGCAGGTGTATTCCCCCCAGTCGTCGTCTCCTCCGCCTCTTCACCCGTTGTCGTCGCCAAAATCGTCTCACTCGCCGTAGGATCCGTCGCCCTTGTCCGAGCAGCAACACCCAACCAGTCACTCATCGCCGTCTTGCACCCCGCCTCGTCGGTAACAATTAACGCATAAAAGTTCGCGCCCCATCTCTTGTTAGGCTCCCCATCAAACCCTGAAGGACTGTCCCCAAACTCATTACACTTCGTTGCCCACTCCAACGCTTCCTCCTTGATGTTAGCTACCCAGCTGTTCCAGCTCGAGGTAAAAGCGGAGAACTGAGAGGCGAGCGACGGAGCAGCGGTGGCGCCCATGGTGTTCCGCGCGTCCCAGACGCGTTTGCATTGGGAGTCGATGCGGTCGTGATCCCAGTACCTATTTCGAGGATCCTGGAGCTCGGGGGCATTGTCGAAGAAGGCTTCGACCTGCCGGGCGGGCGAAGGGCGCAGGCGCTGGTAGGCGTTTAGTTGGGAGGTGCAGAGGGAGTAGAGCGAATCTTCGGAGGCTTGGGCCGGGGAAGAGGTGGCGGTTGGGTGGGGAGGTGGAGTGACGGTTTGGGCGAGGGTGGTGCCGGCGAGGGCGGCAATGGTAAGGATCGTTTGGGGTATCATCTTGGGTGATGAAAATGGAAGCCCAAAAGAATTGGAATATCGGAGGGAAAAGTAGGCGCTTTTGAAGCCGAATGTCGGTGCCGGGTTCCGAGGTGAAATCATGCCTAGAGGGCTGCTTTGATCACCAATGACACCCTGCGGTCTTGTGTTGGGACTTGTGTGTTCAGGGGTAATGCTTGGCGAAGATCTGAACCTAACCTTGCATGATCCATCAGGGGCCATCATTAGGATCACAAGGCTTCTTTTGACTTTAATCTTGGCATGCTCGTAAACAAGAGATGTCAAAGAGTGAAGTTGAATCGAGAACTTCTAATCGACCCAGTAAAACAGGTTGTTGATGGCAGCCCAAGCACCACTGTTGGCCTTGCTCCTGCCGCGAATGTCCTTGTTGGTGATGAAGATGACGAGACAGGTGGAGTAGTCATCAATGGCGGAGATCAGGTAGCCGCCGTTGCCGGGCTTGGCTGTAGGGCTGATGGATGCAGGGGCGGCAGTAGCGGTGGCTGTACATGGCGGTCTGGATGAAGCCAGAGTTCTGGATGCCGATGGCTTGAAGATGTTGTACTAGGTAGTCGTCGAGATTAGATGCAAACAGGGAATGCCTGGTGAGAAATCGGGAGTCAGTTCATCGAATCACGGAGAACATAATCGCGACATGACTTCGTATTATAGTATGTATACCGTAGATCGCAAGACAGACTATCATGTGTTGACCAAAGTAGCAAGTCGCAAAAAGATGACCGCTCGAGGTCTCAGAGTCCAACGACCGCGGCGATGATGCCGGCAACGGCCACCATCGGACCAGCAGTCTCCATTCCCTTCCAAGCCCCAGCAGTAGATGTAGATGTTGATGTGTTCGCAGTAAGATCTCCCGTCTGTGTTGCTGTCTCGTCCTGGCCGCCGGAATTCCCATGAGTCTTGGTCGCGCCAGTAGCAGCAGCGGCATTCTGATTGACAGTAGTCAGCTCCTTCCAAATGCTCCTAGCGGTCCTGCACTCTTCATAGTTGGATGCAACCATGCTCATCAGATAGCCAGCCGCATGTCCGTTGATGGTTCCGCAATGCGTCGCAAGACTGTGTACAGTGCTAGACCACTTGTCGCGCGCGCTCGAGCGTTGCGCCTCCCAACTCGTCATGACCTTCAGCATCGCGGAATCGGTGGGCCTGATACTGGCGTACGGACCATATTCCAGGCCGCAAAGCATGTCTGCTTCTTCATCCGAGCCCAAGCCAAGGTCGGAGGGGCTGATGGTGCGAATTGCGCTGACAATCTCGGCGGCTGTCTCCATATATTCTCCGAGTTTGGCGGGGGGCGTGATTTCGGGAGCAATGGACGAGGCAAGGGCCTCAAATTTCTCGATCGCGCATTCGGGGTCTGTTGAAGTGGGCGAAGCATCATCCTGACGCGGTGCTACACCAGCGAGGGCGAGCGATGCGCTGGCGAGAAGAGTGAAGAGGGAGCGTGGGACAACCATTGTGTCAAGCAAATTTAAAGAGTGACTGTGGTGCTAAAGGAGTGTAATACTGAGTTTGTAACAGCTAGAAACGAGCGTGTGTTGGAGGTTAACAAAATCTGGGAGGGACGTCGAATTTAAAGCAGAACGAGTCGGTCGGATATAATATCACCAAACGCCGTCGCCGGGGTGGTACCCTATCGGATCCTCTTTTAATTTCGGGCCGCCTGATCCGTTTAGTCCTAGTGCTGTCTCGAAAACGGGACATTCCCTTGTTTTGATAGGCAGCACTGCAGACAGGAGTGTTTGCTCCAGAGTGCAGACCAACAAATGATGCTGAAATGCCTCCACCAGTCGTGGCTCCCCTTCCTCTTTGCATCATTAGTTAGTCTCAAGTGGCCTTCAGGTCTCTTTAATATTTCGATTTCATCACCACCATCCCCTCAACTGTGTTACCAATCTTATAGCACCAATAGATGCATATTAGTTATTACACGTGCATGTCAAAACACGGATCAGACCAGCCTCCTTTGCTGGTTGGCTACCGCCCTGCCCTTCTTTTCAGCCGGAAAGCCTCGATGAAGCCCCAACTCATAGGTTCGCCGTAGCCATAACACTCGGGAGGTGCAGCATCCAATTACAGACCGTCGCGGGGTACAGCGAACTCGTATATTCCCGATTCAACCATCCGGCACTTCAAGATGTTCTGCAGGGCTGGAGATAATCTAGAGAAGTCAAATACCGTACCCATGGCGCCCCCATTTCTCCAACCAGAAGCTGGTCATGCGCCGCCGAGATCGAGTTACACAAGATGAAGTTCGCCGTCATTTCGTTGGTCCTCTGGGCTGGCATCGCTTTAGCTGTCGACCCTGGCGTGCTCAGTGTCGAGAATCTCACCCAAGATCTTCTGCGAGTCGAGTCTGTGCGCGAGATCAAGAACATCCAACGGACATATGCCCAATTGGCGCAGCATGGCCGCTGGAAAGGAATGGCGAGTTTGTTTGCAGAGAATGGGATTCTTCGATGGGGCAAAGGGGCTGGAGACATTCTTTCTACAAGTGACGCCAGTTCTGTCACGGGGCGCCCGGCCATCGAAAACTGGCTGCAGCAAGAAGCTGGGGATATGGACGGGATCAATCCAGGGTCTCTCCATGTTTTCATGAGCGACATGCCGGTCATAACGCTTGCGGACGACGGCAACACTGCAAAAGGCCGGTGGACAGCACTGAGGAAGCTTGGCAACGGCAAAGGCGCGACTAGGATCGAGGGTGGGATTTTTGAGAACGAATATGTGTCCAGCGGGGGCAAATGGAAGATTTCCTTACTGCGGTACTACCCTCTCTACGCAGGTACCTACGAGAAAGGCTGGAAGAATCTGGGGCTAAACGGATCGCTCCCTGTTATTTCATACCACTACACCCTCGACCAGGCTGGCGTTACACTTCTCCACGCCGGAAGAACTGCAAGCCGCTCGAAGGAGGGCACTGGCACATTGAATCGTGGATCAACACCCGCCGCTAGCCTTTCCGTAGACGAGCTGGAATACCGGGTTGCCCATCTCAACGAAGAAGACGAGGTGCGAAATCTTGTTCATGGCATGGGGTATTATGTCGACAGGCGAATGTGGCCGGATGTTATCAGTCTTTTTACCTCGAACGGCACCATCACCGTCCAAAATAACACGTCACCGGCTGGACCTGCAGGCATCCAGTCTGTTCTAAACCGCATGGGTCCAGAAGGGCTGTCTCACGGCATTCTCAACGAACACCCAATCTTTGGCACTGTTGTCAACGTCAGTCCGGATCACAAGACTGCCGTCGCTCGAGGGCTAGAGATTGGCCTGATTGGTGATGATAATGCTCAGACCGGTCAATGGCAGTTTTGCGTTTTCCACCATAGCCTCGTCAAAGACCTGGATACCGGCACTTGGAAGATCCAAGACCTGAGATACCACCGCCTGCTCTTTGCCGATTATGCCGCCGGCTGGGGAGATGGGGGTATCTTGCCAGCCTCTTCGTTGGATCCGCCTCCTGTCCTACCCCCCTATTACCATTCAACTGAGAACCGACGGCCTGTACAATGGCGGCCATTCTACAAGCGATATCCGGCGTGGGAAGAACCAGAAGAGGAAACGCGAGACAGACTTGCCAACATCCACCGTCTGCTCTTGCGCTCTTCCGCCTATGACGAATCCGAAAACACCTCCGGCTCCTATGGCTTCTACATCGACGACATTCGCTGCTCAGACTTTGCCAAGTTGCACTCTGATCGAGGCCACAAGTTATCCCCCGGAATAGGATGGTATTACACCCCCGACGCGATCTCCCTCTCCTGTGCATCCCGCTACTACCGCCAAAACAGCACCACCTACAACCCCTCCATGTCCTCCCTTCGCTCCTCTGTACCCTTTCACTGGCGACTCCAGCCGGTGATTCTCGTATCTCGCGATGGCCGCTCTGCCACCCTCCGAACCCGCAACCTGCAGACAGGAACAAGCAGAACACAAGGGAGCAACGGCTGGATGGGGGGGATGTACCACGACCAACTCGTCTTGGAAAATGGCAAACGCAAGCTCTGGTCCATTACCATTGATGAGTTCTACTGGAACAGTCGAAACTGGACCGCCGGATGGGCCAACGTTGTCCCCCATGTGTCCAACGCAACCACTCCCAGACGATGGATGAGCAGGCGCCAGTCCAACGACCTCCCACCTGACGTCTCCCTGCGACACCCCGCACTGCTGGAGCGAGAAACTGGCTTCAACGGTGGCCCACCACCAACCGTCTCTTGGCCAGGCGTTCAAAAGATGTGGTGGGCCTACCGCAACCTCGTCACGGGAGCGATGCCATCGGATAGCTCGTACTGGGGACCGCCGGGCTGTGTTCCCTGCCGGGGGGCAAAGCCGGAGTGGGCACTGACGGCGAACGGGTACCAGGAACCGCCTTCGGGTCCAACAATCGTGACAGCAGATTGGCTTGAGGGTTCGGGCGTTGATATCGAGGTCACTGTCAAGGGAGGGCCAGAGGAGTCGGCCAAGGGTGGTTGGGTGCAGCTTGTGTTGGACTTCAATGGCGAGATTACCAAGTTTGGTGAGGAAGGGCCGGTTGGGGAGGATGGAAAGGTGGTCTTGCGGGTACGTGGCCCCGGGGCGTTTGGGACGACGGTGCCAATTCAGGTGTTCTACTTCGGTAATGAGAATTTGAAACCTGGGAAGGGGATCATGCGAGACAGGGAGTAGGAAGGGTGAATAGGGTGGGTAAATACCCAAACTGGGTAATCGCTATCCGTCAAGGTGCAATTTGGACCTCAAAAGACCAAAAACACTGTGACAAAGATCGCTTGCTAGAATGTGCAGACACCAATATCAGTGATCGACTGCTCTACCAAATATAACCCTAACCCTAACGGCACTTACCGAGTCCTAGCCCATACCACATAGCTCACCGCAACAGCCAAGGCGCAGGAAGCGACAGAGTAAAAGCAGACTTCCTGCCCAAAGTGGGACGGCTTCTCGCAGACCGTACTTCTCTGCAACGGAGCGGAGGCCAGCGGTGACCTGCTCGCGAAGACGCTGGCGACGATTATGTTGCTTGTCTAGTCAGTACAAGTCTCCATTCAACAAGCACGCGTTTCCGTTGCTTGTTACATCTTTTACTCCCGCTCCAGATAAACCCAAAAGAAGCACAAAAGGGTTGCCGGCAACTGACAATGAAACCGCTCGGTTCTCAAAGCTCGGATGAGAAAGCCCAACTTTCATAGTGCAGGTTTTATTCCACTTGATGAAGGGAGCAGCAAGCTCAGATGATCTACCAAGATTAAACACACCTAGAAGCCGCAAAGACTGCATAGAAAACAAAGAGTAAAGGAATAAACAAAAGCAAAGGAAGCCTTTTGTAAGCGAGGGAGAATAAATTATTCCTTAGCTGGAAGTAATCCATCCGAAGAAGCGGTGTAGTGGGTAGATAGACTCTATATTGTCCCCGCGAAGGCGTCTTAAGAAAGCGAAATTGTACGTACCATCGGACCCATCTCGATATCCTCTTCCCCAACGAGGGGGAGAGGTCGGCAAGGAGTCACATCGCGCGACGGGGCGAAAGCAGCGGCGGAGAAAGAATTGCTGGAGGCCATTTCTGTTGGGAGAGTGAACCGACCCCCAAGAGTAAGGATCCGAGGAATGGCGTCTTATGGAAGACGACACCACAGGAAGTTAGGTGCGAGGAATGCGTGCTACTTGCTATTGTATCAGCTGAACGATCCGAGCGAAGCCCAGTAGAACGAGAGTGTTGGTGCTTTTGTCAGATACTTACGACGTGATAGGGCAAAGGGTCAGGCGATATGTGTGGTTGGTCTGCCAGGGATGTCCTCGGGCGTGAAGTTGGTGGTTCCTTGAGCGAAGAGATCCGTGCTAGTGTTTCAGATGATACGTCGATAAAGGGTTGCGGAGCTCTGGGGACGTTATACAGAGGAGCTGTGGTATTCTTCGTAGTGTTAGCGACGTCCAGATGGAAAGGAAACAGGAGTTGAACATACTTACGGAGTGGCCTGGAAGGTTCTCAAGTGATGCTATTTAGTGAGCATGACGAGGAGATACATTGGACCAGATGTATGCGCGCACTTGAGACAACAGATGAAAAAATATGTAGATGGGATGTTGGAGTTTTTGTTGGTGCTGCTGGAAGGAAATGGTTAGGTTGGATGACCAGGAAATGGACCACATGTGGATCTGGTCCACCACCACCACACCAGCCACACAACCTTGTTGAGATTACCCCTGAATGCTCACACTGGCCACAACAAGACTAATATTGGGTCAATTTCTATGGGAGTTATATCAAAATGTAGCTCATTCACTGTCAGAGTCAGACATTGCATCTGCTTCTCGCTTGCGCCTGGTTTGAACCCGATGAGGTGCGCTGCGCCGCACAGGGTGGGCTAGCTCTGGCTGCTCCACATCCCCCTTGGCTACTACTTCTTCCTCCACCACCCTCCCTTCAATGCGGGCCTCTTCCTGTTTACAGAGCCTCACAAACTTGGAATTCGAGTCTTCTCTATTCAACTTGCGCCTTTTTCTTGCTTCCTGGGCCTTTTGGGCGTTCTGTTGGTGCCTTGCCGCATCAGCTTTGTGGGTGGATGCCTCAGATCTCAGTGTGAGTATAGTAATGGTGAGAGTCCTTGCCGCAAGCCGTTTTCCGGCCGGCGTATGGTTCTTGAGTAGGTCCCTGACCTTCTTGGCCACCTGGGAATTCCCCAAGGTATAGAAAGTAGGTATTTTTGAAGAGAGATCTAGCGGCACCACAGGGACTACTACCTGGCTTAAAGAGAGCGGTTTGCGCCTACGTATGGGCCATAATCCTGTCCCACGCCAACCGCCGGCAATATTCTCTTTCCTAAAACCCTACTTACGGGTAAGGTTATACTGCCGGACCAAATCGACTTGGCCGTTAGGCGTATAGTTAGTAAGGGCGTTATTTACAGCCATAAGCCCGGACCTGAGAGCGCGGACGGGGGAGCGGTAGCGAGCGTGCTGACCGGTATGGCACCCGTGACGGGGCGTGCCCGGGCGTTCGGAAGCGAGTGTCTCTGTGGGGTTTGATCGGGTAAAGCTGGCACGTTGTTGGCGATGACAAGATTTACAACTTTGAAGTATTGATGTGGGTAAGACAAGTCTATAAGTCTTCGTAAAATCTGAAAATTAAAATGATTGAGAGAGAAAAAGAACTCGGATCCTTGGACGAAGCATGGGGTTCTCCTTTTAACCTGGACAGGAAAGTAAGAATTTCGGGACCGCTCAATATACTTGCATTCACCGGGCTGGTGGCTGTAGGTAAAAAATGTCATTTCAGGACACGCCTTTGTCCGGGCTCCATGTAGCAACCAGGCTTGA
Organism: Podospora pseudocomata; assembly: GCF_035222375.1. Lineage (NCBI taxonomy): Eukaryota > Fungi > Ascomycota > Sordariomycetes > Sordariales > Podosporaceae > Podospora > Podospora pseudocomata. The sequence goes on along the minus strand of NW_026946364.1, from coordinate 373,759 downwards.
AGCTTTCAAACGTCTATTCTTGAGAGTGGGGGTGTCGATAAGCATGTGTTGAACAGCTAGCTGTCTAGATGTGGTAGAATACATGTGTCTACCAAAGGCATCATAACATGAATTCAGAGATCAGACACCACATATCACCTCTATCTACACCCTCAGCAGCAATCGTTGCTCCATCCTCTGGCAATTGCCAATTGAAAGGACCTATCAGCCTCAATTCCAGATGACAAATGATACCAAGTATCGGTGTTGGTTGACTCCCAGTAACATCATGGCACCTGCTCTCCAGTCACTAGAGTTGATCATCAGATGTTCCTAAAGAAAGCCGCATCATATCCATCAAAAGACCCGAGCACTCTTCAGGTGCTTCCAAAGAAAGCCTCGTCCTATCCAACATAGAAGCGAGAGACTCCAAAACTCCAGTTAATATTTTGAGCGCTTCACCAAGGCTCTCCTTCCTCTTGATCACGTTCTATTCAATTGTATTCATCATTAGGAAGAGAGAGTCTAAAGCCTCAGCACGTATTTTGACCGTGTTGTGTAGTGGGCGGAGTCTCGTCATACATGTATCTATCGTTAGAGGCCCACACTGGGCAGATGATTCAAAAGAACGCATCGTCGTAAGGGACGCAAGAATGAGAGACTTTTCAGACTCAACCCACATATTGTGGGCTCTCAAGAGTTTCTTCATCTCATCGGAATTCATGGTTATCTCGTCATCCCATAAAATAACAAACTTGCGTGGACGATATGTTCCCGCTATTACCCCAATTAGTAGCCAATCTACATCTATTGACAGGAAGAAGGTAGGTAGCTTACAACCCTGGCTGCCCTGACGTTGCTTCCATTTCTCACGCAAACAATGGCAAAAGTCGGGATGCCATGCAAACAGATATAGGCCCCTCGTTTGTGTGATTTCTCCGCTGGTACAGGAATTCGAACGCCTGTGTAGTCGATGAGCGTGCTCAGTTTGTACACGTAGGTAGATTTAAGAAACTGTGTGTAGATGGTAAGAAGAGTCCAGTCATCTCGACTGGAACATTTATCCCAGTCTCTTAGTTTACAGCCCCAGTTGATAGCGTGTTCTTCGTCCGAAAAGAATGAAATAAAGGGTGTGCTGTCTTTGCAGGCCCATGTAAACAGATTCCGAATTGCTTGCATAAATTCATCATCGGAACCCCATTTCTTGTACACGCTGGTGGTATCTTGAGCTTTCAATCCACTGGAGTCGTGAGTTGTTCGAGACGCTGGGTATTGGACCCGGTAGAGACAGCGTGGAAGCTGCCAAAGTTGACAGCGGTACTGGTCCATGATCTTTTGCTGTGCCGTACACAGTTTGAGGGACCGACTGGTTGTTGAAGGTAGCTATAGTATAGCAAGCGCCCAACATGATGCCCGACGCAGGTTTAAATGGAATATGGGACGGAATATCACGTGATTAGATGGGTATTAAACCAATGCAGCAGCTTTGGTTGTAATGATTCCGACATGCTGTCACACGTCAACAACCAACCGGTTACTCGTCAGCAAATTGCGACTTCAACTGCAAGCTGTGTGGCCGCGCACGCCGCCGCCGTCAAGGCCGAGCAGGCGGAAGTCGCTACCGGGCATGGCGGCGCCAATATAGTGGGTATAATATGGTATTCGAAACAGCAGAGGTGAAATAGGGCTTAGGTGTGGTTGTAGGAAGAATCGGAGCCATCTAGGAGCCCAAGCCGACAAGGCTGCGGGAGCTGAATTGAGAGCAGCACAGATGAGTTGGCAGCGGCTGAGACAAGCAGATGTAAACGAGAGCATAGAACTTTATTTATCTACCTATTCGGTCTTTTTCTGAACTTTTCTCGCTTTCACCCCAGCCGTCTTACCTCTGCCGACTTGAGTACCATGTTGCATCCACTGCATCTGCTCGGCAACCTGAGGTGCCATGGGAAGAAACTTAGTCATACGCACACTCCCAGATATTTAGGATGGCTAACCTCTATAATGTCAGCCATATGCGTTTAGGCTCGTAGTTTAACACCGTGGACTGTCTGTCACAACCTTGGACACGGGTGGACGCAGACTTAATAGACGGGCCAATAGGAGTAGAGTACTACGGTGGAAGAGGTCCCTGTAGGTAGCCAATCAGACGAGGACCGATGGACCGGTGCATAGAGGACGGTCCAACGGTCCATGAGAGTCATAGATCTATATATACGGAGGAACTAGATAGCTTGTAGATAGTTCCGCAGTATGCAATTATCACAGTTTGTATTCACAGCATCTTGTGGGTATATTGAGACATCATGTTGTGCACTGTTTAGCTGCACTGATCCATTATCTAGAAGTTCGCCTTCAACCGGTATCCCTTTCAAAGGTTCTGGACAGGGGATCGTCACACTGTCTCTACATGGTTCTTGAAATGGTTCAAGCGCTTAAATTCCAGTGCTTTCCCCCTGCACTTAGGCGGCTGAAAACGCGTTTTCTGGAAATCGTTGCTACTTTTCCGTTGGCTGCAAGAATATTACACCTATCCTCGGTCGGTGACTGGGAATAGTGGCTTTGCGGGAGGGCAGGGAGGCACAAATTGCAGTAGTATAATAGACAGTTGTTTAAAAGTTACATTGAAATGGCTGCATTTCCCATAGTAAATATCCTCTTTTCTGAGCTTCTTGACAATTCCGTGGCTGTAGATATGTTGAAATACAGCACTTATTTGTGGACTTTGTTTGTGTCTCCGAGTCCTCACAGCGAGCACCGTCAATGGCCCGGAGTCCCGGAACTACGGGTATTATGAAGAACCCGGAACTTCGGAGAACACGGACATCATCGATGGCCCGGAACCACGGAAACTGCGGCAGTGAAGAAATTGGAGGAAGCAAATACGAGGACTGGATGCTTATAACAGGCTTCTCTTGCAGCATATTCGAAATATTCTGCTTTTCTCTCTTGTTAAGTCAAGCTATTAGGTCAAGGTTAATATACTGGTTTTCCACACTCTCTTCCAAAGCATAGCCCTCTGTTATTAGGTGCCTACCATCTTATTCACAGGGCACAGTTCCCTATATCTTCCTCCTTACAGGGCACAGTCCCCTATGCCTGTCTTCCTTCAGTGGCATTGCACACCGTCGTACAGCGCAGTCCAAGGAACCCTAGAGTTCTCAGGTTGTTGCTTCCAGTTACTCAGCAGGATCTATTCAACTGGTCTGCCAGAGTTATAATTCTTAACACTATACGTAGCATCTTCCCTGCCGGCACTGTCTCAGGCGCTCCAATGATCAAGGCTATGGAGCTGATCTATGATTTGGAGAAGGAGAAGAGAGGCATCTATGCCGGTGCTGCTGGATGGTCTGCATATGATGCGGTCCGTTCTCTTGGAGAGAGCAAGGGTTTCAAGCTATATGAGGGTCAGATGAATACTTGCATTGCCATGCGGACCGTGCCCGTCAAGAAGGGTATTGCCTACCTTCAGGCTGGCGGCGGTATTGTCTTTGGCAGCGAAAAGACCGAGGAGTGGATGGAGACAATGAACAACTTGGCGGCCAACCTCAGGTGCATCGAGCTGGCTGAGAAGTACTATGGTGATGGTGCTGGCACAAAGTCGGTTCAGGAGATCATTGAGGATGAGAGGAGAAAGGAAAACGAGGTTTGTTCAAGCTTCGGACTACTAGCGCTGGGGCCTGAGCAATCACGTTGAATTAAGGAAAAAAGAAATTTATGGAGGTAGACAAAGAATGAAATCAATGACTACATCCCATGGCAAAGCAAATGTAAATCTCATCATCAAAATAGGTCACCCACCCACCCATTACCAAGGATGAACACCAGCATCCAAATCCAAAATCCCACTATCCTCCCACGCCTCCTTATCCCTCTTTCCCTCCAAAATCGCGACCAACGCCTTCGCCGGATCCTCCGCTGACCTCGCCCCTCCCTCAATCCTCATCTTCCTCCCCGTCTCCCCGGTCAAATTGGTGACACACCACCCCGGGTTGAAGCTCGTCACCTTACCCCCCCACTTCCGAAAATCATATCTATGACAAGCCGCTAGCATATTCAGCGCAGCCTTACTCATCTTGTATTCTGTCCCCGGCACATCCTTGTATGGGTACTCCGGGTCCAACCTCAACGTAATACTCCCCTGCTCAGAACTGACATAAATAACCCTCGCATTCGTCGACTTTTGGAGAAGCGGAGTCAGCTCATCGGTAACAACCTTGGCGCCAAAGACGTTGGTCTCAAAGGTGGTGCGGAGGTTCTTGAGGGTGTGGCAGGGGTGGGTGACGATGACGCCTGCGTTTTGGATCAGGACATCGAGACGGCCGAAGGTGGAGGCGAGGTAGGTTTTAGTTGATTCGATGGTGGGGAGGGAGGTGACGTCGATTTGGATGGGGGTGATGGAGGAGAGGAGTTGGTTGTTGTGGATGGATTGGATTTGTGCAAGGGCGGCGTTGCCTTTGTCGAGGGAGCGGGCGCCGAGGAGGAGGTGGTAGTTAGGAGAGGATTTGGAGAGGGCGATGATGGTTTCGAGACCGATGCCGCTGTTTGCACCTGGGGGGTTGTTAGTTGGTGTTTCAATATTGGGGATATTGGGAGAACTTACCAGTGACGAGGACGATGGTCTTGTCGGTGGACATATTGAGTAGACTGGTGGTGGTTGATAAGTTGTTGTTGAATTTGTTGTTGGTTGTTGAAGATGATGTTGCTTGCTGAAGATGATGATGATAGGACTTTCAAGTAACTCAACTCCTTGAGGAAACCAGTTGTTTTATACACAATATAGCCACAGCGTCACGGACTTGCTCTCTTTGTAGAAAGCAAGCCATCTTCTAAGACCGGCAATAGCGGTCTTAACCATGACTTCCGGCCAAGGCCATATTCTTCATCGACCGGCGACGAGATAATACATGACAGGCATCTAGCATGCGGAGATGGTATTTCCCCAGTCCTAAGTCCAGTTTAAGTGCAACACAAAAGCCGTGAGACAATGCAAAGGCTCACGGTGAATGCCAAGAAATATTCGGGTGGTTGGTGACTGCGTGCACATTCAGCTCGCAAAGTCCGCTAAAATCCGGGCCCCACAAAATCTACAAGCCTCATGATTAGCTGATTGGATAATCGTAGTCAGACACGCTACCATTACGCCAGCGGACCTTGAATGTTGGATGGAGAAAATGTTGGGCCTGTGGCTCTTTCACTGCGACAATCTGAGAGCTGTGAAACTGCAAATAGATGTCAATAAATGCATGAATGAAGGGACCATAAAGGGGCATATTTTTCGAGGTTCCAGGTTTGACCCTGGGCTGATCGTTTTTGCACCCTTCCCAGATGTTTCCTTTTCTTTCCTTCCCGGACTGCTGAGCCTGAGATTCTTATGCTCAATTTTCCAGCAGAAGTATAGATGACAACATCTGTAAATCTTCCGTAGTATAAGGTGCGTGATAAGCGAGTCAGCCAGACAAGTGTTAGCCACTTTATACTGTTAAACAACGATATGGGGTTCAACCTTGGTCAATTGGCTGCTTGTTTTTGAGAGAAAGGTCCAGGTGGCTGGCCTGAATCTCACTGCCAAGATATTAATTTCCTTAACAGTGGGGCTCCTTCACTAATTCAACATCTACCACCCCACCACATCTACTTCAATTGTTATTATTATTATTATTATTATTCCCACACCGTTCTACCCTTTCTTTTTAAGAGAGTGCGCTGGACCATTTGTTGCTATTTACATAGGAAAACCGTGCCATATATGTAGCGGTCTCAACGCAGTGTATTGCAACTAGCTAGGCCACGCTACGAGTACACTGAACTTGAAGGAGAAAGGAAAACAGAAAGAGTATAGCTTCATCAGGGCCGAGGATTGCCGAGGTCCATGCTAGACTCAGCCCGTTACAATGTAGGCCGTGTGAAAAACCTATATCAGAAAGTATAAGGAAAGATCACAATTGGATGTCTGTGCACGTTTTGTGCTGGACTTGGCTCATCACTGCGGCACAAACAAAGCTTACTCGAGGTGCAAACTTGGTCAATTCGTTGGTTGTCCTAGGGAAGGTATTATTCATTAACAGTCGACCTCTCGCTGACCGGGGAGTCAAAGTCCTGCTAGCTGTTGAACTGTGTGGGTCACGCTTTGTAGCAGTCACCTGTTTCCTCCTGTTGAAACCAACAGCCACATATCCATAGTATCACAGGTTGAAGCGCTTACAATTGGAGCTTGAGAAGCTTCAGGGCGGGTAATGTGTTGATTAACCTGCAGATGTTCGATGTTCCGTTCAAAGTTTGGTCGAGGCACGCCCAAACCCTGTTCTGCCAGTCTCATGATACCCCTGAAATTACCGCCCTGACCACCCTAGTAACTCAACAGAACTAGCCAGTGTAGATAGTTCCGCAGTCTGCAATTCACATCGTGAGTTCTTAGGACCAAGCACTTACGAGAGATAAGTGGTGATCTTTGTTGTGTACCTTATGGCAATACCGAACCGTTATTTAGAAGTAGCCTTTAACCTAGTATCCCTTTTAGAAGTTTTGATTAGGGGTTCGTTACATTTGCCTCTCCAGACTCATCGACTTCTTATACGTTTAATAAGACGGCGACACTTACTGCGTAGTAACGAAGAGCCCATACCCAAAAGAGCCACTAGGGGAACACCAGTAAGATATTAAACGACTAATTATATCCCTATAATAGTTCAATACCTTAACTAAAAAGTGCAAGACCTCGGTTTCATACTAACCTACTACTTCGAAATCTCTGTACTAAACTAGCCGGACTGTATAATAACGCTACGCCTCCTTCGAACTACTGCCGAGGCTATTGCCACTGCTATACTATGATATTGCTACCTACACAGGAAGATATATGTTATCTTTTGATATCGGATTGAATGTGTAAAGAATTATTTGGTCTATAAATATACTCCGTCCCCCATACCCCTTCGGTGGTAAATAAGAAAAAAAAAGATGAAGATCGAAATATTAAATATCTCGAGAGAATAAAAACGTCAGCGCATCGACGATCGTCGTTAGGTGTTTTAGGTATACTTGTGGCCTATCCTTTCCGACGCTCTCAGGCCAGAGCCTGCAGGTGGGCTACCGTAAGCCAGCCCGGCCAAGACTGGAACCGGGTCCGCTCTCCAGACTCCTTGCTGTCATTAGTGGCCTAATCACACTGGACTACAGAAGAAGAGAAACTCGCACGGAAGATCAACTGGGTCGTAAGCTTTACCGGGATCGGCTACCGCAACTGGACCGCAGAAATAGATCTTGCAGCCTGCTAAGATATGTTGTCGGCAGGCCAGTTGATCAGACCCTTCCGGGTAAGTGGAAGCAATAACCCAAGGCTCTTGAGTTCTTTGAACTGCGAGGTACGGCTTTGTGTTGTGGCACCGAAGGAAGGTAAGTATAGGGAACTATGCCCTGCAAGCTAGTGTGGTAAACCAGTATATGATACCTTGACTTGTTGGCTTTGACTTGAAATTGAGCTTGACTTGACTTGAGTTGAACTTGAACTTGAACTTGGGCTTCGGAAAGGAAAGAAAAGACCATTCCAAATACACTAGAACGGGAGCATTTTATGGGCATTCAAGACCTCGTTTTCCTCCTTATCGCTCCCCACAACCTCCATCCTTCAGTGACCTCACAGTGGTTCGTCTTGCTTATAAGTCCTATGGCGTGCCCCGATTTCATTGTTGCCAGTGGTCGAGAACGCAGTGGCTGCCATGGTCCCAGGCTGTTGAGAACGCCGTAGTTGCTGAGGACTCCAAGACGATGAGAGCCCTGTGGCTCCCTGCGACCGTTCCCTCGACCAGAAAGAACATTTAAGGGTCGAAGTCGAAGGTTACATTCAGGCACAAGATGCCGGGTTGCCGGAGGATGAGTTTGTCTGCTTGGCATAGCCAGTTATGGTTAGAGGAAGGGGCTGGCCTCTTGGCAGGGCAGAAGATGTTAATAGGTTCTTAACTATTCTCTCCCTCGTCCTGGAAAAGCGCGAAGGTCAGTCGCGGTTTATTCAAACTCGTGCCTTCAAAAACACAACCAAATATGGCGGCTGTACCCAGTGTCACAACAAATTTTCGCCCAGACCCGACATGCTTTGCGCCGTCGAACCTATGGCTTGAGAATTCGTATGCGTGCAATACCTTCTACACGCCATTCTCATCGCGACCGACCGAGATCGTCACTCTCCCCGACTGCCATGTCACGCGACTAGGCCGCCCAGCGAACTGGGATGATCTATGCTACCAGGAGAACTGGATCACCACTGGCAGCACCATTGCCAGCGAGACCGCATATAGTGCCTGCCCGGAGGGCATGACGGGCGCAACGACGAGGACAGAAATCTACCAAGGCATCACGTGCGAAGTAACGGCCTGCTGCCCTACGTGAGTATACACGACTTCCTGCTGGCGCGGCGATAGCTGACTGAGATGCAGCGCCTATGACTTTACCCCAGCCAACATCAACCCGACCGCCATCCCCAGTGTCATTGACGGTACTACTTACCCCGTGACACATCGGACCTTGAATGTCCTTTGCAAGGCCGCTTCTGTCAAGGATCTCTCGGGCCAGAAGGTGACCTTGACCGTTTCAACCTCCTCTACAACCACCACCACCGAGGTGGCATGGGACTACGACAATGACTTCATCCTCGTGACCCCTGCCATGATCCAAAAGTACCTCTACACGGGCAGGCCTGGCACGACGTCGACGTGCTTCGGCGACAGTCACTGTGTAATGAACAGCAACCCGATCGAACCGCGCCCGACGCGCGCCCCGGTCGGCACGTACATCCCGCCTCCCTCGTCAGCCGTCACGCAGTTCACGCCCGCCGCCTCCTGTCTCGCAGAGTCCAACGTGTGGCTGGTTTCAGGCCGATGCTCCCTCACCAGAGAGCCCAGAGTGCCCCCCTGGCTGCAGTGCACGCACACGGTTGCCGGCGACCCGGATTTCACCAAGGCGGCGTGCTACCCGGGCCCGTCCACCGTGGTCAGCGGGACACCCGCCTACTACACTGCCTGCCCCGTCGGGTACACGACGGCAAATTCAACGTCGTACCGCCCGTTCAACGACAAGACCTTCAGCTACGAGGTCGAGGCGTCCCAGGTGACGTGCTGCCCGTCGGCCTTTGGCGACGTCTCCTTTACCCATACGTCGCCCGGGTGGACGTACACGACGGTATACGACGGGACGACACACACGGTGAGCAGCGCGACACTGCCACCGTTCTGCGCCGCGTCGCGCGTCGCGCAGTTCAGCGGCCAGACTCTGACCATGGGGCTGTACAGCAATGCGGCTGAGGGGGGGTCGGACGGCAGGACGTACGACGGCGCCTCGACGGCCGTCTGGGACCCGGCGCACAACACGATCTACGCGGCGGCGCAGACTTTCTCGTGGACCGTCTTCCACAAGACGCATACCTGCTTTGAGTGGAAGGACTGCAAGGATTATTTTACGTATTCGTATGGGAATACCATGGGGCCCGGCATCTCAGTGGCGACTTCGGAAGTAGGGGCCGACAACCCGAGCGAGACGTCGTCTTCGTCGACGGCGGGGGCGGCGGCGGTGGTGAGACGTGACGGGCGGGCTGGGCTGTCGGTCGTGATGGTTGTGGTGACGGTTGTATATATTACTGTTGGGGGGTTTGTTTGATGCCCCGATTTCTGGGGTATTTGTCTATGTCTGTGTCGATACTAGTAGATTTGTTCGTCACATGCCGAAATACCGAAGTCTTGTACAAACATGTCAGTGTATATGCTTCGAGCCATGAGGGAGGTGGACAAATCAGTCCGTTATCGGATCGGCTTAGATGTTGATTATATCTCTCGGCTCTTATCACCATGGCCGAGGTAGTTGGCTTGGTCGTTGCGGCAGACTCTCCCGCCAAAACTTGTTCGACCGTTTACAAACCCGCAGAACTGATGATTGAATTCAGCACCGAGGCTCCGGAAGTAGTGGAGGAAGAGATTATAAGCTACCGTCTGCTGTTGAAGACATGCTTCACTGCAATCCAGTCCGTCCGTATCTCTCTTAAGGAACGATGGCCACGAGATGAGTCTTCTTGCACTGCCGCTATAAACTTAGGTAACGTATATTATAAGCGAGTCGTACATATAAGCGAGTCGTACAGTCTCCACCACCCTACAACAACTATCCTCAATTGCAACATAACAACACTAGAAATCAACTCTAATTACATCAGAAACAGCCGAATCAGACGATTCTACAGCCTCCTGGCAAGTACGTGCATTATGGCCAGGCTTGCCGCATACAACACAGCATTGAACCTTTGTACGAGCACCCCCTACACCACTACCATCCAGCTGCGTTTCTTCCACTGCCTCCCCACCCACGGCCTTCTGGTCTAGTAGATCGTGTGCATCCTGCACAGTAAGTGATCCCAAGCCGCACACGTGTTTTTGGCTCTCCTGCGCTTGCTTAGTGCCTCGTTGGCAAGGTGGTACTGCGCGGCCAAGATGATAAAAAGGAGGGATGGCCCAACCGAGGGCATTAACTCCCTGGATTACCGTTGCCCATTCGCGGTTACCAGGCTGGGCTAGTTTCGCCTTACTAAGGCCGTCCGAGGTCGTAACTACCATGCCCGCGAAGATAATACCCATCATAAACCCAGTCTCGTCGAAGTTGTAGATATCGTCATCTACAATACCGTACTTAGCCTTAGTGTTCCGTACGAGCGCAAACCACTCGGCAATGACCTTTGGATCCTCACACTTAGCCCTCTGGTAGTCGTATCTACGCTTAAAACGCGTACGGAGCTGTGGCTGGCGTTTGACGAAGTTATGTGCCCAGAGCTTGCCAACGGGGGGTGCGTCGCGTACGCGTAGCAGTTGGTTGGCCATATCATCTACACTACGCAATCTTGGTGGAAAAGCTCGCGTACATAGCTCAATAATATATCGGACAATAGCTTCCTCTTCCGATTGAGTCAGCTTTTTTCGAATTGGGTGTTATATCGCGTCGTGCAGGCCGGCCGGCGCGTCGGTTAGAGAGAGTCATAGCTGGTACGTTGTAGAGCTTAGCTGCAGCTCGGAGGCTTAATTTTTCATTGATTCGAAGAGCCTCAAGGGCTAAGAGTATCCTGGCTTCCTTTGAAGTAGGAGGCATATTGGGTTGTGGAAAAAATTGATGTTAGGTGTAAGGAGGGCGCGTCGTGGTGGAGACTGTACTGTTACAACCTGCACCAGAAATGGATACAGACTGCAAGGCAGTACGCCAGAGGTGAATATGACAGGATAATCGAAGGTTGTGGCAAGCGTCTCAGACACGGGTTCACTGTCAACAACAGGTTGTTCTAACAAAGAGCTACTGAGAGTAGATTGTAGACAAATGAACTTGAATTGCTTGCATGAGGAATCAGATTCCTCGATACGGGGAGCGCCCGGCGCTCCCCCCTATTTATGTCAAGCTGTCTACATATATTTCTGAAGTATCTTTGTACCTTGCTCAGTGTGCTCAGTGGTCTTGGCCACTGATCAGACTGAGCAACTCCTGATTGGTTGCACGGGGGCTTGTGGGTCTTTCCATCCCTGGCCCAATGATTGGCTGAGGTGCCCAGCACCTCGGGTACCACCCAGTGGTTCCTGTATAGGGGTATTACGCTTGGGACGTAACACTAGGCCACTCTACGAGCACACTGAACTTGAAGAAGAAAAGGAAAAGAGAAAGAGAAGGTTTGACAATATGAGCCTCTGATATAGCTGGGCGTGATGGACAGTGCGCGGTGATAGAAGGTTCTGGAGTAGTGATCTGTGCGTTCTGGGAATAGCTTCATCAGGGCCGAGGGTTGCTGAGGTCCACGCCAGGGCTTAGGCCGTTACATATTGGTCGCTCGCTTATCATGTACGTTAGTTATAGCTTTGGTGAGAAATTCTGCCATCTCGCAAATCCCTGCGAAGCGTGGTGTTGATTTTATTGGTATGATCCTTCAGCACACGCTGCTCGTATTTCTTCTTAATTATACGAGATAGCTCCCATGATGATTTAGCTGCAGCCACCAAGCCCGCAAGAGCGGCAGCTGATGCCAAGGAACTAGGAAGATATGACGCCATATGTGAAAAAGTAAGGTGTTAGCTATGTAAAATAGAACTGTGGGTAAGTTGGGGAGTTAGTTAAGACCAGTAGCTGTTTTATATAGGGATTCACCTGGACTTTTATTCACAAATGATTCGAACTTAAACGGGTTAATGTGGACATTTCTGAAATCCAATATTAAGCTGACAGGGCCAGGGTGGCCTCGCTCGGTACCGAAACCCAGTCCCTCAACACACCCCACCCAAATCAACACACCCCACCCAAATCGGCAACGGATTTCCCTCGACCAGGAAGAACATCTAGGAGAGAGTTCGCAACACCACCACCACCACCACCGCTTTGTGCAACCTGTCAGGTTACTTTGTTCTGAATGTCCCCGCTGATACCGCATGTACTACAATAGAAATTTCCAAGTCTAGAGCGCCGTGTCGATCCGATGTCGAACATGGATCACAAGCCGATCGGAACAACGTCTCGGAATGCCGAGGTGCATCAACAGAGTTGGATCATGCTGTGGGCTCTTGGAGAGAAAACAAGAAGGTTGCCAAGGTAGTGTTCATCTTGTTCTCGAGGTGGGGCAGGTGTCTCCTTCGTCCAAACAGCTCAGCTAAGATACCCTGGGATTCAGACTAATATTGACCCCGACAAGCAAGAGCGCTGCGACGGTCGGGGAGAAAGTGGTGTGTAACTGATGCAGCATGCTGCCGACAGCATGTGAATGTCAATCCACATATAACCGTCCTGTGTAGTACCCGCCAATTTATGGCAATAAAGTCGCACACAAGACGTCGCCGGAGGTCGACCTCTATCTCGTAGGCCGTATTTTCTGGTGGTAGTATAGCGCCAAGAGATATCCGTTACCAGAATGTCTCGCCCCCTGACGGGAGCAGGGCTGAACCAGGGGGTCCCCGTTTTGGTTAGCGTGGCTTTAGCGAGTGCGGTGGTTGGCTCAGATCGTGCCACACCGCTCCACCTCTTCGGCGATAACCCGTTCATTGGGGATGATCGGAACCTGGAAGAATCGGAACCTCCCCGAATCCGAACTCTAGGGACGGCTCCGAAATTCCCAATTTACTCGAGGACAAAAAGTTCACTGACATCCTCGAAACGGTTCACCGGAAAACCAGCAGATACACCATGGCCAACACCACCGCCGTCGAGGAGCTCGACATTGTCATCGTTGGTGCTGGGCTCACGGGCATCAACGCTGCATATCGCCTCCAAACCCAGCTGCCCAATCACAGTTATGCGATTCTCGAAGCCAGGGATTCTCTGGGTGGAACGTGGGACTTTTGGAAGTATCCAGGCATCCGGAGCGACAGCACCATGGCATTATATGGCTTCCCATGGCGACCGTGGCCCTATGAGGAGAGCATGGCTGGCGCCAAAGCCATCAAGTCGTACATTGCCGAGTGCGCTGCTTCCGAAGGCATTGACAGGAAGATTCGGTATCACCACCGCGTAAAGGCTGCAAACTGGAGTTCTGAAGAGCAAAAATGGACGCTTCAACTGGAAATCACATGCGAGGATGGTGTCACAGAAGAGAAGCAGATCAAGGCGTGGTGGCTGCTTGCCTGCAGTGGCTATTACAGCTACGACAAGGTTTTGCCGCCTACCATCCCCGGGATCGACAAATTCCAGGGACAGGTGATTCATCCTCAGTTCTGGGACGAGAACCTCGACTATGCGGATAAGAGGATCATCGTCATCGGCTCCGGCGCCACAGCCATCACCCTCCTGCCTTCCCTCGCAGAAAAGGCCAAGCAGGTTACCATGCTACAACGCAGTCCATCCTATGTGCTCGCCCTTCCGAGAAAAGACAAGACGGTCAAGACCTTGTCTAAATGGATGCCGCGCAGCTGGGCTGTGACTATCAATTGGTTTCAGAGAATGTTTTTCGAGACGGTTTTTGTCCAGTTTGTTCTCAACTTTCCCAATGCCGGACGCAGGTTCGTCATCAGCGCCATGAAGTCACAGCTGCCAAAAGGGTTTGCGATCGAGAAGCACTTCAATCCCCGGTACAACCCCTTCGAGCAGCGCCTCTGCTTCTGTCCAGGTGCCGATTTCTTCAAGGCGCTGCACAAACCTGGCGTCAGCATTGTGACGGATGTCATAGACACCGTTACTATTGACGGCATCATCGTCAAGACTGGCGGCGAGAAGATTGAGGCTGATATTATTGTGACTGCTACCGGATTGCACATGGAGGTTTTGTCAAGCACGGCTGTGACAGTGGATGGGAAGCCTGTCAACGAAACCATGGGGGAGCGCTATGTGTGGAATGGGTGCATGATTGAGGGCGTTCCGAATGCTGGGCTTTTGACTGGGTACACCGCTGCTAGTTGGACGCCTGGCGTGGACGTGCGGACAAGGAACCTGATCAAGGTTATCAAGCACCAAGACAAGACAGGGGCTTCATCTGCCGCCCCTCACATCCCCGAGTCTAAGAGAGCCTCCATGCCAGCTGGGCCTATGATGACGCTTACTTCGACGTATGCACGGGCTGCGATGAAAAGGATGCCACTTGTTGCTGGTATTGGGCCGTGGAAAGCTGGAACAAACTGGGTGCAGGATGTGTGGGCAATGCTGTTTGGAAGTGTCAAGGACGGCATGAAGTATTCTTCTGGAGCCAAAGACAAAGCTATTTGAAGGGAGATTATGTGTCATTACTTGATATATGACCAAAGTTTGGTGAAAAGTTGATGGTATCAATTTATGCACAATGTCTTGAAGCCACATGTCACTCCAGCCTTTGGTGGCAGTGCTGATGCCCCGCCCCCGGATTGACAGAGGGGTGGCAGTACATCTACCATACCCCGTCAATGACACCAGCTTTACTTTCTCGACTCCACAACAACAACTTGACCTCAGTATCTGCCCAACTCGATCACCATGACTTATTTCTCAGATCCACCCCCTAGCATCGTCCCATCTCATATGCTAGCCTCTCCCGGGTTCGGTTTCGATTCTTTTAATAATGATTCCGATGTTGAGCTTCCACAACTCCCAGCACCACAGGCTCTTGTGCCAGCTCATGTCTCAACGGGAGGACAGGTCGGGATCCAGGGAAATCTTTCCTCCAATGTTATTCCGATCGGAAGTCATAAAAGTGGAATTGTCTTGTACAACGACGCCAATCTGCTAGGAGATGGCCAACAGCAATTGCTGTACTACTCAAAAAACCGTGCAGACAGAGATCGGAACAAACAAAGTCGTTCGGAACATAGAGGTGGTTACTCACGAACATTTAGCTCTGATAGAGGTATGTCTTGCAGCTCTCACTTTACCTTGTTCTTGACTTGCAACTTGTTGACGCAGTGATTTGGCAACAGCAACGGCCTATGCCATCAAGACAGCACGTTACCCGGTGCTTTACGAAATGGCGAGAACGCCAGCTGTTGCAAGGAAGGCGCTAGAAACATGGAAGAGGCAACCCAGTCAACCATCCATTCCAGAAGGGAGCAACACATCTACGGGCGGTCAAGAGCAAGCAGGTCCGTCGACTGCCCCGGTGATTAGGGATGCCAGGTCTATCGCCACCGCTTTGCCCCCACAGCACATGGCCTTTTCCAAGCCTGTTCTGGAAAAAACCCGCCGCGGGACTCGGTATGTTATCACCTGCGAACTCGAAAAGGCCTATCCAAACTTCCACATCCAGTGCGAATACATTTACCTCAACCAGCAAGAACGGGTCAACCATAGCTGGACGGACACACGCATCTCGCTTGCCAATATATCAACCAAGGAAAATCTCTGGGTTGTGGCTATGGAGCAGATAGGCTACAATGAAGCCTTCATCAAAGGGCTTGTTGGCGACGAAGAATATGCCCAACTCGAAAGCGTTGATGGGCCGGTAAAAGGACACGATAAATACTCTGGCCCATCATTTGTTGCGAAGGTGGCCAAGAAAATCACGATTCCAGAAGGATACGACTTGGGTAACATCTGGTGTGAAACAGCGGGATTTTACAGAATGAAAATCTTTGTCCCAAGCAAAGAATACAGGATGTAAAAGACATCCTTAGCTCACCATGAAATAATAAACAGACCTCCTTCGCCCTGACACCCAAGGTGTTTGCTCTCTCTTCACCTTCTAGACGCCAGAACCAAGTCGTGATCATGAACACCATCAATCTTCCCCAGCAGAAGTGAAGCAAGCTCGATCAGCGGCCCTATCAGCATGGTCATGGCGAGGATCTGACCAAAACTCCACTCCTCAAGACCTGGAGCCAGCGCGTTCCGCTGGATAGTCAACTCGAGCATCACAATCAGGTATATGGTACCGGCCAAATAGCTGATAAGTTGATACAGCGGCGGTTTGCTCTTGTTGTTCCCTAGATTCACATCCTGCGCTCCAAACACATCGTGGGGCACCTTGCGACCAAACATCGCATCAACAGCGATGCAGCCAACGAAAAGCAGCCAGCAGCCGAAACCCAGCAGCAAAAGAGAAAGCACAGCCACCAGCGTCCAGCGCAGACCAGGACTTGTTGCCGGGATATTCACCCCAAAGAGCACATACACCGTGGTGTTGTTGCACTCGGCCTGATCACCAAATGTCGGCGCGGTCGCAAACACATAGATCAGATATGCCAAGGAACCCGTCATGACCACCACGTAGAACGCCATAAAGACAACCCTCCGCACCACTCCCCCTGGGTATCGCCCACGAGGATGGGCGGAAAGGCCCACGATGCCAAGCAGGTGGAATACGCACAGGGCGTGGAAGAGCCCGAGCGACTGGGTGGCGGTCGTGATGACAGCGGTCAGGAAAAGGGCAAGGCCGGTGACGCCGAGGGATGATTCAATAGCGCCAGAGAGCTCGGCTGAGTTGAAGACGTAGCTGAAGATGTGGTATGAGAGCGCGAGCACGTATAACGACGCGCGGATCTGTTGGGGGTTAGTCACATAATGTGCAAGTATGGAAAGGAAAGATGAACTTACCCCTACTCCGACCACATCTGGATTTGGGTCGATAAGACATTGCTCTTCTGCGGGATTGCTTTGCTCCATTGTGTCACATCACGCTGCCATAACAGAGATATGGCAGTTGAGTGGGCGTTTTGGCTGTTTTCACAGCCTGAGGTCTATGGACGCACGGCAGGCAGAAGAGTGGCTGAGTCTTGGCTGGAGTTCCCGGCCGATGCTACCCCTGTCGAGATTCGGTGAGAGGGGAGAGGGGCACCCTGCCCACAAAATAATTGAGGCACTCAAGTAAGTTACCTAACCCATATTATACTATGTACTAAACCTCAAGAGTAAGGTTAATAGGCCTTTGAATAATGTTTTAAGGCTTGTTAACTATCTTTGAAGGCTTATGAACTATCTTTTAAAGGCCTATAAACTATCTTTAAAGGCCTCTGGACTATCCTTCAAGGCATGCTAACCTACTTTAATGTCTCAACTATTTTGTGGCGAGGGTGTGGGGATGTTAATTTCAGGGGACCGAGGCAGTGCACAGCTAGGGGTCCTGTTGACCGTTAATTTATTAGTGCTTGGAGTAAGACGGAGGAATTCGTAACCCATATGAGGCTGAATATCGTAGGGATGAGGACTCAGGCATATTGGTTGAACATCGCGCTTGTTCGCGGTTGATTCAACTTTCAGAACTAACTCTTCGTTGGAAAGGAAACCCTCAGCGACCACACTGTCGCGATTCGTTTGCTTTGACCAGCAAAAATGAGTTTGGGTATGTGATTTTCTCTGAGTCTGTTTTGTGCTTCCTACCTACTAACTCCATACAAAGCCACTAGCCAGTGCGTATACAGCCAGATCCAACGGTACTCCCTCCGCCGGCAAAAGCCACGCGGTCTAGAAGAGCAAGTGGCCATCTTTGTCGCCACTCGCATCTTTGATGTCGGCCTCACAACAGCTGCAGCCGTTGCTGCGGCTGCGGCGGGCGCAAATGCCATGGGCGTCCCATTGACGTCGGACATGCTTCGACATGCCGCCATCGGGGGAGCCATCAAAGCGGCCGCTATGGCAGTCGCTGGACTGATTATGCTGGCGCCACAAAACACGCCCTTGATTGTGCTAATGACATTGTTGGGAACTTCAATCGGATCCAACGCTCTCGCAGTGGTAGCAGTAGCCAATCGCATATTTGGGACTGGTGAGCCTTTCCCACGCCGTACAGCAGAGACAAGAGGGAAGGCTAACTTGTTGCTCAAGATCAAGCTCCAAACCAGCTCATCATCGCAGCTGTTGTAGCATCCATACCTCTGTCATTTTGTTTCGTCTACTACTACGGAGGTGCTTCAGCCTGTTGCTTCACGTTGGCTAGGTGGTTGAACAATGCTAACAAGTTGATCAGCGTTTCGAGTACCAATCACATTCACCTCGATCGCTTTCGACGTCCTCGGCGCCTACACTTTCGTGAGAATGGCCGAGAACCTAGGGCACCCCATCTGCCCACCCCGTCCAGCATTGGTGGCTGGCGCCGTGTTTGGGGCAGTCTTCTCCGGAGCAATCACTCTACTTGGCTGCTGTGTCATCGGAAAAAGCAGGACCATACCCATCTCAGACTTTTCAGGAAACGGACACGCGAGCGGATCCGCCCTCACGACATGCTGCGGGAACCGTGTGTATGTGAACGTCCAATCAACCGAGTACGCCAGGGGTCAGGGAGTTGTAGGGTCTAGGAATACCTTCACCAACGGAACTATCTACAACAGCGCCCATGGGATTGGTGTCTATTGGGATCCGGGAAGTGTCCATGGTGGTCTTACATTCAACACCCACTCTACTCGGGACTGCACGACAAGTACTGGGACATCCAACATGACCAGAATTGTGATGGCTTGAGCAAGGTAGATCTGTCATGGATTTTTTGTTTCTTTTTCATTACAAATCACCAGTGCCTTTTTAGTCAAACCTCTTTTCCTGCGTCTCCCTTAGATGGCGGAATCTGTTAGGCCAGACACCCTGCTTCCCAGGCCCCAGAATTCCATTGGGATCGATTGCATCCTGTAACATGTTGGCATCCATTCACAGCTTCAGAACCATCTCAGAGACTCACCTTGATCTTCTCCACAAAGCGGTTGTAGGCGTGATTGTTGAAGTCGTTCAAATGGGCAATGAGATCTGTTATTGTCAGCCGCCTTTGTCCCCCCCAGCAAAGACAGACAAGCTCACCCATGTGGTTCACATGCCCCCTGTACATCCCATACCCTCTCTTTTTTGCCTCTTCATACAGCCCATAATACAACCTCTCCATCTTTTCTTTCTGCGTCTTGTCTGTCTGGTCCCAAGTAAACATATTCATCAACACAACATGCCTCTCGTGCATAAAGAAATCCGCCATCAGCTCGACCCCATTCGCCTCACAAATCGGCTTGCTAACCTCCATCCACTCCATCAGCAACTTCCCATTCGACGGAATAATCGGTGCATAATCCCCATGCGCCGCCTTGCCATCCTTTTTCTCCTTCGAAATCGGCCAGTTGATCAACGGTAAACTCCACAGACTCGGAATCCCCACAAACATCTGCCCGTCTTGATCCGGCACCATCGTCGCATCCAACCTCCCGTCCTCTCCCGGATGGGCATACAAATTCCCCGCTATCGTCCCCGTCGGCGCCCTTCTGGCAAGCACACTCTTGATCTCCTCAAACTGCGCCTCCACAATCCTCTTCGGTCCGTACAACCCCCACCGCGCATACCAGTGCCCAAACCCCGTCTCCTGCCTCAGCTCTTCCAGCCTCCAATCCGGCACCGGCCCTTCCCCCGTCCAGTAATCTTCCCTCCGCCCCATGATGCAAAGCGTCTCAATAAGACTGGTAAACCACACGCACGACTGCACCGTCCCGTTCCTCTTCATCTCCCCAAACACATCCACCATCACCTCCAGGTCGGTAAACAGCGGCATGCTAAAACTGCAGCACATGTACGCCTGCGGCTGGGGGGTGAGCCACAGACTCATCTTGGTCACGACGCCCAAGTTTGATTGGAAAAACAACCCCTCCAGCGAAGGACCAAACGTAAACTTGGACAAAAACGCAGACGGAGAAGAGGAAATCCCCCACTGTCCCGTCCGCACGACATCACCGTCCGGTAACATGACTTCGATCCCAGCTACGCATTGATGGTGAGCGTAATTCATCCCGAAGCCCATCCCTCTATCTACCGTCTATCTCGGCGTCAGCAACACACATGGACTCAGGGGAGAAAGGTGACTCACATTCCCGATGACACTCCCCCACCCTAGACTCGGCGTGCTAGGCCAGACCTTCTTCTTGTGCTCGACGCAGTACTCGTACAGCTGGATGAAGGTGACTCCAGGCTCGACAACAGCGTAGTGGTACTCGTCGTTGACCTCAATGATCTTGTCTAGCCTGTGGAGGTCAAGAGCCACCGAACCGTTCACTCGGGGAGCGGGGCCGCCGTAACCGAGGTTCTTGCCGCGGGAGAAGTGCCAGAGTGGGATCTTGTACTTGTTGGCTACTCGGAGGACGGAGGAAAGTTGGTCTGTTGATTCGGGGCTGGTTTAGGGTTCAAGATTAGCGATGGAAGAGATAGAGACGGAGGAGGGTGAAAGGGTTAATGTGATACTGCGTTAAATGAGGTAGAAAAGGACATACCAAACAGCCGCACTGGGCAGCTTGCGCTGGGAAGGGTCATGCTCATGGACATCATACGGATCAATGTAATCAGACAGTCCTTCCTTGACAAAAACCGATTCCTCGCCTGCGATGGAGAGGAACTCGGAAATGGCAGAATCAAAGTCGGTTTGGCCAACGCCAGGAGGCAGTGGAATGGGTGTTATCGGGTGTCGAGGAGCACGCTCGTAGGTCTGCTGATGGGCAGCCTCGTAGTCTGGGTGAGGGTAGGTTTGGGGGTGTGTTATCGACATTGCTTCAGTGTCAAATACTCCACTGACAAGAAGCTGGATTTTGAATGAACCAGTGACTTTCAGGATGGTGAAGCGTTAAGACTTTATCAAAAACTCCTGGGTGCTGCGGGGAAGCCGATTTACCGGCGGCTCAGTCAGTCAGACAACTTGATGATTCGAATGGTTGGTCCCATTTCCTTGCATAGATATGCCATGAGATCCGCTTCAATTCTCCAATTCGGCCATACAAATATCAGCCGTGTCAGACTCATGGTCACCATGCGGGGTCTCTTGTCACTTGTATGGGGTTTGTGTAACAACTCATAAAGTGCGGGATGTTGGACGATTTTGAGCTGGGATAATGGGTGGTTATCCTCGAGTCATTGACCCACTGTCTAGCTTCCTCTTTTTGTTGCTCTCATTTGACGAAACAAGGGCTGGCGATCCGGCTCTGGGATCGAGCGACGCGGCACGTAATCTTCGAGTTGGCGGGGACGTAATATCCCAGACCCTCTCATCGAAACCGATTTCTTGTACCTCTCCTGACTTATTCAGTCTAATGAAGTGACCGGCAACCTGGTGTTTTCCTAACTCCCAAACTTCATCTTGCGACAAGCGACCAATAGCTGGCAGCGCTAGGGAGCGCCCAGCGCCCACATAAAGCCAATTCTTAAGTAGGTGGGCATTCAGAACCACTTCTGCGTTATTCTCCCTTTTGAAGGCTTGTTTAGGAACTCGAAACTGGCTAGGAATTGCCAGAATAAAAAAGCAGTGAGAAGAGAAATCTTCCTCGCCGCGCAGCGCACGTGCCTGTATCGGGCCAAATCGGCGGTAATGAGGGTTCTGAGGGTCCATGAACTGATAGAACAGGTCTAGGTCCTCGGAGGTTTGGAGCCATGGTGAGCCCAAGAACATGCATCCCACAACTAGGCAATACGCCTCGCGGTCGCGCCGCCAATGTGTTCCTGGGTCTTCGGGACGCGCTGCCAGGGCGTTGCGAAGGATGCCGACCGCATACTGCCGCTCAGCAACTTCGGTAGATGTTGCAAATGCTGAAACAGGCGTCGACAGGATGTGGTAGGAACTGAGGAACTCCCAGACAGTGTAATGTGCAAGGGTGACCCAGCAACTGGCCCCGTCATCGAAACTGTCACCATCAGTAACCCCTGGGTTCAAAAGTTCGTTCCTCACTGCTATGAGGCAGCCACAAAGATCTTGCAGGTATGCCCAATCGAAGGCATTGTCCTTGATGCCGTACAGGTCGAAGGAAACTGCCTCTAGTAACAGCTTTCCATTGATACCTCGACCATCCCATTGTGTTCTGGAGTCCCCATATACCCACAGAAGGATCCGTTTTATAAATGGCTGGTCGACCTCGGGGATGGCCTCGAATATTCTGATGTACGACTCGGTCAGGTCACGAGGAAGATCTTGCAAGACGGATGCGAGTTTTGTCTTGTCCCCAAGACGCTCAATGCTGTGCAGTTGACAGTCCACCCAGCGAAACCTGTTAATAGCGAGTCAGAAAGCTCAACCAGAGTAGACCAATGGGAGATAACATACATGCCGTTTGCTCCCGACACCAATGCCTCCTCGATTGCTTGGAAAGAGTTCTGCCATCGCCGAAGGCGCATGCTAGACTGAAACCTTGCACGAATGTGACGTTGAATATCGGAATCGACATACGGGTTTTTCATGGAGATGGATGATGATATGGCAGAAAAGAAGCGCTCGATGTCACCGTAGTGGCGACTCGTTGCAAGGATGCGGACCTTGTAGAATCGGGCGTCGAGAGATATTGTCGCAAGTAGACGTATTATCTCGTCCCTCGGCATGCTTTCATCAACTGCATCGACAATAATGAATAACCGTTCCAGTCGTGCCAGGGCAAGTTCAAGAATGTGTTGTAGCTCTGGGACGGTTGGCTCACAGCCTCTGTCATGGAGGCGTTTGAGCTCGACAGGAGCCCAGCCGAGTTGTCGAGAAACCTGGGCGACTACCCATCTCAGTAGTGGTATAGCCTCGTCTTGGGCGTTGTAGTAATGACAATAGTAATAAGCGTAAACGTATTTGGTGGCGCCTTCGCAAAGGAGCCTGATCTTTTCGATGGCAAAGGAGGCCAATACCGTCTTGCCAGCACCAGGTATTCCGTAAATCCAGAGCATTCGATAAGGAGATGTCGAGGACGTCCACAATTTCCATTCATCAGAGCGTGTCAGCCATGCGCATGTCTCTGGTTCGTGTTTACTGATGGCAGCATTGTGAAGCCGTGACGGATTCGTCTGCTCCAGCCAAGTCTGAATGCTACGACGCTCGGATTCTGGAGAAGGGACTGATCAGAGGGGACCCGAGGAAATCTGGAATAACGAGGAGGACCAACCAGTGACATTATTTTGAATCTCGTGCAGCGTTGTCTTGATGGCGCGCAACTCATGCCTGGAAGATGGCATTTGCGCATCAGAAACTGGGTGCTTGGGGGGTAAGCTGACTTAACTTACAGTACATCACCTGATACAATCAGGAGGAGGGTAGCCTTGTGCTGCGAGAGCTCAACCAGAGTCTTCCTAGCCTTTGATTGCTTCAAGGGCCAAGCGAGCTCTGCAATGGTAAGGCGGCGGCGGGGAAGGCCAACACCCGCATCGGTGGGAAGCAGAGTTTCCAGGTCGGAGAGACAACGATGGCAGTTGAGGAGAGCGGCGTTGTTTTCCAAAAATGATGGAGCTTTTGATTCGGCCAGAATGTCGATGATTGCCCTGAGGGATGATACCTCGCCATGGATCATGCGAATGTCGCTGGGCGCATCTTTGAGCCCGTCGATGCAAAACTTGCTGAGGCGGATGATGCGATCTGCCAGGCCAATGAAAGCCAAGACACTCGCCCCAATGGATAAAGGGTCTGCCATTTGGTATTTTTGCCAGGTGAATGACACGGACACATCCGACAACCGACGCGGGGGAGGCTCAATGGAATTTCGGGAGGCTCAATGGATGTGACTGCCGTGACTGCCTGCGCAAGAAGGCCCAATCATTCCTGCCTGACAAAGGCCCAAGGCCCACAGCAGTCGACTGGGCAGGGAGTAGGCAGCTGATTCGGCACACTACATTACCATTTCGATTCTGAAGAGGCCATTGTCACAGCCAGTTCCCTTTTCGCAGGCACGCCAATGTCGGGTTTTCTTCAGATTTGATGAGATGTTGGCATGTTGCAGTACCTATAACCAAACGATTACCCCTGAGGCCCCTTGTTGCTCCAGTAGCACCCAATCCTAACCCGACCCCATAAACTTAAACCACTATCTCGAAGAAAATTCCAGCTGTTTTGTTTCAGCACGACTCATGGAAAGATAAATTTGATATTCTTGTTGAGTTTTCTTTCATCGTCAACGGCAACTTCCAGAAGGTAAACAAACACCAACATGCCACTAAAGCGAAAAAAACCCTCAAAGCAAAATGCAACAACAGAAGCACCCAAGCAAGACGTAATCCTCCCCATGCGCGAGCCCTACATGACCCAGATCTTGGAAGAAACAAAACGCTACGAGTTTCGCAAATACAGAATGGCGGACACTGTCAAGAGGGCTTGGTTCTATCGAGTTACTCCAATTTCAGCAATTACTCATGTCGGGGAGATCGCTCCGTCAGTGACAAGGAGAGGGCTGTTGAAGAGGAAAAACCTGGAAAATGGAGACGAAACACCAGAGGTAACTCATGTCGAGGAGCAGGCGGAGGTGGACGAGCAAATCCGACAGGAGGAAAGTGGAGGATGGTGACCATGCTCAGGACCAACTTTTGCGAGCCACAGGTGACAGCGTGACTGTGAGAAAGGACAACTTAGAGAATGAAAGACTGGTTCTGGATATCCCAGCATGGAAATGGGGGCAATACGCAGATGAAATTTTGACGGTGTATGAACTGGAAACGCCAATCACGCTGCACAAGTTAGAGGAGAAAGATGGCTTCGCGGGGCCACCAAGAGGAATGGTTTATTTACCGGATATGATAAAGCAAGATGTCGATTGGGAAAACCAAAAGAAGGTTGGTTCACTGTGGGCCCAGAGGACTTGGAACTAGAGACCTGACTGACAAATTCTAGATTCTCGACAGGAGGGGTGGTTGTCGTGAGGTTATTGGTACATGATGATGCAATATGGTCTCTATCAAGAAATTGATATTATTTTCAGCGCAAGATCATCGCCATGTTTCTTCATTATCCCATTACTTTCCCCTTTCATGAGGCCATGCACGTAAGCATCACTGATTAAAGAAAAGCTGTTGTATGCGCCTGGGTCGCTCGCGAGCATCGCCATGTCATAGCTATACCTCATGGCCTGATAGTCGAAACAATCCGGCGCTTCCACGGCGCCCCGTTCGCCATGGTAAACCGAGTATTTTGCGGCTCGCTCCGGTCTTAAAATGAAGGGCACACTTTGGCCGTCCAGTAAAGAGACAACGTCACTGGTCTTGACTGCTGTTGCTGCAATGCCCATGTATCCTTTGGCAGTCAGGAAAAGAGACCGTCCTCGCATTGTAATAGCCATCAGCTCGACGTACGCTGGCCATTTATGTAACATTTCAGGCAAATGATACTGTTGATTCCGTAGTTGTGCCAGAAAGTCTTGGATGAAGCGAGGGTCTTGTGCAAAGTACGAGTTGCTGGGAGTATGGTCCCAATTTGCAACGAGTGAAATTGCCAAGGCCGTAACAAGATGTTCCGAAGTCGGCTTGTAAGAATCGTCATGGACGTGACGAGCCACTTCGGAGAGAAACTTATTCAAAGATACTCTGGCTTTGTGGACCGAATTGGTCAGTAACATTGGGGCGATATCAAGTGATATGGTTGCTGTGACCATGTCAAACGGTATGCCGACCATCACAAGGTGAGATGGATGTTCTTTGTTCGGGAGGAACTGAACCACATCATTGCCCCTGAGCGCTTCAAATGCAACGCCGTTTGCTCGTGAGTGTTGCAGTGGCTCGAAGCACAGATCTCCCGTCCAGTCCACCACCCATGACGGGATCTTGATACCGAAATGATCACCCGGCATATCCCGTTGACCGAACGCTGTCGCAAGCTGCAAAACATGGGTGACAATCCAGTACCTGGACGCCACAAGTTGAAGATCATGCGTATTGATCTGCATTAATTCAGCTGCGAAGTTCGTGAAGACGGTCTCGGTCGGCAAGGAATAATCAATGTTGCTGATTTGACTCAATTGCATCGTGACCTGGCGTGGGGACCAACGCTTGATGACACCATATAGGGCGTAAAGTCTGTCCCGAGGGTCGGCACAGAGAAACGATGCAAACTCGACAAGAGTGTCCAGCGGCAGCTGTTTCTTTGCTGCCACGCCAATGTTGCGCACTGCTGTTATGGTACGACCGCCATTGCGGACGCCTGTCATTGTCCGCATGGTTGTGCGATGATCTTGTGTGAATATCCCTTGGTCGCTCTCAAAGAGCTCAAACATGGCGAGGTGAAAGGTGTCCCAGTCGATCTTCCACCGTCCGCAGTGTATGGCCACACTTTTGGCCAGAACGACTTCTTGTACAATCCAACGACGGCGAAACCAAGGCCTCTCGAGGAAAAATGCAATTTCAGCCTTGTTTTCATCCAGGAAGTCTCCCACAAGCTGGTTGATCTCGAATCGTTTTCGCCAGGAGGTAGAATGCTGCTGGTCTTGAGAAGTTGACGAAAGTCTCCCCAGGTTCTCGAAAAAGCTCATGCATAACCGAGCATCATCAACAGCGGATTCGTCCCCGAGCCAAACTATTGTCGACGAAGCCTTCTTGTATATGTTGGGCATGTTGGACACTTGGCTGTTGCGCTCCGTGACATCGCTCTGGTTGATGCATACAGCATCCACCCAGAGAACCACGGGAACATCGCGCCGTCTTAGGTGCTTCAAGGCCGAGTGAAGATTTTGCGTAATGCGGATGACACCAAGTGACTCGGTGGGAGATGAAAAGCTGTTAGGAAGGACCTCGAGAGCCTCTGGAAAAACAGGGTCGCCCCAGGTGTACGACACGGCATGATAGTCGTGGTAGACGGGTATCCCCCAGTAGTCCCTGTAGCCCTTCTCAATCAGCCAGCAACGGAGAGAAGCATCGCTGTCTCGGGCCGGAAGGAGATGAAGGAGCCTGATGGTGTAATCGTGTTCTTGACATTTCGGTGTTAACGGGCGGTACTGGTAAATCTTGGAGATACCCGGATGCACCGGGTCCCATGCCCCCGGACCGCCTTTGAACATGGCCATCTCCGCGATAGCCTTTGTTGGTTTTCGGTGAACACGGCGAGCATTCAACCAAGAGCGGCAGCATGAGTGAGAGCTGAGTCGCAATGAGGTGGGTCATGTCTAGCTACCCCGCCTTTGACCTCGAAATATCTATGTCCTCGACCACCTCAATCATGCCAAATCTTTTATTTCCACCGTGTCTCATCCAAATTATCATATGACGAGATGCAAGCCCCATTCTGTAGAGACTGCTTTACCGGCACTCTCCGTGGAGACATCACTCCGGTCGGCACGGAGCAGACTGTCCACAACGTGCCTTCCTATGTCTCTCTTCCACCTGAAGGTGCCCGTTCCCTCGGCACCGTCGTAATAATCACCGACGCCTTGGGCTGGAAGCTGCGAAACACCCGCGTTCTTGCCGATGCATACGCACGGCGTGTGCCTTGCACAGTCGTTGTTCCCGACTTTCACAAAGGAACCTCACTCACCGAGAAGTTCCTCATCCTGGCAGACGCCCTCTCCACAGCCAACATCTTCACCAAAATCTGGACCTACGTCCGTGTTGTCCCCGAGCTCGTCAGGTTCCTCCTCTACAACCGATACGCCGTCGCTGCTCCCCGAGTCAATGCCTTTTTCCATTCCCTTCGACAAGAGCTTGGCCCGTCAGGCAAAATTGGCGTGGCTGGCTTCTGCTGGGGAGGGCTGTACACAATCCGCCTTACCCACATGTCCCCACCTCTGGTCAACTGCGCATTCACTGCCCACCCGTCCCTGATCTCCGTTCCGGCTGATATTGACAAGGTAAAGGATGACACACCGCTCAGCATCGCAAACGGAGATGACGACCAGTACCTAAGGCGTGCTAAGATGGAGACGGTGGTGAAAATGTTGCAGGATAGAGAAAGACACGAGGTGGTGGTGTATGAAGGTGCCAAGCACGGATTTGCCGTCAGGGGTGATATTGGGGATCCGAAGCAGAAGGAGAGGGGGCAGGGGAGCGAAGACCAGGCCGTGGGGTGGTTCAGGAGGTGGATGGCGTAGAGGGGACACAGGCGGGAATAGGTGTCTCATACTCAAACTCATTTTACCGGATGGTTTCCCGGCAGATTCGCATTTTTACAATAAACCATGGGTATGAGTCCGAATGCCAAGACCAGGTTCCCTCAAGCTAAATGCTGACAATCCCAGGTGGGGCTTCAGGGTCCATCTCAGGCAGCAATCTCTGTGTTCATGTTTTTCTCTTTCAACAATATCTCATCAACAATCCCTACACAATGAATCTCCTTGAATCGGACGAGATTCTGAAGCGCAACGATAAGATTACATCGTTTGTGCTTGTCAACCCGGATCGGGTCGACGACGACGATGTCGACATCTTTGTAGTCAAATCACCCGGCCCACCCCCATTCACACACCACAATGAGACCAAAGCATCCTCCCTGGACGAACCAGCAGAAAAATCTCAAGATGCAAACCTTGGATCTAAACCGAGCGCAACCATCCGCAGCATGACCCAACTCTGTGACACCTGCTACAACGCCCTGAACTATTTTGGCTATCACGCGAATCTTCATAAAACCAAAGGCGAAGAAGCGATGGAGGGACTTCCCGCGGCATGTTTGCTGCACAATGGCGCAAAGACCCTTCAAGACGGGGAAGATGGCCGCTGCCATCTCTGCGTCTTCCTCATGGCTAACCTGCGGGTCAAACGGCTGGCGATGGAGTCGATTGACGAATCCAATATCGAGATGTGTTGGCAGTCCGGCCCAGCCCCTAAACGACTGCACTTTGCACTGACCCACCGGGGACACCCAAGAGCTGCAAAAAACTACTGGAACATCTTGAAGCTTCAAATCTGGCCTTTCTCCGAGTTCGACAAGGCACTGTTTGGCATGACCGAGGGGAAGGGCATGGAACGACACCCGACTACGGAATCCGAGCAAACCCGGGATAATGCGCTAGAGTGGCTGAAACGATGTCAGACAAACGAAGATGGCAAGCACAACCAATGCAACAGCGCGGCTTCTAGAGATTGGTTGCCAACCAGACTTCTGGATGTGAAATCAGCAATTGAGACGTCAATGGTGAAGTTGGTGACGCCTTTGGACACCCCACGAGATTTCGAGCAAGAACGAGAGTACATCACACTCAGTCATTGCTGGGGGAAATGGGGGGCCAGTCAGTTACCTGTCTTGACAACAGGAAATATTGCAGAGAGACTTCGGGAAGGTGTTTCGATATCGCTATTGCCCAAGACATTTGCAGATGCTATCAAGGCGGCAAGCTGGTTCAAAGGTGAGGCAGACCTGCGGAACAAAGAATGGAATGTATGCTAACACGTTGCTTCTGAAAAGTCCGATGGCTCTGGATCGATTCACTGTGCATTCTCCAGGACAGCAAAGAGGACTGGCAACGAGAGTCCATCATGATGTACGACGTCTACAAGAATGCACTGCTCAACATCTCGGCAGACGATTCCCCTGACGGTCGTTTTGGCTGCTTTAGGAACAGAGATCCACTGGCTGTTTTGCCCATGAACATTTCCTTCAATGGGCAAGAAAGCTGGAAATTCTGGTTGACTCCGGACACACATGCTGTTTTTGACAGTATTACCAAGTCCTCCCTGGCGAAAAGAGGGTGGGTCTTTCAGGAGCGCCAGCTGTCTCGCAGAGTGTTACACTTCACCTCTCACGAGCTCATGTGGGAGTGTTGCGCGGAAGCCCCCTATTTCGCAAGCGAAACTTTCCCAGGAGGAACACCGTTCAAGTCGGTGTTTAACGGGAACCCCAAGTTCCAGACTAGGACCAAGCTCAACGTGGCGCCAGACACCTCACCCGAGTTGTATAAAGCCTGGAACACGATATACAAGGAATATTCTGGCAAGATCTTCAGTCACGTCCAGGACAGACTCGTGGCCTTGTCGGGCCTTGCGCAGGAATTTGAGGTCGCTCTGCCAGATGACACGTACCTTGCTGGGATATGGCGCTCCACAATTCCGCAGTCACTACTGTGGCAGTCCTCTGGGGATTCAAGTCCTGTGGGGTCGACGGGAAGCTACATCGCGCCGACTTGGTCCTGGCTATCAATCGCTGGGCCCGTCTCTCCGTCCGCTCTCGATTATAGCGGAAGCACATACTCCCTAGTCGACATTGTGGACGCGACAACCACACCGGTCTTTCCGGCAAAGCCCACCGCTTCTCTCAAGGATGCCTCCATCACAATGCGCTGCTTCATGCGTCCTGTCGAGGTTCGCCCGGATTACGAGAAGAAACCCTGGTACATGCTTGCTATGGGAGGTGGAAAAACCCATAAGCTGTCAATCAAAGAGGAGGATGGCACGGAAGCCTTTTGTGTTAGCAATTTCCATTCCGACGCCTTTGACTTTTCATTCGACATCGAGTGGGACCAGGACATGGAGAATGGACCGGATGTAGTGGCGGGGTATTTTGTGCCATTGATTATGAGGAAACCTACCGAGTACGAATCGCTGTGCATTCGTGGCCTCCTGGTTGAGCCTGTCGGTGACGGACCGAAGGCTACATACAAGCGTATCGGTCTCTTGACCGTGTATGGGTCTCACTGCCAGAGGGTCAAATACATGGCGACGCACAGTGACAAAAATGAAGCCGAGCAGAAATGGGATCAACTGTTGAAGTGCCTTCGGGCAACCCACGAAAGCTCAGAGAAGCTGAAGGACGATAAAGAAGAGGACTCTTCAGAATGCGAATCATCTGCGGAAAAGGAAGATTCTGAGGAACGAGTCCTTACCGAGAAGCTCGAAAGTTTGAAAGTTGGGGAAAGTGACGAGGATAGAGCTCAGATTGATCTTGGTTCAATTGATGCAACGGAAAGGCTGTACGCTCTTGATGGCGTGGTGGGCAGCGAGCTGCAGAGCATGTTTGAGAAGTTGTCTTTGAAGGAGATCAAGCTGATCTAGAGAGATTTCGGCGTCAGAGAAAGGTAATGGGAATCTGTGGAAGAATAGTTGGCGCATAGAATAGCTGCTTTTGTTTAGAGAACTCGAGCTTGCGAGGGTTAGGGTCTACCCAGATCTCGATGAGTCAGAGCTGCCAATTCCAGTGCTTTGATCATGAAAGGACCAACAAAGTTTCACCACTAACAATGGCCTGTCCATTCCAGCGATAGCGCCTTCTCCCAGGAAACGATTCCAAACAAACAGCAGGAGCTATCATCCCCTTACTGTCACATTTTGACTATCAACGTTCCTCCCATTTTCAACCACCGAGACACTTTCGGTACCGACATCAATCCAAGACACTGACCCAAGATCAAACAGCATGTGCAACCCTCCAAGACATCAATCAACCGCTTCCACATCCAGCTCTCCAGGGATAGGACCAGGAGTTGGGACCGGCACCATCACAGCGGCCGTTCGAGCCCTCATTCCTGCACATCCAGTCTGCACCGAAGCTCTCGCGGTCGCCAAATCCATCCTGCCAGCTTCCATCCTGTATCACAGTCTCAGAGTGTATTTCTACGCTACGGCCTTTATGCGTCTTTTTGAGGATCTCCTTCCACCAGACGCACATCATGCCCCTTCGATCCGATCGACCATGGCCAGCGAATATGACAATCCCACACCTAGTTGCACACCGCGAGCAGCACCCCATGTCTTGTTTGTAGCCTGCATCCTCCACGACATTGGCACTGCCTCGACCTATAACGACGTGCCAGAGAGATTCGAGGTTGTCTCGGCCGATGTTGCTGAAAACCTACTCCGAGCACACGGCATCCCCGAGAAGGAGGTCCGAGACGCGTGGCTCGCCATGTCGTTGCATACCTCTCCCGGGATCGCAGAGCGGCTGGGAGGGACGGTCCGAGCCCTTCGATTGGGCGTCCGGGCAGATTTTGGAAGCTACCCGCCGCCGCCGCCGCAATTAATCGACACCTGGGCTGATGTGATACGCTGGCAGTTACCAAGGCTCGAAATTGAGAAGGAACTGGGAGATACAGTCTGTGAACAGGGCATCCAGAATCCTCAGAAGGCTCCGGGAGGAAGCTGGCCGGGTGATCTAGTGAGGGCGAAGAGGGATAACCCAGACTGGGAAGGGGTGAATCGGGGATTCTGATGGTGGTGGTGGTGAGGCATTTACGCAACATCTGGGATGTGATCGGATATAGGTTCACAGCAATTTATGACTGAATCAATATCATGGTGCGGTATCATTCTCGAAGCTTGTGGACCAAGACAATCCGTACGACTTTCGAAGCCCTGTCTTGGTGTTCCATAACGGACTACCTATGACCACAGCCTCGCGCGCCCAAGAACTATCACCCACCACAAACCGCCTCTTCGTTGTCGATGCTACTACTACCTCCGGCAACACAACCTCAGATCACAAGACTTCCCCGCGTTACCGACTGGTCGGGTTCGGTGGGACATTACCGCTAGACCCTGATTCAGCACGAGTGAGTTTTGCCCCAGACACAATCCTGCTGATCACTTGTCCTGTGTGAGTTGTAATGAGTTTGGCCTGGCGGGTGGTGCAAGATAGTAGGGGTGGTAATACGCCATGGTCATCATTGTCCTGTTTCGGCCGTCGACCCGACATTCTCATGACATCGTCAAGTCGTCATTAATATATAACTTGGGCGTGGCTGTCTTGCCCCAAAGAACCATGCATTCATTAGCCCACCACCACAAGACTTTGCACTGCAGTCAACACGATGCATTCGCTACTATTTCTAGCATTCTTGCCTTTGGGGGTGCTCTCCTCACCCCGCACTACATTGGGGAATCTCGACTTCCCTGACCCTTCCGTCACGTTTGACCCAGCAACCTCCAAGTGGTACGCCTTTGCCACCTCCGGGAACACGAACAATGTCCAAGTGGCCTGGTCCCCTTCCTTTCCGTCCTTCACCTCCGCCGACGCAAGATGGACACTCCTCAACAAGATTGACCTCTTGCCCACCCCGGGCGACTGGGTGAACGACACGCTCCCGCTAATCTGGGCACCGGACGTCCACTTCATCCCCCAAACCAAAACCTACGTGATGTACTACTCGGGACGCCTCTCGGGCTCGCCATACCACTGCATCGGCGTGGCGGTCTCCAAAACCTCCATCTTGGGGCCTTACACCCCCCACCCTCACCCCTTTGCCTGCCCGGACCACGACGGCGGAGCGATTGACTCGTCTGGGTTTTTCGACGCCGAAACCAACAGGCGGTATGTAATCTACAAGGTTGACGGCAGCGCCAAAGGAAAGGGGGGGCCGTGCGGCAACGGGGACAAGCCTGGGTTTCCCACGCCGTTTGTACTCCAAGAGGTGGACATTAGCGATGGGTTCACGCCTGTTGGTCCGGCGACGACGGTGTTGGATAGGATACCCGAGCTTGATGGGCCGTTGATCGAGGCGCCGAATTTGGTCAAGACGAAGCGGGGGAGGTACGTTTTGTTTTATAGCTCGCATTGTTACAATACGGTTGATTATGATGTTAGGTATGCGGTGGCGGAGAATATCAAGGGGCCGTGGGTGAGGATGGGGGAGTTGATTGGGCGGGCGACGCAGGATTATGGGTTTGTGGCTCCGGGGGGGGCGAGTGCGGTTCAGGGGGGGGAGGGGGGGATGGTGTTTCATGCGGATTGCGAGGCGGGGAGGTGCATGTATGAGACTAGTTGGGGGGTTGGGGAGAAGGGGGAGGTGGTGTTGAGTGATGCGTGAGAGGTGCTTGTGGGTAAAGGTGTTGGGCTTCGTTGTGAATGCTTCCTTGTACGTTAAGCTTTTGGCGCTTGCTTTTATTCGTTGTTGTTTTATCACTTGGATAGTGTCTGATGTTGTAACCTACCAATTTCATGCTTCTTTTTGAAAATGATCATCGCCTAGAAAGACTATCTGCCCCCTGATTTCGTGTGAGGTCAATCGTACCCACTCTGCCAAGGAGGTTACCAACAGTAGGACATTGCACGACATAGATGATGATGATGATGATGATCAGGGAAATTATGTGATATCTGTGCTTAGGCAATCAGCTCTCAAGTCTGTGGCCATCAAATGACTTGATTTTTTCGTCATCTGCAGGCATGTCCTCCTCTGCTTCCGAAGAATTGGAGGGCAGCAGTTCTCTCAACTTGGTCCATATTTCGTCGTCTAGTCCAGGATTTCCTGTACGTTGCCGTCGGCCAGTTGCCAAAGAAACTGCGCAAGTTCTGACAGCTTATCGGGATGGTACATCTCCTGCCCCTGTGTATCTCCTGATTCCTCTTGTTGTAGCTGCAGCGTAAACAACCGTCGCAAGCCATCAGCAATTTCTGCGCTCGGAGGTGATGGGGTTTCGTCCGATGAATGTACATGCGTGAGCTATAGGAGCGAGGTGATGGCGCAGAATACTCATCCAGAAAGTGCTCAGCACAAGCGTCACCCGATGGCTGCGATCCAATGTCACTTGAGCGCCTCGTGCCATAAAGTTCTCGATGTCTAGCCCTCCTTTGTCGAACTCTTTCGGCGTAAAACAACTTCTCCGGCTCATCCATAGGGGGCAGCCTAAAATCCTCAATGCCCCGGCCCATGCGAGGGACATAGCTCCCGCACATCTTCATTTCTTCGTCAAACACCTGCTTCCGCACCACTTTGCTTTTGGCGTGTATTTCCGCCCTGAATTCAGAGGGCATATCTGCGTGGTCTCTATAGCCCGTGAACAGGAGCGATTCATCACCGGCCGGCACGATAATGATGCCATATTTCAGATCTGGCAGAGGGGAGCCACCGAGTGATATGACATACTTTACCTGGGACATGTATGCCCCGAGCTCCCCGAAGCCGTTGACAGCTGTGTGAGGGGGTAGATGAGACAGGAATTCAGCGTGATTGGGCTCGGACTTGGATGGGTGCTCGATGTCGTCCCATGCCAGCTGCGATAGGGCAGTGCCAGCCTCGCTGAGGAAGTCTTGTGAATTTGAAAGTAGCTTGTTCTTGTAGGGGTGAATGTCGAGATTCCGTTTCGTGACCTCTTTAAGTTCCTGCTGCAGATCTTCGTATTCCCGTTCACGTTTCCAGTTACCGGTGTACACTGTCGTTGCTAGTGTTGGCGCATTCTCAAGAACATCTGGTAGTTCTTGGAGAATTTCGTTGAACCTTTTCTGTCGTTCTTCTTGTCGCTTCAATACAGACTCGCTGTCGGGTATCTCACGAGCCCTTCTTCGAGACGAGGTTGTCCCAGGTCATGATACAATTCTCCCCGACAGATCGCTAGGAACCGCAGGTCGATTCCACTCATATCAAAACAATCACCACACTACTTCATACCATCTCTACCCTTGGGGCCTCCCCTGCAAACTTTAGCTTCACGACATGGCCAAACCTCGGTTAGAAATGCCAACGAGGCCCTGTTCTATCTCGTACCGCAAGACGCCGAGTCCCGAAAGATTGTCGAAGAAACCCCATCCTACCAAGGTCAATACAAGGGCATCGTCAGCCTGCAGGTCAAGGCTGGGAGCAAGTCCAACTTTGCTGGACGTATCTTGTCCATCGGCAGACTAAAGCAGCTGAGTGACATTGTGCTCTACCTTCGTGGGCTGCCCGACCAGCAATGCTCTTTTCAGCTTCACCCATCGGGAGAGCTGATGCTACAAGATGCAACTACAGGTTGTCACACCTGCCTCAGGTGTACGGATACCCGCGGAAACACAATCGACAAATACCGCTTACAAGGCGACCCTCGTCGTCGAATGTTATACCAATGGAGGGGAGCCTACCGATCATCATATGGCTTACATCGCTGATATCTTTCAAGTTTGTATGGAGTGACAATGTCCTGAAGAACGTTGATGCAGCCAGAAAGTCCCTTGCTACGGTTTCAGAGGCACATAGGAAGGGGGGAGGAACCCATTTCGAGACCCAGCGAACTCTAAATCCTACGATGATCAAGACCGAGCCCCAATGCGCCGGTTGTCCCCGTCGACCTGGACAAGAAGCCACTGCGCCAGATTCACACGTACAAGGTTCTTGGCGAGGGTGGTTTTGCTGAAGTCTCCATGGCCGTGGATCTTGCTTCGGGCATCCTGTATGCTGTGAAGGAATGCAAGAAGAGAACGAATAAAAGAACCTCAAGTGGAGGTTGAACAGCTTGCCAGACTCCGCCACGTAGGCTTGCACGCTTGTGACTCCTCTCGGCAATGCAACCCACCAGGTACGCTAACATGGAGTGTCTGCAGCCCAACAATGTCCAATTAGAGCATCACCAGGGATGGATCGAGGGCATGGCAGTCCAGATCTTTCTCCCCCTTTATGATGGCAGCTTGACGAAGCTTCTTCCAACACACCAGTGTGGAGGCAAGTTCCGTCCCAGCAACTCTCATGGCTGAGGCGCTTCATCGATCAGGTTCTGTCTGGTTTGGCTTTCATGCACGATAAGGGAATCATGCACCGCGACCTCAAGCCAGACAACATTCTCTACAAGAAATCCACGGCAACTGGATCTCCGCCTACCTTTGTCATCTCCGACTCTGGTCTTGCTACATCTGTGACGAACATCAGAGATGTCGGAGGCACCCTCGTTTGCCTCGGGCCCGAGGCAACACGGGATGGCATCATGACAAAGCCACCGACGTCTACGCCTTTGGTCTCATGCTTCTGGAGGTACTCGGACGGTACTGCCCCGACGAGGGAGATTTTGCCCACACCAAAACTGTCGTGTGGAGAAAGAAGCTGGAGACAAATGTCAAGCTCGAAAGTCAGAGAGAAAAGTGCAGGAAGTATCAAGATAGGGCGCCACTGCGGAATCCGTTCCTAGCCAACTTTGAGCCAAGACACGGCCGGGTGCAGTCTCTGAGTGATTTCAGAGTGCTGCAGCCATCTGTTGAAGGCATCCTATACGAGGACCTGAAAAAGAGGAGTGCCGCAGCGATGGCTCGCCTTGAACTCTTGAGGGAATATGAGCCCAAATTGCTGCCGAGGGATAAGATGGCGGTGAGGAATAAGCGTTAAGAGCTCTTGCGACAGTCTACAGACCGGATATTCTTTTGGGACCATGGAGAGTTTGGGGGTCTGTACCTTCTGAATATATTAACTATCAAATGATCGAGCTTTGCACTCCCAATGGGGGTTAATTCAAGACCGATGCCTCAAAGCAACAACAACCAGTAGCAATTAAGAGGTCGACTGATACAAAGGAGAATGGCCGGTAATAATGAGAAGCATGTTGATACGGCCAGCATCCATATGTCGTATCTTGAACGTGGATACAACTCAAAACCTGACATCAATCCCGATGCCACCATGCGCCCGATTCATATGCGCGTAGCAGTCAGCCCCCGTCCCAAACGTCTTCAAACAGTTCCAGCAAATATGAGCACCGCAGCCGCCACAAGTCATGTGGTCGCACCCGTCCGTCTTTTCCATGGCAGTCTTGCACTTGGGACAATCCTTGATCCCCAAGCGCTGCTTGGCTTCCTTCAGGGCTATGTCCCCGCCAGACGAAACAAACTTGTGATCGGCACAAGTCATGCCCTGGTGTGATTCAAAACAGGTGGTACATACTGGGGTGAGGCAGTTGGGACAGGTAAAGGTGCCAGTGGCGGCGCGGTAGATTTGTCGGCAGTCCGGGGTTGGGCAGTGGCGGAGGGCGTCGGGCCGGTGCGAGACGTAAGACTGGAAGGACGCTTGGAGCATGTCTTCGAATAGCTGGGATGATAGATGGTCTTGGAGAAAGTTGAGGGAAAGGGGTTGCTGGCATTTGGACGAGCTTCCTTCGCATTGAAGGATGAAGTTGGTTTTGTTGCAAGAGGTCGCAGAGGTGCAGAGGGATTCGAAGCAGTCAGTGCAGTAGGTGTGGTTGCAGGGGGTGGTGAGCGGATTTTCGGGTTCCATCCAGCAGATCGAGCAGTCTTCAGTCATGGATGGTTTGGCGGTGCTACTCTCGGTGAATTCATCCTGCGCTTTGACCATGTCCATGGCGAGCTTGATGTCTTCTGTTGATCCCGTCACTACGATCTGCTTGGGCTCTGAGACAACATTCAAGGTGGCCTTGCGGCCGAGAATCTCGGCGATGGACTTGAAACCACCTCGTAAAGCCCAGGCAAACTGGCTTGCGTCCAGCTTGATGATGTTGGCGGTTGACGAGTCCTGCTGGGCGATTTCTGCAAGTTCTGGTTCGGCTTCTTTGCATTTGTCTTCCGACCCGAAGAGATATACCCGCAATAGTTTCTTGTTGCGAATGACTACGATGCCGAAAAGCTGCTCAAGCTCCTTTATTTTCTGAAAGACCTCGCCGTTGACGGTGAAAGCAGGGGACCAGATTGGTTTGCCTTTGTCGGTGGCAAGACGTCCTTCCAATATCTGCTCCAAGGTACGCTTTGCTTCCGCAACTGCCTTGTTATCTTCACCTTCAAACTTCAAGGCGCGTGAAGAAGAGAACTTGGCAGGCTCATAGGCAGCCAGATACACCTTTTTTGCTTGCCACATAGGGCTCTGTTCCTTGATGATGGGTTTGATGGCTTGATATATGCGTTCTTGGACCTTGAATCGTGCTGAATAGATAGCCTGGACGGTGAGCTTGCCCTTCTTGTGGAATGGAAGCTCCCATCCGTTCAGCATCGAGGCCGCTTTGGCAGCATCGCCGTCGTCCTGGAAGCGAGCCTTCACCTTCGCACGCTTTCCACCAAACACGGCGTCCTCCCACCATTCAAGTGGTCCAACCTCCATCAACTTCGACTTGACAAAAGCATTCGCCACATCGGCATTGTATCTAAAGCTCGGGGTTCCAGTCTCCACGTTTCTAGGCGACATGTTTGCCGGGATGGACTTCGTAACATCGTCTTCGGTGGCTTCAGCAGGGACTTCGGTGAGCATAACTGTCGTCCATCCTTTGCTTTTCTTGGGTGCGTGGCTCGTTACAGTCATGTTGAGAACCTTGTACCTCCCACTCGTGTACTTTTGGTGGATTGTCTCGGCCAAACCGTGCGATGTGAAATTCAGCCAGACCGTCTTGAAAGGGCGGTACCAGGAGCAGAGCACCTTTTTACACTCGACTCTGTGCATCCCAGATCCCCCCGGCATAGGCGCGTTGATTTGGATCACTTTGATGTCGTTTCCAAGGGATCTTTGGCAGTCTTCTACAGCGCTCATGAGCCGTCTCGCAAAGGCGGGATCCTCCACGCGGACATCAGCGATACGATGGGTTGGATCAGGGCTCGGTACGAAGCGTATTTCATCAGGGGAGACGGCGAATCCGAGCTGGCGGAGAGCTTGGAAGATTTGACCCAGGGTACTCGTTTCCGGCAGCTGACTGATGCGGACCGCGGAGAAGTCTGACTGGAGAGATGCCTTCAAGACGGCGGCGCCGTGTCCGAACTGTATGACAGCTCCACCAAGCTGGCGCATCCAGTCATCGGGTCTGTCTTCAGGTTCATCCTTCAGATTATTAGCTGATTTTCCCGGCATATAAAGTACATCATTGTTACCTTCTCTGGACCAACTGTGTCATCAGTTAAAGACTCTTTGGTATCCACCACAGGTGGTGGTCTGTGAGATTCAGGGTGAGCAAAGGAGCAAGTGTCCCCCTTCAAACAGGCTCCTTTCAGGTAGAAGTGGCAAGTGATCTTGGATGTTGGAGCTTTGTCATCTTGATCGGCAGTGGAAGTTGATCCGGCACAAGCCACCTTGACAAACACTGGATCATGGAAAAATGAGCAGGTGCTCCCATTCCGACAGCGTCCTTGGGTAAAGAATACACAGGGCTTCTTCGCTGCCTGCGGGCCAGCTGGGCGCAAGGGGAGCTGGGTTGTTTGTCGAGGCATGTTCACACTCAAGGATATCTCGAGACTCTTGGGCAACGGAGATGGGCTCACGGGTTAGCAGTGGCAGGGGAAAAAATGAAGAGAGTGCGGGGTATGTCGTGTAAAAAGCATACCCTTTAGGTAGCAGCACTGAGGCCCATCAAGCTCCTTCTGACTCGTGGATAGCTGCATATGCGGCACGCTTCATCTTTTCAGCAAACAGCGAATCGAGTTCCTCCAAGTACCCGAGGACCTTGATCATTGGTTAGTCAACAGGCAAGAAAAATGACACTTTACCTGATATCCAAATTCTGGTTGCTAAGACGTTGAAGGAATGACTGGGAAGACGGGTGAACGATCCATTTGATCAAACATTCTCTGGTACAGCTTCCCAGCCTTCCTTTTCCACCTCACCTCGATGGCTCAGCTTAGGGAAATTTAACATGAAAGGTATATAGAGACTCCAGGTCAAACGATTGATTGGTCCGGGCAACTCGAACAGGCGTCCAGCCGCAAGCGTGGCACGTGCTTTCAGGTCGCCTGCCTCGTTCTCAACTCAACTCCGTTCAGAACATTCACTGTTGAGCTCATCAAAAGCCAAGTCAACTTCACCTTCAGCTCTTCCACCACCGTTTCCATTTCCTCCAGTTTAGAGACCGTAACATTTGTAAACCCAAGGCACCATGGACACTGGACCCGATGTCCGATCCTCTCTTTCTAGACCAGGTGTGTGAAAGACTTCTGTCTCAAGCTTCAAAGACCCACGCAGAGAGTAGGCAACAGTCAGAGGCCAAAACTTGACAAGAATTCGCTTGATTTTGCGCTCGAACGAGAAATGGGACATTCGCACATGATACAGTTGGTAGAACAGTTGACCCAACAGGCCAACGAAAAGCTCGAGATTGCTTTACACGACTCACCCACCCAAAACGATTCCGAAACATTCACCAAAGTCTTTCTCAAATCTCTGGAAGGGAGGCTACGTTGTCATATCGGAAGCTCGATCCAGCGGGCGTTACGGTCAGTCCCTGGCATCCTTACTACTCCACTTCCGTGGCCGACGCACAAAGCAGGAATAAACCAGTCCGAGCTAGATGAATCCTTTCCAACCGGATTTACTCATTCTGATGGTGCAAGACCACGTTACCAGATAGGTAACCTCACCCAGGA
Organism: Podospora pseudocomata; assembly: GCF_035222375.1. Taxonomy (NCBI): domain Eukaryota; kingdom Fungi; phylum Ascomycota; class Sordariomycetes; order Sordariales; family Podosporaceae; genus Podospora; species Podospora pseudocomata. The sequence continues at coordinate 332,769 of NW_026946364.1, read as the reverse complement.
TGCTTTGGGAGAATCACTGCGCTACAGTATTGGCAAGGCCTATGAGTCTGTAGCGAGTGAAACTGCTCGACAAACCGTGAACTCAACAATCGAGACCAAAGAGACACAGCCAGTGCAAGTTTCGAATGACACCAAGCCACACGAATTTGAGCCCTTCGTCGAGAACACGTGGAATTATGCCTCGAGATCTCATGACGAGAAGGAGTGCTAACACACTTATTTGCAATTCGCAGCCGATGCCATCCGTAACTACGAGTACATTTCCAGCAAGAAGACAATCATTGGTGGAGTGTAATCCATATCTCCCGACGGGTTGGCAAAGATGAACACACTGAGGAATCAATTCGAAAACGAATTTGGCTATGACCTCGGTCATAATTCCTCGGACTGGAAGTCGATGGAGGAAGATCAATCCAACCGCAAAGACAGCACATTCCGGAGGTTGTTGGTGAGGCTAGTAGGCAAAGTCTTGCCTGTTAGAGTGACATACACCGAAGCTGAACGACGCCGAAAGTGGGTCGACTGTGTTTCCAAAAGACCACCCAAAGAAGTCTCGTTCTTGGTCGATTCTCTCGTGTGTTTCATCTTGGCGCTTTGTGGAGGGGCGCTTGTTATCGTTTCGATTGTCATCATGGTTCTCTTTCCCGGGATCTTGCGTTGTCTCATTGTCACGGGGGTTTCGGTTCTCATATTTGCCGTCGTGGTGGGTTTTTCGAAGCAAACTTCCAATGTCACGGCGCTGGGGGCCACAGCTACCTATTCAGCTGTTCTTGTGGTGTTTCTGGGGTTGAGCATGAAATCTGAAGGTGGTGGTATCGCAAGGGGGGCATCCTCGTCTTGAAAATGGTGTTGTTTGTATGGTGCTTTGTCAACTTCTCACATTACATTCATTTCGTTTCTCGACGCATAGCCTCGATGGATCAACAACCTACTAGCTTTCAGCTCCTTCAATTTTTCATGCCAACTCAGCGTGCTACAAGATCCTTTCAACATGAAGCAGGAGAGGTGGGGTTACACCATCCTGGCTAAATGGGGGTTGGTGCGTGTTGTGCTGCGTGGGGACAGCTTCCAAGTGGGGGCTTTGCCTATCCCTGTCTAGGCCGCATCTCGTATCTCGTATAACCCGTACTTCGCATTGCAGGAGAGAGACCAACAAGGTACATAGTTGTACGGCATCAAGCAGCGCTTGTTTAATTTCTCTCCTAGTTGCTCCCTTGTCTGATGACGTTGTCATGGAAAAGTTCCAGTCAATTCCTCCCTATCTGAAGCCATTGACTTGTTTGCCAAGCATCCCGGCATCCTCGGGAATACCAACGTGATGTTCTACAAATATCCAGATAATGCACCTTGACTGAGTTGCTGTTTCCTCTTCAGGCAGCTCGACAACTTGCAGCAACCGTGAGCCGCAATGGGAATTCTAAAATATTTGGCAGTGGCTGGCCTTGTAGCATCCACATCCAGTTCGAGCCTTCCGGATGTCTGCACCACGGCTTTTGTTGAATCGTCTCTTCCGGCACCAGACTTCTTCCCAGGACTCGAACTAATCGCCGGTTCTGTCACAGCCCAGCCTGTCACCAACTTCACTGCTCCACCAGACAGCACCCATCCTGGCGCCACCGGTCGCGACTTTTGCAACGTCACTTTCGCCTACCGTCATGTCGGCCGCCCTACTGACCGAGTCAATCTCTGGCTCTACCTTCCAAGTCCCGCCCAGTTCAAGAAGCGTTTCCTGGCTACAGGAGGAGGAGGGCTGTCCATGACTTTGGGCGCACGAGGACTCGCAACTGGTCTCAGCTATGGCGCTGTCTCCATCACGACCGATGCCGGCTTCGGCGGTTTCGACTCCGACCTCAGCCGTGTTATCCTCTACGGCAACGGCGCCATGAACTACGATGCCCTCATCGCCTACTCCTACAGGGCAATGCACGAGATGACTGTTCTCGGCAAGGAGCTTACCCGCAAGTTTTACAACGCCTCCAACTCGACCAAGATTTACTCCTACTTCCATGGCTGCTCCGAAGGTGGGCGTGAAGGCATGTCTCAAGTCCAAAAATACGGCACGACCTTTGACGGAATTTCCGTTGGTTCTCCTGCGTTCCGTCATCCCATCTTCCACTACCACGGCCCTCTTTCTCAGCGCAAGCTCAACTACTTTCCCTCTGTTTGCGAGCTATCACGTATTACCGCCGATGCTATTGCCTTCTGCGACCCCCTCGACGGCAAAACCGACGGCGTAGTCGCACGCACCGATCTCTGCTTCGCCCGCTTTAATGCCTCGTCCTCGATTGGAAACCCCTATAACTGCTCCGCTGTTCCCCAGCTTGGCCAGCCACCCATCGCCGGCACTGTTTCCGCCAAAGCCGCCGCCGTGGCAGCCGAGACCTGGCGCGGCATGTACGACTCCAACAACAAGCTCATCCACCCATTCTTCGCTCCCTCAGTGGAGTTTGGTGACTCTGTCACAATCCTCAACCCCGCCACGAACCAACTCGAGCCGTTCCCCAACCCTCTCTCCCCGGCGGTGGTCAATTTGCTGATCAAGGAAGTCTACTCTCCTACCTTGCCGCTGGATGAAGTCAGCCCTGATATTGTCCGCGAGTGGGTCAACGATTCAATGGCCAAGTACCTTTCTGGCATCTATACTCTCTGGCCGGATCTCACGCCGTTCAAGTCCAACGGTGGAAAGATGATATTCTGGCATGGGGAGGCTGATGCTGCGATTCCGGCGGTTTCATCAACCATGTATCAAGACAAGGTCAGGAAGACGATGTACCCTGGTTTGGGCGTGCAGCAAGGTTACGCCGAGATGTCGAAATGGAACAAGCTGTTTTTGGTGCCTGGAGGTGGGCACTGCGATCCTGGGACGGTGGATCCTCTGGGGGTGTTTAAGCCCAACAGCGCGGCGTGGCCAACAGAGGTTCTGAAGAGTTTGATGGAGTGGGTGGAGGAGGGGAAGGATTTTGAGAGACTGGAGGGGATTGTGCAGGGTGGTGAGAAGAAGGGAGAGAAGGAGGGGATTTGCGGGTTTCCTCTGAGACCTGTTTGGGCCGGCAACAATGGAAGTGATGGTAAGGGCAGGGGGAAAGGAAAGGGGAAGGGTAAGGGGCAACAGCAAAGTGAGGACGAAGAGGAGTTGCAGTGTGTCTTTGACCAGCAGAGCTTTGAGTTCTTTACTCCTAAGCTGGACAGTTTTTTGGTGGATGCATATTAGTTTCTTTTGTTGGGCCCGCCGAACGGGATCAGGGGTCTGTTTCTTTTCTCTTGGTCAGATCGGACATTGGGTAGACGGCTTCTTTCTTGAAATTCTTTCTTCATTTCTCGGTGCATCTACCTCACCATGTACATTCAGCTAGACAACAATCGGCCAAACAAAAAAAACATATGGCCTGATTTATGTCTCCGATATAAGACGCGATCATTAATCGAGATGATTCTCTCGGTGCCGTGTCTCATTGTCCAGAGAGACAATGCAAAAAGAAGTTGGGACTCGGATACCGGGAGTCGAACCCGGGGCTGTTGAGAGAATAGACACTTCTGAGAAGTGAGAGTCAACTATGTTACCGCTACACCATACCCGATGAGGATGGTTCCGATTGGATTGATGACTTTGTGAGCGGATTTTGGGGTTGTGTCGGAGAAAAGTGTGTCCCTGTCACCCTGTGTCGTGCTGTATTGTGTGCGTGTGGTTTGTTTGCCCTAGGGAAAACTTTTTGGGGTGGTGGGGACCAGAAGTGGGCACCGAGCGGGCCCTGGATGGGCTTCTTCAGTCCAGCTGCATTGCATTGCATTGCATTGCCGGACCGTAACGTTGATGCAGGCGGTGTCTTGGAGGAGACAGCTGTTGGGGTGTGGAAAAGGCGACGAGATGTCTGTTGGCTGAAGTGACTGTCACAGTGTCAAGTTTGTCCGGACTCCGAACAAATGAAGGGGGGCACCGCCCACACGCACCTCACTCAGACTGCCAACAATTGACTGCATCATCCTGCTCGCTCTCGATCGATCAAACTGTTTTTGGTTCCCTTCCATTACCGTCACATTTTTTTCGTCATGGGTAGGTGGTGGACGACCCTGAATTCGGGGTCTAGGGAGGGTTTAATCGACATGATAGAGTCCGTGCTCACTCACAAAATCACCGAGTACTCGGTTGAGACACGGCAGGGTGATTTGCCTATGGTAAAGGTACTTTGGTATATGTGGTCTGGAAAACTGGCTGCATTTTGGGGGCTTACGTTGTCTCATACACACGTGATTGGGGCCAAGGTATATGAGGGAGGCTCTACATCATCTCATCATCCCATCATCCGATGTGAGTCAAGGGCCATCAAGGTTGTATTGACAACACGTTCCACGTCACATACCGGGCAACTCTCGGCCGGACACACAAAGAGAGTAGGTGATTCAACGACATTTCGCCTCAACAGAGGGATTCGGGAATAATGTGATGGTTGATGAAGGGAAGCTCAAACTCCGATTGGGAGGGGCGTAATCATCACCGCACAACACAAGTCATCGCCGTCCTGATTCACGAGCCGTCAGATGATCGGCGCACCCACCTCTGTGCGTTTTTGATGTAAAATCATGGCAGACCCAGCTGAGCGATTGTGGCACAACGCCCGAAGATTCCACCGGAATGGTCGCCGACGATGTGGGTCGGCTGCCGTGTGTGACGCCGGAGAAACCATCTCCGGGCTGGGCCGAGAGTACAGTGTCAGCAAGAGAAACTCCGACGTGCATTCCTGAGCCTCCAATGTATGGTTTACTAGATTCCGGCAAGTTCCGCCAACTCCATAATACCACACCGTCATCATCATCATCATCATCACCGTCACACACTCTCATGTCGGCATATGGCGAGGGAGGATCATACCAGATAGGAAGGAGGGAGTCGGATCAGGAAGCCCTGTGGTGGAGAGGCAATGAAAGGGATCCAGGGTGGTGTCCAGGTTGGTGGTACAAATAGTGCTGGGTGCTGCCTTTTCTTTCATAGAGGGAATATCAACCGTCCTTTCTTGACCAAGTTGTTATTCTTGCTTGTCTAGTGACCTCACACATACATCTCCACAATGGAAGACAGGACAGTAGTTGTTTACGGGGAGAAGGACTGGAAGAAGGATGAGATCATCGAGACCAGGATAGACCTCTCCTATCCAGTATCGCCAACAGATTCAGACCTCTCCTCTCTCCCCTCCCCATTGAAAGAGAAAGCAGACCTCGAAGCCCAGACCACACCAGAAGAGGAATCATTACGAAAGCGCCTCGGCTTCATCCGGTACACAGCCCTCAACGTCTACCGCCGCCTATTCACCCTCGCCTTCATCGGCAACATCATTCCTCTGATCATCTACCTTGTCAGAGGTGCCGAGCCTCTCGACTTGGTCAATGCCTCAGCCATCAACCTCGCCGTATGTGGCCTCTGCCGGCAACCGCTCGTCCTCAACCTACTCTACCTCATCTTTGGTTCTGTCCCGCGTTCAGCCCCGACAACAATCAAACGCCTCGCCTGCCGCATTTTTCACCTCGGCGGTGTCCACAGCGGCACTGGCGTCGCTTCCCTCATCTGGTACATCGGATTCGCGGTCACCTACACCTATCAATTCAACCCCGCCACCGCCAACCCTATAAGCATTGCCGTCCTAGCCCTGATCTACTCCGTCTTCGCCCTCCTCCTCTCCATCATCGTGGTGGCCCACCCCACCATCCGGAGAAAACACCACGACGTCTTCGAGCTAGTCCACCGCTTCGCCAATTGGGGAATTCTCGCCCTCTTTTGGGTGGTAATCTCCCTCCTCGGCACACAAGAACCGTCCCTAGAAAAATTCCTCCTCAACCTCCCGGCCTTTTGGATCTTGATCCTTTTGACAGCAGCCACAATCCACCCCTGGTTGCTCCTCCGCAAAGTAACCGTCACTCCTGAACCCCTTTCCCCCCACGCCATCAGACTTCACTTTGATCACACCACCGTCAAGTTTGGTCAAGGCATCCAAGTCGCCAAGCACCCTCTCAAAGACTGGCATTCCTTCGCTTGCTTCCCCGACCGCTTCGACAATGTCAAGGACACCGCCTTGGAAAACACAAAGTTCAGCTGCATCGTCTCGCGGGTGGGCGACTGGACCAAAGACACCATTGTCGCTCAACCAACCAAGCTGTGGAAGAGGGGTGTACCGACGTACGGATTCGGCTATGTCTTTCGCATGTTCAGCCGCATCATCGTTGTCACAACCGGCAGCGGGATCGGGCCGTGCCTGTCCTTTTTGGCGGATGAGAACAGGCCTAGTATGAGGGTGTTGTGGCAGACGAGGAGTCCGCTCAAGACATATGGGCAGAGGACGCTGGATTTGGTCAGCAGGATGGACCAGAACCCCGTGATTATCGATACGAGCGAGAAGGGGAAGAGGGAGGAGATGCTGCCGCAGGTGCTGAGGTTGATCAAGGAGTTTGACGCCGAGGCGGTTTGCGTGATTAGCAACCCGGCGGTGACGAAGGAGGTGGTGTTTGGGTTGGAGATGAGGGGGGTTTTGGCGTATGGGCCTATTTTTGACAGTTAATTTGGCGGTTGGAGTTTTCGGTTGGCTGGTTCTTGTGCATATTTTGGTTTTGGATTTTGGGATTGGAAATTGTAGTTATTGGCCTTGTCATTATGGGTTGCTTGTCTGGGATGGCGTCTGGAGAAGGAGGCATGATCTTGTTGGGAGGACAGGGTATTGTTTATTTTTGAAGCGTTTCGGCAGGAAGATAAATTCAGCTTCTGGAATTACTTTAAAGCTTCGCAGTCCTAACCAAGTGCAGAGTGCTGAGAGGGGAGAAGCTATGCCTCTGCTGGGATCTTATCTCCGATAAGGCGTGATTGCGGGGATGACGTCAATCCATGTTGGTGCAGGGGCACATCAGACTTGATATGTGCGCCTTCTTCCGTCCAGAATACAGATTGAACGCCCAGGAAAAGAGGATATCCCAAGACAAGCGATTGATGATAAGAATTGCTTTGTTAAACAAGCCACGTAATCCATCAGATCAGTTCAGCCATCCCACATTACTAATCACGATAATTGTCGGGTGTGGAGCCGGCATGTGCAACCCCGCGCTGGAATTTAAGAGGCCATCACCCCGCTATCTCAGAAGGCTTCAGTGACGTGACAAGATAATTAACTGACTTTCAACCCCTTAATGCGCGCCTTTCGTCCTATAATATCATCACAAAAACTCCTCAGACAAGTCACAGCCCGCAAAATGACCAGCAGTACCTTCCGCTACCTCGACCCAGCCAGCATCACCGCTGGTGTAGCGCCATGGGCCAAAGTCGACGTCGACCACACCTCTTACGGCCGTAAAACCGTCACCAAGGACGTCACCAACTTTTCCGACTGCCTAGACATCCACTCCAAAGTTGGCTCCTTTGGTGCCGACATCGACGTAGCCGGCTTCGCAGTCTACCGCTCCCAATCCGCCACCACCCCAGAAGATTTCGAGGACGACAAGACCGTCCGCACCAAATACTACGCTGAGGTGGAAGCCCTCCTGAGAGAAAGACTCCAGCACAGCGGCCAAAAGATCAAGCGCATCGAGATCTTTGACCACACCATCCGCAGGCACGACCCCGGCGCCGCCCGCCAGCCGGTCCAGCAAGTCCACGTTGATCAGACACCCAAAGCTGCCGAGGCCAGAGTCAGGCGACATGTGACTCCCAAGGAAGAAGCCGATGCCCTTCTCCAAAAGCGCTACCAGCTCATCAACGTCTGGAGACCCATCCGCCACCCCGCTACCGACTTTCCCCTCGCCGTGATCGACTACCGCACCACTGCCCCTGAAGATTTCGTGGCTGTCAGCTTACTTTACCCCAAGCGTGACGACGGGGATGACGACGACAGAGGCAAGGAAGTCCGGCCGTCCCAGGAAACACTCGACTCGCTTGAGGGGTATGAAGTCAAGGGTGAGACATATGGTGTACTGCCCAATGAGTCGCACAAGTTGTATTACATCAAGGATATGACGCCCGGGGAGGCCATTTTCATCAAGTGCTTTGACTCCTGGGGGGATCGGTTGCCTGGTGGGAAGAAGGGTGTTGCCGGGCTGACGCCACACACGGCTTTTGTTGACCCCCAGACGCCTGAAGGCACACCGGGCAGGGAGAGTATCGAGGTGAGGTGCCTGGTGTTTTATGAGTAGATGGTTGACGACAAGACTAAAAAGGCGGGTCGGGATGGGAGATGTAGAATCAACTATATATGAAAATGAGGCAAGATGTAATGAAAGCAGCTTTGGACTTCTCACTTTTGAGTTGATCATTTCGGACAAAGTACTCCGCATTAATATTGCAGTTCTTTTTGCTGATCCCGGATATCTCCCGCCGGGTAAACAGTCCATTGCTATACCACCCCGAGCCGTCCTGTCGCCTCTTCCACTCTTCAACCACCCCAACCCCACAAACCGACCACCGTTCACAATGAAACCTTCGACAATCACCGCCCTGCTCCTTCCGTGTGTTCTGTCCCTTTCCCTGCCAAGGCAATCCCATAAAACAGTCAGATGGATGCCCCTAGGCGACTCGATAACCGACTATGGCTGCTGGCGAGCCTGGATCTACCTCCGCCTCCAAAATGACCCCGACCTCTACGACTCCGTCGACCTCGTCGGTAGTGAGCGCGCAGGCGAGATCTGCGACGACTCCGAATTCGACCGCGATCACGAAGGACACCCCGGCTTCCCCGCCATCCAAATGGCCAATGAGGGTCGAGTGTCCGAGTGGTTGGCTATGAACCCTGCTGATGTGGTGACTATGCACTTGGGCACAGTGGATATCGTGCGAGGAAAGCCGAGGACGGAGGATTTGCTACGGGCGTATAGCACGCTTGTGGAGCAGATGAGGGGCCGGAATCCAAATATGAGAATTATCGTGAGTACCGTTGGAATTTTGGCCGGCCAAGAGACTGCAGGATTGACACGAGAAATAGGTGGCGCAGATTATCCCGCTTGGGCTGAGCGCGGAAAAGAACGAGCAGGTCAAAGACCTGAACAAAGCGATTCCTGCTTGGGCGGCCAGCCAAAACACCACGTCGAGTCCGATCTGGGTCGTCGACTTGTTCACTGGTTTCGATGCCGAGGTGGATTTGTATGATGGTATACATGCCAGCTCGTCCGGGATTCAAAAGATCGCTGATGGGTTCTATCCGGCACTATTGACTGCGATTAGATATGTCCAGATGTCCAGGGGGGGGGCTGAATTCAGTGTCTTGTAACAGGGCGGCGATGTATTGTTGTGGGAAAAGGAGGAAGCCAAGTGTCATTAAATATCCTATATCCAAAGTCCGCATCGCTTCAGCCGTCGGTATACCGGTCATGTAACGCCTCGACGCCAGTCATTATCCCCATCTCTGTGTTCTCCAAGTTTGTCTTTTTCGCTACGAGGCCGTGTGATCCGACTTTCCTCTACTCGAGGCTCGATCTGAGGCTGGTCCAAACAGTTTACTTCCGAAATTTGATGTGAGTTGTGCTGAGGAACCACTAACGTAGTTCTCATGATTGGATGATCTTTCGAGTTCATCATCTTGGCTTCGTGGGGCCGGTCGTGGTCGTTGCGCAGCGGCAACGTGTGATACGGGGATGGTGTACAGCGCCAGTGGATCGCGGCGTGCACTAAATTGGAGCAATGACGGCACATAACGGCCGACCAACGCCCGTAGTGTAGGGGCACAGGCACAAATAATGGCCACATTTGTCTCGATGACGCTGTGTCAGAGCTTGTGTTAGGCCTCTCACAACGGCGACAGGGGCTTCCAGAAACCTACCTCCATATGTAGTTGATGGCAAATCGATAGGTAAAGTCGTACTTGTCCCACCCCTGTGACACCACTACAACGCGAAATATGCTTATCCCAACAACACTGTTCTTACTGTTAGCATTCCTGTGCTGTCAGCGAAGAAGAAGACATACAATCCGCCAGTACCCAATATCGCGGCAATGGCAGCCTTCTGCGAGAAGCCAATCTTCAACGGTGCCAAAAGCCAAAGCGGCAGGACCAGCAATATGAAATCGGTGACGCAATTCAAAATCACGAGCCAGGCGTACCAGGCGTCCCTGTTGATGCACGTGCCCTTGACGTTGCCATCCCAAAAAGAGGACATGGGCTGGCATGTGAAAAGGACGCCAAATGCCGCAAGAGAATTGGCGATAACAACGATAACGAGCATGACGTATATAACATGATTGAGAATTCGGGTCGTCGAGAATCGGAGATAGAACACAAGAATCGAGCACTTGATGAAGAGGACCGATAAGTTACTCGTTATGGCGGCAGGAAATCCGGCAAGCTTTTTTCATGGTCAGTTGTGACCGCCTCTCTAGCCCGTGAGGAAGGATTTTGATTACCAAAAGCAAGGTTTTCCCTCTCCAGGTGTTGGAATGAAATAGGTAGAAGATATGATACCCCAGGCCGAATTTGGTCACTAATCCGTTCGTTGTCAGCGCTCGCTCCAGTCGTGGTATTCCCAAGCGTGCTGCTGAGAAGATGATAGAACGGATTCTGGCGTACTAGCAATGAGGGTGGCGGAGTATAGGACGGACAAGATGACGGCAATGAGAATGAGCCCTAAAGCGCAACCCCGAGTTAGCCAACCCCCGCGGTCAAGAGCGGCCACGATCCCAAAAACATACAATCATCCTTGTGGCTCACGCGCAAGATGGAGCGCGCGGTATACAATCGGAGGACGACAAAGATTATCGCAAAGACCGGGGCCAAAACAGAGGCGAGAATGACGTTGGAAGCGATGTTCTCCGGACTTTTAGTGTTGTCCGGTACGTCGACGTTGAACATCTCGAAGGATCTGGCGGCATGTTGTGCATGTCTCGGTGGGGTGTAGGTGTGTGTAGGCGACACACTCGGTCCAAGCTATAGTAATAGTAGCCCAGAGTTCGATGGTGTTTGTCGAGAGAGTTAGTCCTTTTGGTGCACCAGGGCCTACAGAGTATGCACGGGGAAGAGAATCATGATGAAAGATGGAAGAAGTGGTTTGCGGCACCACTTCCCACCAAGTCCGCTCCTTGCTCGACTGAATGAAGCTCGCGGTCGAAAATGCTTCACCGGTCCCGACCATTATTGTGATTGGGCCAAGCTCATGCAACATGCGGGAGCAGGTTTTCCCCAACCTGGTCTGGCGTTGGGCCGACATGGGCCGATTACATCTGGTACCGCTCATGATTGGCCAACAAGACGGCATCCTTCCCCGACACCAGGGATCAGCACCTCCAGTCCCGGGAAAGGGTGCTGACAGCGTTAGCACCTGGAGCTTGGCGGCCATTTCGGACATTTGCTTGAGGCCATTTGTTGCGCAGTACGGAGTAAACATCCAAAGTCCCAGTCAAATGAAGCCTTGAAAGTGGATATCGATATTGACAGCAACGGCATGCGACTGTGGGAATCCAAGTCCACGGGTGCCTCCAATCCATTCTTATCAAAGATGCCATTCACCCAATGCCGAGCGGGGACCTGGGTATGTAAACGGCGACCACTTGTATGCAGTGCCGCCCGGCTACATCGTCTACTTGGCCAGTTTTGTGTCTGCCTAGAGATGCCGCCGGCAACTCGAGCGGACTAGCCACGATCCGACCAATTCTTTTCCACGTTGCTACTTCGCATGTACGGTACCAATAAGTTGTATCTCTTGGGTTCATGTGCGTTTTAAGCAATGACGATCGATTCGACTGAATTGGACACATCTGGATGACAAAGCATGAATCCCGAGATGTGTTAACGACTGGGGTTGGCGAAAGATAATCCACTGGCTTCTGCTAAAGACCGGTGAGAGCACATTGTGTCAAAACGCATGGAATGTGGCGTTGACTAACAGCAGCCTTTTCTGACGAGGGACTTTGGAATTGGCAAAGTTCCGCATCAACAGCTTCAGTCGAACTGGGCTCCATTCAACTTGACACCTACATCCGGCTGTCGTTCGTTGCCTTCAACTTTTAGTGTCTTGGATGATCCCAAGGGAGCTCTGTTGGTAGACGAGGTATGATGACTGAGCGCAGAGGACTGCAGAAGTGCTGTGACCAGAGTGTAATCATGATACTCCCCCGAGACTACCTTACACTTCAAAAAGAAGCGGTCTGCAAAGATTTCCTAGTGAGCGTCGCTGGTAGGGCTTGGATTGGGCGTTTGCTTGATGCTTCTTCGACAGATAAAAATGAAAAGGAATGACATGAAGCCTGGCCTCGACCAAGATGGGCAGAATAATCAGCATGGTGACCGATTTTTTGGATATTTGCATCAAACACAGTCATGCATGGGCAGTGTTTATATCAATTCAAGGGCTGTCTTCAGGATTGTTAGTGCAACGGTTGACCCGTGCGCTACCTTTGCCAAATGACTCGTCTGCCAGCATGCGTTCTGTTACCAACTTACTCCTGCTGTCTAAAATTTCCAAGACAACTGACACATCTCCAAACGAGAAAGTTATTTTTGGTCTTTTGCAGTGGGTAGGGCCACTGTTCAAGCGTATCTTGCGTGCCCGGGACTTCCTGTGATTTTATTTTATTTTTCACTTACGTTGTATACATCTCAAAACGGAGAGACTACAACATAACTTGCCGCAGAATGAAGCGAGACCAGTTTCTGCAGCTTTGCCTTCAGCAGGTCACCAACTCCCCGCTTTAGTACCGCCACGGATCCATCGTCGCGAAGGGTGGAAAGATCCTGGGCCAGGGCTACAACGATTATCGCCATGGCTTTAACGGCGACGCTCTCAAGACAGGAACACTTCGTAAGGCCGCATCTCCTCACACTACCCCCAACAGGCCTACCTCGGGGTTCATGCCCTTCGAAATAGGCGGAGATAGTACGGGGAACCGGTGCATCAGCATGCATTCTGAGATGATGGCTATACACTCCGCCCTGATGGCACGAGAACGGCGGCCGCTGATAGCATGTCCAACGTTCAATGCGGCTTCATGCGCTGGAGCTATGTTCAAAACACCGTAGCCCAGGAGAAAGACAAGACCAAGCCATCATGCAAGAAGTCCAAGAGTGAATTGACGAAGAAGAAGCTTGGAAAGCAGCACATTCCCAACGATCTCGGCAAGAGAGCAGATAACAGAGACGCAAAGAAGGACAGGTTGAGTTGTAGGCCGGAGTTCTGTCGAATTGAAGGTATGCAGTCTAGTTGCAGTATGATTGGAGGTTATTAATCAGGTACTCGTTCAGAACAGTCACACTTTCCGACCCAGGAATGCCCCATTCCACGCCAAAGACAACGTATGCCAGCGAACAAAGCACCCCAAGCTCATCGGCGCTGATGTCTATGTCGTCAGATTAGCCCACCACGGCACTGGCACCGGTCATATCAAGGCTGAGGAAGTCGACGACTCCAGATCGTTAGACATGCCACCGCTAGTCGACGTTGATGCACCCTCCTCATCACCATGATGCCTTCACGACGAGTTGACAATAGCTCCCTATTCTCATTACCAACATCGCTGAAATCTCTCCCGTAATGCGAGCCACCAACTCCCGTCCATGCTACCGCTGTATCAACTACATGCGCAGTGTCGGCATCAAGCGTGTGTTCTGGACAAACAAGGAAGGAAGATGGGAGGGTGCCAAGGTGCGGGACTTGGTACCTGTTCTGAATGGGTGCGGCGCCTCAGGGTCATATCAAGAGGAGGTATTTATTACAAAACACGGGATCTTGATGCGAACGAGGCTCATGGGTGTCTGACATTGGCGTGGGCTAGAAAGCTTAGAGTAGCTAGGGTCAGGGAAGGAAATAAACGTATGAGGGAGCTACTTCAGACAACCAACAGAAAGTCTCTCAATGGTTTTTGATGACATTTCCATAGCTCCAACAAGCAATCGGCTAGACCGGGAAGAGTTTGTGACTGAAAGGTATGACTACCTCTATCCATCATGACTGTCACATTTTATCATCCGAACATCGAGGATACCCATAAAGACTGTCGCAAGAAAGGAGCATATATACCAGAGCAACAGTTGGCTTCATTATCATCTCGTCCCCAGTATCTCAAGCCCCACCCGAGTCCGAAGAACTTTTTTTTGCAGTTTTTTCCTTTGCTCCATATCACCAAACCTCATCAAACTGTATGCTGAACACGAGTCAATATGCCTCGACCTCTATCCCCAGACGAGTATCAGTTCATAAGATTTGACGAATGGTCTCTTTCCTACGACAATGCTGGCAACAAATTCGACATGCCGGATCAATACTTCGTCCCCGTTGCAGCCCCGTACAGTGGCCAGCCTATCATCTCTCCTGTCGGTGGGGGCTACACGCTGCTTTCTACCAAGGATGTAGACGAAGAGGTCAATCCTTATATCAGCAATCCTCTTGTTACCTACTGGTCAGAAGAGACAGTCGAAGAGTTCGTCAACCGCTGTCGACCGTCAAAGCAAGCCGCCACAAATTTTAACTGGTATATCATCCGCAACCCGCATGCTACTCAACTTCCAGGACGCGGAGGTGATAGTCCTTCTTGTTTGAAGGAGGGACTCGAGATCGTTGCCAGTGCGGAAAAGGCCATTGAGGCGGTCGTGGCTAAGAAAGGGCGGGATCAGGCGGAGTCCCTGATCAAAAGGCTTTCGACAGATTTGATCGACTTGGCGAGGAGGCATGGAGTCACTCGTGGCCATGCATGTCCACACTCCTTTTTTTTACTTTGATGTGCAAGTAAGCTAACAGAGGCAAATAGTTGTTCTTCGCTGTTGGTGCCAAGCGGGTGGATGAGGTCTAGTCAGCCGTCTGCCGTGAGACACTCAACAACAACCTCGGAGACGAGTCCCGCGTGGAATGCAAACCAGGCTCGCGTGCAAGAGCTGGACACTGGCTCATCCAGGTGTCCAACAGGAACTTTGACGACAGTAGCGAGGTGAGGAGGATGATGATATGTCTGAGGGGGATACTGGGTGTGGAGGACAAGACGCAACTGACGTACGTGCCGCATGTCTTTGACATCCTGGGGGCAAATAAATGGAACGCGTGTGTGGTCAAGTATGTGGAGAGCTCAGAGTTTGGGCTACGGGTCGTCATGTCATGAAGAGGGTCGTTTTTGATATTCACAATTCAAGCACGTCAATCCCCAATTGGCTATAGTCACAATGAAACTGCATGAGGGTGAGTGAATGATGCTTGGCCTGGTAATGAACACATGCTCTGTGATATTTCCAGTCTTGTAAAAGCTGTATAGCTCAAAGGAGGCTAAAGCATCTGCCTCAACCCGTGCCTGCTCCTAACTCCCTTTGTCCTCAATGCTTGCCCCGAATCCCTCCCGATGCTTGCTAGATCACATTTGTGCTCGCTGCGCTTGCTGCCGGTGTCTTGCTGCGCTCCTCCCGGGTTTGCACGGGAATCAGCCGACGCAGCATCGTTTCCAAGCGCATGAGCAAAATACCTTTAAAAGGATACAACCGTTAGCACACGATTTCAGCACGGGTATATTTCTTTTCCAACTCACTCACAATATCATCAGTAGTCCTCACGACGACGCTTCTTGGCCACATCTTCGGGCATGCCAAAGATCTGTGGGTGAGCGAACCCGTTGAAAACGTCATCTGTACCGGCAGCTCCAGTCTGGTCCTGGGTCATGAGGGGAAATGGCAAGGGGCCGCTGACGTGCCTGGCGTGGGAGCGCATGGGAGCGATTCCGGCGAGTCCGTCGCCGAAAGCAGTATTCTGATTCTGCTGGCCAAAAGCGGTGGCTATCTGGGTCCCATTCCAGAAGTCAAAGGTAGGCGTGGTGGCGAAGCCTTGAGGTTGCTGCGTGTGAATGGAAGGCTGTTGCAGAGGCTCGGCAGCAAAGTTCATGGGCGCGCGCTGCTGCTGGGCGAACTGCTGCTGGGCGAACTGCTGCTGGGCGAACTGCTGCTGGGAGAGCTGCTGCTGTGAGAGCTGCTGCTGGGCATATTGCTGCTGGCGAGTGCGTAACTGGGACGCCTGTCGAGCCTTTTGCTGCTGGGTGGCTTGTTGCTGCTGAGTGAGTTGAGGCTGGCCGTTACCATTGCCCTGCACCGTACCAATCCGGCCTGGCTCCTGAACCGTTTTCAGCATCTTGTCAAGGCTTCCGTGAACCTTGTCAATTGTTGCATTGAGCGTCCAAAGATTGTCGGTGGTCTTTTCCATGGTGGCACTCATCTTGTCCATATTGGCGGTCATGGTGACAATACTGCTGCTCAAGGTGGCGATTTGGCTGCTCAAGATCTCCACATGACCGCTGAGCCTCTCCACAGAGGCTGTCAAAGCCCTCAGGGAGGCAGCAGCAGTAGGTGGTGCTCCATGATTGTCATTATTAGACGGGGGGGGAATAACTGGGAGATTGTTGGGGTTTTGCGAGCCTTCCTCTTCCTTCATATTGTCGGTTGAGATGGATCTGAGGGTAATCTGAGATTCGGACGAGAGTTAAGAGAGTGCAGTTATCAGGAAAGAAGAGTCTCAGAAACAGGACAGAAAGGAGTACTTATAGTATTTGAAAGTTGGGACGAGAGAGTCGGCGATCAACCACAACGATAGAGAAAAAATTTGCACTGCCTCAGATACAGTTGCTCCCCTGGCTTCAGTGAATACTAATTCACACGGTCTACCTTGGTAGTTAGCTGAGACCGTACAAACTAGAAGGCGGGGACACATTTTAATCAAGATCATTTATCTGATGCTTGGGCACTTTCATGAACGGAATCAAGATCTAGAATGTCTAGAGTTTTGGAGAAACATACTAGTTATTGTTTTCTAGCTTCCTATGATTATAATACCCTACTAGGAATAACTTGAACCATATACACTCTTCATTATACTAAGTTATTTCCTATGACCTTTCCATGAAATGCTCATGTAGTTGGTGGACTAGCATATCAAGCAAGATCGCCTACAGCAAATGCATTGAAGGCCTCTAAGGTCAAAGACTTTCAACATTCTAGCATACTGAACAGAGTCCTGTGGCTAGATGATGGTGAGCAAGGAGACATGATGTGTTCGGTGATTTGCCCTCGTTCTTGTTCTTCTGCGGCCCTCAGGTAGTGAAAGCCAGTGCATGGGGATAGACATGAGCATTTGATTGACCAGAACTTTGGGAAATTGTTTGTCTTCTTTGACAACTGCAGCCTGGTCAATAGAACTGGGGACATGAGAGCGGCAGATGTGGGGTCATGGCGGTATAGTCGTCTGGACGATTCACCAAAGAGGAGCATGGCTGGGGAGACAATCTCATACATTGCAGGCTTCCTACCTCGACTCATCGCCCGGCGCTGAATTTGCCTCTGGAGGGATGCTGAGTCAGGCGGGGCAGCTCCGGCCATTCCTGTCTCCCGACAACGGCCCCACCTAACCCTAAGCGGGGCCGAGAATTGACTACTGCCGGCCTCCGGCTGGCCGGCAATTACGGGTCTCAGGGCTTGCAGCTTGGGCGACATCAAACTCGCAGCCTGCAGAATCTGCTTGCTTTACTCTTTTCTCTCTCTCCTGTCTTCCTCTCCCCACTCCCCAACTTCACCAGGTTCAAAAAAGGTGACAGCTGCTCACCCAACAGGGTGTGTTCCATTCCACAACCGAACACTCTTCCCCGATATCCCCTTCGAGACTCATTCTAACTCCCTTTCTAGTCACCTCGCCGCAAGGCGGTCGGTCGACCTCTCTCGGCAAACTCTCTCCTCTTCACAACCCAGCGACACCAACCGTTGAGCCTGCTCACGCTCTTTGGGCCTGGAGCTCACCCCTGCCCGGGATTCTCTGTCCTCCAAAAGGACAACATCGCCTACCTGGCGAACATGTCCGGACAGGCCATTGCTGAATTAAACATTCGCCTTTCTCTGAGAGCTGGGCGCACTTGTACAACTTGTGCCCTCGCCCTGGCGTCTCCGTCGATGTGCTTGAGCGGTACATCGCTCTCATCCGTGAGGAGACAGTTCGTTATGTCAACACACTCCCCGCGTCTGTGCAGGCTTCCATCAAGGATCGCGCCAAGGAGGACAGTATTTACTTTGGGTACATGCGGCATGAAATTCAGCTTCCGCAGGGCAAGGAGCTCGCCGCTATGACTCTTCAGGAGGTGGCTTGGGAGGTGGCGATCAACCAGATGCAGGCTTATGGATTTCACGCCCGGTTATGTTGCAAGAATCTTCTTCGACCTTTCTAATCTTCACCAACAGAAAGCAGCGGCGTCAAGCTAAGTACCGGGAGCAGTTCTGCGTTCGAGAACTGTCAGCCAAGAAGGAGAGGGAAGGTGGCTATCAATCAGATGCAAGGGTGTCAAGCTTGTGGCTTGTGGAAGTCGCCTGGATGGCTGGCATGGTAAGAAGATATCTTAATCTGCTTTTCTCTTGATGATGCACTTTGCTGACTCTCTTCGCGAAAACAGTACTTCTTGGTCACGGCGTCCAGGTTATCATGGAGTGGTGAATGGAGGGAGAGTTGGAAAATGGCGGACCGCCGTGCAAGAACTATTCATTGTAATACATCACTTGGTGGATTGACGAACGGCTTTTCTCATTGCGCCTTGATATCGCCATTCAATGTGACTATCGTTGGTGACCCATGCTATTACTCTGAGCCCATGGGCCCAGTGTGGCTTTAGGGAGGGAGGCCTGACAGTCTTGATGAACTTGCGGGACGAGAAGGCAGGGCGGCATCAGTTCAAATAACAACAGGCTTCCCCTATAATCCATGACTTGGGGCGTTATCGCGAGCAAGTCTAGCGGACAATTCACGCAACATGCATTATGGCCAACTCAGGTTTCTTTACTTAACAAAGCTAGCTGCCGACATACCCTATCTTGGGGGATATTGACCATTCCACCACGTGCTTTGTCCCCTCCACTTGGCAAAGACCTTTCTCACTGGAAGCTACCAAGATACTGAGTATAATGCTTCAACCCTCTTTAGCTCTTCCAGGTCCCTCTTCCAAGCACGGGTCTCTACACGAATCTTGATCAGCTCGTTAATGAGCCCCCTCTGGCCCATCCCTTCCAGAGAAGGCAGACCAGTCTCCCCCTCAAACATTTTCCCATGCCGGAAACTCTCCAGACAACTATTCATTGACTGCTCATCCATCTGCCGATACCTGCTCGTCGTCTCCAGTTTCAGTCTGTTCAGCCTGAGGGTTTCCTGCCGTAAAGACGGCACGAGGTCTTGCACCTCAAACCTGGGCTGCAGCCACTGCGGGTCTATCGATGCCAAATCCTTCGAAGCTTCCATGGCTGTTCTGACCTCGTCGCCGTCAAGCTTGTGGTGATTTTCGTAGTGCTGCCTGAGGGTGGAATCGTTGCGGAAGGTCTTTGGGCAGATCCAACACGAACTTCCTGGCTTTGGTGTGTGCTGACTGTGAGACTGTCCGTTAATAGGGGGTTTCACACAGCGGTGTTATTGGGAAAGGTATTGCACTTACTTTGTGATGTGGGTTTGCAATGACTTTTCCGAACCTATGAGTGTGGTGCAGTTGGCCCGGGGGCATTTGGTCCGTTGGCTTCCAGGCTGGAAAGACTCCTCATCACCATCGGTATCGCCAGCAGCTTGGATAGCTGGAGCCTGGGTGGTGGAAGCTGAGGCCGCGGGGGGGTTGACTGGCTCGGGAGCGCTTTCGACTGGTTCGGGGGCGGTGCCGACCTGTTCGTGAGCGGTGTTGACTGGTTTGGAAGCGGTATCAACAGAGGATTCCAAGGCTGGGTCTACCGGCAGAGGGTTCGAGACTACTAGTGGCGCGTCGACATTGAAACCATGGTGGTCCATCGTTCTCCGCACTACTTCGAGATACTCGGCGAAATACTCATCAGACCCAGGTTGGGGGACCAACCTGAAAGGCATCCATGAGACACTGCCACTACTGATCATGGCTTTTGGCCTGGAAGGATTCCACTTACTGACCGGATACCTCTCTTCGCGCACGCCAGTCGTCCATCACGAACTTGGCTCGATGTAGATACTCCATTGTTGACAATGACCTGACACAAAGCATTGATGAGTGTCAGCCATCTCTCAACTGGTGCGGTAGAACTTGGAGGTTGGAAGGTTTAGTGAGGAGAGAGGTGCTCACCAATTTTGCCTTTGCATCGTGTCGGCTTCTTTTCGATGATTACTGAAAATCGTAGATGAGGTAAGAAAGGGGAGTGTAGATTTCAACACCGCTCGCTGGCCGAGTGAGAGTGGTCGGAAATGCTGAAAAATGCAGAGATGGTTGAGTCGGGTTTAGTGTGTAGCTGTGTGAAGAAGAGACAGACGAGCAGCCAAACTGAGCAGCGAGATCAAGTTACCACATTCCTGTGGAGCAAACACACCCGCTTTGTGAGTCAACAATATCACCCAGTCGAACTATGACATCGCATCTTCACACACAATGCAAACACACTTCCTTCACAGACACAGCTCCGGTTTAAATCCAATCGCATAATGTCATTCAATCATAAAGCTGCTAACCCTAACGCCACACAAATGCAATGCTATATGCCAATCCATCACACATCATTCCCACCCCCTGATCTAGCTGGCATTGATCCTGGAGATCAGGAACTTGGGCGCCTCATCAGCAGCCTCATCAGCATAGGTGCCATGGGCAGGCAGAACAATGAGCGAGCCGTTGCAAACCAAGTCGCCGCTCTCGCAGTACACCCTGAGACGGTCGGCAGGGTAATTGGGGATCTTGCCGTTGTTCTGCTTGTTCTTGGTCCAGCCGTAGAGGACAACACCCTTGATCTGCTCGCGGATGGCGGCGCTGCTCTGGGAGATGGCGGCACCGGCGAGGGCGGCACCCTGGCTGTAGCCACCGGCGACGATCTTGGCCCGGGGGCAGAGCGAGTTGGCGCGGATGAGGAGGCTCTTCATCTCGTTAATGGCGGCGGTGGTGGTGCCCTCGGGGAGGAGGTTGTCGAGGAGCCCGGCGGAGTAAGCACCGCCAACACCCTGGACCCAGACGTTGGCCTCGCCAAAGGCAGCGTCGAGAGCGACACCAGTTGGGCTGCCGAGAGATCCCTTTTGGCTTGGTTAGCTATGGTTCACTTCGCAAACAGACAGGACAAAACTCACAAGGTTACCACCCTCGGTGGAACCGCGGGCGTAGATGAAGATGACCTTGGGGCACGGGCCGCCATCGAGCAGTTCGTTGGCAGTCGCACCAGCACCCGACTTCCAGCCACGAGCCTCAAGGGTCTCCATGGTCTGGCGGTGAGACTCGACAAGCTCCCGGGTGCGAATCTCATCGAGAGGGCTCGGGAGAGCCGCGACGAGAGTGCCGGTGAGGGCGGCGACGGTAGCGAGGAAACGCATGTTGATGGATTTGTCGAGAGACTTTGAACGAGGAGCTGAGAGCTGACCAAAGGGGAGACTGAGTACTCAAGTGAATGAGACTCGAAAAAGGGCTGGTGATGGCTGGAGTTGAAGATCTGGAGCTGAGAGGTGCTTGGTGAGTTCAGGCAGGACAAGGAGGACAGTATCTCGACATCTTTATATCTCTGGGTTCCCCTCCCGGCCCGACACCATCGTGGTTCTCGCGGTCCGTATCCTCCGTAGTAAGACGGTGAGAAGACAGTTACAACAGTGCCAAGACCGATGGCGTCTTCCCCACGCCGTCAGGGTCCATGGAAGACAGGCATTCCCCGCATTCGCGATGTAACGCTTAGCGTCGAGCTCGGGCAGCTTGTGGCTTGCAGGGTTGCATCTTGAGGCGTTTGTTTGGGTCATTTGAACTGCCAGTAGCGGACGTTGATCCCAAATTGTACCAGAAGCCCGCCGCCGCTGTGCTGGCGGGCCGACGTATCCCAACACAAGTTCAAAAAAACCTGAAGTGTGCCAAATCAAGAACCAGCCGCATGCAAGAGCCAGGCCGTGGACGGAAGGTCCTGTGACTTTTGGTGCGGCGTCAAGTCCCGTTGGTCCGGACGAACCTGGTACACCTTCCTGGACCGTCTTGGAACACCGGCCACCGCAGTCCTCCCTCCCCGACCCCGCATCTTGACAGTTGACACTGCCGGCATCGAGTATTAGTACCTATCTTCATGTTGAGAATGCCATTGGGCAGCAAGAACAGAGTCGCAGCCATCTTGCAACGGCGCTCGGATAGCGTAGATGTGATGGGGGGTGTCCTCTTGCAGAAATCGCCGTACTGCAGGGCCGAGCACTAAATCACAGCATGTGAAAGTTGGAGAATTTGGAGGAGTCAGCAATTGAGAGTTAGCTATCTGAGTCCTGACACAACTCGGCGACAAAAACCATGACTGTCTTGAGCAACGCGGACATCCGTCACAGATTTCCAAGCAAAATCCCAACAAAATGTTTTTGATGGCGGATAACTCCATCCAACTCCATATAGATAACCACCCAGACCCATTTTGAAGTGTACATTCACTCGGCACACAGTTCCCATTTGGGACTTTTACAACAAGTAAGCGGCCCCTGACCCTGGTCTCCCCAGTTCAACACCAAAAAGCTTGGCTCTCGCTGGATCTTGGGTGGGCCGAAAAGCCCTCATGGTATCTTGGCGAGCGGTACCGCAACGCGGCAGAAGCGGTTCGCTTCCCATTCTGCCTATGCTACCTTGGCCATTAACGGGATGTGTATACCTGTCAACAAGATGAGGGTTTGCAAAAATAAGCTCGCAGCGTCAATGCGATCTGTGGCACGGCGGTTCCTTTTATGAACCTTATTTCGACTTCGCTCGCTACCATACATGGAGGATAGCAAGGCGGGTGAAGGTTTTCAGCTTCATGAGCCAGTATGTTGATGGGCTCAACAAAATCACAGGAGGGCAAAGCAAGACTTGTAAGAAAGCCATACTTGATCCGTCTTTCACAATTGATGGGAACCTCTACACGTATATAAAACACTCTTGCCAACACCAACCCAGTCCCCCAGCTGCCCAGCCAGAGACTTGATATGAACCTTGCCACCTTCCAAAACCGCCCAAAACGACAACAAGCCCAACCTGTCTAGCGCCAAAGAATGCAAACCGCCTAGTCAAAAGTCCTCTCATCCAACGGGCCCCACAAGATCCAACCCCCTGACATTGTAGAACCGCTCCACCTCGCTGCGGAATTCCCTCAAGTGCTTGTGTGCCCACCCTCCCTCCGTCTTCCTCAACTCCCTCATGACTTGGACAGCCTTGAAGATGCCACGCATGTGTTCAGCCAAGAGAGCATTTCTCTGCACCCCGATGTCCCTGCGTGCGATATAGTCTTCCATGTACGACCTAATAAGAGTGCGACACATTGGTCAGGCTACCTGAAAAGATGGGAGGTGAATGGAACTACTTGCCATGCTGTTTTGGCATCCCCCTGATCAAGTGCCAAACATCCAAGACGATAAATGCAAGAAATGTAAAGCGGGTGGCTCGTCATCTGTCCCGAAGCTTGCCACCAAGCTCATTGTCTTGTGAAAGTGTCGAGTGGCACGTTCGTACTTGTGTTCCTTGCGATCAATAGTACCAAGTGCGGAATGTGTACTGTTGAGAGAGTTAGTAAAATGAAAAAGATAAATGGCGTGGGAGGTGCTCGACTTACTGTGCAACCAAAACGCCGTCGTGTGGTGTGCGAGCGGCGATTTGCTACATCGGCTGCTGTATTCACATTCTGGCGTCGTCGAGCAGAATGTCATCTTCTTCCTCAGCATCATCTGGATTTGCGAGTGTGCTCTTGCCCTGTATGGCCGACTCACTCTGGAATTTCCTGTGCATGTGTGAGAACGTGTCTGGTTCTGTGCAACAATAACCTCCCAATGCTAAGAATCGTCCTGTTCAAGGTCCATGGAAGTTGTTAATTCATCAGCGGACGGCCCGTCCTCTGGCCCCTCTGCTGTCGATGAAAAGGGATAACCCTCTGTGATTAAAGGTTGAGGTGTCTCGACCTTCTCGGCCCACGTCATGATGTCCTCGTCAGTGAGTGTCATCTCTGTCTCAAGTCTCCGGCACTCTTGTACCCAATCCGGTAGGTTTCCATCGCCGCTTGGAACCAATCCAACGTATTATCGATATCCCCTTGCGTGACGCAGATAGACGAGTAAATCAATGCCATGTCCGTGAGCGCAATTGCTTTATGGTACAGGTCGTCTGTCCACTCACCCTTGGCCTTTGAGTAGTCATGAAAGTGATTGAGATGAGATGCGCAAAGCGGATACGCCGCATCCGGTTCACCAAGAGCGAGTTTCGCATAGCCGGCGTAACACATCGTTTTGACCTCTGAAGGCTGTCCAGGGGACGTCTATTGCCAAGATTGTCATCGTGTACCTGCCTAATTATTGGCAGGAAAGCATCGGCGTCCCAGTCTACCGTACTATATGCTCCAATCTTGAAGATATATCTATTTGCCAAGACAATTGACGACTGATCAGCTTTGTCATGTACGACAGGATAAGTAAGATAGATAGTGACGGAAGCTCACTGTTCAACGAGGCTTATCAACCGAAACAAATCTTCCATCGTGACGACATTCATATCCTTGTTGTTGGAATACTCTCTCGTCAATAACCAACGCAGGGTCAGGGCATGCTCTAGATATTTTGCACAGCCATCCTGATGGTCTGGGTACAGACGCCTGTCCCTAGGACATTCGGGAAAGGCGATAGAGAGCAAAATTGCTGCATTCCTCAACGCGGTGTGCTTTTCCGATGTTGTTAGTAAGCCCTTGAGGATATTTTGGGCAACCATATTGCCGACACAAAAGCATTGCAGATCCTCATCGTTATCTATCAGCGTGCAGGCGACAAGGTTCTCTAACGATGCCAGCAGACTGTCGGTAGAGCCGGTGTTAGTAACTCGTCCATAAAGATAACTGGGATGTCTGCATAGCGTTTCTTACCATTTCTCGTCCATATGAATGCTGAGCAATGGATGACGTTCCACAAGACAGACGGGGTCAAATAGCTCCTTGGGTATGCAGGTCGGTTCTATCACCGACATGATCCCTAGGATTGTGCGGCACTATGGACTCAAGGACTCAAACGCGAACCCCAAAACTGTTTCTGACAAATTTTCAGAAGAGGAGCGAGGAAACGAGGAGTGTTCCAAACGGCTCTCGATGTCGGACATGTCGAAAACGCCCCGGCCGAGCATACCGACAAGCTTTGGGATATGGCTGCAGTCAGCCGACAGTTTGCTGCAAACAAAATCAACCAGTGCTGTAATTCTTTCATCACTCAGCCGGTCAAAATTGCTCTTATTGCGATTCTGTTCCAACAGAGCTCGAAAGGCGGCTGCGTAGGAGACTGCGCTCAAATCAGCGTGGAGAATGGTGTCAGTACATGCGAAGCAGGTTAAAGGGGAGTCTGATATGATGATGATTTTTCCCTGACCACCAATCTGTTGGGAAGAAACTGGTACTCCAGTCTATCGCTGTCCGCATCATCATATACTATTAGCCAGCGGCACTCTAACATATCACATTTTGCCTCAATATTAGCAACTAGCCAACAACGAAAGAGAGGTCTTACTTACCCGTATTTGATAACCAGGTTCAAGAACAAGCTGCCGTTGGTTTTGAAGTCTCCCGGCTTTGCGCCGAGAAGACAGAGATGAACCGCCATAGTGCCGAAGGTTTGAGAGCGAACATCGGCTACGTTACCCTCTGGGATCCAGAATATTACATCCACCTCTTTTTGGGCAGGAAGCATGTCGGCATACTGAAGGGTCATCATGCTCTTCCCACTGGCAGTGGCATCATTTGTGATTGTTAGGGCACGAAGGTGTTCTGCGCCGGATTTTTTTGAGTATGTCAGGCTTTCTGAAGTGTTGCTACAGCGTTTCCATGGCGCTGGGAATCTCAAACATGTACCTAGATCTGGTGGATGGCAAAACGAAACAGGGGAGTTTTGCATCTGTGCCTGACAGCGCCACAGAGGTCTGTGGTCCGTCTCGGAAAGGTGTGAGGTTATTCGATAAGCATTTTGTGGGTACGACTTGTTGGTTTGTTGACAGGTAGTGTCTCAGAGCCGTCAACTGAAGAAGAGTGTCCATCAGATGCGCAACATGCCAGCATTTCTTGGCCAAAATTGGCAGTACTCTTACTCGTAGGGGGAAAGCGTTCTTTGGACCGATTGGGAGGATTACGGCCCGATATATGTCAAGGACCTATCTGAGAAAGCTGACGACATTGATGACACATTGAAGGTATGACCTTCGCATCTCTGGGCTGATCAGGTAACGTCTCCCAACATTTTTACGACAGGCTTCAAGCGTGTCGAAAAATATATGGAGTGCTGGGAGAACAGTAGCTACCGCAAGAGAGTTTATGATCTAACAATTTTTATTAGCGACCAGTCTAGGTGCTGAGTGCTTAACAGTATAGCATAGGGGCGAGCGTACATGTAGCACTAGCTTTGCCAGATTCTCAACGAGAGAAAGATCGACTCCTGGCTCTCACTGCTCGAGGTGAAGCGCAGACTCGGTCTGCTGTACGCTCCCGATCAAGTTCCCGGGTGAGTTGAATGTCGCCAGGGGTTAGGCATTGCTCCAAGAGACCCTTTCCCAATGTCCACCGCGCTAGTACGAGGTCATCGCCGTTAGGAAAGGTCAGGAAAGATGCTCTGCCAGTATGAGTGGGGCGGGGTTCCTACTGACGTCTGCAGTTACTCCATACTGGTGACAAAATGTTGACTGTAAGGTAGGTAGGTAGGTACCTGCGATGTATACAGCTGGGAAGTCGATTACCAAGGCATGCTGATTGGCTATCTTATATAGACGCTGGGTGCCAAATGGCTTCCCGCCCTGCGTAGCGTGTAATGGCATTGTTGGAAGCACTGGCTTGCGTGACTACCGAAACAGAGTCGAGTTATGGACTGAGGATGACCAAGCTTTGATCAGCTGCACGACCATCATGTCGGGGTGGTTGATCTAATGAAAAGAAGGCGCAAGGGCCTGTTTGCAGTTGACAAGTCGTCCTGTGTGGGGTTACTGACCCCCTCCTGTCAGCCACATGGCGCCAGTGTGGTAAAGTTGGGAAAGAGCGGAAACTATTCCCTGGAAACCAGAAGCAACCTTAAATTTTGGACTTTCCCTGTCAGTCACGTTTGCATCCAAACTTCGCAAGATCAGCAAGCCGGAATTTGCCGCCAAACATCAACCTCCCGGCTGGCCAATCCTGCACCTCATGAGACCACGCCTGGTCACGTGCAAAACCTGTAACAAAGTCATGGCCACTTTTTCCCGAGTCGCGGTGAATTTCGATATCCACCAGCAAAAAGTAATTGGACAGCTGGTGCTGGGGATAATACTAATAACAGCCAGCAGCCCTTGCGGACATAATTAACAAGGCTGTTTCTCTCGCGTTCGGGTTTTGGTCGTACTCGTATTCGTATCTGACAATCTCCTACACGACGGCTTTGAGGATATATAGGCTTCGCGAAGACTTCGCTCGGAATGTCTCCTGGATACATGGAGTATCACAAACCATAGCCCTTTGAATCTTTTGACAATGGCCCCCTTCAAAGTCGTCGTTCACCCACTCACGTCCGAGCCCACTGACAGCTCCCACAGTCCCAGCCTTACCGCGTATGAATCCGAGCCTTTCTCCTCTCCCAACGCCCTAGTCTTCATTCATGGCCTGACAGCTGGGCCCCACACAACAAATCTTACACATCTGCAGGCCGCTCTCCCTTCTGAGTACTCCATCTGGGAGCTGCGTATGCGAAGCTCCCACTCTGGATGGGGGTATTCCTCCCTTGACAACGACGTCCAGGACCTCACACGACTCGTCCGCTACCTGCGTGAGGACCTCAAGAATAAAAGGATCGTTCTGATGGGCGCTAGCACTGGATGTCAGGGTGCCCTCGAGTACAACAACCATTCTAGTCAGCCTCCGCGTGTTGATGGGTACATCTTGATATCTCCTGTCTCGGACAGAGAGGCTGCCAACGCCCTCTGGTCGTCCGAGGCACTGGCTGAGAGCTTGACTGTGGCGAAAGAGTTGATAGACCAAGGAAAGGAGTGTGCTACCATGCCAAAGGAGCATGTTCCTTTTTTTGCAACGCCAGTCACAGCGGCGAGATGGTGGAGCTTTGCTGCCACTGGGTAAGTTTATATATTCTTTTCTGTATCATTTGGTGTAAGATGCTGATCAAGTTACAGTGGCGTCGAAGACTACTTCGCTTCAGACATTTCAGATGAGGTCCTCGCAGACAAATTTGGCAGGGTGGACAAGCCATTGTTGATCTTGCCTGCTGAGAAGGATGAGCTGGTCCCGGCATCGGTCGACAAGCAGCTGTTGTTGGAGAGGTGGAGTACGGCGGCCCCTAAGGGGGTGGTAAGTGAGCTCTCGGGGTTCATTCCTGATGCTGATCATGTTGTATCCTCTTCTGAAGCCCAAAAGTGGCTTGCCGAGAGGGTTGCCAAGTTTCTGTCCAGCATCTGATTATGCTGTCATTTTAGATATTGGCAAAGACAAAGGTGGCTATGCGTTTGTTTGTTGATAAACAATGTGCTTTCAGATGGCGTGTCGTTTTGTTGTGCGTTTGCAACTGTGCTGTGAATTGGTAGCCCTCGGTGTTGATACACTGGTTGACACCAAACTTTGCCCACGTCGAGGCTAGGATGGCCGCCGGCAATGTCTTCTTTCACAGCCGGCGATATCAAGTCACCTTAAATCCTTCGCTCAATTTCTTTCATCCTGTTCTACAGTTTGACATTCTCTTTGTCTAGTCCAATCTGCCTGCGCCCTGTCCGTCAATCTTTCACTCTTCTATCACAACTTATCAAGCTACCAGTGTTGGAGAGTTCAAAAGCAGTCCCTCTTTGTGCTTGAGGCGTCGGCCGGTCATCATTGAAGGCTGTTCTCTTAGGTACCTACGCGGCTACACTTCAAAGCCTCGAATCCTCTCAGAGTTGTCATATTCTGACAACCTGCCACCAAGGATGAATCCAGGTGGAGATGAGAATTACAAGTATGTATCAGCAGACCTTGACGGCTACATTAGTTGCAGTATGACTGGAGCTCGAGACCTATACTGATGTTTTGCGATTTAGCTATGCTCCTCACCATGATCCTGACTGTGATCCCGAATACGATCTCTTCTACAACATGTATCCCTTGGTTCTTGTTGACCCCTGCGACACCTTGGGAGTCGCGCCCGCGAACGCTGAGCCAATCGACCCCACGCCCGCTGACTTGTTGTTCTACCGACACTTCCCGATTGACGGCCTTGTCCCACTTCTTCCAGATGAGACCCACCTCCTGAGTTCGCAAGCGGGTCAAGTCCAGGAGAAACCACACCATTCAGACCAACGACAATACCTGGGACTTGATATTCACTACCAGCAAGCTCTGGTGAATGGTGAGCAACTGGAACAAGACCCGCCCTATTCACAATATGTGGGTCAGCAAACTGTTGGCCAGGAGAAAAGGCTGCGCTTGTCACCACTTCCTGACGATCAACAACCACCGCTTCCCGACGATCAACAGCCAGTTCCCAAAGATCAAAACGCACCTCACACAACAAAGAACCAAGAAACAGTAACCATGGCCAACAACAAAGCCAAAGTCACTTGTGAAGGGTGTGGCAAGGCCCTTGGGGCTAGGAGCATGTACAATCATAAGAAAATGTAAGTGGTTTCTTTCAGATACCTAGGTACCCGGTACGGATGGACTGACGCCTGCTGGACATGTAGCTGCCGCAAGCTCAACTCCGAGGACGAGCTCGACCTGCCCAAGTGCACTCTCCCAGTTCTCGGCGGCAGCCCGGAAAATATCTGCAACACCCTGCACCGCAGCAAGACAGCCCTCCGCGATCACCAGCAAACAAGGCATCACTATTTTGCCCCCGGCGAGGCCAGCTATGACAAGCGGATCAGCATCGATTCCAGCTACCTGACAAGACTCTCCAAGACTGTCTTGATGACTCGGGTGCGCTTGGAGGGCGAGCAGCTGCGCGAGCATGTGGACGAGCTCACGAACGACAAGGTCATTGAGAACATTGCCAAACGGGTCAGAGCTGGGATGGAACTTACCAAGGAGGAGTTGGCCGAGCGGTTGATTTTGATTCGGGATGAGCGAAGAGCTCTTGATCTGGAAATTCTCACTTAAGGCCAGACAAGGAGGATGGGGCGGTTGCCGGATCGATATGGATGTGGGGATATATTGGTCACAGACAGGAGGGTTGATATTGAGCAGCACCATAGACGTATAGGAAGCGTATGTACGGACGGTACAAGGTTGGAGGGCTTGGGAGGATGGTACAGCATCAGCTCTTGGTCAAATACAGTATTGTGTGGGATCCGAGTTCGCGGTAACCTTTTCCAGTGTTCTTCTGATATGTGGCGTTGCATTGAATGTGATACAAGTGATACAAGTGGTCGGAACGCGAGGGTCCAGACCCCGCCGTCTTAGAGGGCTGAGGAACAATTCCGATAACACGCTGATGAGACGAAGGTGCCTTCCCATTCAATTCGGTGGAAGGTTGAGTCCCTCCCGCCATGCACATGTGATTGTGCCTGGTGACTTACATGAAAGTCAAAAAAAAAATGTATAAAGGAGGCAGCTGCGCCCTTGCACTGACGGGGCGGGATTCAGTTCACCCTCTCCCCTCGCCCGCATCCAGATCTTCCAGACCCAGAGTCTCTCCACGGCCCACCAAATTCGAACCAATACCTATTTTCCCAACCTATCACCCCAAAATGCCCCTCAAAGGCTACGGCATCTGGAAAGGCACCGCCACCAAGTGGGACGGGACCGCTAAGCCCGGTCACGGCCACATCACCTTCTCAGACACCACTTCCACCCGCCTAGACGCGGCAGTCAACATCGAAAGCAAGTCTTCCGACTCCCGTCTCGTCTACTGGGTCATTCGCGACCTCCAGCCAGTCTCAGCAACCTTTACCCACTCCCTCCAAGCCCTCCCACGGGGTTTCCACCCCCAGAAGGGCACACTCAAAACCGGCAGCCTGGGCCTTGACTTCCTCCGCCTAAACCTCTTCCACCCCCAAGATGGCATTCTTCTCTCACACAACACGCCCGGGACGAGCCACAACATCCTCGACTATCTCAACCCAATCCTGAACCAAGCTGTCGTACAAAAGGCGGACATTTACCTGTTTGGCGAGCCGTACAATGACAAGACCGGGATTCATGATATCCACATGAATCAAGGGAACTCGGGACAGTGGAAGAAGGACAATGGAATTTTTCAAGACGGTGGAATCATCCTTGCCTTTCCTGATGGTCATTGGGAAGGCATATTTCTTGCGTTTGCCGTGCAGACGTACAAGACTGATGAGCAGGGCATGCCGGTTGGCGACACGTTTGCCAAGTTGCTGGGTGGAGGAAAGCAGCCTGGTGAGGGTGATGAGGAAGAGCCGGAGCCGATTGTAGGAGATGGGATCAAGATTGAGGCTGCATTGGTCAATCCTCATGGACCGGACCAGCAGCCTAGCAGGGGAGATGGGGAGACGGTGTACTTGCTTAATCGTTCTGTGACGACGGTGGACTTGGAGGGTTGGAGGATTGAGAATGGGTCGGGGCAGAGTCATGTCTTGAATGGAGTGTCTTTGGCAGTGCAGAGCAAGAAGGGAGTTGCTGTGCCCGGGGTGGCGTTGGGTAACAAGGGAGGGGTCATTTCTTTGAAGGACAACGGCGGAAAACTGGTGCACCAGGTCAAGTACTCGAGAGATCAGGCTCAGAGGGAGGGAGCGCTGGTGTATTTCTTGCAGAAGTGATCAGAGCTTGAGAAGTTTGGGTGTCGACTGTCCTTATCCCTAGGTTTATCTTCCGGGTTAGCCTCCGCATGCCCTGTTCATGGTCAACTTGTCAAAATTCTTCCCATCGCACGGCACCTCATTGTGGCCGTGCCCTGGTAAGTACCGTGGGGCTCTGCACTGGAAGTGTCAGTTGTTGGTGTCATTCATGGTGCCACTCGGTAAATGGTACGTGTCGGTGTCCTTCGAGGGTGGGAGATGACCTAAGAGGACATTAGATGGAATACTGGCTCATGGCATCAGATTGGGTCTGCCATGGAGGCATCAAATTTTCAGTCTATAAGAATAAGGTTTTTTAGCTGCCATAGATCTGTCCAGGTCCCCAACACCGCAATGATTACCGTTCCTGCCATAGCTCAAGGGTGACGATTAATTGTCCTCCAGCAACAATTGAGTCAGTACTGCCTGATCAGCGATCAATTTATAACCAAATTCGCCTATGAAGAGTACCAGACTCCAACTGCCCTGGGCCAGTCTCTGATGGTATGTAGTATCAATCATTACTTCTGACCGTGTATATCAACAGTACCTAATGGTTACAGGTGGTGCCACGTGCTTCAGCCGTTGTGCCTGCCCAGACTAATGCAGAGCCAGTCGCAATCCATGCCAACCATCACAACATGGTTAAATACACATCAAGGGAAGACAGCGGATACAAGACCGTATTAAGACACCTCAAGGACATGGCAAATGACGCTATCAAGCAGATTCCGCAGCGCTGGGAGGCAGAGAAAAGATCTAACGAGGGTAGGCAGTCTTAGACCGCAGTTTCCGGTTTATCATAAATATTAACTCATAATTAGCATAACGTTATTTGAATGCCTCCAATAATGTCACATTCACCATCGGTTTCAGTCTGTCTTGAGTTGCCCAAGTAACGCATTTCGTTGGAAGGGGAGAGGAACCGGTTCAACTACACAACATACTTGGCAAAGGCCCCGAACGGCGGATAGCAGTGGTACATGGCCTCGGCGGCATGGGAAAGACACAGCTCGCCGTGGCCTATGCAAAGCAGCATCGGAACGATTATTCTGCAGTATTCTGGGTAAATGCTCGAGACGAGGTATCGTTAAAACAAGGATATTTATGGATAGCCGATCGTATCTGGTCAGCGTATCCCTCCCCTGTCTCCATTAAGAAGGCTTCAGAGGGTCGAGATCTTGACGAGACTGTACGGGCGGTTAAACGGTGGTTTGACAATCCAGGGAACAGCAATTGGCTCATCATCTATGACAATTATGACAACCACATGTTGGAGAATGAGTTGGACGGAGATCAAGAAGCCGCCTCGGCAGGTTATGATATACGCCCATTCTTCCCGGATGTTTACCATGGCGCTATCCTCATCACAACACGAGCATTAAGGGTCGATCTCGGTTCCCACGTGCCACTAAAGAAAGTTGAAAGCCATCGATCATAGTCTGGAGATTCTATCCCACACCTCGCAACGGCAAGAGCTATATAAAGGTAACGTATATTATAAGCGAGTCGTACATATAAGCGAGTCGTACAGTCTCCACCACCCTACAACAACTATCCTCAATTGCAACATAACAACACTAGAAATCAACTCTAATTACATCAGAAACAGCCGAATCAGACGATTCTACAGCCTCCTGGCAAGTACGTGCATTATGGCCAGGCTTGCCGCATACAACACAGCATTGAACCTTTGTACGAGCACCCCCTACACCACTACCATCCAGCTGCGTTTCTTCCACTGCCTCCCCACCCACGGCCTTCTGGTCTAGTAGATCGTGTGCATCCTGCACAGTAAGTGATCCTCCAAGCCGCACACGTGTTTTTTTGGCTCTCCTGCGCTTGCTTAGTGCCTCGTTGGCAAGGTGGTACTGCGCGGCCAAGATGATAAAAGGAGGGATGGCCCAACCGAGGGCATTAACTCCCTGGATTACCGTTGCCCATTCGCGGTTACCAGGCTGGGCTAGTTTCGCCTTACTAAGGCCGTCCGAGGTCGTAACTACCATGCCCGCGAAGATAATACCCATCATAAACCCAGTCTCGTCGAAGTTGTAGATATCGTCATCTACAATACCGTACTTAGCCTTAGTGTTCCGTACGAGCGCAAACCACTCGGCAATGACCTTTGGATCCTCACACTTAGCCCTCTGGTAGTCGTATCTACGCTTAAAACGCGTACGGAGCTGTGGCTGGCGTTTGACGAAGTTATGTGCCCAGAGCTTGCCAACAGGGGGTGCGTCGCGTACGCGTAGCAGTTGGTTGGCCATATCATCTACACTACGCAATCTTGGTGGAAAAGCTCGCGTACATAGCTCAATAATATATCGGACAATAGCTTCCTCTTCCGATTGAGTCAGCTTTTTCGAATTGGGTGTTATATCGCGTCGTGCAGGCCGGCCGGCGCGTCGGTTAGAGAGAGTCATAGCTGGTACGTTGTAGAGCTTAGCTGCAGCTCGGAGGCTTAATTTTTCATTGATTCGAAGAGCCTCAAGGGCTAAGAGTATCCTGGCTTCCTTTGAAGTAGGAGGCATATTGGGTTGTGGAAAAAATTGATGTTAGGTGTAAGGAGGGCGCGTCGTGGTGGAGACTGTACGACTCGCTTATATGTACGACTCGCTTATAATATACGTTAAATGAAAATCAGATGAGGGGTCAAGAAAGCCAACTAACCATTGTTTATAGACGCTGCTGCTACCGAGTCTGCGCAAGAGCTAGACGGGCTGCCACTTGCCCTTTCGACTGCTGGGGCTTATCTCCATAACATGCCTACAACATGTGCCGAATATCTTCAGTTATATAAGAAGTCATGGCGACGTCTGCATATCACCATGCCGTCGCTGCTCTCGTACGACCGGGCCCTCTACTCGACATGGGACATCTCATACACCCAGATTGAGCGGCAAAACACAGCATCTGCAATGCTATTGCAAATATGGGCCTACTTTGACCACAAGGATCTGTGGCTAGAGCTGCTTCAAGAAGACCGACCACGAGGACCAACCTGGTTTCAGGAAATGACACACGATATAATCGAATTCAATAAAGCAATACGTGTCTTGTGTGATTATGGCCTAGCTGAGCCAGATATGTCGCCAACAGAATATACAGAATCGCGTGGGTATAGCATGCATAGTTGTGTGCACGCCTGGACGAGACAAGTGTTGAACGAGACAGAGAGTAATGATTTGGCCCAGCTCGCAATAATATGCGTAAGCTCAAAGATACCAAAGGACACCGAACAGAAGTACTATACAATACAACGGCGGCTTCTACGGCATGCAGCATTTTGTTCAACAACGATTTTAAACGGAACACCAGTTACTAAAGGAGAAGAGTGGACTTTAAAAGGACTAGGCGACCTGTTTAGAAACATGGCCCTATTTCAAGAGGCAGAGGCCATGTACAAGCGCGCACTGCAGGGCGAAGAGAAGGCACTTGGGCCAGACCCCTCATTAATACTTGCTCCTTTTAACAATCTAGGTAATCTCTATCGAGATTAGGGTCGGGTTTAAGAAGTAGAGACTTTATATCGGCGTGCGCTACAGGGATATGAAAAGGCAACAGCAGAGAATATCACTCCTAGTATTGATTTTCTCGAGAATATGGAAGATTTTGTAAAGTTTTAAGTTTAACAGGGCAAAACGCATGAAGCAAGATCTTTATATATACGGTGCCAGGAAGGGTTGAAGGCTGTGTTTGGCATTGAGCACAGCCGGTATATAGCTGTGACTCGAGAAATTGAGTTGTTGAGTGAAGATGGTGGGCGATAGCGGCCGGGCGGGTTTGCTATTCTTAGTGTGCAGGGTCTGGTGATTTCCATATTGATTTCCGGGCGGGAAGGAGGAAGGTCTTTGAGCTTCGCAAAAAGAATTCGGAATTGTCCAGCAATCTTGATATTATCAATTCTATGCCCACATCGCTCCCATCGGCCACCTCCATCGCCCCCAACGGCTCCTTGCAGCCTCACGAGCAATACGAGCCTGGCCTTAAAAACTCACCATGTGAATTGCATACTGCGGAATTATCTACACTGGCTAGTTCTGTTAAATTATTAGGGTAGTCAGGGTGGTAATTTCAGGGGTATCCTAAGACTGGCAGAAGAGGGTTATTGGGGTTATCAGGGGTTGGGCGTAGCCCGACCAAACTTTGAACGGAACATCGAACATTTGCAGCTTAATGGATACATTACCCGCCCTGAAACTTCTCAAGCTCCAATTGTAAGCGCTTAAACCTGTGATACTATGGATCCGTGGTTGTTGCTCTTTTCAACAGGAAGAAACAGGTGACTGGTGTCATGGCTGGCCCCATCTGCCAGGTGAGACCCTGAAAATTCAAGCTCGATGTACCGAAGTACCTATATTCTCTACAGCCCGTTTTATTTTCGATTTGTATTTTCTTTCGGCGCTTATATGCTTCATGTTCATTGGAAGACTTAGGAGTGTAAATGCAGAAATGAAGAAATCTTCCTCAGATTTTGGCAGTAATTCTTCCTAAGAAACAGCATTGGATTTTTCTCGAAATGAGAGTCTATTTGTTGTTTAACGCCCACAAGTCGGGCGGCCGGGGCCCACGGCAAGAGAAATGCACACCCGGGCAAGATGAGCATATGAAAGTAATGAACGAAAGTAATGAACGAAAGTAATGAACGAAAGGAAGGAGGCACGTCGCCAACCCGCCATACCAAGCATCAACCCGCTCCGCCTCTTAGAATCCTGACAGGAGTCACAAGATCTGCCGTCATCCGAACATCTACTGCACGATCTTGAAAGCCTCGTAACTCTCCGGGATGTCCGCCGCCGACGCGCCAGCTTTGGCAATCTCATTGAGCTCCACGGTGTCCAGCTTGGCCTCGACAATAGCCGTGTAGTTGTATTGCGTCCCATCAGCCAGGTACATCACATTCGGCTGCACGCACTCTGTCTCCGTCTCCTCCTCCTCCTCCACCGTCGCGCCGCGAATCATCTTCCTGTTGTTGAACCCGTACCCCAGCCCGCCAAAGGGCCCGTTGCCCAGGCAGACGTAGGTGCGGCCGCGGCTGTCCTCCTGCTGGCGAATGGTGCCGCACCTGGGGGGGGCGTGCCCGCGCGCCTGGATGTTCCACGCGGCCGGGATGGCTCTGAAGCTGCCGCTGTTAAAAAAGGTTCCCGCGTTAACGCTGCAGCACGAGTTGGGGTTCCAGTTGGTGCAGACGTAGCCGCCTCCTGAAGTTGAGCAGCCGCCTGCGAACTCGAGGTGCAGGTCGATGGCGGCGGCGGAGGTGGCGAGAAGGGAGAGGGCAAGGAACTTCATATTGGCGGTTGAGGAGGATGTAAAAGATTGCTCTGAGAAGGCTTTTGAGTTGCTAGATGTGGAATCTGGTGCTTTCCTCGGTGATGCTTGAGCTGGTTGGAGAAGTGAAGAGTTCAACAGCTCCAGGACACAGATGGGAGCCAGCCCTTTTATGCCTTTCCGGCCGGACGTCTCTCATCATCTATTGTGAGGCAGGGTCCACAGTTGCTGCAATGGGAGCTCAGGTCAACCTGGGCTAGATTCTTCTCTCTCGCCGTGGAGGTAGTTGATTTCTTCCTCAATACAACAACAACCCTGTTCCAACATCATTATCACCAATATCTCCTTCCTCATTCGGCGGGATGCCTAGCCTGCCGACTGACGCCTCGGATTTGTTTTCTCGGACCCAAGCGCCGGCTGTTCCCCGTTCCAATATTGACCGGCAGAAACAAGGCAGATTGTTGTCCAAGGGCGGCGGAATGTGGGGCGAGACGGCTGACGCCTCGGACTTGTTCTCTTGGACCAAACCGGCCGTTGTACTAAACCGAACACCGAACACCACGATGTCACTCTATGAGGCATCACCGCTAGTCATTATGTCGCCAAGTAGTAATGTCCCTCGCTCGCCTCAACCAACTCACCCCTGAAAGGTGACTACCCTGACTGTGATTGGGCTCTGTTCACGACGACCGCTCCCTGACCGAAACACCTCAGGCTACGACTGCCTGCATTTTGAATGGGGATCACTGTGCTATCTCGGCGCTGGCGAAGCCTCGGTACTGTCTGACGAGTCCAAAGAAGAAGGCGTGGTCTAGATCGTCCATCGCGACAGCCAAACCTGGCCTAGTACACAGTGTCAATTAAAGGATGTTCGAGCCGTCTATAATGGGAATTGATGGTGCTGAACTAACCGGAAACGTGCAAAGGCAAGGCATTTAAATCCAAAGTTTGGTGAAGATGGAGACTATCGAATTTGTCAGCGCTACTACTCTCTCCGTGATCCCCAAACCATACGCGCCGACGATGTCATGGAATTTGAGCTGCCTTTTGAGACGGGCATGAGCCGCACAACGTACTACGATTACAATCCCCCGCCATGAGTGGTACTGGTGTCGAGACCAAACCCCCACCCAGGTCAGCCTCTTCAACAGCTGGGATTCCGACCCACGGAGTGATTGGCCAGGTGAGTACTACCTAAATTGTCAAGTTGTGTTCTCACATGGGGAGTACAACTAACATGTGATCAAGCTGTTCGACATGTGGCACGTAACTTGGAATCTCGTGGCTCTGACAAGGTCTTGCGGAATAACGTTGAGTCCCGGATGATATTGGTGATGAAAAAGGACAATCGGTCTCATTGAACATCGCTGTGGTGGTGACAACAGTCAGATACAAACATATCTACAAGCCCACGGTACTCAAACCCCACTCTGTAGTTTCACGGCTGAAATGATAACTCCATCCTTTACCTAGTTGACAATCTGGTGTTGGCTCAACTGCACCCGTTGACATTATGAACCATTGCAGCTACTATTACAACCCGTGCAACTGGCAATTGCCTTCCAAAGAGGGAGCCTACAGGAGCCAAGTGCCACATTAGGGCCCAGATATTACATTAAATAAAACTCCAATATTTTCGAATATATAACGTGGTTCATAAGCGAAAGCGCCACGCAGTTGATCCACACGTAACATCTCCCTTCTTCATCCTCCTTCTCTAAAACTGAACATTCCTCAAAAAAACGATGAAAGTAGCATAATCTTGGCCCTCTAAGCGATGAAGAATGACCCGAAACTAAGCCTAAGAGCTGCAGCAAAGATCTATTCTGTCGATCATCGGAAGCTGGGTCGCCGCAAGCAGGGTCAGCCATCACGACGCGATATTTCAGCCAACTCGCGGAAGCTGACTACTCTAGAAGAGTCTGTTATTATTCAATATATTATCAACCTAGATTTGAAAGGATTTCCTCCTCGCTTGTCTGGTGTGGAAGATATGGCCAACCGATTGCTTGCCGAACGCGATGCGGGACGCGTCGGCGCGCTCTGGGCGCACAACTTTGTTAAACGGCAACCAGAACTCACTACGCGTTTTAATCGGAAGTACGACTACCAAAGGGCCCTATGCGAAGATCCAGAGGTTATTGGCGGCTGGTTTACACTTGTACGGAACACAATTGCGAAGTATGGTATTCTGGAGGTGGACATCTACAACTTTGATGAGACGGGGTTTATGATGGGTCTCTAAAACGCCAAACAACCCAACTGAAGCCTCTTCACAATCTAATCTCATCAAGTCTCGGATTGCACAGCATCAGAATAGCTCTCCAACTGAGATTTTAAAGGCAGTTGACGTCCTTGCGAAAGGAACGTCCAGGATAATGCATCAGTTAGCATTATTGAAGGTAGAGAACCAGAGTCTCCGAGCAGCAAATGAAGCACTAAGCAGGCGCCGAAGGGCCAAAAAGCAACGTGTTCGGCAAGGAGGATCACTCTCTGTACAAGGTGCACAGGATTTGCAGGGTCAGAGAGATGTTGAGGCGCAGATAATGGAGGAAACGCAGGTAGGTAGTGGTCGGAAGCCGAGGACCGAGACGCGTGCGCGACGTTGTGGCAACTGCGGCGAGCCTGGTCATAATGCGCGCACATGTCAGAGAGTTGTAGAAACGTCTGAGGAAGATAATTCCAAGTAATTTTAATTGTTTTGAGCTGTTTTGGTGGAATTGTTCTTGTATTTGCAGTGTGGGTGCAGGGAGTGTGGCGCTTTCGCTTATATGGCGCTTTCGCTTATAAACCACGTTAGTTAATAATCCTTATAATAATTAAATCCGCGAAAGTTATGGTATAACGACATTTTATTACTTTCGTGTTACAACCTGCACCGGGAGTGGATACAGACTGCAAGGCAGTACGCCGAAGGTGAATATGACAGGATGATCGAAGGTTGTGACAAGCGTCTCAGACATGGGGTTCACTGTCAACAACAGGTCGTTCTAACAACGAGCTACTGAGAGTAGATTGTAAACAAATGAACTTGATTGCTTGCATGAGGAATCAGATTCCTCGACATGAGGAGCGCTGGGCACTCCCCCCTATTTATGTGAAGCTATCTACATATGTTTCTGAAGTATCTTTGTACCTTGCTCAGTGTGCTCAGTGGTCTTGGCGGCTGAGCAGACTGAGCAACCTTTCATGATCGATGTGCTCAGTGGTCTTGGCCACTGATCAGACTGAGCACCTCCTGATTGGTCGTATGGGGGCTTATGGGTCTTTCCATCCCTCGCCCAATGATTGGCTGAGGTGTCCAGCACCTCGGGTACCACCCAGTGGTTCCTGTACAGGGGTATTACGCTTGGGGCGTAACACCTGAATTCCATCTTTTATGGTGACTACACTCCAGGTCCAGTTCAACATGGGTAGGAACGTCAGACTTGACTGTTTGATGGGGCTCTGAAGGGCCGTCGATCGCCTTTGAACAAGCCGTCTAACAGAACCAGTTATTGCAGACAACATATTCCTCGCCAAAAACCCGACAATAAAGCGCTCTTGTGTTGTGGAGGGCAGATAGGATATCACCTTACTCGACGGCGTTGTAGTGGTTGAATACCCGAGAGAGTCTTTACGGAGGCCCCTGTTTGTCTCACCAGTCAGCGGCCCCCGTCCACGGTTGCTCCATGATTACTAACCTTTAACTTCCCAACACAACCCACTACCTAGATTAGCTTCCGAATCTGTAAGTACTACAAGAGATAACATTTCATCTCTCATATAAAACAACGTACCCGAGGTGTCTTGCAGGCAATGCTCTAAGCACCGACACAACGATTTCCACCGCCCGCACAGCCTCCACAACCTCCACAGCCTCCTTCAGGCTGGTACGGAACCTCACGGTTGTGGCAGTTACATTCTGCTAGGTCAAGCTTTAGTGGCAACAAAAAGCTTGAGTTTCTGATCAACCGTTAAACTGCCGTCAGCTCGGCCTTCGGCAAGACCCCGTCGGGTTGTAAACGAGCTGCCTCACAGAACCAGCTATTGCAGAGAACATATTTCTCGCCAAAATGGCGCTTGTACAGCTGTTTTGTCTGCTCGAAACCAGAAGAAAGGGCCTTGTGCTCGAGGTTGTTATTATGGTTAATAAAACGTCCGTGTGTGACATTTCTTGAGAATCGGAAGTATTGTGCGGGGGAGAGTTAGTGTGTATGCCAGGCCAGGTCTATGTCCAGGATAGGCACGCCTACCGGCCCTACTTAAAATAGTCGAAGAAAGCTACTGTGTTGTATGATCGCACGCCGAAGGATTAAGTATAAATAGGGGGCTGTAAATCCATCCAAATCGTATTATTATTAGGGCGAACTTAGCCTAACGGTTCACAGCAGCTACTAGGTCGTACGTAGCAGGTTAGTAAGTAGGTAAGTCGTGATTCCTTGCCTAAATCTCGAGTATTTCCACTGATAAAGGCTGGGAAACGTCGGTCTGAGACGTGCCTAGAAGTGCAATATCCCGCACTTATGACTCTAAGAGAGAGAATTTTGCCGGATCAGTATTGATGGCTTTGCGCTGAATATAACCACTTTGTTAATCGTTGTCGTGGAGATATTTTGTATGTTGGAATAAAACTGTGACAAGGGCTGTAATATCAGGGCTTGGAACTTCATGGTTCAATTCAGGCTTATAATCTTCAATGGCCTCGAAGGTCTGTGATACCGAGAAGAAGGAAATACAGTCTTGATGATCCTGAACGCGTATTTTATCCTCCCTTGCCTGGCCCGTGCCCTTGTTGGCATCAGGCCGCTGCCAAGTCCTCCAATATCTTACAGAGCCAGTGGGCTTCCTTTGATAACCACCATGCCTTCTGATTGTCTGCCTCACTTTGACCACTGGTTCACAACTTGCAGTTACCCCTCCTTGCGGTGGTATCGACAGTGTTGTTGTGGTTGCGGGTGGTTGGCTTTTGCCGTGTGACAAAAACCAGCATGTTACCTATAAGCAGTTCCCACTGTAGACCGCGCTCAGCAGCTCCGCTGAGACGGACTACTGTGCACCAGTCTCTATAAACATACGGATTTAATATGAAGGAATGCCAAATCATCAGCACGTCTATGTTATCAGAGGCAGAACCATTAGCATATCCACGATAAAATCATATATGCAAAAGCTTAGTAACTCACCAAGCGGTGGCAGCGAGGTTTGTATCGCAGTATCGCTCACGGAGAAAACCCAACGATAAAACCGGGCGGTTGTAAGACGAAGAAAGTAATCCCACAATGCTTCTTGGTCTGTCTGGTTCGATTGCGCCCATTATCGCACCCTGTCCCTCAAGGCCACGAAAGACTCGAGAAGCCTCAGATGGGTATCACAGGAGGCAACAGTGGGGGGGTCCATTGGAATTGTGTCACAATCTGGTGACGAATGTGTTGAGAATGCTTGGAAGATTGAATGGTGCTTGGCCGGTCAAATACCTAACGTGTGCACTAGCTTACAGGACAAGCTGAAAAGAAACATTATGGGGTAAATGTGTTTGCTGGATGAAGATAAGAGAGACGACAGGAATGCGGTCCAAGTTTGTTGTATGATGGAGAGTTT
Organism: Podospora pseudocomata; assembly: GCF_035222375.1. NCBI lineage: Eukaryota > Fungi > Ascomycota > Sordariomycetes > Sordariales > Podosporaceae > Podospora > Podospora pseudocomata. Next base: position 290,294 of record NW_026946364.1, on the reverse strand, counting down.
AAAAGCTTTCAGAAGCTCAAAGACAAGTAAACTCAAAGTGCTCAAGCTCAAGGCACTGCTTGCCTTACATAACAAGGAAAGAGGACGCCGATGGACCCCCACTTGAAACCTAGAACGTTCGACTCTTATTCTCCATCCAAAATCCTGCATCAGAGCACCACGGACGCCTTCCAAACGAACAGGCGTTTCCTGACAGTAACTACCTTAACCTCATATCCTCGCCCCCTTCCTCTCCTTCTCCTCCCACAGCCTCCCCACCTCCCCCCTGTCAACAATCTTGATCCCCCTCGGGCCACTCTTCCTCTCAAACTCAACAACCACCACCCTCTCCGCATCCCCTCCCCTCGTGTTCCCCTTTTGAGCCCCGAGCTCAGTACCAGGCGACTCCAAACTCAACACGGTCTCGTCCCTGTACAGCTGCCCCGGCGCAAACATCACACTAGGCGAGATAACCTTGTCCTTCCAGCCAATCAGATGGGTATTCGACACCTTGGGCTTGAGCTTTCCATCAAACGAGTCGTACTCCCCACTTGAAGTCGGCACCTTTTCCAAAAATTGCCTCACCCCCTTCCGCTGCGTGGCATAATCCGTATTGGAGTTGTTCAAAAAGGGGGAGAGGAGATTCAAGAGGTAGAATTGCGGTGGGTAAAGCATAATCTCCCCGCTTTGGGCCTTGGACAGCCAGGTGAGGGGGTACTCCCACTCCGCAGAGGTGTGCTCCTTTTCCTGCTCGCCTTCTGGGGTAGGGGTGTGGATCTTGCTGGGCTTTTCGGAGAACGAGTTGGCGGAGGATACCGGGAGGAAGTAGAGGTACATTTGGGTTGTGAAGCGCTTTTTGGCTGGGGGTGGGGTGATCCATCTGGTGAAGGGGATGAGGGAGTCTATCTGTGTTAAAAGTCCGTTGACGAGAAAAGGGGCGAGGAGCACAAAAACAAACCTGTGTCCGGCACACCACCATGGTTCTTGACCCAATCCCCAAAGGTGATCTGTCTGTTGTAGACATCCTTTCGTCCCTTGTCCCTCACTTCATCACTGACTTCAACAGGGCTTTTACTCAACAAAATACCCGTCTCTTCAAAAGTCTCACGGATGGCAGCATTTCGATAGACGATATTGTCCAGGTGCTCATCCTGGGCCGTCACCCCATCATGAAACTCATCCACGTTGCCACCAGGGAACACATGCGCGGACGCAAAAGAAGAGGCCGTCTTGACTCTCTTCAACAGCAATACTTTGTTGGTGGGCGAGATGACCAGGATGCTGGCACTGGGACTGGGCGCAGGCCACTTGGTCGACGACGGTGCAGCTGACTTGGTGTACAGTTTGGGGTCCATTGTTTTTGTTTTTTCAAAAAGGGGCCCTTGGTCCTGATTTCTCGACGTTGTGACGAAACTTCTCTTGCTGGCGTTGAGCACCGAGTGGACGGTTGTGAGTGAGAGTGAGCGCGTCGTGTCAGAGAGCCGGAATGAGTGAGCAAAGCCAGAACTCCTGGATATGACGACAAAATGCAAAGAGCTCATGTTTAATACAAACCAAAATAGAAGAAGACTCCAAATTGGGGAAAAGAACCGTCCAGGTTCCCCCTCACTCACGCTATTCTCATCGTCAAACGGTTTCCGGTCACCGTGATGAGGGGATCTTCTGAAACTTGGCGCTATCAACCTCGGTTTGCTTCGGCCCCGCTTATTTCCGGCCCATTCCCGCTGACACACTAACAGCATCATAGGCAGACTGTCATTCAGAATTGAAGGCATAAATCCATTGTTTCCAGGCATCACTCATATCCATACTCGTGATAGTACACATGGTACAGTGAAACAGCGCAAACACTCCAAAAACCGCGACTCGGTCCTCACAGCCTCTTCCTCTCCAGCCCTCGCAAGCTGACCCGCCACAGACAACAAACACTCTTGCTCTCACACCACTGCTTGACATCCGCTGGTGAGACCTCCCCATCATATCCCGCCTTGTCCAGCTGTCCTGCATTGAGCCACAATGCCAAATCCTCGAGAATAATCGGATCATACATCAAGATCTTCTCATACCAGGAGGGGTCAGTGGGGTCTTTGGATGAAGGTGCTGATGTGATAGCTTTTGTAATGTATGCAAACACAGAGACTTGCTCCGTGGTTGGACTGGCAATGAGAGACATTTCTGCATCTTCATTGATGGACAGATCTACCCGGGGAGGAGAAGAAAACATGTCTTCATCTGCTGGTCGAGCATTTCTTGCAGCTGAAGGCGGGGACGAGAGTATGGGATCATCTAGGTCAGAGTCGGCATCCGAGTCGGGAATCTCAATCACTCCATCCCTGCCTTGTGGTTTACTTCGACGTGGCGTTGTGGCAGGTGATCTACTACGCCTTGGAGAGGTAGCTCGTATTGCAGGAGATTTTTCACGGGGCTTGGTTTTTTTCGGGGAGCTTGCCGTCTCTTTGCGTGGCCTTCCCCGTGGAGATGCGAGACCGGCAGATGTCTTCCTCTGCATATCATAATCTTGAAGACGGGCGATGAGGTTTGGCTTATTCCCTGACTGCTTGAGGCTACGCTCCTTTAACAGCTTCTTCAGCTCCGGGACCTTCAGACTACTGTAATCAGCTGATGGTGCTGCCGTGCCCGAATTCTTCCTTGGTCGACCTCGTGGACTGATCGCCGCAGCAGCCGTGCTCGATTTGGAGGCAGCTTGGGAGGTGGTGGTGGATATGGTCAGCACACTGGTAGCCGCGCCTCCTGTGGCTGACTGAACCCTGCTTGTCCAACACTGGTGAAGAAGCGCAATCATGGCTGAACGTTTCTTTATAGGTTTGAACCCAAACTTGGAGATATCTCGTGCTAGCTGGGCATCGGTGAAGAGTTCATACTTTGGTCTGGATGGAGCCATAGGCCCAGATTGCAACAGAATAGACGGGTCGGCGGTGGGTTTACTGGATGGGGATGCTGGTTGTAGATTTGGAGTGATGGGCGAATGCGCGAGCTGTGGGCTGCTCGACTGTATCAACAAAAATTCGTGATGCTCTTGGTTGGATGGTGGAAGGTCAAAGTCAATATAGTCATCCCAATCTGCGTCATTCGGCTCGGGAATTTGTTCGACTACGGCGTTGGCGATATGGAACTTTGGCGGAGCATGCGCTTCGGACCCGGTCTCTGCAGATGAATCGGTGGTGTCAAATATACTATTGCCAGTATGTCTTTGTTCATCCGCCCCCGGCGTTGGTGGTGATGCTTCCCTCATAGGCTCTGGCGCCTTGGTCGGCGGCGGTGGCAAAGACTGCTCCATCATCTGCACAGAGTCATCCAACGATTCCTCGTCATTGGCACGAGATTGCGAATGAGCGGAAGGAGGTGATTCAGTCAAATCCAATATCTCCATGTCCAGAAGAGCGCCGTCCTCATCTCGCGCGCTAGCCCCCCAGAGAAGACGCGCAGGTTTCCTGCGAACCGCAAGATCGCTTGTCACCGGGCTGGGAATTGCAAAGGGGTCATCTGTCGTGTCGTTTGACAACCTCATCGCCTCGTGAAGCGCACGTAGCAAATCGGGGTCATCCTCTATCGCAAGTTGACTGGAAGTTCCAAACACGAAATCCTGTTGGGCCACTTGTCTCAAGGCACTCTCTGGGGACAACAAGATGGGCTTTTTGGGCTCAGGCTTCTTCTTAGATGGTCTTGGCTTTGCAGGTTTCTTCCCAAGCTTCCCTTTACCTCTCAACACCGTACTCGATGACCCAGTCTGCGCATCTGACGTGTCGAGGTAGCCGAGGAGCGAATCTTGCTTAGACGGCTCTTCCTGGTTTCTGTAGGCTGCAGTAGCCAGCTCCGTGATCGTGCGTGGCTTCTTCTTGACAGCCTTTGACTTGATTGGGGATTCTGCAAGGGCTTTGCCATTCGCATTGATGTTGGAGATGCTCGCGGCAGCCGTCTGCACCATCTCGATGAGCTTTCTCTTGCCCAACACATCCAGTGAACTTGTCTCTGAACCGGGGCCAACTGATTGCACATCATCAGACGTCCGACCGAACTTATCATGAAGAGCCTTGAAGACATTGGCTTCTGGCGATTCCACTGACCATGTTGATCTTTCCACTGGTGAATCAGCCACAGGTATTAATTGTCGGGGTAGGCTTTCGCGTGGCGGGGTCCAATCGAATCTCCTTTGCAGAGCTGGCTCCAGAATCACCGGTCCGTCCTCTTCTACTGGTACCACAGCATCTGTTGAGTTTGTCGTTGGAGGTTTCGATGTTGACGGTTCCTTTGCAAAATGCCTGCTGACTGTCTCCACTTTCTTTTTCGTGACCTTCTCCTTGGTGGCTGGCTTGGTCACCTTGCCCTTAGCAATTGTTGTTTGTGTTGTCTCCTGAACCGACTTTGGTTGTTTCGCCCTGTTCTTCGAGACCGAGACATCAACCCCCGAGGATTTCAAAAGAATTACACTGTCACCCGCCACTAGAAGCGGAGGGTCTTTCTTTGTCCTTGTTTTCGTGGGCGCTCGGGGTTTGGACTTTGGTTTCGACTTGTCGAGCGCAGTATCATTCAGAGCTGGCATTGGAATCCCAACCTCCGGGCCTGAAACGTCCTCTGCATCTGGATGTTGGGCTGCCCGCCACATCGTCGTAGCGCTCGTAAACGTTGTTGACGCATCACCGGGGATCGTAGCACCATTCTTGCCGCTGTGGAGTGTCGTCGGTTTAGTCGTCGGGACAAGGTCGCAAAGTGAGGGAAATTCGGGAGAAGAAGATATGACGACCAGATGCTCGTCGCGCACCATGCCTCTGGGTGGAGAAGAGAACATCTTCAAGCCCCGAGGCAGGATGCGCCCGGTGCGTGGAAGGGTGCGACGGGAGATGCTGAAGGTCGACAGGATGGCAACAAGAGTCGGAAAAAAGAAGATAAAGTGCAGTTTCTGACAGTATTCATTTGGGATGGGCGATATGCATCATCATAAAGGCTCGAGAAGCATCACACCGTTTGCAATGGCACCACGCAAGCAACACAAGAGTTGCTGGTTTGCCCTTGTTTGGATTCTCAGCGGGGCACCTCAGCCAAGCCTGTCACATCGCGAAGACCGCGCGGCGTCACCTGACTGGGCACATGAGGGCCCAACCTGCGGTCCACTTCCTTTTTGAGAGCTGTGGTGGGGTCGATTCTGGTCTGTGCACACAAGCCCACAGACCCCGGCACCCACCAAATCACTCCAAAACTGATCGAAATTCAAGACTCTTGAAATTTTGCCAGTCCTGCCCTCTCCGACACCGCAAAGCAAACCCAAACCCGTCTTTTCGCAGCACTCATCACCAAGTCGCAGCCATGGAGAACGACAAGGGAGAGATCGTCGATCTGTAAGCGCTCGCCCTTTTTTCCCGCAAAACCCGACGACCACGAGACGGACGGCGACGAGGGATGGATCGGTTATGGTGGGTTGTGTGCTGACTTTGGAATCTCTACTCCAGTTACGTCCCCCGCAAGTGCTCTGCGACGGGCCGCATCATCAAGGCCAAGGACCACGGTTCTTGCCAGATCACCATCGCCAAGGTCGACGAGAACGGCCGGGCCATCCAGGGCGAGAACATCATCTATGCTCTCTCCGGTTTCGTTCGCGCCATGGGCGAGAGCGACGATGCTCTGAACAGACTTGCTCAGCGTGACGGTCTCCTTAAGAACGTCTGGTCTGCCCAGAGATAAATCACGAATCTGGTTGTTGGGAGGAGATGATGGTACGTCGGACAACTGGGCTGTGGAGCATCAATCGCGGCGGGCGGAAATGCTGACGGATTCTTTCTGGCAGATGTGCGTTTTTTAAAAACTTTCCGGACGCCTTTTTCAACGAACGATTTGGACGACGGGCAGCGGGATGACGGCTGGGTTTGGGAATCATGCGTTTTCTTTTTTTCGCAGAGATACAGCTTTGCCGGTAACTCTCGACGGCGTCAACGGACATTATCTACTCGGAACAAATACACTGGCATCGTGATCACTTATTCCTGCCCCGCTCGGAAAGCCCCCTATTCCTCGCTTCGATTTTTGCGTGACTGCCCCCCGGCCAGCAAAAGCTCACCAAATCCATACTCGATATTTGGGGAGTCTGGGGCTACCTCGATAGCTCCCATGCCGTAGATCAATCAAGAGGCCTCGAAAAAGCCGTGACGGAGAAGTTGCTCGTTATGGTACAGATACGGGTCTTACATTTTACCTTGACTCGTCCAGTGTGCATGGTGTCTGGATGAAGTGTTTACCTACCTATTTCCATCAATTGGCATTTGGCTCAGGGGCCAGTCTTAGCAGATGGCCCCAAAATTCCCGCCATCAAGGTGTCCCTGCGGTCAGTGCCGCGCTAACAAAGGAAGCTGGAAACGGATCGGATCGGGGCGCGATGTCAGAGACACCATGACGTCCACCACGATCGGGCGGCTGGGGGTCCGATTGGCGATCGCTGCAATCTTGACGTGCCGCTGCACAAAACAAACGGGCCACCGCTGTAAGCAAGTGTTTGCAGTGTTCCTTCTTTCCTCTTTCACAAAAAGTCCCATGTTTCTCCTACTTCGTGCTTGTAGACTCTCGCAAGGTATTGCATCTCTGTCCACTCTCCACCTACACTCCCACTACTGTCGGCCAGCTCTCAACTTCACCATCATGCCGGCTAGTAGATATCCCAAACGAAAGCCCTCCGCCAACGGTGCGCAAAGCACTAATGGCACGTTGAATGGTACCAACGGGTTCATCAAGCCCGACCCTGACCAACCGCCTCCAGAGAAGAAGCGCAAGACCGTCCTCGCCGAACCCCCTTCCGAACCATCTCTGTCGTCAGACCCCTTGCGAGGGCCGCACCCCTTCCACCAAGATGCCGAAAAACATGGCATCGTCCTCCGGAAGTACTACCCTCACGAAATGTCCACTGCGCGTGCCAGGGCATACAACAACAATGAGTTGCCCCGACCTATCGAGCTGCTAAAGGCTGCACAGGCAGATACAGCTGAACACAGAGCCAACACGCCAGTTGCAGGGGCGGTGGTGCACTGGTTCAAGATGGACTTGAGAACAACAGACAACACGGCTCTGTTTTGTGCCAGTCAAAAGGCTCAGGCTGCTGGCGTGCCACTCATTGCGCTGTACATCCTCAGTCCGCAAGACTTCGAGGCACACTTGACTGCTCCTGTGAGGGTGGACTTTATGCTGCGGACACTGGAAATCTTGAAGAAGGACCTTGCGGCGCTGGATATCCCTCTCTGGGTCGAGACTGTGAAGAAGAGAAAGGAGATACCAAGCAGGATTGTGGAGCTGATGAGCGAATGGGGAGCTAGTCACTTATTTGCCAACATGGAGTACGAAGTGGACGAGCTGAGAAGGGACGCCAGGATGGCGAGACTGCTGGCAAAAAGGGGGCTTGTCATGGATGTGTTGCATGATACCTGTATTGTGCCGCCGGGGAGGCTGACAAGTGGAAGCGGTGGGCAATATGCAGTGTACACACCCTGGTTCAGGACTTGGGTTCGACACGTTCACGAGAATCTAGACTTGTTGGAGCTGGTTGAATCCCCAACGAAGAATCCCGAGTCCACGAGACAAAAGCTTGCTCATCTCTTCGAGTGTCCAATACCCTCAGCACCAGAAAACAAGACCCTGAGCAAGGAGGATCGGGAACGGTTTCGGGCTTTATGGCCGGCTGGGGAGCACGAGGCAATGAAACGGTTGTCCAAGTTTGCAGACCAAGCCATTGGGAAATACCAACAAAACCGAAACATCCCTTCCAACCCCGGCACCTCCAGCCTTTCTGTTCACTTTGCCAGTGGTACACTCAGCGCGAGGACAGCTGTTCGGACAGCCCGTGGTCGTAACAATACGAAAAAACTCGACGGAGGGAACGAGGGGATCCAGACTTGGATCAGCGAGGTTGCGTGGAGGGACTTTTACAAGCATGTGCTAGTCCAATGGCCGTATATCTGGTGAGTCGCTCTCTGTTAGTGATCTAGTTCTCTTCTGACAAGCCATACGCAGCATGAACAAGCCCTTCAAACCAGAGTACGCCAACATTGAGTGGTCTTACAACATGGAGCACTTTGATGCTTGGAAAGAAGGACGTACCGGATTTCCCATCGTCGACGCCGCCATGCGCCAGCTCCGTTCCATGGGTTGGGTGCACAACCGCTGCCGGATGATTGTTGCTTCCTTTCTGTGCAAGGATCTGCTTCTTGACTGGAGGATGGGGGAGAAGTACTTTATGGAGCATCTTGTCGACGGCGATTTTGCGAGCAATAACGGAGGATGGGGTTTTTCGGCATCAGTGGGCGTGGACCCGCAGCCATACTTCCGCATCTTCAACCCGCTGCTGCAGAGTGAGAAGTTTGACCCTGATGGAGAGTACATTCGCAAGTGGGTTCCAGAGCTGAAGGAGGTCAAGGGCAAGGCTATCCACGACCCATATGGGCGAGGGGCTGCTGCCTTGGCTATCAAGGCAGGGTATCCGAAGCACATTGTTGAGCATAAAGGTGCAAGAGAAAGGACATTGGCTGCATACAAGAAGGGAATAGACAGCGGTCTTTGAGACAACATTTTTAACCACCACAGAAACTCATTTTCATCCAGGCCAGCCAATACCCCGAAGCTCTTGCCTTGCAAAGGGATGAAGTGGTAAGCCATGTTATCCTGCCTGACATCTTCCGCAGCAGGAAGGAGCCAAGACACCTCCCACCGTGTCACGCGTGCCTTCCAAAAGTCTACTGAACGGCAAGGTTTCACGCGTCTTCTTTCACTCTCAGCATTGCGTTCCGACCTCGACCTCTCGACCTTTCCAGAACCATCTTCAGTCTCTTGTGGCCCCTCAGATCGCCCAGCTCATCATCCTCCTTCCGGACGGCAATTGCCTAGCCACGTCAACATGTCGTTCGTTAAGAAGGAAGAAGGGGGCCACATCAAGGCCGAGCCCGGTGGAAAGTTTGACATGTCGAAGATTCCAATGGCTCCCCCCAAGGCCACCTCCAAAGCCTTGATGAAGCCCAAAGACGAGGGCAAACCGGTGAGCACCCCGGCTTCTCTTAAGCTACGCCCTGCTGACTGCAAGAACAGAACTTCTTCGCACTGCCCGAGTACAAACCGCCGGCCGGCCGTGGTCGCCGCAAGGGTCGCTATCGAGGTGGAAACCACATCACCCATTCTGTCGGCAGTTTTCGCATAAAGACAGTGTACAACCGTGACCGTGATGAAGTCAAAATGTCTGTCTCAAGCATCAATGCATTCACTCCATCTGCCTTGAGAAGGGCGCGCGCAGAAGCGGACTGGGCTTCGGTCGAGCGAACTATTTTCGAGAAATTACGTCGAGCCCATTTCAACATTCAGCCAGTTCCTGATGACTTTGGCAAGCTCGGCGTGTGTATGAGCCATTCTTTGATTTTCCATGCTCCCATTGGTTTTGGGTCAATGGACGACAGCAATTCGGTTCTCATCAACAGTGACGTGTCTTTCAGAGTTCGCCCTATGAACAATTTACCCCAGCCTACCCCGATGCAGTATCAGGTCAACGATTTCAAGCGCGGTTCTGCCCCAGTCATCAAGACCGAGCCGTCTTCCGCTGCGCCTTCCACAAGCAGCGCTGCTTCACAGGAACTCAAATCGATCTTCTCTCTCCAGGGGCCCGTTCCTGCGTTTTCCCTTTTCGGCTCGACCCTCCCGGGCGCCCGCTAGTTCCCTCAAAAGGCCGAGTCAACTCCTCCAATTCGTCCATCTTCGCCTCGAGATCCTCTAGCGACAGCTCTAGCTCCGAGGCAACTACATCTCGGCCTTTTAATTGAGCCCTGCACGAACCTGAAATGGGAGCTGTCTCGGGGTTTGAGTGGCCAAGCGGCGGAGCAAACAGGCAGCTTTGCGGCCGCGTGCATATGGGCATTGGTTTTGATAGTGGTTTGGAACTCTGGCATCAATGAAGGAGATATTGTTAGCAGTATGGTTCTGGTTCTGGCCAGCGGGGAGATGGACTGGAATTGCCAATACCTGGATGTGAACTTTATGCTGGGTGAAGATCTTCATGTCGTCTACTTGTCACTCGCGGATGGTGTTGGTTACAGGAAAGTCGATACAGATTAATGGAATTTGCACTTGTTCATCCTGTAAGATTATCAGAGCATACATTCCAAATCAGCACGATGGCGCCATTCAGATTGTTTCCAGCTCAAAGGTTGCTTGAAGTAGTCTCCCACAACGAGCCAAATGTCTGATCTGCGATTCTATCGTCACCCTCTCTGCTCATCTCCGAATTCATACCAGCTTGTGCATTTTCACAGATGATACCTTACCGTTGTATACGCTTGCCAACCAGTGTTTGGAGGTCGTAGTACAATCTCGGCTCCGAATTGTGGAGTCCTCCTCGGTCCAGGGGGCGTTGGCGCAAGCAGGTCGGTGACGAAGGTTAGTGTGTAGAGATATGTACCACCTGGCCTACCCTATGGGTAGGATGTCCTTTTGGTTCCATATAATGGGGGGTCAACAATCCATGGATATTTGTCTGTGGTCATCGGGACAGAGATGATGAACTACTTTCTATTGGGGAAAGTTTTCTGGCCCTATCACTTCTTCATTTGTGTTCGTCTTCGGCTAGCCAGACACTGAGAAAACAGGCTGCTCGAGGACGGAGGCTTGGACACTATCGTTCATCTTGTGTATGGTAGGAAGTCTAGGCGGGGCGGGTCAGAACTTCTTGGTTGTTTCTCGTGTGATTCTGCCTGATGAGGAGGTGCTTGTGTTTGGCAAATCTTGCGCTCCTTCCTTTTGATTCATGAGCTTTATCTTGGAATTTACTCTTTCCATCTCATCTGTTGTCGCCAGCGGAGTTGTGGGGCGGTAAACAAAGAATAGGAGAGATAAATATTCTTCCTGTCGCCAGACCAATTTTCCTCCTCACTTCCACTTCCCGACCCCTCTTTTCCCCAAACAGCTGCCACTTTGGCGCAGCTTTCAACGACTCTCACTGCTTGGCTTTGGTCCATATGCCACCGCCGCCAGGACCCCATCATGGCGATCATCGACGTCCTCAGTATTTCCGTCACCGTTGAAATCAACGGTGAGACAGCCACGGAGTACAACCCGATCCCTCCCGCCGAAGCTGATGGGCGACCATGAACATGACGGGACCCCTCACGTTGTCAAGTATATTGAGGCCAAGTCTGGCGCCAGCTTCGCCTTTCGACTCAACAGCTTAGGTTATCACATCACTGGGGACAAGAACCGTACGTACGAATAGTCTACAAGCTATGTCAAAGCGCATCTTCTTGTAGATGGCACAAGATTGAAGGTCCACGGAGGAGGCGTTTGGTACAACGATCACTATCAGTCCTGACCTCTTACGTCTGTGCCGACAAACACGCCGCCGGGGATGTTAATCAATATGCTGTGGGATAAAGGACTCAACCGTCATCTGCCGTTTACATTTGGCAATCTTGACGTGGGTGAGTAAATAAAAACCTAAGTAACCCGTAAACAGGCACATGACGGATGCTGCATAAATGCTAACAGCATGGTAGTCGCAGCGGAAAGCTCCGACACGACTACCAAAGGAACCAAAAAGACCAAGAAATATGGGACCTTTATTGTCGAACTCTTCAACCACATTGGAACAATCGAGTCACGAAAAAAGAATCGGTTTGAGGGGCCAACTGCTATTTCCTCACTGCCATCAGAAACCATCCCGCAACAAGCCGCAACAAAAGCGCTTGATGGCAAAGCCTTGAATTGTCGGGCCACCTTTCAACCTGTACTATCCCGGCTAAGGACTAGCATAACATTACGCGACGGCGCGATGATGGACCCCTGGGAGCGACCTTTTGCACGATACGAGTTTCCCTATCGTCTCAAGGGTAGGTAGTATTTCTCAGCTGATACCGAAGCCGGTGCTGGTGTCTGCAAATATGATGCTGATTCAATAAACAGACGGCCTCATCAAAAAAGGTATCATTCCCGAGCCCTCCCTCGAAGAACAAGTTGCTCAGATGAGTGACGAGAAGAGGAAGGAGGCGCTGCTCAAGGCTTTGAAGCGCGAAAAGGTAAACTACCATCAGAATACATAGCCACACGGATATCATATCATCATGTCAGACGCTAACCCTGTTGTTTGAACCCCTAGGAACAAGAGGAGGAGATTGAGACTCTCGCGACATCAAGACAATCAAGCGAGAGAGGGACGAGAGTGACGACGATTCCAAGAATGACCCATGCCGATGCCAGACGAACCAACACAAGAGGACCAGGCGAGTGTCCTGCACAGAGATTCTGAAATCAGAAGGGGATAGCGAGGATGAAGACACGCTTGTTGACCTCACCGGCGACACAGATTAATGGGGCCAGGAGGCAACGGTGACCTTTTAACACAGAGATTATGGGAGTAGCCAGGATTATGTCATCTCTTTGCTCTCATTGTTGATTTACCTAGTCAACACACCAGAAGACCGATGCCACCATACGTTGAGTCGGTTGCGATAGTAGACAGCCCCAAAATCAAAACACAAAGTATTACATTAAGAATATTCTACATGCACCCATGTTGCAGCTGTCCATGCTAGTCATGACCGAAGATATTACCATCCCAAGCGCAAAGACATGGTTTTCCCGAAGCCCCCAAACGCCTTTTATAGGTGTATCCGTCCATTATAATGCACCCATGGAAAAGACACACTGAAAATACACAGTCCCAAAACACCCAACAGATTTCCCTCACCGAGCTCATCAGTCCTCGGTGAGATCAATCTCCATCTGGCCGTGGGATAATCTCCGGGTTTTGTACCGAGTCTCGAAGGCAGGATCTGGGGCCCAATCGTCCACTTCCATCCTGTCAGCTTCGCGCTTGAGCCTCGCAGGCTTCGTGTCCGGTCCAAACTATTCTGTTGTCAGCTTTACGCCTGATCAGTGTCAAATTTGAGCGCATTCAAATTCGCACCTTTTGCTTCTCCAGAAGCTCTGCCAACTTCCGTCGAACCTCTGTTTCACTCATCTCCTTGATATCGCCGGAGACCGATGGCCGCGGAATAATGCCTTCTTTGATGAGACCCTCTGAAAAAACATCTGGTAAGCAACGGGCTAGCTGCAAACTCGGGCTCTTTGTTTTGCACTAACCTTTCGAACGATAACGGAACTCAAAAACCGCAAAGGGGCGTTTTTTCGGATCATGATAGTTGTCTGTTGGATACAACCCAGGATGATCAGCTCGAGGGCGAACGACGGAGCTAGAAACAGCTGTAAGTCATTTGGGTTCAGTTGTCATGGCAGAAATGTGACAAACCTCGTGACGCAGTCAACAGCCCTGCCCTTGAGGGCTTTTTCGGCCATGGTCACTGTCGTTTCATTCTCGGTGCCGGAACCACTGATTATTTGCGGCTTATAGCCTTCAGATACGTCCATGTGATACAAATGGACTTTAAGAACCCCGGTCTCTTTCGCTCGAGCGGTCTGCTTTTTGACTTGATCGGTCGTGAACTGGTCCGACTCGACTGCCATCATTATCACCTAGTGAGTATCTTCCCATAACGTCTGAAACCCCCTCCACGGAAAGTCAACCTACCAACATTGAGAGCTGAAAAACAAAAATATCGATTGATGTAGCTACCCCCACGAGTTCGTGACACCGTCGAACCCACTGTCCGCTCTACGAGGCTGAGACCGAGTTTCTCGACACGATCATTAAATGTTAAATGGGTCATGCCTGTCTCGCGGCCGTCATTGACGACAGTGAAGCCAACATGATCGGATACGTAGTGAAATCGTCGAGGCTGAATGCTGACTCGGTAATGATAAAAGGCCCCAGGTTTGGCTTCAATGTACTTGATGACGTACGGAAGGTCGGGGGTGGCGTGGTGATCAAACTCTTCACGTTGCATCTCAATCTGCATGGAATCCGCGTCGGGGTCGTCATATTCTTTCGTGGGTCTGTCTGCCACCTCCACTGTCACGGTGAGACCAGGAATGGATGGGAGAATAGCCATGGCGTCCAGATTCTCGGTGCTGCGTGGTTGATGAGATGGGATGTCGTCGCAACTTGATGCAAACAGGCAGCAGAAGAAATGCATTTTCCACTTAAGCTTTAGCGCGCCCCTGAACGGGTGGCTGTCGCGCAGTCACGTGCTTACGTGTCCGCCGCTTTGAGAACTGAGGCTGACAGGAGCAGCAGCACGGACCCTGATGATCCCCTTCAATCCCCTTCCTTCCATTGCTCTTGCCTTTTTGTCACTCGAGCATTTCGCCCAATGGCTTATCAAATTTGCAGCACCAATGCTGCCATTTCCCCATCTTATCTTTTACATAAACACTGACATCCCATTCTAACACCTTCAGAAGCCCATCATCCGCCAACATTACCAACAACAACCAATCATTAGCCCGCATGGCTCAGTGGTAGAGCGTGTCACTAGTAATGACAAGGTCGTCAGTTCAATTCTGGCTGTGGGCATCTAGACTTGCTTTTTGGAACTCCATTTTTGACGACTCCATCTTCATGCTGTGGTGGAGTCTGTGGTTCAGGAAGGTTACATCTTTGTGCGGCTCTAGCTACTGTCGGTTAGGGTTGAGCGAGTGGCCCTAAATAGAGGTAAAGACTACCTGCGCCGTGTTCTTACTTTCCCTACACCGTGCACGATGCAGGTAACCTCCGATTGGGCTCGGGGCCAAACTGGATGGCTCCGAGTGCACTCGGTAGGTCACCTCAGAATTCGCAACGGACTCCGGTGCCAGGTGTAACGGTCTCTGTTAGTCTCCGACAGCGGTACGTCCGTAGCACGACAGGTTCATTCGCCGCGCGGTGAGCTCGGTCCGGCCAACAACGGAGGGAATTGAGTCCAGGATGGTATAAGTAAGTCCCCCATCCACACCTTTCTTTTGCTCGAGTATCTTGATCAACACACAGTCACTCAATCATTTCACCAACGACATCAACGCTTCCATCAAGACCAAGATGTCCCCCAAAACCCTCCGCATCGGCGTCCTCCTCGAGCTAGTCCAGCTCTCCGACATCATGGGCATCGATCTCTTCGGCAACCTCTCGGCCAGCTACTTGAACCAGGTCCTTCCTCTCGACCCAAAGTTTGGAGTCTTTACCCCTCACGCAATGAACATTGAGTTCTTTTACATCGCCTCCTCCCTCGAACCGGCAACCACCACGCCCCCCAACGCCTCCCTGCCAAACTCCATCGGTGGGTTCAGATTCTTGCCCAATGTGACCTATGATGACTGTCCGAGGGACCTTGACATCATCCTCATTGGCGGCCCGCTGCCCACCCATAGACCTGAAGCAGCGGACAGGTTCATGAAGGAGGCCTGGGGCAAGACGAGGGTGTGGATGACGACTTGCATTGGGAGCTTGTGGCTGGCTTCCACTGGGTTGTTGGAGGGGAAGAAGGTGACGACCAACAAGGAGTTTTTGCCAGTGGCGCGAGCGGGATTTCCCGGCACCGAGTGGGTTTACCAAAGGTGGGTGGTGGATGAGAAGCCTTATGAGGGGGGGGATGGCAAGGGGGAGCTCTGGACAGCGGGAGGGGCGGGGGCTGGTAAGTTTCCAAACTCGGTGCTGAACTGATAACGGTGGCTAACCTTTGTGGATAGGTATCGACATGATTGCGAGGTATTGTCTGGACAACTTTGACAAGGAGTTTGTCAACATTATGGCGCTTGAGGGGTTGGAGTTTAATCCTGGAGGGCAGGCTGGCCAGTTTTACCCCGTCAAAGAAGGTGAGAGGAGGGTTATTGTGTGAGAGTTGGTCGTAAGAGTTATCTTTAGATTAAGGTTTTGCCATGTAAACAAGATTCTGTCTCTTTGTGCTGAGTAGAGGTGAAAGCAGCTGGCAGTACAAAAATAAAAGGGCAGCAAATGCAAGAGAGCATAGGCAGGTACATATACGTAGGCTAGCGAGTAATACCCTTATCTTTGTTGGCTGTGGTTTTCTTCTCTTGCAGAGCTTTGAACAATCATTGATAGGTTACGCTTGTCGAGTCCTGTTTGAATCATGCTCAGTACCTCTCCTTCAAGGCCAATGCGATGAATACGGGAAAATAATAATGTAAGAAAACCTGAATATCTGGACATAATAATACAAGGGCCCTACCTACTATTGATGAAGTTCCCATCTGTGCGCCATCTCTTTTGCAGTTCCAGTTTAATATCATATCATCCTCGCTACCAGGGGGCAATCAAAACATATTGAAAAGTGCCTGCCGGCTATTGCCCCTCCAATAGCTACAATCGCAGAGGCCAATTACGAAGCCACCAACCAACAGCTCCCAGTTGTGGTTACCGGGGCAATTCTTTCTTCTGTTGATTTATCCGGCCGGTCGGCCAGATACAAGACCCGGAGTGTGTCTGGTTTGAGAATGCCTCTTTTGATTACACAGAGCAATGCATCTTCATTCAGTGCTCTTTCCTTGGTCCCCACATAATAAGCTGTTTTGCTAATGGCAGTTGCTGCAGGGTTGCATTTCGTCTGCACTGACAGGCACCCATCGAGGGAACTTTCCTCCCATCTTCTCTTGCTCAATATTTGCGCCACAGCCAATGCACCAAATGCACCATTCCTCATTCTATCAAGTTACCCTGTCCCGTCGCTTTCAGGTGAGATCCTCGCAATGTCGATTGTGCAACGGACCCTCAGATCCCCCGTTGTTCCCTGGCCCTGAACAGTTGAAACGTCATTTCTTAGCCGCATGATCCAACCTGCACTTCTGCGCTGGCTCAAGTGTCATCCGAACTTTTTGTAATCTTGAGATCACATATGCTTCCACCGCCGCCGATCTCGTCCATCCGGCCCCTCCATATCTGGATATCCCTCATACCTTGGTTCGGGGCTTGCTGACAGCGCTGACAGGCACCAACAGTACCAAACTACTGCCCCATGCAACATGCCCAACCCACCATCTCGCTGCCGTCCGTCCCTGTCCGTGCGCATCTTCCCTATTGCCCAAGCATGAGAATTGCCGAAGTTATATCTTCAGGCGGAACCGAACTTCTGCTTCCTCTCCCCAAGAAGTTCTTGGCCCAACCGAGACAACGTCACATCGGTTCCCGTCTCTGCCATTTGACAGATACCTCTCGGTATGCCTGCTCTGCCCCGCTTCTGCTTGCTCGACCCCAGACTCTTCATTCCGCAGCTGCATATTCGGATACCCAACCCTCCATCTCGTCTTTTAATTACCCCAGATGCACAAGTTTCCCAGCCCGCTGCCGTGTTCATGTATCCGTGTCTGGTATATAGTCAGCTAAGATAGCAGCCAAATATACCCCAGCTCAGACCCTTTTTTGCTTCATTCTTTCTAAACCGACATTCGTTTTGTGTTCCCTCCCCGGCTACCCTACCCCACGAGCTAAGGTCAACCAAGAAGCTGTCAAACCACTCCGTCGGGACTTGAAGCTTTCCTAGTGTGTATGGTTGCAACACTATGTTGGAGCGTCCAGGGCGAATAGCAGGACAAAGTTGGATCGATTGCTACCATACATAGTCGTCAATCACCATGATTGACACCGCCACCACATTACCACCCAACCCCTCACCAGATTCTCCACCTCCGCCATCATCATCATCATCATCACCACCACCGCCACCGCCGCCGCCGCCAGGGGCCCCAGTAGTCGACTTTGCAGGTCTAGCCCATGACTCTCTTGTGGTCAATATCATTGCCTCGGCTTCGATATGTTGGTTCATCGCAGCCCTTTTTGTGGCCCTCCGATTTTACACTAGAGGGGTCCTGATCAAAGTGATTGGGGGCTCAGATTGGAGTATACTTGTTGCCTTGGTATTTTCACGTCTAGCTTTGTGCGAATTTTGCTACACTTTCTAACACAAGGCCATGATCAGATATTCGCTGGCGCAACATGCGGAGGGGTGATTGAACAAGCAACACACGGCGCAGGTCAGCACGTCTGGGATCTTGACCCCAACGACACCCCCTCTGCGATTGCCTGGGGCCGGGCGGCCTGGTACGGCATCTTGTTCTACCTTATCACGCTTTGCTTCTCCAAAATCAGCATCCTGCTGCTGTATATCCATTTGTTCACCTTCAAGTGGGCGAGGTTGGCGGGGCAGATCCTGCTCGGGATTGTGATCATCACGCACCTGTTCATGGCGCTGGCGACGTTTACGGCGTGTATACCGCTGAATAGCTATTGGGATTTTACCGTGGAGAAAAAGTACTGCCATGCGCAGAGTGTTTGGTGGAGCAATACGGGGATGCATATGGGTTTGTTGTTGCCTTGGGTTTATTTCTCGGGGAGAGACAGCTAACAAGGGGAAATAGTGACTGACTTTTTGATCTTTTTGTTGCCCATGCCGGTTGTCTGGTCCATCCGCCTCCCTCGCCGCCAGAAGCTGGCATTGTCGGGGGTGTTTGGTTTTGGGTTCTTGGTCTGTTTTATTTCTATCCTTCGATTGATGCAGCTTATTCGGGTTCAGACCGACCTTGATTTCACCTACGCCGCCGCCGAGCTCAGCTATCTTACCGCGGTTGAGGTTAACGGTGCTATTGTTTGCGCATGTGTCATGACGTTGAAACCTTTTATCGCCAAGTTCTTCCCTGGGCTTCTCAGCTCGAGGGCATCGGGATCGTCGAATGGGCAGAGTGGTGCGGGGGATAACAACCAGTATTATAATTACGCGGAGGGGCGGATCAACGGACGAGGGCCTCCTACGATTGGGAGCAGGCCGTCAAAGGGAGTGCGGAATGACTTGGGGTCGTTGGCCAGTCCGACGGATTTGCAGTATGGATTCCAGGGATTGGGGTCGTCGGGGGAGGAGTCGGAGAACTTTCAGGAAAAGGGAGGGAGTAGGAGGAACAGCAAACATTGGCTTGGGGTGGTGGATGGGGGAGCGATGGGGGTGAGGGGGAATCATGATCGGTATGTGGAGATTAGGGATGGGACGGATTCTGGGTGGGCAGTGGATGTTGAGAGGGGGAAAAGCTTGAGTTCTAGTCCTGTCAGCCCGAGGTCTCCGGTTAGCAGGAGTCGGCCGGGGGAGGATGCTCGGATGGATTATATGCTCAGGACGGGGAGGTTAAGTCCTGGGGCTGCGGTGCCGGACGACAAGATTAGGGTTGATACGAGGGTTACTATCACAAAGGAGTAGTAGTGACTTTGGTGACAAATGTTTTCTATTCTTGTTCATGCTCTTCGGGTTCTCGGTGGAAGTTGAATGCCGTTCGGTGTGTCATTGTGGCGGTGGGTTGTTTGGTTTTCAAAAGACCACTAGAACCTATCAGTTACAAGTTGACGGGTAGGATCGTGACTTACATGTCCGCCACACTTGAATTGGTCCGGGGAGCCTTCCTAGGGCTGACACTAGACGTTTCCAAGCTAGAGATTCCTGTGAGTGACAGGTTCGGACTTGTGCCATCCTTGTCTTGCATTTTCCCCGACGGTGAGATGTCTAAACATGAAGCTGACAGAGGCACGCTAGAACTGAGAGGAGGTCAACCCCCGCGTTTTGGTCACACAGTTATGTCAGACTATCGCATAGGTATGGGGGACTACCACATTCACCATTTTGAGGGACAGTCTATGAGACAACAGAGCAACACTCGGAGAGACGCCGTCAAGTTGGTCGAGTGATCCGTTAGCAGCAGTATTGGACTGACTCCAGTTGTGCTGGGAGCTGCCTCATATTCAAGTTTCGAGAGCAGCCGGTCTTGCCAAAGGTTAGCCCAGTTACCAACCAAAACAGGACTCCTACATGTAGCATAGTGCCAGGGGCAAAGTGCGAATGAGCATGTCGTACCAAAGTTGGGCGTGATCTGGATTGCATTGCGTGCAAAACAATGGACTCGTGAGGCAGGCCACCAGGATAGCCTCATGCAACACCCTTACAAAGGAACAGGCTACATGGCACTATTGAAGCTCCCCAAGCGTCAACATGGCATCCCCTGAGAATCCATGACAAACAACCTCTTCAGGAGAGAAAAGCGTGGAAGAGATCCGTCTATAAGAAGGCCATGTTCCCCCACCACACCTCTGTTTTCTTTTACCATCCTCACCACCAACAGACACAACCAACTTGCTCACTTCCAACTCTCAAAATGAAGCTCACCACCCTCCTCACCACCGCCCCCTTGGCCCTCCTCACCACCCTCACCACCGCGGCTCCTGCTCCTGCTCCCGCCCCGGCCGCCATCGAAGCCCGCCACTCCACCTCTGCCCGCTTCTCCAAGTTCACAGCAACCTGCACCTCCACCTCCTGCTCGTCAGTCCTCAACCCCCCTTTCTCACCCCCTCCACACCGACTAACAAACTCCCCAGCTACGCCGCCACCCTGACCCTCCTCCCCGAAAACATCACCGTCAACTTCTCGCACACCACCTCGGGCAGCACCATCCCCGCCAACTCTGGCCACTGGACCTCGAGCAGCGACCCTCTCGTGTTCCTCCGGTGGAACAAGACCCCGTTCAACGAGTACCGGATCGTGGTGTCGGATGTTCACGTCATCGGGACTTCGGTGATCTTGGACTTTTTCAGCCCCGCGGCCGACTGGGTTGCTCAGCCCAACCCTACTTCTTATGTTGGCAGTCAGACTTTTGAGGCTGTGTAGATAAATGTTTTAGCCAATGGGCTTTTATCTGTGGTGGGGGTTGGTAGTCGATAGGAGCAACAAGATGTAGTTTCTTTTGAGAAATGGTACCAAGTAAAAGGGGTATCTCAAATTCTTGAAGCTGCAAAACAACCTAATGATACCCATCCATGCAGTTGCTGATAATGCTAAACGCGCCTGTAGGACAAAACTCTACTGCGCAACACTCTCCCTCATCCCTTTCGTCCGCAACGTCATCTTGACCTCCGCTTCCTCAAACCCAGCCACACCCCCGTTCCCGGTACTGCCGCCGATAATCTTCCCCCTCAGATCCTCGCCCCTCCTCTGCCCAATACCACCAACGACACTGCTAGCATCGCTGCCCCTCCTACTCCCTCCAAAGCTACTCGCCTCATCATCTGCTGTCATCCCCGCCACCGTCAAGTTTCTATACCGTCCCGCCCACAACCCCCTCACCCCGCCTCTCTTCCGGTCTGGTATCTCGTCCGTCCCCGCGCTGCAGACATACAGCAGATACTTCAGGTTCGGTAGCGTGTGCCTGATGTCCACAACCTTCAACCCCTGGCTGACACACAACGTCTCGATATCCTTGTTGAGTAGAAACCACCCATAGTCGAAACGGTATTGCGCGCTTGACCCTCCCCTAGGAACATAGAGCGGGAAATCTCGTTGTGTGTCTGGTAGTTGCGAAATCTCATCCCGAATGGTTGACCGAGACCCGTATGGCCGGATGGGATAGGGCAGTGGAACACCCAGGTAACACTGCAGGTTGTCTGTCAGCTGGGCTACATACCCCAGCGCAGCGCTGAGGGTATCGCTTCCAGTTCCTTTGAGGAGTGCGTCGTCGTAAATCGTGTTGGGGAGCGGCAAATCGCAAATGGTAAATGTTAAGGGAGGTGTCCCAGGAGTGGAGATAGAGTTAATGCGCCATATCCTGTCAAGGTCTTCGCAAATGCGCCGGCGCTGGCCGTGAATTTGCTCTTTTGTTCTGGCAAGGAGTGTCTTGGAGTGGGCAAGCTTCTCGGTGGCGTTGTTAACGTCGGTCTCGGCCCTTTCTTGGAGGGCCCTGCCTTCAGCAATGGCGGACCGCCGGGCTTCGACTGAGGCGCGAAGCTCTTGGTTGCGCGTTTTGGAGGCTTCAACGGTGCGTTTCTGCACCGCTAGATATTTCTCGGCGAGGGCGAGAGAGTCTTGGGCTGCGGGGACTTGGTTGGGGGTCTCTTTGGCCAGGAGGTCGTTAATCTGCCGAGTGAGTGACTCGCGGGTGGCTAGAGCGTCTTGGATCGAATTGTCAAGTGTTGCTAGGCGCATGAGGGCATTGTAAGACGACGTGGGTGTCGAGGGCATCTTCTTTGGTGGGGGGTATTTGTTAGAGAGTTCGAGCGAGTAGATGCCGTCAACCATGTGGAAGACCAGGCTGTTCGGTGGGAAGTGCACATTCTGCATGGTGCCCAGCCAGTTGAGCGCCCTCAGGTCGACATCGTCCTCCAGCAGCAAGCTCCATGTGTCGTGTCTGTTGGTCCATATCTTGATGGTGACTCTGGGGGTCTGGGTAATGGTCGAGTCCAGCTCAGACAGTTCGAATAAGCTAAAGTTAAAATTCTGGCCGGTGCATTAACAGTCTACCCCTCCATTGGATCGTCAATACTTGGAGGTAAAACAAACATACTGTAGCCCTCTCGGCAACCTCGCTGATATAGACGGGCTCTTCCTCTCCTTCGACATGGAGGGAGAAGAATGCGTCGGCAAGCTTGCTGTCGAATGTATCCTCGATTCGTTTCTGCCTCGTCACTGGACTGGCACCAACAAGGTTGGTGCTCCTCCGCCGCCCTGGACCCGGTCGTAGCTGTTCCGAAGAGAGGGCATGGTGTATCTGGGGTGAGTTTCGCAGGGACTCGAGCTTGGCAGGGCTCTTGTTAAGAGCAGCATCGTCAATGGTTCGGCCGCGCGGTCGTGTAAAGGCGAGGTTTCTCAGCGAGATGCCTCGAAGATGACGGAGTTTGCGATTCTGGGGCAACAGCAGGGGGCGCGTGGACTCGGCGGACATGGTTTCATATCGAAAACAAGGAGCAGAAACTGGGTGAAACTAAAGAAAGGAAAATAAATTGCTTCTTAGCATGACACGCGCGTCTGTTTTTCTCGTCGCATTCTCCCCCATTGAGTCGATGGGATGGACGCTTGGGCTGGCCATTGGGAGCTCTCTGCATGTTGCTGGCGGTTGTCTCTTGGCACCCACTGGCGATGACGCACGTGTTAGAGATGGTCCGTGCAGCCCTACATGTCTGCCTTGGCAATGGTTCAATCACTTTGTTCTTTTGAATGAGATGGCATTGCATTGCAACAACTTAACCTGCGAGGTCTACATGAAACTTATACACGATATCCTGGGTCCCGAAAATATGGCGACCCTCCATGTTGATATGGCTCTGCCGGCATCCTCATCTCTCGCAGACTTTCCCTGAAAAATGGCTCCTTTTGCGTCGGCGGTGCCAAACGCTGTCCTCGACACCATCCAGGAATCTCGTCGCTTCTGGTCAAATCACTGGTCGAACCTGTCGCAGTCTTTTGCCCATACAGCCGATCGAGCTCCTGCTCTTCTGCAGCATTCTTTCGTTTCCTCCAGCACCAAAACAGCCCAATTACCAAAGCCAACAGCACCACGGAAGCTCCCACTACACCAAGTCCAACCTTGACGTTCGATGACAACCCTTCGCTATCTTCGCCAGAGCTTGCATCAGCTGCATCCGAAGCCAATCCTGGAGCTCCAAGCGTCCTTGTTGGCACCCTTCCTGTCCCAGTCGCCTGGGAATTATCATCGAGCACAAGCGTCTCTTCGGCAGATTCGTCCTCTGTGTCAATGACTTTGGTGCCAGATGCCGAGGCTAGGGGGTTTGATGTTGTTGGTCTTGTGGAGGACGCTGTTGACCCAGTGCCGGTAGATGATGTGGTGGTGGCTGGCCGATCGCTGCTCTGCCAGTTGATCTGAATCATGGGGGCAAACATGCTGAATGCTGTGATGGATGCTTCAGGGTCTGGGACGGTTTGAAAGCCAAAGTTTTGGCTTTTGCTGCCATCGCAGGTGACTGTTGGAATAGTCGACGATGTCACCACCAGGGTGCATGTTTGCCCGTTGATATTGGCACAACCATACCCACTATCCAGGTCAGTCATGCTGATACCAATATTCTCTTTGTGAATACTAACCTGGGGCAACAGCCAACAGCAGTTTCTCCGGCGAGAAGCCTGAATTGGACCGGCCATCCAGACCCCCCACCACTTCCACCTGTTGCCGCACAAGCAGTCGCATAACCCACTGGGCAATGCAGGCCCGGCGAGTAGAAGCCCCACCCGTTCAATGGCGCTTTCTTTGACTCTGCGCCCTCTGAGGTCGCTGGCCAACATGCTGTATCATCGACAGCTCGATTTCGAGAGCATGCTTGTCCCAGATATGCAATACTCTTGTCATCCCCTCCCCCGAACAAGTCCCCAAGGAACCCGCCCCTTCCTGCGCCAACTGCTACTGTGCATTCTGGCGGTGGTGTGAATGTTGTGGTCAGTGGGCCAAGATTGGTGGGAGCCTGCCCGATGAGGACTGTGGCCGACATGGTCGTTCTTTGCTGCGAGTGTTTCCGATGACTGTTTTGGCCAGAAAGAGCAGAGAGACCCAAAGTATGGGGGCATATCAGACTTTTCTCTCAGATGGGAATCTCGCAAGTTGGCATGCGACCAGCCCTGCGTGTGCCCAACACCAACCCCACGCAAGACTCCCTGGCTTCGGTCCCTGGGAATGACTTCATTTGTCTGGGCAAGAGAGGGCCATCACGTTTCATCTCCCTGGCGTAACCATTCCCAAGGGCAACACGGTGACACCTTAACGCGCTCCTCACTCGCTCGTCCTTTGCCGAGAGGCGATCGCCGGGCCGATCTCAGGGACCTGGTGCCGATCGCTGCCCAGCACAGCTCCGGCCCCGCATTTGAGGCCCCTGAAGATCTGTGCATATCCACGTTACACGCGCGACGCCCAAGTCTTTTCTATGGTCCGCGGTCGATGTGAATTTTCACCCAGCAGGATGAGGAGTTCTTGGTTGGCAGATTGGACAGGCATATCTGGAAACATGGCGAGCTAAAGACCGCTTTTGCTTGCCGGCGGTTCCGTGATCCGGTGCGCATGAAACATGGCTTCGGCACTTCGAGCTTGGTTCCACAGAGTTGGAAACGGTTACCAGAAGACTGGTGATACCCTGTATACCGGTGTTGAGAAGTCTTTCGAAGCCCCTCTGTCTGAGGTTACTACTATCCAGCAGACAAAAGCCAAGCACCATTCCAGGTTCCCGCTGTAGCTGCGCCGTTAATATCAGGACATCAACACAACTCTCTGCCGACCATTGCAAGTGGATGCGGGGTTCGGCCGGCTTCTCCCGATACAACCCCGGCAGTGAATTATTGCTGTTTTTCATATCGAAAATGCTCGGCTTCACGACCAGATCATGGTGACATGATGCCGACAAAAAACGACCGAGCCGCACAGACAACGTTGCCGGGGATTGGTCGAGCCCTCTGTCAAGTCGACGTCACGGCATATAGCCCCGCGCTCACACATGGACGGACGAGGAGTCCTGAAGCTTTGCAAGACATGATACTTGAAGGCCAAGGAACCTCGGCGAACAATCTTTTCTTTTCCCCTTTAGCAGCCAACTAGTTGTTGCATATACCTAATTGTATTCACTGTCATGCATGCCGCCATCAGAATGAAACCCGCCGTCTCGAGAACTGTGGCCCTAGGCATCAGGCCATATGCCTCCCGCGCCAAAGGGGCTCGCCAGGGTGCCAAATCGGCGGCCTCGTCTCTGAATCGGACCTCGGATCAGCAGGCTCAACACATGGAGTTCACCTCCAACAGATCCATCTTTGGGCCGTCGACACATACAACCGGTACTACCGCCAACCGCCATTTCCCTTCGTCTGCCGCCTCTCCCATTGACGAACGAGCACGCTCTTTCTACTCTACCGTGATCTATCACGGCCAGACTCCCAATAGCGACTATGAGTTTGACGAATCCCAAGTCTTTGGCAGCGAGGTCAAGGTCAACCCGACGCAAAGCGAGGCCAACGTGGCTGCGGACAGAGGTGACATCGATCCTCTTCCACAGGGAATGCATCACACCATTCTGATGGGGGCTGGAGAGGCAGGAGGACGGCCGACCGAGGCCGAGGAGGATGTGCATGCGGATTTGTACATGGATGACCCGTTGCGCGGAAGAAAATACTGAAGAGGCGACTGGCCATCATGTTTTCTGCTCAACGAACCTCATGTCTATAATTTTGGGTAGACCATGAAACTGAGCATGCAATGTTTGATGACAGGTATTGAGCTATTTGTGATGGTGAGCAGAGAGTCATATCTGTGACCACGCCGCCGATGAAAGGCGCAAACACCATCACGGCATGCCAGATTGTGACAACTTATGAGTCACCGTTTCCAGCAACAATCAACTTTGCGCATATGTCATGCTACATGAAGACCACCATCGTCCACTTTACCGAAGGTCGACTTTCCTCTTTGGGTTGCTCTATGACAGGACAACATGGATATCAAATTCCAAACTTGACCTCCTTACAATGTACAGTTCAAGAGGGATACCGAAATTGTCACCACCTGGCTCGCAGAGGCTGGGAAGATACTCAGGCACCTATTTCAAAGAGCATGACAGCTCGACTGTTACCAAGTTTATTCCGAAGACGAGAGATTTTGTCCCCCTGGCTAAGGCCATCGCTGATTCTCAAGACAGAGGCGCGGGCTGCGACGTTTCTCAATTTATTGCACCGATTGACGTTATCCGCTCGACTCTTCGCGATGCCATCAAAACTCGGACCATGTTTTTGACAATCTGGGCGAGGATTTCAAAATCCAAGGACAACGATGAACATGCCACGTTTATTTGGGATCTTTAGCAAGTTCGTGATGTTCTTGAGACTGTACAAGCACCGCCAGCGGCCGACCAAAACACGGAGGATGTCACTTCCAAGGTGGGAAGTCTCAGGCTATCGCGAAGCAATGCCACGTCTTCCAATCGGTAGGAGGGTCTAACAGTCTCTCAAACGTCTGATTCCGGTTTAGAAAAGACCGCGAGTCCCGTCAGTGTTTCTCCAGAACGTCAAGACGATGAGCAGGAGCCCGCAACGGAGGTTCAATACGAAGCCAAAGACAACCAATCTGATCTCGACACATTTCTCCTGTTCGCCTCGATTCACGCTACTGCCACGATCCTTCGCGACTATGTCGCCAGTCTTTGAACCTCGCATCTCAAAGGTGATGAGCATTTCACGTCGGTCGCGGTGGCATCAAACACAGCTATTCAACTCGCCAAGGATATTGAAGTGGAAGTGGGCGCCGATTTGTACCCTTCTGGAAATTTGTCGTGTCTTTCGCTCTTGGAAAAGCTCTATTCTATGCATTGCGACGAAGAGAAGGTTCCGTCGTGCAGAAGCCCGGCCACCCCATTGCCAATGCGGCAGTTGAAACGGGACTGATTGCTCGATGAAGGACTCTGTTATTGCCGACTGGACCATGTGGCTGGCTGGGGACATGTTGCAGAGAGGTCTTCTCGGCTCCTGAGAGCGACACTCTTGCTCGCTTAAGCCATGAATTCGATCGCAAGACTCAACTCCAGGTGCAAGATAGTTTGCCAGGTATGTCAAACAACGGGGAATGGAAAATGGACCGTGGCGCATTCTGTCGCTTCATGTTGGATGCTCGTGACTTCTTGAACGAGGCTCAATCAGCCGCCGTTCCCATGCACGTGGAGGAAGACCTATTACGAGGCATTGTAGCCGCAGGCGTCTTCTCCAGCGGTGGGGACGATCATGATATCGCTTTCCGTTTTGCTCACTGCTTTGCCTTTTCGGCATTCTTCGACATCCATAGACTCTTTTCGGCCACGCCTGATGTCTTCGAATTTCTGGATCAGGAAGTAAAGATCTTATCGATGGACTTCAACACGGCTTACGACGTACGTCAAGACTTCGAAGCCCTGTTTTACCAGCAAGAAGATAAACAGGCCAGAAGTTAAACAGGCCAGAAGTTAAACAGGCCGGAAGATTGGTAAATCTTGGTGAGTTTCTCCGCGGCTTTCATCGTTCCCATCCCTTGCACTGTGGTCTATTCATCGTCTGCGTGCGATATGATGATTTGCTCTTTTGCCAACACATAGAGAGAGAAGGGTCCTCGCTCTTGCTACCGGGTCAACTTTATCACGCACTCGGTACGATCGCACCCAGCAACCCCTGGGTAGACATGGAGTTTCTTTACGCCGTGCAAGGAGGCAAGACGAGGTGGTTTTTTCGTGACATCCCAAGGAATCCTGACGGCTACTGGAAGCAGGTCGATCTTACTCAGGTGGGTTCCGTGGTGGATTGGATGGCCAACGTGACGGGAAAACAGAAGATGAAGAAATCTTTCACCCATTCTATCAGTACAATCGCGCACCAAGCAAAGCAAGTGAAGCGACTGAAAAGGCGTGCAGCGCGACAGCTGAATCTCATCAGCAAGACGGTGCCTTGTTTCGATGTTGTGCAGCATGGGCTGGCACCCATTGACCCGGAAAGCGGCCTTTCTTTCAAGGACAATCATCTGACTTTGGATCACATCTTTGAACGCATCAAGAAGTCAGAAGCCGCCAAGTCCAAGAGGCACAAAGAAGCAGTTGATCAACTCTCACGAAAGCTTCGTCGGTCATCCCGCAGACCGTAGAATCTCTCAAAGCCCAATGGTTAGCTGGGTTGGCGGATGCGCGTGGCCCTGCTGGTACTTTTCAATCCTCCGACAACCAACAATGCCAATACAGGTTCTGGTTGTCACACGTCAACTGACCAATCGGCCACACCACGGTCCTTCTGTTATCTTCCTGTACGTCGAGGGCTAGTAGTGGGAAGTAAGGTAGGTAATTAAGTGCTTTGCGGCTATTAAAGAAACGGTATTGGCTAACTGGAT
Organism: Podospora pseudocomata; assembly: GCF_035222375.1. NCBI lineage: Eukaryota > Fungi > Ascomycota > Sordariomycetes > Sordariales > Podosporaceae > Podospora > Podospora pseudocomata. The sequence goes on along the minus strand of NW_026946364.1, from coordinate 261,776 downwards.
ATATGAAAGACTTTGGTAATAGCCTGAGGTTATAAGCTACGGGCTATTAGGTTATAGATAAGTATACATCGTGCGGACCTACTTATATCTTTAGATATTCTTTTTCTTACTAAAGACTTCAAGGCTATTAAAGATTATTAATTAACTTAAATTACTATTTTAAATCCTAATATTTTAGTCTTTATTGTATATATCATTTTTTAAATAATCGAAAATAATGTTGAAATAGGTGTTAATGAAGCCTGTAGAATATAGGCTTAAATAGCTATCGGCGCAGTATATTTGTTGTGACCTTCCAGTAGGAGGGTCTTGATGGGAGGCTCCCAGGGAGATGAGGCCCAAGGACACTTCCCAGAGCAATGTCCCGTCGAGAGGTGGCACAGTTAAACCAACGGGCAGGTTGAACAGTATGCTGGGCACGGGACGTGCCCAGCCAATTGTTAAAGGAACCAATAGGAAATGGAGCGCCTGGGAGCGCAGGAGCGCGGCGATCCAAGTGATCCTAAGGTGACGGGAGCAATCCAGGTTCACTCTTGGCACCGTGATCCATGGTGAGCCTACGCTGGGAGAAGTGATCCAGGATCACGCTTGGCATGGTGATCCAGGTGATCCACTGGGATATATATCCGGAGGAACTGGCCGATATACATAGATAGTTCCGCAGTATGCAATTCAAGTCACATTCGTTGGTGTTTTAACTATTGTAATTGAAACAAGCCATTTATTGTACACCGTTTAACCGTACCAAGCCAGGATTGCTCAGAAGCGCCTTCGACTGGTATACCTTTCAGAGGTTCTGGATAGGGGTTCGTCACACTAAGCCCTAATATCCAGCCTTTATTATACTAGTTCTCCAAGAACTCTTCCAGGAGCTTAATGGCGAGGTGCTCCTTTTTACTTTTGACTATTCTGAAATCCTTAAGAACTGTTTAGGATTTTATCGGATACTAATGAAGGAATTTAATATAGTAATAACGTTTAATAGTATATTAGAATTTAAACTAGCGTAGCTTATCGTAATCGATATCTTTAATACCTAGAAAGTCTCTCCTTATAAGACCGTCTCGGCATGCCTTGCTGATTGTTATAAGGCGTTCCTGGACAAGGAGCGGCATGGTGGGCGTGGTGTGTGGTGTAATTTGGGTTGCAAAGCATGGGGGTTAGGGCACCAAGAGGTTGGGAAGGCTTTGAGGCGACTTTGGGAACAGGTGTCTAGAAGCAATATGATGGTGTACCTTGGATAGTTTTCACAGTAGAACGGGCAAATGTAAATACACCAGAACCAAACCCGTGACCAGACTCGAGCAGGCAGAAGCAAACAGCGTCAGTGATGCGTCTTTTTAGTTGCACGGTGGACTCCATGCGATTGGAACAGTCACCTGCATCATGCCGGTTGTGTGCTTTATAATGTGCCAGCTCCCCTCGAATCCAAAGATTCACCGAAGCTCTCTTTTCTTCTTTTCAAAAAACTAAAGAATCCCAGCGGACCATTCCTAACCATGGATTCCAAAACTCGCAAGACAACGTCCCCCCCAGGTCAAACAGCGACAAGGAGGCACGAGACAGCGCTAGGAACAAGATCTCGGCGTGTTGACACCGCCCTCTACTCAAAAGCGCATCAATTCTGAGCGCGAGGACGTCTCTGAAGCAGATCCGCCAACTCCTACCCGTGCACGCAGTAGGCCTTCTCGTAGCACCTCGTTGGGATCCTCATCTTCCTCAGCCACAACCACAGTCCGCGAAGAACCAGAATCCGATATATCTGACAGCGAGGATGATGGCAGCGAGGGTGACGACAGTGATGATGGCGAAAGCGAGGTTAACCACCGCGACCAGCCTCTACCCCCAGCAGAGATCATCCCACCAGAACATGAACCCTCCCCCTGGCCTTGCTTCCACAAGCCCACCTGCCTCACTGCCGAGTCCTGCTTTGAAATGTGGCCAAGTCATCACGGCGCTTGGAGGCAGTTACAGTTTTACACATCGAAAGGGCGTCGTTCGACAGGCTTCGGAAGGAACCCGGCCACGCTCATGGCAGCGCTCACGGCAGTTGGAGTTATTGCCGTGCCACCCATCTGTCCTACCTCTGCCCCCGGCTTGGAATTCACCTCGTTAAGAGGAATCTGGTGGAAGGAACCCGTTGTGCTGCCCGAGAGAGGCCCTGTTTGTAGGAAATGCACAAACCCTCCGAAGCTGAGGTTTGTCAACAAAGGTAGGTAATCAGAATAATAATGACGACCGGCCGTATTAAAGTTGCCGGGACTGTTTCCCGGGGTTCTTCATGTGGGCGGATGCAATTGGGATCAAGAAGGGGAACCCAATGTGTGAATGTGGCCAGTTGAGTCGGGGAAATGTTACGGGGGTGCAAGACGTGAGAACGAGGGAGAAGTTTCGGAATTGTATAGAGAAAGTGTGTCGGTTCAAGAACAATGAGGAGGACACTGAGCCGGAAAGGAGTGAACAGAATCGTGTGACATAGCCGGTGATCAGAATCGTGAGGAAGAGATACGTCAGTCTCTGCAGGCGGAGGCAGAACATGCGGAAGCAGCAGCGTGCTCAATGTTCCTAGGGGAGTAGAAGCCGGAGCATGAGTTGTATGGGCTTGGTGATGTCGATAAATCTGTTTCCTATGCCTGAATGGTCGTGGATGGGTTTGTTTATCTTCAGGTCTGAGTTTTTCCCTAAAGCATATGCTGGAAACTGGTAGTCTTTCGGTAGCACGGATGGAAATCCGGTACCGTCTTTTCTAGTTGATTCAGAATAACCTCTTTAGTCATTTGGTATATGGATGACATCTATCTCTTATTACAGTAGGCCTCTTGCTTCTGGTGTCCGACCTTGAGCTGGTCTGTGGCACAGCCATATGCCTCGGTTCATATGTACCTACCTTACATGACTACTGCATGTCGATCGAGAGTGCCGTTGATGAAAGACAATGAAAGTGATTGATGTACTTCCATCCATCCCTCAATGCAAAGTGTGACGTTGCTAACACACGTCCCTCTAACAGCCAACAACACTTTTTGGAAGTTACAGTTCGGCTCGGCTAGAACTTTTGTCTTGCACAAGTCAGTAGTGCTTTCGTATGGAGTAGGTCGACTGCCTCGTTTTATCTGCTTTGAGTAAAGCCTCGTGTTCTGAATGCATAACCCACGACACAAGTCCCCATTATCCCACATCTTGGCTCGGATCGCTTGGCTGTCCTGGGAGCTTGAAGAGAAGGACTCGTGACCAGTCAGCATACACAAGTGCCTTTATTTACCAACAGTGATTGACAAAATCCTTCCCGGTGGGACCAAAACCGATATTAAAAGGCTTTTGGTCCATGCCCTTTCCCATTTTGCCTCTTACACTGTCCTCACTACATCGCTCCTACCCGCCACTATCAAGCCTTGGCTTTAACAGTCTGCCATCTGCACTTCAAAATGCGCATCCTCACCATCGCCCTGTCTTTTCTTGCAATGGGAACCACAACAACAGCCACTTTCCTCGACTCCTGCAAAGACTGTGGCCTAAAGTCAAACGAGAAGAATATTCTCCAGTGCGGCAGCTGCAGACTGCACAGTGGAGAATGGGTCCCGGCTCGGAGCCTGGACCTGGGCAAGTGCTATGTCAACTCCAATGGGGTCCTAAAATATCGAAAGGGGTAAGATTGAGCCATGTCCACCTTCTTTTTGTCCCGGTGCTGATCTAGTACGGCTCTGGTAGCGGTGGATATCAGAACTCGTGTGATCTGTCAAACCCCGGGTTCAGAATTGATGGCTTGGTTGCGGTGATGTGGGTTCGTTGTCGAGCTCTAGACGGCAGCTGGATTTCGTCCAATGTTTATTTGAGCGAGTGGAATTGGAGCTCTTTCTCTGATGTTCTTTGCTAACCAATCTTCAGCTGACCATGTCCACAACGATAGTGGATCTCTTCACTGCAACAATTAGTGGGTATGAGTGGTGTGTTATGAAGCTATGACACGACGTGGTCGAAAGAGTTTTCTTTTTTGGTGTTAAGATGGCAGAAGCGGCGGAAGTAGATTTAACAGGCCTCTTAACTATTTTAAAGGTCTGTTAACTATCTTTTAAAGGTGATTATCCTTGATTCAATCTTATGGGTGAATCCGGATTGTGCGGTTCAAACTCAAACATGAGCCACGGCCATATGTGTTTCCAGGGTAGCACCTCCTCCCCAGGTAATTATTTTGCAAGAAGGGGCAAGAAAGGGAAACTGCTAGTCATGTTACGCAACCCTTCAACGGCAGCTTGTCTGCAAAACAAAACACTCACCACAAAACATCATCACATATCCATAATGCAACTCCCGTTAACCCTCCTCTTCACACTCACTGGCCTGGCCACCCACGCGCAGATGAGCCAGTGCGCCCGCGATTATGTTATCGACTGGTGTCAGCCTATCTGCGGAGACCATCTCGAGTGCCGTCTCCCCTGCATGGAAGATTGCAAAGACTCCTGCATCGTGTGCGAGAACGAGCACAACTGCCCTGATCAGCTACCCGATGTCACTCATATCGTGCTATCAGGGTCTCCTGGGACGACTGAAAAGGACCTCTGGGTCAAGGGAGCGAAAGAGACAGGTGATGATGGTGCAAGTGGCGTGGTAAAGACGACAGTGGTCCCAAAGTTTGAGAGGTTGAACGAGGCTTTGTGGAGGGAGCATCATGTGGTGGCTAAGAAACAGGTCAGGAGGCGAGTTTCATTTCTACCCACTCGCTTTTCAGGACATGTGGTTGCTAACAAGAGAGCATAAGGCATCGCCAGAGAGCAGCTTAGATATCATTAGTTACCTTACCTCTACAACTCAGTAATTGACTTCTCCCTCTCCTCAAAATACCTCACCACCGCCTCCACCGCCTCCTCCAACTTGACCCTCCCCGTCGGCTCCCACCCAAGGTACCGTCTCCCCCTATCCCCCCTAATCCTCATGCTCGTCCCAAACCCCTCAGCAATATGCCTACTCCACGCCTCCCCCTCCTGGCCTTCAAACCGCCCCAGTATACTCCCCACCACCTCCCCCAACCCCAACTCCTTGACCCCTTTCCCCTCCTGATTCCTCAACCACGTTTTGCTCGTTTCATTCCCCTCCAAAACAGGAAGCAACCAATCAACGATAAACTCCCTCATGCTCACCTCCCACCCCCCCGCGAAGAAATACCCCTTTTCTCCCCAGATATTCTTATCCACCTGTTTTTCTCCTCTGATACAGCGCAGGGCATCCCCAACGAGCAGAACATACAGCCCGGCCAGCTCCTCCGTGTCAACAAATGTGGTGAGGTTTTTTCCTTGTTCGACAACAAACGCCTGCCCTTGTTGACGAGTGACGTGCATCAGGTCGGGAAAGATAATCGGATGCTTGTGTCTCACACTGGGGGATTTTCCAATGACAAAAGTAGGGGAGATGATGGCGGTGTTGATGCCGGGATAAGTCGAGACGGTGATGTCCTGGGCGGCGTGGGTGGTGTCGGTGGGGAGGGAGGAGAGGTCGGTGAGGTCGGACCAGATCTTGGGGTGGGGGGTTAGGCCTGAGGGCGGAGGCCAGATGCGGGCTGCGCCCGAGGTTTGGAGGAGGAAGGTTTGGGGATGGGGGTTGGATGATAGGGAGGGGAGGAGGGTGGGTAAGGGGAGGGCGAAGTCGGGGGCGCAATCTGGGGGTGTTTGTTAGCTGCCTAATTTGGAATGACAGAGGGAGATGGAGAAAAAGAGGGAGGGGAATGTGGTAATGTGGTAATGTGGTGATGTGGTATATTGTGTTAAAGGGGTATTGTGGTCTTATGGAAATGTGGTAAAGGAGTAAAATCATACTGATAACAAGCTGGGCCCTTGCGGCCTCTTCAGCGACGATTCCTACGTCCTCAAGAGTCCCCAGGACGGACGCGACAGAGCCCTGATAAAGGGAGTCTAGGTGGTCCACATCTTCCTGCTGACGGACAAGAGCCCGGATCGGCAGCTCAGGGTGAGCAGCATGTAGGGCCTGGAGAACAGCAGCACCAATGTGCCCCGAGGCACCAATGCTACAGCATGTCAGACAACGCTCGTCAGAGGGCAGAGAATGACATACAAAAAGACTGGAATGCCTGACATGATGACTGTGTATCGACTGAGGTATGCTTGTCTGAAGATACCCCGGAAGAAGGCCATGACCAGTGAGAAACAAGGCCTCTTATACCCATTTCATCTACAGCAATACTACCCTCAGGCATAACCCCAAATTCCATTATTTGTACCCTCCCCCCCTTGGCGAAGCCCATCCAAGGTTACACAAGCCGCCTTCTTATCCCCTTTAAGGATAATCCCGAGCATAATATCAAGAACAATGTAACCGGAAGCACCAACACCCTCAGCCATGTCAATGCTGAATTACTCAACCCCCCCCCCATTCTGCTGCAAGATGTGCCGATCGTGCATGTCAAGGCGAGGTCTGTCGTCATGGGTATTGGCTTGGCACGGAAGCTTCAAGTCACAAGAGGGTGTGCTGCCAGGAAACCCGGAAGGAAGAGCCGAAGCAAAGAAGAAGCCAACCGACAGCTGTGATTTGATGGTTGATGGTATCTTACAGGTCGCCTGTATACAGTACAGTACATGCAAAAGCTCTTCTGACGACAAAAGCCACACTCTGTTATCTCCCCTGATGGAAATCTGAAAGTGACACAACCCCTCCTAATTCTCCCAAAACCACCAATCAAGTCACAAGCCACGCAAATAACTCCTGATATCATCCTGATAATCATCAATGTTCGGTATCCTCCTGCGCAACAAATTTGACGCTCTTCCTCCGCTCCCTGCCATCCCCACCACCGTGACCGCCACTCGCCCTATCAGCAGCAGCTATCATTGACGACCTGCTGCCCGGGCTCGAGCTCAAGATGCTGGCTCCTGGCGTGCTGTGTCTTGTGCTGCTGCTGCCGCCATGAGAATGAGAAGAGATGCCCATGCTGGCCAGAGACTCCCTAACGCTCTCTACCGCCCTGCTTTGGGGTACGCTGTGCTCATCATTCGAAATACTGACCCCGTGGGAAGGATAGTGAGGGTAGTGGTGGTGCTGGTCATCCAAGATCTTGCCGCTTCCCGTGGTGCGGTACTGGTGAGGTGGGTGAGGATGATGGTGGCCTTGGAGACCGCCCACTATGCTCTCCGTGTCTGCAGACGCCTTCATGCTGGTTGCATTGCGCGTTGCCTCCCTCGCTGCCGCCCGACCAACCTCTTCTGTCCTGGCCGCAGCTGTCTCGAGCCTTCCCTTTCCGGGCAGACATGTGTGTCCACACCCATCCATGGGACAATAACCATCACTCTGGAACTCGGCAAGAATATCCGGGTCGGTGGAACTGCATTCGTTCTCAAACCCTTCATGCCAAAGCTGGAGGCAGCTAGAATGTCCACCGTGACCGCAGCCAGGACAAATCCACCAGGTAGCCAACACCGGCTGCTCCTCATCACCTTCCTTCGTATTGCCCCGCGAGCCGGGCGTGGGAGCGATATGACGCTGTTGACAGACAGCACAAGGGGCCATGCTGGCCTTACAACGTTCACACATCCAGATGGTCTCATTTGACCCCTTGAATCGGTCAATCTCTCTCGGCTTCCGGCAGCTGGAACAAAGGAGGCCAACCTGGACACCTCGTTGAGCCGGGCTAATGACATTCGGGTGGTTCTCGCCCCAGTTGGACAGCACCCCTCCAGGCCATCCCTTCATACACATTTTGCGCATGAGAGCCGCCTCGGTAAAAGCCTGGAGCTTCATCAGACGCTGGTGGTGTTGCTTGAGGATAGCCGCCGCTTGAAAAGAGTCAAGGACATCAGGCGCAAGTAGGGGCTTGAACAGCAGGACGATGGCGGCCGCGTCACGGGCTGTCTTGCGAACTTCGTAGGCCAGCGTGGCTGCAATCTGCTGCTCGGGTTGGATTAAGTTTTCACAAGTCCCAAATGATCCATTCGAGGACCAGAGCAAGTGCGGGTAGCTTGGGTCGCCGGGCCAGTGGAGGTAATCCGTCTCTACAATATGGGGGGACAAATCATCTTCGGGGGACAAGTCAGCCTCGACAGACAGCAGCCCCTGTGGCTGCCCAGGAGACTCAATACCGCTCTGTCGGACTGGAGAGTCCACGCCAAAGCCGCCATCCGTTGTCTGTGACGGGAAGCGCGACTCGAAACTGTCGGTGGTGGTCTGAGTGATGGCGTGGTGCTCATCGGTAAAGGCAGTGTACGATGTCATGTCAGTCTCGGTACGCTGAAGCAATTGCCGCTCTGGATGACGGCCAGGCGAGTCTCTGGCAGCGATCTGTTTGCCACGGATGCGGCTTTCGTATTCGCCGTCTTCGCTTCCGCTTCCGCTGGCACTTGGCTGGTCGCGCCGAATGGCGGCCACAATGGCCTCCCTCATGACCTGCGACGACGTGTCGCTGTCCGAGGTCCGGACAAGGCCAGTCGCCTCCCTGCTTTCGTCCGAGACGGAAAAGAGTCGGGTGAAACTATCATCCGAATCATGTCGCAAAACGGGCGGCTTTCGAACACGGCTGGGCGAGCCGGGCTCTCGAAAGTCTATGACTTTGGTCAGCTTGGGTCTTGTGGGCACGTCAATGGCCTTACTGAGGGCCTCGGCGTCATAAAAGTCGTAGCCCTCGGTGCTGGCATTGGTGGCCTCACTGTCATGACTGGTGACCGACAGGGGCACTGAATCTAGTCGGGGCCTGGGCTCGAGGGTGCGAGAATGGGCCGCCGGAGGCAGCGTGAAGCTCTCTGGTTCGATGATGGGTGTGAGCTTCTTGCGCCCATTGTCATCAATCTGGATAACTTGTGTATCGGGAACCGGGCGAGCCAGCGGGGTAGGTTGATTGGAGGTGCTTTCGAGCTCTTCAGATAAAAGTGATCGTGGATGAAGGACCCGGTCGAAACTTGCCAGAGAGGCCATCTTCCGTGGGCTTGCTTCCCCGCCAATCCCAAAGCTGGGTAGTTCGGCACGGAGCTTGCCCAGTGACCGATGTCTAGCCGCATCTTTCTTTTTGATGGTTGAGTTTTGGTACTTGTCCATCCGAAACTCGAGGTGGTACTGTGCGCGACGCTCGAGGAGAAGCTTGATCAGGAAGAGGAGGTTCATCCAGGTGTGTGACAGTCTTGAAAGCCTAACTCTGGCGGCAGCTTTGGCAAAGTGGTCCAAGATGGTCGTCATCCGCTCTGGCAAAGACGGCCCACCGGGTTTGTAAGGTAGCTCTAGATGGATGGCCTGGAGGTAGTTGAGGCTGAGATAGACATCTACCTCAGCATTGGTAGGGCCCGGATATGTGCCGATGGCCATGGCTTGATTTGGCTGGTATGTACCCGTCACTTCGATCGTGTCTTCCAGTGACAGTGTCTCGCCCATGGAAGCCCCAACAGGTGGTGTGGTGCTGAGGTTATTCGCAGATCGCATGCTCGCTCTGCGTTTGCGGCTGCCGTTGCCTGGCTGGCTGGGGCCCAAGAAGCTGCCAACAGCGTCATCCTCGGAATCACTGCGACTGACGCTGAATCTTGGAGTAGTGGGGCTCGAGCTGTAAGATGTTTCTCCGTGAGTGGAAGCATTGTCATGGTGAACAATGTTGGGTCGGGGGCGGGTGGGCATAGGTCGCTCGTCCAAGCACATGGCGACCTCGCCTTGTGAGGAAAAGGCAAAGGCCGACATTGTTTGGCGGTCCATGACCTTGGGCGCAAAGGAGACGTCACACTGGTGGAAGCCGTCACGGCCAGCGGTCCAGAGGAGGTATTGGTCGTGCCAGAGAATGGAGTTGGGTGCGTAGTCGAACCTCTGGATTTCTTTGTAGGGCATGGTAGGGCGAGCGAGGTCCCAGATGTGAACTGAATTCATGCCAAACCGCTTCATGCCGCTTTCATCGTAGGACACTGCGAGCTGCGAGGCCCGCTTGCCCTGTACTGTTGCCGACCATTGGCCAGGCCGCCATGCCAGTGAGCCAACGGGGGCAGGTGTTGATATAACATACTTTGGCTTCTGTCTCTTGTCCGTCTTGGACATGTCCCAGATGTTGCACTTGCTATCCAGCCCAGCACTGACAAGATGGGTGCCATCCTGGTGCCATGCAATCGAGGTACAGGCCTTTTCGTGGGCATTGATCCTCAGAATAGGGGAGCTTGGTTTCCGCATGTCCCACTTCAGCACCATCCCTTGCTCTGTCCCGCAGGCAAATAGGAAGCCGTCCTTGGGCGACCACTGGACATGCCTGACACCATCCGCGTGTGACTTGAAGGATTGGAGAGCACGGTATGTTGGCCACGTCCTGGTGTTAACAGGCGTGCGCACATCGAAGCACCGCAACAGACCGTCCTGACTTCCAGACAAGAGCCATGAAGAGTGATGGGGATTCAAGTCGAGAGAGTTGACCTGGCGAGAGTCCTCCCGCATCTGGATGAATTCAAGAGGCGCGCCGACCCTTGTAGCCTTGGCCCGGTTCACATCGTACTGAAAGATGATGCCGCTGGTGCAGGCCGTGAAGAGGACTTCCCTGTTGATAACACTCCCCCACTTGACATCCTGGATAGACAACTGGTCGGCCACGGCACCAGTAGGAACATTGTTACGGTGCGCAGGCTGCGAGGTCAGGATTGCGCGCAAGTCGACTTCCTCTTGTACTCGAAGTCCACCGTCGAGCTTGATCAGCTTCAGCACATGGTGGCTGGCCAGGACAGCGCTTCTCCCGTCAGGCGACTGGTCCAGGCAGGACAGGGGTGCACCCGTCTTGTAGCTGACATTTTGGGGGGCGATTGGTCGGTAGTTATTGGAGGGAGAGCTGGTGACAGTCGCCGAGGCCGTGGACTCGCGCGAGTCTGTCGCATGTTTGCTGAGTAGCTTGCGCATGATTTTGCCCTGGTTGTGGTACATGGCAATGGGGGGCTTTTCCTCGATTCACGGTGGCATGATTATGGGATCACGGGAGATGTATATGTTCTCGAGTATAGAATCGCATTCGAGGGAGGACAGGGCAGTTCAGGTAGCTAACGTAGCTACGGTAGGTGGGTAGGGAGGTATTCGGGATAGGCACTGGTGGAGAGCTGATAAGACGCGCGCTAGATATCGATAACAACGGTGTGGAAGATGCTGTGTGCTGTGCCTGAGCCCAGCGTTGGCGCGTCCCGTTTCGCTGGTGATGCCCCCGTTCCGTCTGAGAGGTGTTGCTTGCGACAGCTTCAACTGTGACTGCTGCAGATGGAACGCAGCACAAAGGCACAATTGACAACGAGGGACGCCGGCAAAGCTCCGGCATCTGCTGTCAAATTACCCACCCCCCACGGCAGCTGTGCCCCAGCACAACAGCAGCTGAGACAGCTGAACAGCAGCAACAGGGCAGGGCTTATCGATAACACCTACCTGGACTACAGGGCTCCAGGGCAAGGCGAGCTGACGATAGTGTCTTGGCAGCCAGTCTGCAAGCAAGGTTTCACTTGTCGCAGTGCCGCAAGCCAGCTGCAGCCTCCTCCTGACTTCCAACTTTCCCATCCATCCATCTCTGCCCTTTTTCTTTTCAACAGCGCCCGGCTCAGGTCGGCGATCCCCAGAACCCAAGACTGTGTGTAGCACGACGACATTCCATTCATTTTCCACTGGTATCACAGCAGCTACCGGCGGCCAGGGACCATACGAGCACGTTATTTGACAAAAAAAGAAACATCGACAACCTGCACCACGACACACCGTGGCGGCCCGACAAACATGGATCCCGGGAGACAAGCAATGATCAACGGCTGGAAGTCGCCACTTCAGGGCGATAGGGACGCTAGAGACCGAAGAGTAGCGGGAGGAGGAAGAGACGGGGATAGAGAGAGGGACAGAGACATCACGGGTCCTCGATTCGACTCGTCCAACCGTATTTCCAAAACACACCGCCCGCCGCCTTCCAAGAGCACCGGGGCAAACAGTGCTGCTGCTGCTTCTGGACGGTACCTGACCCAAGACCAGCAGTCCGAGCAGTTCGTAGCAGACGAGGACAAGTTCGTCCTCAACCAGGCAAAGAAGAAGGCCGACATCCGCGTCCGGGAGCACCGAGCCAAACCCATCGACCATCTCGCCTTCAACCTCCGCTTCATTGACACGGATCGCGATATCTTTGACGACCATGATGCCGATGCCGAAATCAGCATTCTCGGTCCCGAAGCCGTCCTCGAAAGTCTTGGTGAGGCGCAGCTCAGGGAGCTCGACGAAGACATCAGGTCCTACCACACTCTCGAGTGCAACAAGAAGAACAAGGAATACTGGACAGCGCTGCTCGCCCTGTGCGCCGACCGCCGTCAGAAACTGAAGCCACAGGGTCCCGAGGGAAGAGCTGTGACCTCGGTGGCGTCGGATGTGGACCGAATCCTGAGTCCCAAGTCGCTGGCCCAGCTGGAGGCGCTCGAGAAGCAGATCAGGGCCAAGCTGCAGTCCAACGAGCCCATCGACACGGACTATTGGGAACAGCTCCTCAAGAGTCTCTTGGTTTACAAGGCCAAGGCTACTCTCAAGAGCATATGCGAAGAAGTCAAGGCGGCCCGGGTCGGCCTGCTCAAGACCCGTGACCTGGAAAAGGCCAGGGAATTAGAGGCTTCCGATGGCTACGCCGGGGCGGCGCCGGCGTTGGGATCGGCCGGTTCTTCCTCCAAGCCGGCATCCAGACCATCGGCAGCTGTGATGGCCAGTGCCAGTGCCAGCGCCAGTGCCGGTTCATCCAGTGCTCCACCCCCGGGAACTGCTCGCTTCGCTGTTGTCGGCACCGAAGACTTCTCTCAGGCGACCAAGGCCTTGTATGACCGCGAGGTTGCAAAGGGGATCAGCGAGGGCGAGGAGATCTTCACGGCAGAGGAAGAGGTGCCAGGAGTCTCGAAGCCTCTCTGGGCGGACAAGTATCGGCCGCGAAAGCCGCGCTACTTCAACCGCGTGCAGATGGGATACGAGTGGAACAAGTACAACCAGACACACTACGACCACGACCACCCCCCTCCCAAGGTGGTTCAAGGCTACAAGTTCAACATCTTCTACCCCGACCTCATCGACAAGACCAAAGCACCGACATTCAAGATCATCCGGGAGCACGGCCGTAGAAAGGGAGAGTCTCTAGCCCCCGCAGGGTCCGAAGACACCTGTCTCATTCGTTTCATCGCCGGCCCGCCCTACGAGGATATCGCCTTCCGCATCGTCGACCGCGAATGGGACTACAGCGCCAAGAAGGAGCGTGGCTTCAAGAGCAGCTTTGACAAGGTATGTACATATGTCTGTGACCTGTGCAACACATTATGGCGCTGCTTGGCAGGGGAACGCTATGCTGTGCCGCTTGTGGTGGTGGTGTAGTGTGAGGCACGACCCAGGTCTTGACGGCCCAACTGGGTAATCATCTGCCTAGGAAGGCAAATGTGCGCCGCGCAACAGCAGTTGACGTTAGACACGCCCTCGGTCATAGTCAGCCTCCCCTAGCCAATCCGCCCAGGCTTCATTTGATCTCCCTTATGCGTCCTCCTCTGTGTTACGAGCGCGATGCTGACATCTCTGGTGTGTTGACAAGGGCATTCTTCAGCTCCACTTTCAGTTCAAGAAGGTATGTCAGAAGGAACCGCTGTTGTGTGCTCACATTGTTTGGTCAACTAACGTTCCACCAAAGATTTATTATAGGAAATAGTGTACGCCAAATCTCTGGTCATCCCTCACCTGCCGCCGCATCGTGGAGATTATCGACAATACCTACCTAGCATCATCATAGCCCGTAAGAGGAAGGGTGGCCAGGGCGATGGGCGACATCGGCCTGTAAAGGGGACCCCTTTTCCCCGGCGCCGTGGGGTCGGCCACCACAGAGAGACAGACAGACATGTAAGATCCACCGCCGATGTTGCAGCACAAGACCGGAAATCCGGCCAATTTCAGAGCAAGTTGTTGCTGTCCACAGTCACGAGAAAAGAAGTCAGCAAAATCTCAAACGTCAGCACTCTTCAACCTCCCCTGACTCTTTCTTGTGACACCACCACCTGGCCAGGTCATCATATCCATTATCTCCGCCGACATGGGGCCTGCCCCGTCACGTCTGAGGATGCCGCCTCCCGAATCCGGAGCGTGGAACATGATCGCGCCACTCATTTGTTCGCTTGAGCAGATCGCCTTTCGGAAAACCCTCGCCTGCGCTACCGAGACTTGACCGTGACTGCGTCTTGGCAGGCCTTTCTCTGCGCCCGGGATAGATGGGCCTTTGGGGCCTTTCGCACGTGTACGTGGAGACGGGCGTCAGAGATGGACAGCACCGGAGGAGACCGACAGATGGCCCCGGGACGCTTGGGACGCTGGGGACGCTGAGGACGTTATGGACGCCCGGGAAAGGTCCTTGTTGACTCCGTGGGGAGACGGCTTCTCGCGCCCTGGCTCAGCGGCTGGCTGCCAGGACTGACAAGCATCAACAAGGCAGCGCAAATGAACCTGCATCTCTTTCTCCAAAGCTTCTAGAAGACTGAAACGCGCTTTGCATAACCACAAATTGTTGCCAGGTCCCATGGTCGTCCATCGCCGTCCATCGCACGGTGTAGAATGCCTCCTGTTGAGGCAGTGGCCGGGTTTGTCATTGGACATGCTCAACCAATTGGCCCAAAGCCGTTTTGAGCCAGCATCGTTGATTGGTCCCCCATGGCGAGAGGGCCGGTGACCTCTGCACCCTTCCGCAGGGCCTTGCCCTTTTTTCTTTTTTTTTCCTCATGTTCCCGCCATTTCCACTGCTCTCGTCCGTCAAGTGGTAGGAGGGACCGTGGGGCAGACTGGCGGAATGGAACGGCTTTTCGGTCTGAGTTTGGCATGGCTCACTCCCCAATCGTCGTCGTCGTCCATAACCAGCGGGGAAAACCAGAACGGCATCCGGATCATGCACGAACGACTATCGACCTCGACAAGCTGCAGCAAGGGAACAAAAGAAAAGACAATAAGTTTGTGTGAGCTTTTCTTCTTTGCCGCCTGTCGCCTGTCACCCGTCACCCGTCACCGCCCTTGAGTCTCGCCTGTCTTGTGTCTACGCAGTTACGGCTTCCTGCTTTTTTCGGTGGGCCAGGGCCGGCCGTGTCGATCCCCTGTCGGATATCTGTCACTTTTTCTGGCTGCCGTTTTTTTGGACTCCAATGCAGACATGGGCCATGAGGCTACTGGCCCAGGCCTCCTCGAGCAACGCCTCTCGCTCTCTCTCTCTCTCTCTCTCTCTCCCTCTCTCCCCACGGCAACACTTGTGCCTGGTTTTCGTATTGTACGGGTACGATATAGCTTTGGAATTCTACTAGACAGCCACACTTCTGCTTGTTTGCATCGTGCTCCTCTTTTTAGCATACAACTTACCCACACACCTGCAGCCTCAGGGCACACACAAGCAACCCTCTACGTTACACTCACTCCTCCCTCCCCCCCACCCACCCACACCTTTTTCCCCGAAGTACACTCGCAGTCTGATGGTACCTACCTAGCCGCATACTACACACATACCATTTCCCCCTTCACCCCACGTACAGCACCTGGGTACACACACACCCCGTCTGCTCAGAGGATGCTGGTGTATAGGGCCTAGTCTACCAAACAATGTGTGCTGGCAAGGGGCCCCTACCTTGCACCCGCTTCCTGGTCACTTGCTAGTAGTCAAGTCATTGTCCCCTTCTACCTCCACCCCTCCCCCTCCTTTTCTTTCTGACTATTAGATCTTTGCCCGTCTTGGTCTTCTAGATCTTGACTCCACCGTCCGGGATACTGTCTCTGCGAGGTACCAAGATACATTCTTCAAGTGAGAGAGAGACAGTGGTCCTCTGCTCTGGGTCTCAACCATCCACGGTCACATAATACCCGGGGTCACCTCCGGCTGATCGCGGACCAACTGCTCGACCTTGCTCTCTTTCTCAAACACCAGACTGTTTTTCACTCATCTGTCCGTCTCTCGCCATTCCTCGCGCTTGTCCATTCCAGCCCTACGAATCCTTTGCCTTATCAAACTCGTTTATTGTCCCCCCTTCCCCCACAACCGTCTTCCTCGACCTCTTTTTTCTTCCTCCGAACTCACATGACACTGTACGCACCATTTCGAACCGGAGACGCAGAGTCTTCCTTGTCGAACATTCCAACACCGCCAGAACTGCCGGTGATGGATCCAGAGCTGTACCACAACAACAACAACAACAACAACAACACGCCTTCTTCTTCCTTTACAGTACCGTCGTCTATTGCCAGCGTGAAAAGAGACCCATCGATATCGCAGTCGCCTCCTCACATGTCACCCCTGACGAGTGTCGAAGCCATGTATACGGCATCGCCGCAGCTAGTAACACGGACGAACTCTACGACCCCTGATCCAGCCCACGCTGATGGGCAGTTGGTTGTGGGAATGGGGATCCGTAATGGCGAGTGCCAGAGGGCTTTCATGCCCTCATCAGTTCCTCGCCAAGGAGCTTCTTCGTCCATGTGGAGCGCCTGTATGGGAGGGTCACAAACTGGAAGCAACGATTTCGACAACTACGCTCTGCACAGCTCTCGGCCTGGTCAGGTAACTGACGGACTGACTCCTCCATCTTCGCGTAGCTGGACGCCTCCAGAACACATTCGCTCGGTATCGTGGGATCACTATCCGAGACAGCAACTAGTTCCTTCTTATCCACAAGGCCCAGAGCTGACTTCTTTCCCGTCTGATGGGCTTCCTTACAACCTTCCCCTGCAGAGTTATGACGGGGCAGAAGGCAGCTTTCTGCAGCGAAGCCAGACAGAACCGTGCCCAAGGCAGTATCAGAACGAAGTATCGACACCAGAAAGCCTTCGCGCGCTATCCCCCTGCAGCACTACTCTGTGTCTAAAGGCAGATTACGACGAGGGTCTGCCAAGTCCAACACCCGCCGCGCAGCAACAGCCATTACCGGGCACGATGGTGGACTTGCTGGGTGGTGGTGGTGGACCTCACACGCCGCCCCCGATCGGAGCGGGTAACGGGAGTCAAATCGACAGCAGCGCGCCGAGCCCAACATCAGCAGCAGCAGCAGTAGCAGCAACAGTGGTAAATCCCGGCGGCGGGGGTGGCGCATCCGACTCGGGCTTGACGGGCAACAACACTAGCAACAGCAGCAGCAACAACAACAAAAACGAAGAGCCCTACGCAAAGCTCATTTACCGCGCCTTTATGAGCAAGCCGAACCACGCCATGACCCTGCAGGAGATCTACCAGTGGTTCCGGGACAACACGGACAAGGGCAAGGATGATACCAAGGGGTGGCAGAACAGTATCCGGCACAATCTGAGCATGAACATGGTATGTTGGCTTCCTCTTTGGGACATCTGCAGGTTAGATAGCAGCTAACAGTTGTCTTGGCAGGCTTTTACCAAACGTGAGAGAAAATGCAGCATCGCCAGCCAGAGCGATCCCTCGACAGCAGACGACAAGCAGCCAGAAGAAGAGACCAAACCGGTTGTTTTGTCTTCGTCTTCTTCTCCTGCTACTGCTGCTACTTCAGCCGACCAAAAGAAATCTACCGAGTGGTACCTTGAGCCCTGGGCCATTCACGAGGGTGTCCAATCCACCACCCGCTACCGCAAGGGGAACCAGTCCCGACGCAGCGGTGCCCTGTCTTCATCTTCCCTTCGGTATGATGACTTTTCCCGGCGGTCGTCATCTGGTAGTCATCGGGGCAGTAACAAACCCGGAGTCTACAACGGCAGAATCCGCACTGCGTCGTCGTCGTCGTTGTCGTCTGCTTCCCGACATGCCCAGACCAACATGAGGAACCACGCTCAGAACATTGCGCATGCCATGGCCCAGGCGCAGGTGGCGGCCATGGCGGTGGGGTATTACCCCCCTCCTCCTCCGCAGACATCACCCTACGCTGGGAGCCACTCGGGGTTTTATCCTGCTGGGCCGTTGGTGCAGGTGGACATGCCCGCGATGGGGGTGGACCAGCAGCAACAGTTGGATTATCACCACCAAGCTCATCAGGATGGGTACTACCTTCACTCTCAGCGGTCTGCTGCTTCTACTCGGGCGCCATCAGACGAGCCGGTGACACCCGAGCCGGTGAATGTCGGGTTGGCGTATGGGCAGGGGACCGCACCGGATGGGTTGTTGCTTCCCGATTTGAGGACCACGAGCGCGAGTAATGGGGATTATCACGGGGGTTTAATGCAGCATCATCATGTTTATGACACTCATCATCACAATGGGTGGGGGGGAGCGAGCACGGTGATTATGGATGATGGGGAACAACATCATCATATGGGGGTGGTTGGGTATCATCAGTATTAAGTTTCTTTTTTTTTCTTTTCTGTCGTTTCTTTTGTTGCTGTACATACATACATGGCGATAAAAAGTTGGAGTGGAAATGGGGGTTTTTGGTTGATCAGCAAGGAAGGGTTGATTGTGTTTTAAGCATGGGTTAATTTTGGGGGGCGGATAGCATGGATTTTTGTACAATTATTATACCTTATCATGGTGGGCAGAGGAAAAGAGAGAGTTGAGGTGTGTTGTTATTTATGCTTCTTGTTTCTGGCGTGCTGTTTGAAGTGAGTCTCTGTAGAAATAAACGTCGTTGACGAGTGGGTGTCAAAGTCAGTCAGATGGGTCCAAAAAAGCAAGTGACCAAAAAACAGCTGTGCTTATGCTACTTCAGAACTGCCATACTGTCACTCGCCACTTTTGACATCTGCTGAATGGGATTCAGACAGTACACTCCTCAGTGCTTCGGAGTACTCGCTAAATTTTCGTTGATTTGTTTGGGCCAGAAATAGGTGGTTATCGCGCCGTCAAGCGAGCAGAGTCGGTGTTGGATTTGCACACTGCTTTTTTTTCTTTCGACCCACGTGTCAGTTGACTTGTTGGGCTGAAAGTGCGGGTGAGATGGGATTGTCAAAATCGTGGGGATGGATGGCATGGGATGATCGTCGACGCTCGCTGTTAGAACCCGGTCCTGGCAGGTGCAGGTGTCACTTTGTCACTTTCCTTTTGCAGGGACAAATCCACAGGGGGATTGGTCTGGGAGGGGTTAACTAGGAATTTGTGGTTGCAGGAGATCTTTTGGAGACGTTGACCAGGGCACGTTTTGGGGTGGAGGGGTGGAGGAGGGGGTTCATGGTCTTCGTGGGGATTTTTTTTTTTTTGGAGGGGCGGTGGGTGATGTATCTCGTCATGACTGATGAACAAAACTTGAGAGACTTTCCAACGAATTTTGTCTCTTGCGTTTGGTGTTGCTTTGACCCTCATCACTCCGCCATCTACCCCAAACCGAACAAGGAAATGTCTTCGCAATGGCGTCTACCTCTATCAGAATCTCAACTCTTCCTCGGCTGCACCCGGCGTCTTTCTGTTCCTCCCTCCCCCCCACCCTTCCAAACCACTTCCCCAGCCCTTGTGGCAGTCAACTTTTGCCAAGCCAACCTCTTTCAAGCTCGGTTGGGCATCGAACGAGCAAGGTCATGCAAGCCCGCATCGTCACCATCGTACGATTTGATGGCGATAACATCTAAAGAAGATTCCATCTAGTGACTGATAGTCTTCTTTCTTTCTTTTTTCGCGCAGCACCGTGGGCAAACTGACTATCCGCACAGTTATCACGGTTGACTTTGATGGCCGACTCACCCACCAAAGCATCCGGTCAAGTTTGGAATCGTTTGTTCTGTTTATCTAGATTGCCAGGCAGTTTCCTGTTTGCACTGAGTGACAGCTCCTCCATGTCAACTATAGCACTAGACCGCAGGGCCAGCAGCGGCCCTGTGGTCGCTGCCAGAGCCGTCAACCACCAGGTAAAGGTGCCAGTGTCTCGGCCCTGGACGCCATCAACGGCATCTTCCATTATTGTTTTGGCAACAAGGGATATTAGAGTTGCTAGTTCCTGCACCGGTTGAGGCTGACTTGTAGTTTGCCTCGTCATCGGAGGGGTGTGTCGCTTGGCGCCCGCTCAGCACAGTCGATACAAAGTCAAGGTAAGGGCCGTTCGTAAAACATCTTACTCTATCAGAACCTTGACTTCGTAGTAATCCCAATCTCAAAGGATGAGCGAATGGCGGGGCAATCCTCCTCCTCCGGCCTTGAACCGTGCAGTGCCGCGCGCCGCCCTGCAACCCCTTATCCCGACCTCAG
This sequence comes from Podospora pseudocomata, assembly GCF_035222375.1. NCBI lineage: Eukaryota > Fungi > Ascomycota > Sordariomycetes > Sordariales > Podosporaceae > Podospora > Podospora pseudocomata. The sequence continues at coordinate 241,702 of NW_026946364.1, read as the reverse complement.
TGCACCCAGTTTCACCTCTCCCCCCCACCACCCAACCATGTCGCCACGCGACCACAACTCGACGGCCGCCTCAGGCCTGCATCGGCACTCAAAATCTCTCCCTCCAGGCTGCTGCCGAGCTCCATGTTGCTTTATTTCCCTTGAGTGCCGGCCAAGGGGCTGTGCAAAGTCTGTAGGGATCAAGTGCAAATCAGTCATGCGGTGTTTTAAGTCTTGTAAATGTTTGCGTAACCTATTGTTTCGAATTGTGCAGAGAGCTGCAGGGAATGCCAGTCAGCAAGCGAGCGGGAGGCGACATGGTCGACACTGGAATGTCACTTCACCAGTCTGGAGCCTTGTCAAGTGGGATGTTCTGTGTTTCGAAGTGCCTTGAACTCGGAAGAAAAAAAGAGGAAACGTGAGAGCTGGGGTTCATCCTTTGTCTTCTGCAACGACTTCACCCCCTGAGACGTCGAGATCGAGCTCCGATACCCGAATAACGGTCCCCGGTGGTGTACGTCAAACCCGCCACCACCCCCCTCCCCCACCAGCCGGCCATCAAGCAGCGGCCGCCCTTTACCCCAACGACGCCTGCCATCAAAAAGGCAGCAGAATTCTCTCCCCTGAGATTGGACGGGCCTGATGAGTAACCACCTCCGCACTCATCTTCACTCGTTCCAGGCATTTCCTTACAGCCTAGTGATCCTCTGGTCACCTATTGATTACCTACCCTCTCTCCGTGTCAACTGGAAAACCTCATCAAGGCTGTGAAGCCCCCACCCCCCATCTCCGCCTTTCTCCGCAAAGCCCATCGAAACAGGTATCCCGACAACAAGCAATGCTGTTGGTTCCAACTTCGTCATTCACCAACTCATACATATGAGAATCCTTCTTCGGTTCCGGGAGTCTGGCAGTGTCTTCAAGAGGTCAAAATCCTTTTACCGCCCGGCATGCCCGCTCCGTCTTACTGGAGTAAACCCGGGAAAGGGGAGGGGTGTACATGTCTGTGCCACACCGAGAAAGAGAGCCGCACAACGGGCAGCCCCCAACTCCAGGAAGCGACCAGTTATGCAAAAGGGAATCTGCAAAAACGCCGTCGTCGGGGGCAGCGCTCCTCCAAATCCGGGATTGACCCTGTGACGCTGTGTTCCCATCCGTTGTTTTATACCACGCCCGGTGAGGGTGGTGCGGGGAGAAAGAGGTCCGGCTCCGAGGTTCACAAAAGGGCGGAGGTGGCCGGCAGTCCCTACCGTAACTTGCGCGGACATGTGCGATGAGCACGAGAGTCCAGCGCTGTGCAACCCCGTGAAGGAGGAGGTGGTGCGTTTGGCACTGCATAGCAGACCTCGGAATAGCTGACAGAGGAATGGGGCAAGAGTCCGAAACGTCCCACGACTGCGCGTCGTGGCTTTGGGTACTGTATACCATGATCAAGACGGAGCGAGGATTAGACAGCACCGCGGTGGAAGCAGGTGTCGTTCTTTGTTGAAGCCCCGAACCAACAAGCACGGCAGCACCTACAGCCGGCTTACCGACGTCAGTCAAATGCCACAATTCCATCGCAGTGATCCAGTTCTTCATCATCATCGGATGTCGCATGTCGCGTTTATCATCTCGCTACTGTGAATTTAAGCGCCAGAGGCGCCCTGTCCCTTTGTTCCGACAACACTGTGCGCTCCTCGCCCACCCCCGCCAACATCCTTTCGAGACGAGAGCAACGGTGTAAACGGTGATGGCATCCCTCCACCCATATATATCCTACTCATCAAGCCCTTGAGCGGTGCCGCAAGGATGATAGATGTTCGAGCTGCCATCCCTGACGCCCTCGTGGAGGAGGAGGTGGTGGTGGTGGGGTGTGGCTCCATCTTCATCAATGCTTCCCTGTCTCAAGTGAGTTCTGTGATGCGATTGGGTACCGACTGCCCGGGATCGTCCGTGCGTCAACCTGGAGAGATGGTGTGGTGCTGCTCAGCGGTCGCAGTCCGTGACCGAGAACCGAAAACTGTGCCAGATGCATGTGGTGATACTCCGTATACATATAATTATACAGCCGTCGGTCGTTTTGTCGCCGGATTCAGGCTCAATGCCGACGCCTTCATTGACTTTCGATGCGGCAACGGAATGGATCTCGGTCAGTGAAAAGAAGATCAGGTCGAGAAAAGAAGGCGCTGTGTGATCTCTCAGCCCATCGAGTCTTGCTTCATCCTTCTTTGTTCAAAGGATAGCCTGCACGGTATCAACCGTCTAGTGCCCTGTGTCATGGGTGATGGTGGGGTAATCAATATATCCAGGGACTTGGCATGCCAGCCGTCGATAACCTTAACCAGACTCATCACCAAGTTAAGCGCCCGGATGGCTCAGGGCCTCCCAGGGCTCGCAGCAGGAACTGAGCGTGTGATCCAACACCTGACCTTTCTGATCTCAATGGCCGTGTTCAGACGATCCGTTCCTGGGGATCACATCGCTGGAAGAATGCGGTTAAAGACGTAGGCTGAGTGACGGCAACAGTGCTGTTGGGGGCCGATACCTAGTTTCGTCCTTTCAACGACAGCACACAATGTGCGATTGTATTGTGCTTCCATCATGTCTTCGTAAAAGTCTCAGCAGCGCTGTGGCTCTGGCACAAGACAAGCCCCTCTGGAACAAGCCAACCTCGTCCGTATGTGTCGGAAGGTGGAATGACCTCAGTGTTCTGTTGCCTTGATTTCGCACTGCCTGTGATAGTCACCACCCTATCCATATTCAAGCTACCCCTCACTGTACGTAGGCCCCTTTGTGTAATGGTGGGACAGCAGCTTGGCAGCGGGACGGGCAGCAGGATTGCACCAGGGAATGGACGCCGGATAGAGAGCCCCGCATTGCAGCTATCCTGTTGCTTCTGCCCCATCTCCAAGTTGGCATTTCTGCGCGGAAGAGATCATCGTTCTGCGCAAGACTCCCGTCTAGCCACACCCCCTATGGATGTTAGTCGTCGCATGTCGCCGGCTTCGGGAGGGGAGGCAGCAAAGAAAACGGAAGGAGCAACACGCAACAAAGGAAACACGCCTTGTTCGGATGCGACCTGTCAATAGTTTTCATTCTGGATTCAATGCATTGTCTTGAAAGGAGTCCTCGACATGCAGCCAGGCAATGATGGGTGGCACTAAGAGGTTGGGGGGTCCCCCAAGGAAGCTGCATGCGGGGAAAGAAAGTGGCTGAAATCAATCAACCGTTGTCAACCAGAGGTATTCGAGACTCGGTCCCATGTAACTGTTCCATGACAACAGAAAAAACCTCCATGCCACGCCCTCAAAGCAGGAAAATGATGAAAGCGTATGCGTCATGAACATGTTGGCGCCTTGGAGACCACGGTGACACCCCCGACGAGGGGGCCGATGCAACCCAAGTTGGTTTGCGGTTTCTCAGCGTAAATCCCTTTTGGCAATCCCGGTGTCGATGCGCCTGTTGGTTGGTCAAAAACCCTGAGGGTTGGCTCGTCCAACCTTCCTGATATACCGACGTACAGATGCCGGCACGGGGGTGCGGCAGCCCTAGAGAATCTGACAGCTGCGGTCTGTACAGCTATCCCGGCCGGACGCCGGTCTCCTTTGCTTGTCGATGTTTCTTTTTCCCCATCAGAACCAAGCTTGTTGCGCCCCGTGCCGAGCCCCACCGTGCTAACTGGAACCACGAGGACAGAACCTGATCTCACCCACCAACAACCTCCAAGAGCATGCAATAGTCTCCTGCAAGTAACCCTCGGCGGGACTGGGGGCTCAGCTGCTCTTGTCTCAGTCTGGTGCGCAACAATCCCATATCCGGAAGGCGGTTGAATGGGGTCCGGTGGCCTGGCAGAGCAAAGTGACGAATAAAAAAGGTGTTAGCTGTGTTGAGGCTGCATTGCTATGCAGTAGTGAGCAACGGGAACTCATGTGGTCACACCTCTGGGCAAATGCTGACAGCAAAGAAGCAAAGCATGGCGTGTCCTCGCTTGCTTCATCGCACTGCTCTCATTGATCCGACCGACTTTTTGGATCCTTTTGATAGCCTGGGGAGCCCGGTCGATCGGCGGAGGGTCCCGCTTGATCTAGATTGGATCTGCTGCCAAACCGGGTAGGCGGGACCGGACTGTGTCACAGCCATTGGCGTGTCTCAGCAGTTCGTCATATCAGTGGTGCGCTTTACCTCAGTCGCTCCCCTAAACCCCACGCCAGTAAATCGGTGCGGATCATTATGGCATTCTGTTGCGATCCCCATTTGATGTCCAACAATCCGACTTTCTTCCATGACGGACGGCCTCGACACGCAAGGGATCGTAATGTGAATGACTACCTTGGCTCGAAGGCCAGGTGCCCGAGACCGGCGTCTTCTGTCTCGGTCCGATGCTTGATGGTTGTTTGTAAAATAGCGTCAAAAGGCCTGCCTGGGCTTTCGTTCTCGGAGGCCAAAGGTCCTAGAGGAGGAGGGGGAGGGGACAAACCTTCGGACATTTGCTATCAAAACTTTCTCAATTCGGGATTTCATGGCGATGGTGCATTTCTTGCGGCTAGAAATCCTCAGAACATTCCTGGCAGTTCTGCAGTGAGGAATGGCACACGGGCATAGCGCCGTCGCGAATTGGCTGAAGACGGCCGGTCACTGTGGCAAGCGGCATTCGAGGCGCTCCGTCGTCAGGGAAGAAAACCAATCCGAATCACGGACGGGGTAGGGATCAAGAGAACCCGAACAAGCCGGTGCAGTAGCGCTCCTGCGGGCGCCCCGTTCCGCGGGAGAACCCACCGCGGGTCGTCGACAACAACCTCACTCAACTCGGACTTGAAGCCAAGCCAACAAGAAGACGTCGTCAAAGACGCAATCGAGGCCGGCCGGTTCTTTCTCTAGCAAGACTTTTTGACCCGCGTTACGCGCAGGGCAGCAATGCGACGAACGCACGATAATTGTAAACCTGTTGCATGCGAACCGCAGGTGTCAAGCGCTGATTTGACCGCAACTTCCCGCGTGGGGTTTGCCAGGCCTAAATGACGCACACCCACTCGAGGTCGACGATCACCATCGGCCCTGAGCCATGGACAAAGAGTGTTTGGTCCGCTCGGCATGAGCTGCGAAAAGCCCAGAGATCAGATCAGATATCAGTGCGCAACCAACGATGCATGGGCTGTTTGCAACACCCCCGCTCACTTTGTCTGCAGAGAGAAGGGTAAAGGTTGCGAGAATGAGATGATATCCGATCAGATCAGGGACATCACGATGGCAGAAAGGCTCGACGCCGTTGAGCCTGCGTGTGTATTGAGTCGAAGTGAGGGATCCGGAGATGGACCCGAACGCAGCAGAAACCTGCAGAACCTCGAAGACATCTGACAGCCTGCTGTACCAACCGGAACTGGGGGCTTCCGGGTGCTCCATGGCGCATCCGCGCTGATCAGTGGCTTCGACATGCATTACGGCGGTGAATCTTAAGGAGAGCTGACCTGTTCTCTGTAGAGAACCGTAGGTTGTCAAACAAACCACATGAGAAACACTCGACCTCGTGTCAAGGGGGCGGGCGGGCAATAGCCACGAGCCCGGATTTGCAATGGCCAATTGAACATATCGAGTGGCATGCAGCCATAATATCAGCTTCTGAAAAAACGTGTGTAACTTTGGAGCGGGGAGCCGGGTCCATGGGGCTCATCATTCGTGGGCAGAGAAATGGCACCGATTTTCTTGTAAGCGACAGGGGCTGACAGAATAGAACTGTTGGGCCATCCGAGCCCCATAGCTTTCTGTTGCCGTGCAGGAGAGTATCTGGGAGTCCCATATGGCGGCGTCAACGCATCTGCCAATGACTGGTGACTTATCACTCATGCAAGGCGAAGAGGGTGTGCGTCATATAGCCGACAGAACTTTGGTTGGCTCCAGATGGCGCGGTGTCTCTCTTTTGGGCCTCCTTTTTGCACCATGCACGTCACCATGTGCTCATCCGGGGAAGTTATCAAGACTCCACGCTCGAGCATTGTCTTGTCTGTTCAACACAGAGCAGTCTGTACGACCAAGGGTTACCACACCCCCGTGGCTGGTTACGACACGGCTTCAGTATAACAGGAGACATGTTGTGGGTGGCTGAGATTGGTGACTTTCGAACAAGTTGCTAAAATTTCCGCGACACAGTTCCACGGGGAGTGATATGCGGAAGAAAGATATCCCTTCCTTGTGAATATCAGATGCTGCATGGTAAGCGGCATCAGTGCTGGGTGCAGAAAGCCCGTGATACTGGTGCTACCGCTTAGGAGTAGTTTCCCGGCCGTAATACTGTTCAAGAAAGACTGGGGTTTTTTCAGCTTTTGGTAGTTGATGAAATCGTTGCTGCACTCCAATGCCCAGTCAGGCGAGGAGTAGAGTGTTTCTGGTGACGTTGTCGTGCCGTCTGGTCAAAACCTAACAGGCTCACAAAGTCCCGATGGCAAAATGTCCGCTTTTAGCTACTACTCCCGGCAACCCAGTCTTCTCGCCCTCGGACCTTGTCCAGCTCTTGTATTACAGCCGTCTGCCTTGTGTACCTGGTCCAGGAGCTAGTGGCCGGCCACAAAAGGACGCATGGGACTTGAGGCATGGCGACACAACCACGGCCGAAACGGTCGAACAGGTGCTGCTGCAGACATTGTGTGACGCGGGAAATCCTGTTCATATCTTGCGGCTTCACGCCGTAAATCGATGAGTTGATGTGAGGCAGGAGTCTGTGTACTAGAGAAGTCAGGTAATGAGCAGCTCTCAGAGTGAGACTGGTCATCCAGGGGGGGATGTGGCGCGAGGGCAATATTACGGACTGTGAACTTGTTGCAATTGTGCGGATGAAGAGTACATCTCGAAACCTGATAAGAGAAAGGTCCTAAAATTTGCGCTTCTTCTTTGCGGGCCCAGCTGCTGCTCGAGCCTCCAGTTCTCTTTGCAACTCGGCCCGTTTCCTTTCAGCTCGTTCCTGCGAGGTTTCGCGATGCTGATCCTTGGCTGGCGTCTTGCTCTTGCTCCTTCCTCTACCATCGTCGCTAGCGGCCGATGCTCCGGCATCCGGGTTCGGGGTATGTCTTCCAATGATACCAAGCTTGTGTCTCTTCGGTGCCGGGCTAGGTCTGTCGTCCACTTGCGCCGGCGAAGTGGTTTCTTTCGGTTCCGGTGATGGCGGGTCTGGCTTGGCCTTTCCTCCAATGCGGCCCAGTCCGCCGCGGTTCGGAAGTTGTTTAGGGGGTGACGAAGGTGAGTGGCCCTGGTCCTTCTCGTCATCATCCGAAGCCGTCTCCGAGTCGTCATTGTAGGAACCCGGTGCTTTTTTGGAAGCAGCTTTCCTGGGGGTTGTCTGGCGTGTTACTGGTGAAGTGGACGGAGCTTTGCGGCCGCCCAAAACCCCGATTCGGGATTTGGCTGTCTTGCTCGGGGACGTGGCATGCTCTTTCCGAGCAGATGGCACGACCGGCTGGTCTTCATCTTCCCCGGAAGACGTCTCATCATCGTTGGTCGTCTCCAGTTGAGGTCGCGCCCGGGTGTCACGCTTCCGAACGGCAGAAGGAGTAACTTGAACCTGAAAGTCGTCCACATCCTCCTCCTTCACCTTGGGCTCTGTGGCCGGTGGGGGCGAGGGCGTCGGGGCTTTCTTCTTGCTGGGCTTGCCGACCAGCGCAACGTGTTTCCCCTTTCCAATCCTGGTCCACCAATCGCTCAGCGTGGCGGAAGCTTCAAGATCAAGGTCCGACTGGTACGTCAGGCCCGTGGTACCAAAGACGTCCTCCAAGAGGGTCGACACGTCAGAGGGCTGAGCGACAGAACGCAGCTCCGAAGTGCTATTCCGGAACTCCGCCTCCGAGAAAGGGGCGAGACCTTTCACCTTCGCTTCGGCGGCGGCTCTTGTGACTCTGCGCTTCCCGGACAGCGAACTGAACACGTGCTCAAGCCCGGTGCCAGTAGCTTCGAGCTTGTCGACAAGCCGTGTGATGATTCCGTCCTTTTCGCACAGGGCTGATATCAGCTGATCAATCTCGCGCAGTTTGGCTTCGTGGGCCTGGACCATGGGTAGCACCAGTTCAGTTGCAAGGTTGGATTGCGGGCATTTTTTGAGTTCCATCGGCCATTTGAAGGGCTTCAACGGTTGGGGCAGAACGCAGGTGACATGGAGGACAAGGGAATCGTTGTCATCATCTCTTGCCAGAGTCAGTGATGTGTCCGAATGCTCGGGGTCATCGTGATCGAAGGCAGCTCGAAGCAGCTCGAGCATGCGGCGGATCTGGTCGGGCCCATCACTGGGATCAATGCTGGTATCCTCCACTAATCCACGCTTGATGATGGGCTTTCTCTCCATGTTTTCTACCCAGACATTGGCGAGATCTGTGAGGCGAAAGTGATACGAATCTTTTGTAAAGGTAGCCGAGACCAGCAATGTGGGGATATCCGGGGCTGTGACGGGCAGAAGCCGCCATGACGGATGGTTCGACATTGTGGTCTGAGGAAGTGGTGAGGCCATTTCAGGTGCAAAAGGTAGGACAGTGAGCCTGCGGCTCGAGGCTCTATGGATAGGCACCTGCCACTGCCGTGATGGACGATGCAGTGGCCGCTGCACCTGGCCTTCTTCCCGCCCGACGCAGCTTCAGAGTAGGCAGGGGCCCGGCGAAGGATCCCAAGGAGGAACTGGGACGACAGAGGCCAGCAGAGAGCCGGCTTTCAACTTTCCTAAACCAGTGTTAGAGGTGGTTCTGTGTGAGGGGTGTGTGCGGCAACTGACCGATCAGGGTTCCACGACTGCCACGCGAGTGCCAGAACTCATTTGCTCACAGGATGTGACGGCCTTTTATAAACCAGCTGATGGATGCAGAATCCGTACACGTTCGGAGAATATCGGTGTAACTGGAATAGAAGGTGTTTCGTAGCGGCCACGGAGGTGGTGGTGAAGACGTGGTGCTTGGACCTTGTGGTTGACGTTGGTGATGTCAATGGCAGACGCGACGTGCACGTGCCAGGCAGCCGCGAGGTCGACCCACCTTTTCTTGCCTGGATGGAAGGCAGGAGGGAACAGCGACCACCATCCGAAATTAGGCAAGTTGGGAGCTCTCTGAATAATCCTTGTGCGCTTTCTGTTTCATTTCCTCCAAATCTAGAAGCTGCGCACTGTCTTCTGCCTCCTGGAGCCTGGCGGCAATGCGCCAAGGGATAGGCTCTCTGAACCCTAACCCTTTCGACTTTCTGAACCTGAGTGTCAGGGTGATAAACAAATGGCCCGATGATGGAAGGATTTAGAGATGTGTGGGTACTTAAAGAGAGTTAAACTTACAGCGGTGGTGGAAAGTTCAAGCGGTGGGCAAAGGAATCAAAGAAACGACAACATCGAACATTCAAGACCTCTTGGGCAGAAAGGACTATGACGTCTCACTCTCAAAACGGAAGACTTTACAACAGCACCCGTCAACAGACTGTTGAAGTTGCGGTAATCGATATGTCTTGTCAGCCTTCCGTGGAACGTCACTTGATTCTCAGAAGAACTTTGACTGCGTCTTACCTCGATAGAAATATTTGAGATGCTCTGCTCCCAAACTAAACATCCATTATGTCTCTCAAGGTCTTCGAAAGATGGAAATAGTCCCGCATGCTTCACATTGGATAGAAACACAGGCATGGTGAGATGCAATCGAGTCATATCCCTATCTAAAAGTGTTCATAAAAGGAGCGTGTGAAAGCAACAAGAATAATTTACAACAAAACAATTTTGTACTTTAAAATCTGGCAACCCTTTTCCACAAGCAGCCCAGACTTTCAACAGATCTTCCTCCTGGTCGACCCCTTGCTCCTCTCATCTTCCAGCTTCCAGGTTCTTAACCTCCTCCAACTTCACCCTCCCCCCCCCCCCCCCCTAAGAAACAGTGATCGAAGCCGACCCCGAACTCTGATACCCCTCAGTAGCCACAATCTGGTAATCATGACTCCCCAACCTCAACCCCTTATCCGCCCACGCCTTGAAGTGGTTCCCAACATTGACACTCCCACCAACCCTCTTCGAAGTCCTCACGCTCCAAAACTGATCAAACGTCTTGGTCCCCTCAATGCTGGGCTGGTTGTACCGCGTGCTCTTGGCAATGGTGTAGGTACCGCCGTCAGTGTTGAAGGTGCCCAGCCTGGTCGCCCCCGAGCTGGGGTCGTAGGTGCCGAAGCTCTCAATGATGTAGTACTCGATCAGAGGGTTGCGCGTCCAGCCGTAGATGGCGAGGTAGCCGTTGCCCTGGGGGTTGAATTGTCCAGAGTAGTTGATCACGCGGTTGGAGTTGCCCGGGTTCCATCCCTTGCCACCGACAAAGTTGCCGCAGTTTTGCCAGTTGACCGAGTAGGAGCCACCGTTGCCGTTTTGATAGTTGACGGTGCCGCCGTTGTCGGTCCAGAACGAGTAGTAGTAACCGTTGTGATTGCCGGTGGAGGAGGGTGTCCCAGCCCGGGCCTGGAGGGATTCAAAGACCTCGGTGGCGTTGAAGGGGACGGCAGCGGCGCCGGTAGCCAGGGTGGCTGTGAGGAGGGACTTGAAGGAGACCATTTTGAAATAAGTTTCTTGACTTGAGGATGATAGGACTGGTGGTGAGGTGAAAGCGTCGAGTTCAAAGTTGGGAAGAAACTGGATCTTTATACTTGACCCCAGGACTTGGTCATGGGGCCCAACAAGGAGGTCTATCTCCGATGGTCTAGCCTGGAAATGTCTCTGCTTGAGGTCAGTACCACCGTCTTACTACAACAGACTTGAGACAATCGTATGAGCTTCTTTTTCGCCGTTGCACCTTGCCCTTGCCCCTTTACGAAAAGTGACATGTCGTTGTCCGCACTCCTACCTCAAGCGCACGTATCAACATCCCAGCATCCTCATGAATTCGGAAAGCCTCGGTGACACAGGCCCCCTATGCCCGGTCAACGTCGGGTATACCACACGCACCTTTCATCACCATCCTCCTCCGTGGTGTCGTCGTCCCAGTCAAGAGCTCCCCCTTCCTTTAGCCTAATCCCATCTCCCGAGCGGTGTCCATGCCGATCTCCCATCCTGCCGTGCGGGGCCCCGCGATGATTGATGCCGTGCGGCGCTTTGGCCTGGAGTACGTAACGTGTGAGCCGGACGTAGAACCGGGACTTCTGGAAAGGGCAAGTCATTCCCACCAATCCCATGCCGTGTCTGGGGCGGTTGAAACCCTGGTTTGGGTCCGCATGAAAAGGATGTACTCCACAACGCCTCTTGTCTAGAGTAGATTGCGCACTTCCTATGCAAATTGGGTTGTTCCGTGATTTTGGAATGTCTGTCGGATCAAGAGACAAGCTTGTTCGATGTAACGACGGGCTCGGTTGGCGCTCTGTCTGCCGTGAAAAATACCGATCATGAGTCTTAGCCCCTGGCTACCTGTCGATGGTATCTTCAGCCTGAATTCTTACACCAAGCCGCTGACGACTGGTCAACAAGGGGGCTGGTGATCATCGAGGGCTCTGTTGAGCCGCGAGCGGGTCAGCTGGAGGGTGAACAGATTCGGGGGAAAGTCCGGGTTGCTGGGGACAGATATGAACTATAATGATCCGTCATGTGCTTTAACTTTTGTTTTCATAACCGAGGAGCTTTCCGAGTGGCGGTTACATCTCAACATCTGCGGGTCAACGTTGTCGCTGACCACCCCTTTATGGCTAGCGATCGGCCGTAGCAGGGCAACCCAAGCAAAGCTTATGTCCGCCTCCGGATTCCTTTAGGCAGAAAAGGTATTTCGCTGCAACACTGCTTGTTGTCACTCGGTTGCTTTCGTGTGTGCAGTCATCAAAACTCCACCTGTGTTGTCCTGTACGCGTCTGTCTTTGTTGGCCTCATCATAAACTGTCGTTGAGGTTAGGTGCCCTGGTCCCTGAGGTCGGCAGGATAAAATCAGGACGGGTAACGAGGAATAAACGGGTTATGAGCTTGGCAAGAGCTGAGTACCTATTCAACCGGTGAATGATCTCGAGAAATTCCATCATGTCAAATTTTGGCAGAATGTCGAGTCGAAGAAGATGGTGTGCGGAAGGTACATTGAGCTCGCGTCAACAAGCCATCTTTGTTGCTCAGGTGAGTGTCTGAGTCTGTGCCAGATGGACGGGAAGTGGGAAAAAGCTGGGCCTCTCATAAGATGGTCCATGGAGGAAGGCATGATCACTCAAAGACACCAAACACACCAATGCAAGCCCACAACCATCTATTATTCCGTCCAAAAAACACTACGCTACCTCCCGTACATATCCTTCAGCAAAAATGTGCCAGTCCGTCTAAATATACATTAATTACAATAGTTGTTGCTTCGGCTTTTTCGTATGCTCGTCGTCGTCGTTGTTGGCGTGAATCATCAAATCATCCGTCCCATATTTTTCTTGTTGTCATCATCAAGGCGGCCCCCATCATGTACATCTAATAACACATCAATCATTTGCAGACAAAAGTCTCGCCAGTCTCCTCTCCGTAGAGCCACTTGTCCGAGAAGTAGTTCTCGGGGTACTCCACGTCGACACATTTGCCGCCTCCTGTGGGGCCAACGTGTGGGCAATGGACCTGTTGTGAAGCGGTTAGTCACTTGTCTCAGTTGTTGTCTGTCCGCAGAGAGAAAGAGATTTACATCGGGTCTGGTCTGCGTGAGCACCAAATGAATGGTTCTGCAGACGACATTGTCACCCCAAGCCTCATCATACGTCCCGTAGTTCTTCTTGGCCAATCCCACAACACAGTCCTCGATGCTGTCCCACTGCTGATTCGGGCCGTAGCACCTCGCCTGCGTCCCGTAGCAGATCTGCCTGATGCTTTCCAACTGGAACTCGGGATTCCCGAGACTCGCCATTGTCGTCCTCGTCACCCAGCTGTTCAGGTTCGGAATCCAGGCGTCATACTTTTCCACCTCGCCCTCCTTGTTGAACTTCCAGAAGGCCACCTGCTTCAACGGAGGCAGTGGCTTTCCGTGATCCGGTGAGCCAGGGTTGACGACGCTGGTGTAGAGGTACACGACGCTGGCGGCGATGTCCCTGCACTCGGACGAAAACTCGACAATCTTGTAGCTGGTGATGGCGGCAGAGGATGGGTTGGCCTGCGGCAATGGCGAGAGCGCAAAGAAGTACTCAATCGAGTGTTCAAAACCGGTGAAGTTGCCGACTGGGTCAACACGGCCAACAACATTTTGGGCAAAGAGTCCTTTTGGAACAAACGCTGCGCCCCCAAAGGTCAAGATGGGTACCTGGTTGGGGTAGACGGTGAGGTTGTAGATGCGGGAGATGGTGTTGAAGTTGCGGTTTCGGAAGTCGGTGTTGGGATTGAAGCTCTTCCAAAACGTCTTTTTCGGTTCTGGCGTTGGCGTGTTGATCTCTTCTTCGGAAACGTCTGAAATGGGAAGAGCGGATGCAAACAGTGATGCTGCTGCCGCCCAGAGGATGAGAAAGTTGAGTCGTAACATCGTTATCGTTATCGTATCGTATCGTTATCGGAAAAAAAATATTATTGATATGGTCGTGTCGTTAGAGCATCAGCATGGCGCTGTGATGGTGTTCAAGTATGCTGCAAGATGCAATCCATCATACCCTCCTCCTCGGCTCGAGAAGAGGAACCCGGGCTCGAAGTGGAAGGGATGGGGACGGCATTGTTAAGTACAGATAGATGATGACGGCGTCAAGCTTTTTTCTCCCCAACCTCGTGGAATTTTCCTGAGGCTTTTTACCTTGCTTTTTTGGTCTTAATCGCCATCAATAAGGTCGGGCTCGGCGACGTGGCGGTCAAGACATGGGGCCGTGTCTCCGCTCAGCTCCGTGGTTCCCTGCTCGGGGCGTTGACGCTAGGCTCAGAGAGCAACGGCTTCGAGAACAGAGAGGTGCATGCAGTGATCGAATACGGGCGGTGTCGTGTCAGAATGGCATTCGTGCCTTTGGGCCACCGAGAAGATGCATTCAATATTGATCCAATGGCCTCGAGTCCAAGAGCAGAGCCATGCAAAACCCGCATGGACGAGCGCCCGAGTGACGTGGTGAAGCGGGTGCAGCGAACCACAATGCGCCGCATTCCGGCTTTTCGGAATTTGGCTGTCTGCCAGATCAGTGGGGTGCCTGACATCATTCAGAACGTGTTAGCCTTGAAGCGAGTGCGACGACGACAGGAACCAGAAAAACAAAAACAGTTGATGCCCGGCCCGCTGGGAAGACCCTGAGTGCCTGAGAAATCTTGTTGGGTCGAATGGTGTTCATGCTGCCAGCACACACCATGCCCAAAAGGTGAGTGACGCGCGAGGTGAGACAAAGGTGAGTGGGAGGATGATGGAGTGAGTCGGGAACCGGGTGATAAGGTGTGATTGAGGGCGGGGTCTTTCGGCGGCTGGGCCGAACGATAAGGCCACCTGAGGATTTGAGAGGATTACTCAAGGCAGATTGGATCCATCACAGAGTCATCAAAAACAAAACCAGAAAATCGAAAGGGAACGAATTGCACGCCGAGTTTGGCGGGGGGCATGGGCGGATGATATAATCCACCTCATGACTGACCCCGTGATCTGGTGCTGCCTTCGCTGCGTTCCAAGGAATCCAGTTCCTGGCTGGAGTTGTGTGCGCGCTTGGAGCTGTTTCCCTTTTGGGGGGAAATTCTTCTGCAGCTGCAAAGATTTGTCGACCAATCGCATCGCGCGATAGCCAGGTGCCGATAACACAACGCGGGGAAGTTTCCAACTGACTGGTCGCTGTCTTTCTTGTGTTGCTTCTCCCCTGCACCTCCACTGCAGGTCCAGCCGGGGCTTACAATTCATTGCCGAAGCTGTGTCAACCACTCACATGCCAGAGTCGACATGTCTTCGCCCAGCGCGCCAAAGTATCGAAATCAACCGACCAGTAGCAAACAAAAGACCGTGTGACAGCCCTATTGCCGTTGGACGAACGAGAGGCGTTATCCCGAGTTGTTGGAAGAGGCCGCTGTCTTGGCCTGCATACACTCCTTTGATCGAGGCCAACAATGGCCGTAAATGGCACCTCGAGCTATCACTCCAGTCCGCCACTGATGCTCGACATCAGCCCATATGTATTTCCAGGCTGCCCATAATGAAATCCCTCGCAATATCAGGATAGAGTCCCCATCTTCATATACGGCACGGGCCCCCAATGGCCTTGTCTTACCCTCCTTTGCCCTCTGTTCCGAGTCCCCGTGCCACCAAAACACCTGACTGACACCGGACCGTCCCTTCACTTACACCTCGTGGGCAAGATGGACACCATCGACGCGGCCACCGTTCCCGAAGACACCCTGCGCGCCATCATCTGGACCTGCTTTGGAACAGCTTTTGTGTTGGTTGCTCTCCGGACAGCCGTCCGAGCAAGGACATCATTGCCCACAGTTGACGACTACTGCATCTTCTTTGCCCTAACATGCTTACTATCGCTATGTGTTCTCGAAACGATACAACTTCCCTCGTTGTACTACATCGCCGGAGTCTTGGCCGGCACCGCCCCAATAGTGGGCATCATTGAAGAAACGGAGCGTTATCTTCTCTTTCAGTTTCCCATCGTCATTCTTTACTGGTCGACACTCTGGAGCGTCAAGGCCGCGTTTCTGACTCTCTACTGGAAGATCTTCCGGGACTTGCCCGTCTACCGCAGGGTTTGGTATCTTTTGGCGCTGTTTTGCTTGCTGGCGTATGGAGGGTGCTTGGTCACGTTGACGGTGTCGTGCGGGGGCGATGTCAAAAACTTCTTTGGGTTTGCGACATGCGCAAAGCCGGAGCATGTGTGGGCATCAAACTTCAGTGTCTACTTCAGCACTACCATTGATGTTTTTACAGATCTGTGCAGTGAGTTCCCGCAATCAACTTATGCAAGCTGATGGCAATGCTGACAAGTGCTGGAAACAGTTATGGCTATGCCCCTGAGGTTGATCTATAACGTCAAGGTCACTTTGAGACAAAAGGTCGGACTGGTTGCCGTCTTTGGCCTGGGTTTTGTCATGATTGCTTTTGCCATCATCAGGGCAAAGCAGGTGTTGGTGGAAAAGATGTTTGTCAATCTGACATTGCTCATGATCTGGTCGACTCTTGCCGCTTCGATCTGTAAGTTGCTCTCTTCTCTTATCTCCGTCATGCTGGCGATCAAAAAGAAAACTGACACTCTTGTCAGCCGTCATTGTTGGCACCCTGCCCGCCCTCAAGGTCCTCATCACCGTCCACTCTCGCAACTCAGCAAACCGGTCAAACCAGCATTCTGCAGGAGGAAGCAAGCTCACCGGCAAGCAATCCATCAGCAAGAGTGTGCGGATGGGATCAATTTCAAAAGAAAAGAAATCGATGCAGGGCAGCTTGGACGCGATGGAGTCCCAGGAGGAGATCCTAGTTCAACACGATGTTGTGAGTTTTTCTCTGTTCTCGTCCAAGCCTTTCGGTCTTGTTGACATCAGCTAATAGAAACCTCCACAACAGACTGTCTCCTACAGCGAGCCAGGCATCGCCATTCCTTATCCCGCCCACCCAAGAGACTTGCCAGATAGAGGGCAAAACTATGTTTGACCCAAAAGCGAAAGAGGTAGAGAAAAGAAAGAAGAACCCGGGGGTTAGAGTTGTCTTGGTCACCCAATCTGATTCAAAGAAGATACCCTTTGTTTTATTACGTGTAATTTAGTCTCTTTATTTTCTCTTCCAGTCTGATGTCTTCAAATGAGGCCGCCGTTTTACCCGTGGTCGTGGCCTCCAAGAACTTGGCACACAAGTGGAAACAAATCCCCCTAGTGACTTGACGTTTCTTTTTTGTTGGTAGCACAGGCAGGATACGCCATCAAGGTATGAATTTGGCAGTGTACAGAAAACCTGAAACATGGTCGCTGTGCTGCAGAGTTGGGATAAAACACCTGCGCACATGCAAAAGGAGTCAGGGGTAGCAGTGCCAAGAGAGGCACGGCGTGTGTGATCTCCCCTCTTTGCGCCTCTCGGAAACGGTTCACGATCAACGGCCGGATGTTTTTACCCCGTGTTCGTGTGCCGGATCAATTGTCTGAGCGAGGTTTTGGGATTTATATCTACCTACCTCCACGTCTTTTCATCCATCGGAAGTTTTTTCTCTTTCTCTCTTCATCTGGCAATTCCAGTACCATCTTTTCTTAGACATTTCGAGTGTTTCATTCTGGCAGTGCCGGACACTAGCGTTGTATTATTATTCCAACTACACAGCTGTTGATCAGTATACCTACCTAATTTACCTCGAAAATGTATCCAACAGTCTCCAAATCCCTCCCCCTTTCCCTCTTGGCCCTGGCCAGCGTCTCCCTCGCAGACGACAACGCCGAGTCCGTCTCTACCCTCTCCTTCAAAAACGCCTTTGTCAACTCGGGCATCGTCCCCGAAGTCATCCCTGCCCTCGACCCAGCCGTGTCATTCTATGCCACCTACAAAACCGAAGGCGACTCCAACCACAGCGAGCTCCTCATCCCGGGTTCCTCCCTCACCGTCAACGAGATCAGCACCCTCCCCATTGAGTTTTCCGTCGAGAACCTCAACAATGCGACCAACATCACCGCTCAGACGCGGTACCTGATTTATCTGTTGGATGCCGACGCGCCCGCGAGGAGCAACCCCACCGCTCGCAACCTGAGACATTGGTTGGCGGGTAATTTCACGCTGAACGGGCAAAACTCGAGTGTGTTGAGCACGGCACAGAGGTTGGCGAGGCCGCCGAATTCGGGCGCGCCGTTTACCAACTTTACTGCGCCGAAGCCAGATGCCAACTCGGGCGTGCATCGGTACATCATGGCTTTGTACACCCAGCCGGCCAGGTTTAACACTGCTGGGTTTGAGAGTGTGGGGATGGAGAGGGAGGTTGCGAACTGGAACGTAAGGTTATTCTTCTCGTCATGATGATGTCCATGGTGAAAACTGACAATGAGACATAGCTCTCCCGCTGGAGGACTCAGCTTGGCCTCGGCCCTGCCATTGGGGCGACCTACTTTGTGATTGACACTGGTGCCAACGGGGGCAATGGAACAAGTGCTCCCCAGGGCCTCAACAACCAGGGCGGCAACGGTGGCAACAACAACAATGCTGGTGGTCAAGGTGGAGACACCGACACCAATGCTGCTGCTGGTATCAAGGCTTCCTCGGTGTACGTCTTGGGCTTGACTGCCCTCGCGGCCGTGTTTGGCGGTTTGATCATGGTGTAGATGTCAAGAGAGGAGATCTAGAAGTGATATTCTAGAACGCTGCCTGCCCAGGTGGTGGGGAGAGAAACACGTGTAAATATATATCCGTGAGACAGGGAACTGTAGCGAATGCAATTTTGGAACACCAAGCTTCTTTTTAAGGGCCTTTTAGCTGCTTTTCGATGGCGCTATTGACAGAATTATGGGAATCCTCTTTCCCCATTCAGCGTGCCGATGACCCGCTACAGCGGTCCAGGCCCTGCAAACTGAGGCGCTAACGGCTTACACCCTGGCACCTCCTTTCAGCCCTGCGTCCAGGTGATGATGATCAAAATGTGCGCCACTCCCGCGGTTTTTATGTTGTTTATATATTTCCTTCATGAAGGTATCGCCTTCAAGTCGCTCGTTTGATCCCTCTTTTTGTCGCTTTTGTTAAGTGAGTTGTAACTAGGTAAACATGATGGCTCCTGTCACCAAAAGCGGCTGGCTGTTGCTGCTACAAGCCGCCACCACACTCATTTCTGGAGTTTCTGCTCGCTGCAACAGCTGCAAGGCGAGTGATGAGCTTCTCGTGCTCTTGCGTTCCGAGGACGTCTTCTCCGAGGCCCTTCCATTCTGCAGCAGTGTGTTGGGTCTTCCCTTGGAAACCGCCGAAGTCACGGCCACTGAGGAGGTGTAAGTCAGGCAGTCTCTTTTTCTCTCAAAAGCTCAGATAACTGACCTCACTCCCAGAGTCATCACCGTGACTCAAGCCACAACCGTCACCCAAGTCATCTCAGACATCTCCTCCGTCACTGTTACCGTCTCTGCTCCCGTTGCTCCCACCTCCCAAGCGATCGCAGTAACCGAATACAAGAAGCATCGCCGTGACACTGCCCTTGCCTCCCTCCCCACCTGGCTCCCCTCCGGCGAAGACGCCTACCCAGACACCCGAATCTCCTCAGCCTGCCACTGCCTCGACAGGTCCAGCGCCATCCCCCTGTCCACCACAACCATCACCCACATCAACCCAGACAACGCCGTCACCGTCACCGAGCCAGCCACGTCAACCGTCATTTCCACTCTCGTGTCCACCGTGACAGCAACAGAGACCCTCGCCCCCCCCGCCCCCTCGTCAACAACCATCAGCGTTGCGATCCAAGTCCTGAGGAAATCCACAGGTCAATCCGTCGGCTGGATCTCCAACGCTGCCAGCCCCAACATCGCCACTAACCAAAACAGCGCCCGCCGCTTTACCATCACCATCCCTGATGACCAAAGCACCTCCTCCTCCGGCATCAGGATTCAACCCGTCGGCGGTGAGGCCACCCGGGCGCTCGGTTTCAGGACTGTGGGCGGGACCACCAGGATAGAGACGTACTAGTATGTGCCGCACTGCCCTTGTTGAGCCAGACAAACTAACCTGTGCTTTGTTATAACCATTTAGTGGCAGCACGGACTACGTTCCGTTGAGTAAGAGTTCCCCGCCGCCTGCATATGTGTCCCCCGAGGAATGGTGAGAATGCTAACCTCTAAAACCAACAGCATCCGCCAACGAACCATATGTCTGCGACGCACAGTTTTGCCACGCCACGGACATTGTACGTTGCCCCTTTTGATCTGGTGGGTCACGCTTGCTAACTGCCTCTTGGTAACAGTGGACTCTGGACACAGAGACAGGCTCAATCGGCTGGAATTGGGTCATCCCCGATGGAAGCGGTAAGTTGTTGGCCCCAATCCCCTTTCAAGAAACCGACAAAGTTTGCTGAACCACCAACACAGTCGCTCCGGTTGTTCTGTATCGTGTTGGCGGGTGGATGTACCCCGTTGGAAACCTCGCGGCCTTTATGTCTTCGACGAGTTCGGCGCCGTCCGACACCAAGTACGAGATCACTCTCCGATATGTGGAGATTGTTGAGACTGCCCCCGCGGCTCCCTGAACATTTGACAGCAGGGTGGTGACCTGAATTAGGAAGAAAAGTACACTTTATCGCATCTATACGTGACTTATCAATAGATCATCACATATCAATAACAAGGTGACTGCGCGTCGCTTCCAGAAGCATGTTTCAGGTATTCTGTACCAAGGTCATGATTAAGCTTTCTAATGAAGAGCAACAAGAAGAAACGAGCAACGACTATCTATCTTGTACCAGTCTATCAAATGCCTTCTTCCTCCATCGCCCAAAGTCGGCATTTAGCGCAGGTGTGAAGCGCCCATGATTCCAAGGGATTCCCGGCCGTCTCGTTTCCTGCGTTCGCCCCGGCCGCCTTCGTCGTCCTAGCCAGGTCCTGCCGGCTTGTAAAGAGTCCCATGCATACATGGATCATATCCTCAATATGCTCCTCCTTAGCCGCAGTCTTGCCTTTGGTAACCGCGGGTTGCTCAAGATTGGCACCGCTGTCGACATCGACCTTGTCCCCAACATCAGTCATGGAAATATCAGTGTAAGTGCTGTCCGCAGCCCCAACTTTAGCAGCAACAGCGCCATCCCCAACAATATTCTTAATGTTAGAAGTTGAAAGACTCCCACTCCGTTCTTCACCACTCTTGACCTGTTTCGCATTCTGCCCCTCAACCTTGGCATCTCGCTGCCTAATCTCCTCCGCCCGTTTTCTGTGAATAGACCTCAGTGTCAACTCGCCATCATCTTCCGCCTGCCCCAGAATTCTCAGCATCCTCTCGGTCTCTTTCACGCCCTTGACCTGTCCAATTCGATTACCGAGATAGGACAGCTTAGTCTTTATTGTTGTCAGCTCGCCGGCCTCTTGCACATACAGTCTCACCAGGATGTCGCGTTCTTCCCTTGAGCCTACAACTAGTGCTCGCTTCTTGGGGACTTGACTTGCGACCCTAGGCACTTTGTCCATCTTGCTCAAAGGGACAGCATGTCGAACCGGGGCGGGTGCTGATTGCACAGATGGCCGAAGTAGATAGGAGTGATCTGGGATGGGTGCTGGCTGAGCGGATAACGGAACAACAATAGCTTGATCTAGGGCTTGCACGCTCGTCTCATACACTGGGCTAGTTCTGGGTTCGGAGCACGCCTCGGTCGTTGGAAGTGTTGCAGAGTCGGCAGATTCCAGGGCTGAGGGAGTAGCCGAGACTGGAAAGTTTATCATATCAAGCAATTGCATGGTCGGTGAGTCGGGAGGTGACGATAGAGGACTGGAACTGCGTGAAGACGAAGGGTTCCATGCTGAAATCTGATGTTCAGTTATTGGTATCTGTTCACCAGGCAGGATTGGCAGATGAAGTTGGTCGTCAACCAAAGACTCGCTGATGTCAGCCTGTGAAGCTGAGGCATCCCCTCTATTAAACAAGTCGGAGCAACCCAACACTGTTTCGAGGACTAGGTTGGGTGTAGTTCGCTCGGGAGGTATTGAATGAGGACGTTGAACCAATTCAGATTCGCCGCCTAGAGGACTGCCGCTAACATATGGAGAGAGTGATCGGGTTTTCAGCTTGTTTCCTGAAATGGTGTTGTACTGGACCTGGAACTCAAAGTCGGTTGAAGGCGGTTCGATGGGTTTGAAGCTGAGTGATGTCTGTTGCGGCGATCTTGGCGGATCAATGTCCATCGAATCGCTCTGATGGTGTAGGTCTTGCGAATTGAGAGGTGAACAAGGCTGATGTTCTTTCGAGGCTGACAGTGTGCTCGTTTCAGACGTTGTCTTTCGTGTTTTCCAAGGCGATGGAATAGAGCGAGTGTCATCCTTGTCCGGTTCGGGAGTCGTGGATAGCCACTCGGTGACTAGTGACGTGGATGATTCGGTACCTTCTTGCAGTTGGGGTGCTGGTTCAGACTGCATGTCTTCTACAATGGCCACCTCGTCCTCGTACTCATCCTCAGAACTTGGTGGGCAGCTGTGAATACTGTCCGTTGAGCCATTATCACTACTCGGTTTGGTGAACCGCCTTGGGACACCCTGGATTCCAAAGTATCTAGTGATAACTTCAGAAGCTTGCCCAAACCTTGTATTGGGAAGCGATTGTTGATTCGTGCTAGTTACCGCCGTCTTGTCCGCCACTTCCTCTTCCGCCTCTGTGTAGCGAGTGGTGTTAAGAAGTTGTGGTCGCCCAGATAGAAATATGAGGACTTACTTCGCTTTGTACTCCGCCTTGTTACTCTAGGCATTGTAGCGATGAAACTGAGCTACCTTATATATGTTGACAGCAACAGCTCAAGTGCATGTGAGATGGAGCGCGCGGTGGACTGGCGATGCTGATGTCCAGATGGTAAGGCAGCCAAGGTTGGCGTCGGCCGGCACGTTGTGGCTGCGAGTCTAAGGTACGAAAGCAAGTAAGGTAGGGCTAAGAACTCTATGTGCGGTGTAGCAACTCTCGGGGCATAGATAAGGGTGGCCTCGGCTTCGCGAACCGGGGGCAGCCTCCAGTCACACAGCCAAACAAACGCCAGTCTCCGGCAATACAGTGGGCAACGGAGAAGAAAAGAATAACAAAGATGCAAAGAATGGAAATTTGAACGCAAATTCTGCCAAGTTTGTGCGTTCGTTTGCTCGAGTGACAGGACAGCAGAGCTCGATAGGAGAAGGCAGGAGCCAGGCGGGCCTCGGAGAAGGCGGAGTCGCTAAGCCGTTCTGGGTCAGGGGACCAGATTTGTAACAAGGCTACCACCTAAGGTAAACGCACCATCGCATCCATCTGCCAACAACTACGAAGAAGGAGCGAGCCATCAGGGAGAAAATCGCTGTCGGGAAAGAGGCCCACCTCGATCTGCATGCAATTCAACTGGCCGGCTGTCAACGGGTGGGCAGTAGCTCAAAGCATATTTCCGACGTGCAGAGTGGGGAGGGGGGACAAAGGCAGCGAAGCAGCCGCGCATCATCTCAGCATAAGGTTACCTATCTATCTTAATCCATAAAAAAAGAAGGAAATGTTCAGAGTACAATCTCAAGGCTCATATGCCGGCGGTGGTGTACTTGCTGCCACAGTCTCAAACACCCTCTCTCTGACCTTTTGCAGCTTTTCGCGAGCCTCCCTCATACTCTGCTCCTCCACCCTCAGCTGTCCCTCGAACTGGGCCACCCTTTGCCTTGCAGCGGCAACCTGCCCGTCCATCGCCATGGCTGCCCGCAACACACTCTCCCTTGAAGCCTTGATCTTGTCGTGGAACGCCATGTCGGTGAAAATGTTGTCAAAGAATACATCCATCATCAAGTTGCCTTGGTCGATATTGACCTGCGGCAGGTTGGTGACTCTTGGGCTCATGCGCTGAGCCTGCATCACCAGCATGTTTGCCGACATGACCTCCCTCTCAGCCTGCGACAGCGCATTTCGCTCCATCATGTCCGTAAAGGTCCCGCCACCAAACATATCCCGCCTCGAGTGCATCAACGCCTCCTCCATGAAGCCCAGCGCTCTCTTCATCCTCAACTGACCCTCTCCCAAAATCTTCAAAGCCTGCCTCTCCGCCTCTGACTTGCCCTTGGTAGCCTGGTACGCCTGAGTCCTTGCATTGGCCTCTCGCTCCTGCTCATCCTCCTCCGGATACCCCGGTGTCGGCCCGCCAAAGATTCTGCCGTACAGCTCATCCAACTGCTTTTGCACATCGTTATGTCTCGCCACATCCCTCTCCAAGTCAGCAGCCACTCGCCTCGCCTCCTGCAACTGAATCTTGACGTCCTTGTTGATTTCCGTTTCTCGGTGTTCTTCTTGAAGCGCCTCAAAATACTCTTGCTCCTCCTTGGCAGCCCTCTGTTCAAACTTTTCGCGCTTGCCGGTAGCCTTGTAAGCAAAGCGCTTGAGGACAGAGTCACGGTATTTCTCGTGTTCGTGGTATTCCTTTTTGCGCTTGCGGTCTACCGCTGCGACGCGCGCGTCTGAGGCTCTGACCTCGCCTTCGAGATCCTTGACGAGGCGGCGCTGTTGTTCTAGTGAGGGGATGGCGTGGTCGGTTTGTTGGAGGATGGCAAGGAGTTCCTTGTTTTTGGCGGCGGCGGCCGTGATTTTGGCGCGGACTTGGTCGGCCATTTTTTTGGTGATACTGTGGGGTTGGGGTTTGTTGGTTGTGTGTCACGATCTGGTTCAAAGAGTGAAAGTGGTCTCTTCACGATGCAAGAGAATTGAACCTGGCAGAGGATCGCCCAGAGGGAAAATCCTTCTGTATTTATTTGTATTGAAGCCAAGAATGGAATGCGCCTTACAAACGGGTATCGAATGACGTTACCCGTCATCTTGTCGATGAAAGACGGAGGCCGTTGATCGGCTCTCGCATTGTGGTTGGATCCAATACGTCACTCCACTCTGGAACTTGCTGCTGCGCCTTCCCAGGCACGCCAGGCACTCTTTCTTTGTGGGGCGACTGTAACCACATGGCAGGTCGAACAAAGCTGTTGGATTTTTTGATGTGACACTCACTCTCACCTCGGCGCTGGGCTGTGTGCTGGTTTCTCATTCTCTATTCTCTGTCGGCGTTTCCACCGTTTCACCTGGCGTGTTCTTGGCCAAAATAAGGGGACCCTAACCCTGGCGACCCCCCTTTGTACGATACACATGCGATGTGTTCTGTGAACAATGAGAGACACCGGTCGACAGAGGTTTTGATGAGACGAGAATAGCCTCATTTTATGTGTCAAATCCTACTACTATGTTCATCATCAAAAAGAAATAGGGCAACTTGAACCTGGCCACACCTCTACAATAGACATGATATCACGAATGCATTGGTATGTTGGGAATTGTTGTTTCATAAAAAATATTAATTATTATCAGTTATCCACCTTTTCGCTATGTTCAGCACCTGTAAAAATCTGCCATCCCTGTATGAATAAGAATACCGCCAAAGTACGCCGCCCTGTATGGTAATAACCCCCTACTCCACAACCTTTTTGACGACAGACATAAATGTGCTGTCAGCGAGCAGAGTTTCCATGGATCTCTCCGGAAGAGTAATCAAAACCTCCCATTCCTTCTTGGGGTTGATGGCAGGGCGGTGGGGGAGAACCAGGCAGTGAGGAGCCTTGGCCCACGCGCCCTGAACACGGCAGACAGCCTCAGCTCTCACGCCATCACCACCGGTCACAGCGTTTCTGAGACCGGGGAAGAAGAACTTGGCTTCGGTGCCCAAGAAGCCCCAGGTGTTGACCGACAAGTGCTGGGGACCACGAGAGTCGAGGTTCATGCCTAGCTTGCGGATATCCGGGGTGTTGTGGAAGAGAGCGGTCCGGGTGAGGATGAAGTCTTCGTTGACGGCCTTGTTGGCGGCCCTGATGGCCGTGGCGATCTTGGTGAGGCTGTCGCGACCCGAGGCGTGGGTATTCCAACAGCAAGCAGAAAGAAGGTCGAGAACCTTGATGGGTCCACGAGTGATGGGAAGGGTCACCGAGTTACCGTAATAGCCTTGGATGGCATCAATGTACTTCTTGTCGGCGTACTCCCCCTCGGCGAACAGCTTCTTGAACTTGTTGGACCAGTCAGCGGGGTTCCAGAAGGCCGGGACCTGGTTCCGGAAAGCCCACTGCTGAACAGGTTCCACGCCGGAGAGACGGGCCCTGGCTATGTGAGACCAAGCGATGGCAGAAAATCCGAAAAAGGCCGAGATCTTCAACGACTTGTCGAAAAGGTTAGTAATCTTGTCAAGATCCATAATGAAAGTCTTGCCAACTTCATTGGTCTCAGGAGCGTTGGGGAGAGTCGAGAGGATGGGTTTGGTCGGGCCGGTAGACTCGTCCAGCAGAGCGTACTCCGGACACTTGGCCAGGAGGCTCGAGAAGTCCTTGCCGCACTTTTCAAAGGGAAGGCTCAGCCAAACGTTGGCTGGTTGTTGGTAAGCACCGATGGGGTCATTTTTGTCCTCAGCGACGGTGGCCTTGCCAAAAAGCTCAAGGAAAGTAGCCAGGTTGGATCCGTCTGCAAAAGAATGGTGGAGGTTGACAAAGAGAATGAACCCACCCTCGATGAGGAAGAAAACCCGGAATTTAGAGACCGGGACAAGTTCACCCCCTTCTTCCAAAGGAATGTTCAGAGTGAAGTCGGGATGGACGAAAGCCTTGGCCGGGAAGCCTCGAGCCGCCAGCTCGTCGTAAGACATCTTAAAGAGGGTGTCAGAGGAGGCGTCAGAGGGGGTGTGGAGCACTTCCAAGGGGATAAAGTCCGATTTGGTCTGCTGGAGAACAACGTTGGTGTGCTGCACCGTGAGATTGCCGGCAAACTCTGCCCGCTCCAAAGCGAGCCGCCTGAGCGACTGCCTGATGCGGCCAACAATGTCATGTCCCGGAGGCTTAGCGGTGAGGCTGGTAGGAAAGCAGAGGGCAACAGACATGTAGCCTCGGAGGGCAGCTTGGTCCCAAAGGGACAGCACTCTCTGAGAATCCATGATGATTGTTGGGTCCGAGTGAGGTATTGGTATTCGTGGCAAAGTCTTAGCTGGTTGATGGACAGATGAGATTTTGCTGATGAATGCGAATGATGAGGAAAGGTTTGATCGGAGAGTCGTCGGGATGGGTTTTTGCTTAAATAGACCAAAGCCTGCGGGTGGTTGAAGGCTGAACTGTTGTACTGTTGCGAGACCAACACTGCTAATGAGATTGTTGTGAGGAGATTGATACTGAAAATTGGATCAAGAACTAACACGCTATTCCTGCGTTAAAGTTAATATCTGAGGAGAAATCCAGGTATTTCGAGGACATTGGTTCTAAAGCAAGAGCCGCTGTGTGTCCCAGGTCAATGTTGCTATCTGAAAGGCGACAATATTGGCATGGGAAAGTCGAGGTTTCTTGGGAAGCTAAGATTGGATTGTTGCGCGGAATCGATCTAGCCGAGGATGTCCTTTGTTGAGAATTCGAGGCGGAGGCAGAAGTTGAAGTACCTAGCTTTGGCTTTTTTGTCATCAGGAAACGCCTGTCTGTCGATAATTCACATTGGACTTACAGTGAAGAGGGAATGTTCCTTTGATGGTTTCGATGACGGCAACTGGGTAAACTTTGAGTTCTCGGGATGTGAAGGTCGCTGATACGATGGTGGGGAGAAGAGTTGGGGGGATGAGGAGGAAGAGTTTCAACTGTCAAGATCTCCGACTTGCTCCTGTTACCATCATAGGCCCCGCCATGGTGAAAAATTACAATTGTACAGTGTGAGTCTGGGAACAATACAATCTAAGTGAATAACTGTGGGACCAACCTGATCATGCTCCAAGAATGGGATGAAGAGAATGAATCTTAACTGGAGCAACCCATCAGGGTTCACTGGGAAGATTGGCCTCGGGCAACGACTTTCTGGGAGCAATAAATACCAGTGAAAATGAATGATTTATTGTGTCATAACAGAAAGAGCAGCGGATGCTGATGATAGTAGGTCACGATCTCACAGTCAAAACACATAACGAACCTCTTCACATGTACAGATTTGACACTTATCACGTTCTGAACAACATAGGGAGCTCGTGCTACGACCAACATTCTGCCATTGGAGTTTAAAGAAGAAAATACTGATGACCACATTGCAGTGGAAGACATCTGACCTTGCCACCACCTATACATGTTGGTACCACGATATTTTGGTCTGTTACATGGTGATGTTGGAGCATATATATTCTTGTCAATTGTACTAGACAAAGGTAAATCTTGAACACATGATCATGCTCGAACTTCAAACCCATCTCGAGAATTAGGTATAGAGCTCGAATCGAGTCATGAGCATTCGTATACTGCCATATTATAAGTCGGGTGTAAGACGTAGTGTGAAATGGTGACATGACGTTGACCTCACCGCCCTCGGCTCGTGGAATTTGCCGCTTCTATGGGGCTTCGGTCGAGCGCTGATCCCCTGAACGGACATATCTCCAGGCGCTGATTGGCTGGCACAACAGGGCGATGTCTGTTCCAGTCAAGTGGCCCCCACCGCGGACGGACAACATCATCCACCAGGGCCCACCCCCCGCATTTTTGAAAGATCCAGTCCTGTCTTGGTTTCGGCTACCGACCTTTTCTTCCCCAAATCCCCATGTCATCTGTCATCGGCATCTCAGGGCTCCAACAAGGCAAGGGAATGCTACTGTCTCATGTCAGCAATGGCCGACACCTCAGGACTCCACCGCTGCTCCGTGTGCTTCAAGACCTACAAACGGCGAGAGCACCTCCAGCGCCATCGCGGCACGCACACATCCGAGAGACCCCACCGCTGCATCCTCTGCAATGCTGCCTTCCAGCGGACCGATGTGTTGAAGCGCCATCTCCAGACCTGTGACGGCGCCGCCAACTCGTCCTCGGGCCGTCGTCGTGCCTGTGACCGCTGTGTTCGCCAGAAGAAGGCCTGCAACTCGGGCCAGCCGTGTCTCAACTGCGAAAAGAGAGGTGTCGAGTGCACCTATGGCGGCTCTGCCGGTGCCGGTGCCAGTAACGGTGCCAGCAATAGCGCAGCCCCCCTCCCTGCTCCTCCTGTCTCCGCCCCCGGACACCCCTCCATCCTGGGAGAGACCTCCTCAGCTCCTCCTCTTCCCCCTATCATGCCACAGCTCCCACCGGTACCGGCCCCGATACACCACCACCACCACCACCAGACCTTTGACGATGCTTCCTCGGCCATCGTCTCGACTCACGGCGGCAGCATGGACGACGGCACAGCGTCCACCTTTGATGATGTGCCCTATGACGATCTCGATGCCCTGATCCACCAAGCCGTCACAACATTTCCTGTTCTTGACGGTCACCACTCCATGCCGGACGGATGGCTGGATATCGACTTCTCCCACCAACCCAATCCCGGCGGGCATGACGGCCTCACCGAGCAAGATCACCAAGCCGAGGTTTTCCAGCGGGAGCTGAGCCCAAGCTCAACCACTTCAGAGTATAGAGGCTACTCTTTTGGATTCTTGTACGACTTCACCAGCCGGACTGGTTTGGTCTCATCGTTCGAATGTGCTACTCTGGCTCAGCGGCACCAGATCGTGGCGGCATTTCATAATTCCTACCTAGAACGCCAACATCCAGAATTCTTGGGTGCTGTTCCACCTCTCTTCATGCCACTAGACGACCCAACTGCCGCCGCACTAACGGCTAGTGGCGTGTCCGGCAGCAACACCCTTTCATCTTGGTCACTATGGCTCCATAACCCTATAGTAATCAAACTGCAGCAGGTGGTCTTACTAATCAAAAATGTTGTCACGGTCAAGCCGAACAATAGCACTGTCACCCTTACGTGGTCCGCCGCCCTTGAACAGCAATGTCTTCAGTTCTTCTCGCCATCGAGGTTCGCCAGGTTCATCGAGCTATACTGGTCAGTCTGGCATCCGAACGTGAACATACTCCATCGCCCAACCTTTGACCCGACCACGTGCAAGTCCATCCTCTTGGCCGCCATGGCTCTCATAGGTTAGTTTAGTCCATGCTTGGTATTGGGACGCCGTTTCTTGTCTGACACATGAAAATAGGAGCGTGCGTTTCTCCAGACCCAGCGGACAATGAGGATGCCAAGGTGTGGTTCAACTGTGTGGAGGAGATGGTCTTTACAGATGACGACTTCTGTAGGGATATTGAGCCTAGCACAGAAGTCACCTCCCCAACAAGTGTGCTTGCCAGCCGCCGCAAGCTTCAAGCACTACAAGCCTCGTACATTGTATGTCTGTACCAAAATTGGGAAGGAACTGATGCCGGGAAGAGGAGGATTCGCCGCCATCGGTTCAGCACAGTGGTGTCTGTAAGTGATGGAACCCCCGGTGCTTTCTCTACTTTTGCTGACACTGGATAGGTGGCGCGAGATCTGGGTATCGACACTGCTCGACATCCTGACTACAGCAGGCAGTTCAAGCATGATTTCAACTGGATGGAGTTCGTCGTGCGGGAGGAACTTATTCGGTGAGTGTTGACTTCGACTTGACCGTTAAAGAGTTCCTAACATTGCTGGCAGCACGTTCTTGTGGATATTCCTTGTCGACACGGCATTCGTCATTTTCAACAACCTGCCCCATCGCATGGTGATCAAGGAGATGAAAATGCACATGGCAAGCCCGGAGGTGTGTTTCCAGGCCGCTAGCGCAGAGGCGTGTCTCGCAGAGATCCATCGATGGATGCCTCCATCAAGTCCGTTTGGGGGTATGCTCCTTCGCGATGCGATTGAGCAGCTTTGCATTGGTCCCATGTCCCCCGAAATGCACCGGCACTTTTCTCATCTGGGTCCTGTCAACCTGTTCGCAACGGTTTCGGGTAAGCATATCGCTCCACTTCCTCTTGCACCCCGGTGCTTCATGCTGATGACAGTGGATACAGCGATTCATTACATGATCTTCCAACACCAAAATCTGTTTGGCGTCGAAGGCCAACTCATACCGATTCGCAATGCGTTGGATAACTGGATCACCATATGGGAGAGGTGTTTTGACATGTCGACATCATGTTGGCCCCACGGGCTCCTGCAAGATCACAACCTGCCTCCCGAGATGCTCTGGAAGCGGATCGGGTTTGTCCGGTTCTCAGCCGAGTACTGGCTTCTCGGGAGTCTTCTCACAAATCGCCTCTCTGCGACGATTTCAAAGCCCATGGCCCGTCACCCTCACATGGGTGCCTCTCCACCCGAACAATATGGCGACCAGGGAGCCGTCACCAAGCCGGCCAGGGTTGAGCCAATCTTGAACAAGTACGACCAGACGAGCATGCGGCAGGTCAACGACCTCATCACGGACTTTCAAAAGTTCAACGTTGAGTAAACGTAAAGAGCTGGGGGGGTTCACGAATCTCCGTCAACCCGTGCCCTTGTGATACCCGAGTGCTGACTCGAGCACACGTCGGACGAGGAGAGAGATTGCGGGGAGATCCGGGGAGCGAGAAGGATTACGAAGGACAGATTGCTCTTTTCAATGCCACGTAGGATTGAGAATGCTCTTGGTTTCTGTTTTGGGAAGCCGGAAAGATGAGCGTGCCGATCCGGCCTCCCACATCACCACCGCTATCTCCGCGCGGTGGGCCGCCATGGATCTCAGTTTCACCCCGCAAAACACTATCCCACCTCCGCACCGTGCGCTAATGTAGCCCCGTACCCAAAACCCTGGCACCTTGTCACTCCCATTCGGCTCCGACAGAGATCAACGCCTTTTGGGATTGCGGGGTCCTCCGGGGTCTTGGGATGCCAGCAGACGGGGCGTCCCCGAGAGGCAACACCAGATGGCCGAGTACTTGAATCCTCTCCTCCCATCACCTCAAACTCTTTCTCGACTCAGCATCCGACAAGAACCAGCGCATTGCGTAGGTGACGAAACAGCAACAACAGCTTCTTTAGACTTTGTCACTTGCGTCTTTGCTCTGCTTCTGCGCTTGTCGGCACCATGGCTGTCATTCTCAACATCCTCCCCGTCATTGTGACGGTGGTTCTGTTGGCCAAACTCCTGACCATTGGTCGCCGGCCCAAGAACCTCCCTCCTGGACCTCCTACCATTCCCATCTTGGGCAATCTTCACTTGGTTTGTTTTTTCCCATTCGCACTTGGAGCCTCCTATTTGCTAACTCGGCATGACAGATGCCCACTCGGGATGCTCATCTTCAGTTCGAGAAGTGGGCTCGTGAATATGGTCCAGTCTACAGCTTGATTCTCGGTACCAAGGTCATGATCGTTCTCTCGAGCGACAAGGCTGTCAAGGAGCTCTTGGACAAGAAGAGCAACATGTACTCGCATCGTCAGGAGATGTACCTCGGCCAGACTCTCTGCAGTGGTGACCTCCGCATTCTCATGATGGGCTACACCCCTCGCTGGCGCATGTGCCGCAAGATGGTGCACACCCTTCTCAACATCTCTGCCGCCAAGTCCTACGTCCCCTACCAGATGCTCGAGAACAAGCAGATGCTCTTCGACATCCTCAACACCCCCGAGCGCGCCATGTACCACGTCCGTCGCTACACCAACTCTCTGACCACCACCATGGTCTTTGGCTGGCGCAGCGAGACCTACGATGACCCCAAGATGATGCAGCTCTTTGACGGTT
Source organism: Podospora pseudocomata (assembly GCF_035222375.1). Taxonomy (NCBI): domain Eukaryota; kingdom Fungi; phylum Ascomycota; class Sordariomycetes; order Sordariales; family Podosporaceae; genus Podospora; species Podospora pseudocomata. The sequence goes on along the minus strand of NW_026946364.1, from coordinate 209,698 downwards.
TCGGCGAGTTCGCCGAGCTCAACCAGACTGGTGCTGCCGGCCTCATGGACTTCTTCCCCATCATCCGCTACCTCCCCGACTTCTTGCTCCCTGCTCGTGTCAAGGCCAAGGAGTTGCACAAGAAGGAGAAGGCTCTCTATCTGGGTCACTGGCTCAAGGCCAAGCAGGACACTCTCAACGGCACCATCACTCGCTGCTTCTCTGAGGACTTGGTTGAGGCTCAAAAGACCGAGGGCTTTGACGACGACCAGGCTGCCTACATCTCCGGCACCCTCCTCGAGGCCGGCTCCGACACCACCTCCAGCACTCTCTACGCTTTCATTCAGGCCATGGTCCTCTATCCCGAGGTTCAGAAGCGCGCCCAGGAGATCATCGACCGCGTCATTGGTGACAAGCGTCTGCCCACCATGGATGACGAGCAGGACCTGCAGTACATTCGCCAGATCATGAAGGAGGCTCTTCGCTGGATGCCCACCACCATCATGGGTGCTGTCCCCCACGCTGTCACCAAGGATGATTACTATGACGGTTACCTGATCCCTGCCAACGCCGGTGTTGTCAACAACGTCTGGGCTATCCACATGGACCCTGCGCGCCACCCCGAGCCCCGCAAGTTCAACCCGGACCGCTATGAGAACGACTTCCAGTCCCTCGGTGACGCCGCTGCCAACCCCGACTACACCAAGCGTGATCAGTTCACTTTTGGTGCTGGCCGTCGCATCTGCCCTGGTATCCACGTCGCCGAGCGCAGCTTGTTCCTTGGTATCTCTCGCATCCTCTGGGCCTTTGACATCAAGCCCTACGTTGACGCCCAGGGCAACACCATCCTCCCCGACCAAGAGAAGCTCACGCAGGGTTTCGTCTGCCAGCCCGAGGAGTTCAAGTGCACCATCACCCCCCGCTCCGAGGCCCGCAAGCAGATCGTCATCAACGAGTGGAAGCAGGCCCAGGATGAGTGCATCGACCCCGTCACGAAGCAGTGGAAGGTCAACCCCCTCGGCCCCGCCAGGTCCCGCAAGGCATAGAGCCTTGGCCGTGTACAATAATGAACATTTTCTTTTTTCCTCTTTATTTCATGTATGGGAACAACAGGCAGGGGAGTCAAGCATATCATCATCATCATCATCATCAGGGTATGTTCCGCAGTCAGGGAAGCGAGCATGGGTTTTGGACATCCCTTTTTGGATACCTAGTTAAGTTTGATAGTTAGGGAACGGAGTCGTGGGCGTCTACGAAGGGCGGCATCGATCACGAATTGACATTTTACCATTACTTTTGGTCTTTTGCATGTGCTGTGATGTCCTTTTTTCTTGTCATCTGTGATGATTTTTGTTTTGTGACTGATTCGATAGCTTCCACTTTTTTGTTATAGGAAAAGTTGTCTTTCCCAAGTAACCCCAACTTGAGAAAATATACTCTGTTTTTTTAATGCTTTTTTCGAAAATGACACAAGACAACAACCGACTTTGCATTCATCAAAAATTCAATTTTTACCTTTGCAGGCTTGAAGGGGGCTAGCATTCTCGGGCTCTTAATTTATCACATCGCGACAGAAAAAAGTACAAAGTTATGGTTGGTACATTTATTATGAAACTTCACATTAGCCGAACTTTAACAGCATTGTCTTTGTTTGTCTGTCTCCAAGCTTGGATAATCAAATATCATTACCACTGTTTATCCCAAGTATCTATTCTCCTGACTACAACATCAACACCAAAGTGGACAAGTGTGTGCCGTGGCCAGCCCTCGTCACGCTTCAGCGAATTTGTTCACTCACAAATCAATAATAATCGGTATTCGGCATTCATCACCAACAAAGGCCTCACCTACCTGCCGTTGTGCGCCGTCCAGCCCTCCCACTCACCCCCGACGATGGTTGATATTGAGTTGGCAGGGGGGCCCAGACTTCCCCAGCTTGCCGTGCCCGGCCAGGTGCGCTAAAAGGCCGGCAGATGCAGGGCGCTGGGTTCTCGACGAGTCCCTGTGACGTAGGGCTCCATCACTCAGTAATCGCCGGGGGTCCATTGGAGCAGAAGGGAAACCTGACCGAAAAAAGTGAGCGATCTCGTCGGCCCCGAGATCCCCGGGGGAAGCCACTGATGAGAAGCCAAATGTCGCTCGATCCCGTCTTCTGTTGCTTTCTGGGCGGTCGTGGCATCTCCACCGGGTCTCGTTCTTTCAGGCTTCGTCGATTTCGTTTTGTGGCTATTTCGTGGGTGGTGAGAAGGGAAGCAGCTGGGAAAATGCTTCAAGATGAGACGGGCACGTGGGCTGTCAAGGCCGGACGAGATTATGCATAACATCATCACCAGGTGCTCATCATAACTTTTTCTTGACACAACCCTGCGGTTCAGGCGGTCGGGTAGGAGCGGATATCGGGCCAAGACCGGTGTCCGTGTCCGCGCGGCGGTGGCCATCCATTTCGCAACTGTCAACGATGGAGCCGCGTGGGGTTCTCTCCGGATTCCTGGGTTAGTGCTTCCAGTTGTCTGGTTGAGCCGTGTGGTCTGTGATGCTTTGATAACCGCCAATCAGAATATCCAGATTGTTTTCTCAACACACGTGGGCAAGCAAGCAAAGCAACAAGGCGTTGACACAGCCTGGGTCCCGACATTTGTGCAACAAAAAAAATCTAGACTTTAAGGCGTAAATGAATACACGCCACGATAGCAAACCATGTCTCTCACAATGCAAAATATTCTTTTAATTTAGCGTGCCAGACATTAAACGGCTAGTGTGCGTCAGAGTGCCTTATCCGCTTTAAGGTCGTGGTCCCGTGACTTGGCTGTCATTTCGCGCCGGATGGCCCGAGCTGCCGGTCCAATAAACCCAAGCCGGCCAACGTGACCCCCTGCCACATCCAGCCATTTCGTGGCCCCCAAAACAAACCTCCTCCCACCACCACCCCGACCGCGGACTTTGAGCAGAAAAAAATCGAGAGCTGCTGTGCGAACGCGATGCCGCCGACCCACCGAAATTTCCAGCCAAACAGACAGCGGACCCCTTGCCGGATTGCGACACTTGCCGAGCAGCTTGTCGGGCACAGCATGGGGTTGGGATGAACACGACTGAAAGAGGGGGGTGGGTTTGGCGGTTTATGCGGGGGAAGGGGGGATGCCATCGACGACCCTGGGCGCGAACTGAAGCCGACCGAGATGGGGCTACCCACTCGATAATGTCTACTCGCCCGGTCCCAAAGCGGAAAATCCAGTCAACTACTGTTCATCTCATCCACCCCGTCCTTCCCTTCGCAAGAGAGAGATAGCGATACCCCATACAGATCTACCATCACATCCACAAGCCAGCTAGCCAACATGTCCCGCACCACCACTGCCCTCGTTGCCCCCGAGCTCAACGGCAAGTTTGAGCTTCGCGAAGTCTACCTCGATGCCCTCCAGGCCGATGAGGTTCTTGTAGAGATCCAGGCCTCCGGTCTCTGCCACACCGATCTGTCATGCGCCGTTGGTATCTTGCCATGCCGCCCCAACGCTGTTCTTGGTCATGAGGGTTGGTTCTGTCCCTACGCGCCAGTTTGTTGGGAACCGTCTAACCATTGTTCTTCACAGGTGGTGGTGTCGTCGTCCAGACTGGTTCCGCTGTCTCCCATGTCCAGCCCGGTGACAAAGTCCTCCTCTCTTTTACTCACTGCGAGACATGTGCTGCTTGCACATCCGGCCACCCGGCCTACTGCCACACCTTCAACGACCGCAACTTTGGCGGCGCCCGCCCAGATGGCTCCTCTGCCATGCTCACCAAGCCCGGCGGTGAGCCCATTTACAGCACATTCTTTGGACAGTCTTCCTTTGCCAGACACTCTCTTGTCCACCGGTCATCTGTGGTCAGGGTCCCTGCTGAGACAGACCTTGCCCTCTATGCCCCGTTGGGCTGCGGCATGCAGACTGGCGCCGGCGCCGTGTTGAACTCTCTCAACGTCAAGGAGGGCAGCACTGTTGCTGTGTTTGGTGTTGGGTCGGTCGGCATGGCTGCGGTCATGGCTGCTGCCAAGATCAGAAAGGCGAGAATCGTCATCGCTGTTGACCTGCAGCAGTCGAGGCTTGACTTGGCCAAGGAGCTGGGCGCCACTCACGGTGTGCTTGGTAACGCCAAGGATGTCGTGCAGCAGATTCGGGATATCTGCCAGTCGAACGGCTGCGACTATGCCGTTGATGCCACTGGTGTGCCGTTTGTGATCAAGACCATGATTGACTCTCTGGGTACTCTCGGCAGAGCTTCCACTGTAGGTGCTCCCGGTCCTGGCAACAACGTTGCTGTTGACATCATGGACCACTTGACCTATGGCAAGGAGTACGTCGGGTGCTGTGAGGGTGACAGCTTGCCCAAGGAGGTCAGTTTCCCCCTTTTTCCCTTTGCTTTGGGCGTTGACTGACATGACGTTACCTAGTTTGTGCCCTATCTCATCGAGCAGCATCAAAAGGGCAACTTCCCGCTCGACAGGTTCATCAAATACTACGACTTCAAGGACTACGAGAAGGCCATTGAGGACAGCAAGACTGGTAGCGCCATCAAGGCTGTTCTCAAGTGGTGAGGGGAGGAGGAAAAAGGGGGAATGAACGAGATATGACATGATATACATACCAGAATATTTTAGTACACTTTAATGAAGACGAAGATGACTTGACATGTTCAGTGCGCCAAGAAGAGGGAGGTTGACAAAGAGGGTGATCTGTGCGAGCTGTGCCTGGGGTTTGGAGTTAAGCGAGCGAGCTTGTTGTCGTTTGGGCAAGAGTTGACGATGCTTGGCTTGGGCTAACGCCGTTGGGGATGGGTTTTCTTGGATGCAACTTGAAGGGGGAAAGGGAGGGAGCTGCACAAAAGAAGACCCCGACCTTGACAGTCTTGACATGTTGTCATGGACAATTCCATCACTCCAGACACATCCCACTACGCGCCAAAATAGCATTCCACGACAACGCATCCGTTCATGAGCCCGACAACGCTCCTCCTTGCTCGAAGCGCAAGAATCGCGCAACTGGGCGACATCTCGAGGCCTGTCGTTACAGGCATCGCGGTTGGGGTTACGGTGCTGGTGCTGGCCATCATTTCGGTCATTGTGTGGTTTTTGTTTGTCAGGGACAGGTTTAGGAGGGGGACCAGGGAGATTGACGCCGAGGAGATGGCGAGGGTTAGAGGAGGAGAGGTTGGAGAGGAATAGGTTGCGGGCGGAGAAGGAGACTTTTGGGGAGGGTTCTGAAGGAACAAAGACTGGATAGGGAGTGAGGTTGGCCGTGGTTTTGGGAGATGGGCATGGGGGGTAGTTGTGGGGGTTTGGTTTTAGTTCACTGTTTTGGAGGAGGTTTTGGGGACGGATTTTGGAAGGGATTATTAATGAATGGAAGCTTCCATCGAGTCTGGAATACAGAGAGGGTCGGGATCACATGAGAGGAACTCTTCCAACCAAAGCCCCAACGCCAAGAGCCTTCCCGTCTTGCCGATATTCCTCACCATGGCAAGAGTCTTCCGACAGAGTATCAAACCACCTGTCGGCTCTCAGAAAACACTATCTTTGAGCTATGAAGACGATTCGACAGAAACAGCTCAACTATTTAAACATGCACAGTTTTCTTTGATCAGGTGTTGGATCTTTTTGCCAACATCACGATACGGTCGCCTTGGCGCAGCGCAGCGCCCCAGTCTCGGGCCCTTAGCCTCACATCAGGTTGACTTGAAGGCTGTTGCTCACGGCTGAATCACGGACGAAAGTACCTAGATATATCCATCGGTCCCCAGCTATCTACAAACACCACTGTGTTCCATATCTCGGCGCTATCACCATTCCCAGGGTCACAGGCGTAACGACGACACCATGGCCCCGCTTTTAGCCAAACGCCTGGATTCCATCATCCCACTGGAAACACCAAACCTCCATCCCCGCAGATATTTCAATAACGGCAGGGTCAACCCGCTTGCGATCGGATTGGGAGTGGGCATTGCGGTTCCGCTTATTGTTGGCTTGACCATACTGTATTGGAGGCAGGAGCTGAAGAAGAAGAAGAGAAAGGAGGAGAGGAAGGCGGAGGAGGAGATTTTGAACATGAGACTACGGGGTCAGGCCGCGCGGTTGGGGGCAGGGGAGATGAGCGGGCCGAGGGTTTCTGCGAGGATTGGCCCCGTTAGTCCGGCTTCAGGAGTGTCAACGAGACCGGGAGTGAAATCTGAGGGGGAGACTGGGAGTGGAGGGAACAGGCCGAGGAATCTGGGTTTGTTGGATATCACGACTCCGCTGCCCAGACGAGGAGCATCGCCTGTGCAATCGTCAGAGATGAACGGAAATGCTTCTTCTTCTGGCGTGGCTGCTTCTTCGCCAGAAACAACAGCTGGCTCGGAACCAGCTATTCCAGAGCCTCCACCGGCGTACTCGAAATACAAGCCCGGACTGCTGGATGTTTGAACAAGAATACGGAATGCCACCTGAACAGTACCTCAAGCCAGACATGACAATGCACATCATCAACACAGGCAGGGTCACCCGGCCAACACCAAAGTGGAGAGAGATTAACGGGAATGACCCACGCTGCCCCCTTTTCCTGGAAAGGGGCCGCAAATCTCGAGACGCTTCTAAGATGAGAGGAAACATACAACATGTGTTTTGATGCTCCCTTTCACCTTTCACAAATCACCCCTTTACCACATTAGCACATCACCCTATTAGCACATGTATACAATAACACATTAACATATTAATGTATTACAACATTGCCATACTCTTTTCGTCCACTTACGCACCTATTCTTGTGTGATGAAAATGAACACCACAGCAAGCCTCGACATGAAAAGCTGCCGAGCGGCCGTTTCCAAGACGGCAATTATGAATTGGGTCCCGGGATTGGCCAGCCGTGTTCAAGAATTGTTCCATTGGCACGCACTCAATAAAACAAACGTGGGAATCGCTTACCTTTTCTTTGACACCCTCCCCCCGCGGGATGTCCAACCAGGCCTGGCCATTGGGCGGGATTGCGTGATCGATTCTGCCCCGCACGCGATGCATGGCACATCACCCACACCACCACCACCACCACCACCACGGGACAACTCTCTGTCTTGGGGGAGGGATTTCAGGTGTGTGTCCTTTCCTGCCACCCGAAGATCGGAAATGAGATTGAGGTAAATTTGGGACGGGTGTCTTTCTTGGTTTTTTTTTTTTTTTTCCTTTTTTGGTTTCTGTTCCTCTCTCTTGTTTTGTTCGTGCTTTGCCATCATTGTACGGGAAACACCACCCTTCAGAGGACAGACAAGACAATGTCAGACTCCCTCCAGGTCGTCGTGGTAGCCTCGCCCTTTGCAGGCTTGGCGCCCCTCTACGAAGTCGACCCTGACGCCGATGCGCTGGTCATTGTGCCCCCGCAGACAGAGCCATTCGCGCCATGGGAGGAGGTGACAACACCTACCCAGCAAAAAACAACCTCGACCACGGCCGCGCCGCCAGCTTCTCGCCCAGCTCTGAGGATCAAGGTCTCTTCCAAGCATCTGTCCTTCGCGTCCAAAATCTTCAAGAGCAAGCTCAAATATGCGGGCGGCCAAAAGTCGAAGCAATCCGATGGTCGCATCCACCTGCAGCTGGCACCCGAAAAGCAATTCGACAGCAAGGCCGTGGCTATTGTTCTCAATGCGCTCCATGGCAAGGGGTCAAAGGTGCCAAAGGAGGTTGATCTTGATACCCTCGGCCAGATCGCGCTGTTTGTCGACAAGTTCCAGCTGTTTGACGCGGTGGAGGTGTATGGGGAGAGATGGATCTCGCGGCTGGAGCACACGATTCCGGATGCCTACAACAGGGATCTGATCGTGTGGTTATACATTAGCTATGTGTTTAGAAACGCAGAGGTCCTCAGGGGAGTGACAAAGACTGCCATTGTGGGGAGTGACGGGCCGATCAAGACGTTGGGGCTGCCCATCCGGGACAAGTTGATCAGTAAGTTTCTTCTAATAAGCTGTTCACAAAAAGGTGTACTGGCTAACAGAAACAAGAACACATCGACGAGCAACGCCAACTTCTCGTTTCCTCCGCCATCGAGATTGTGACCTCGACGCTCGAGAAGCTAGTGGCTGGCAAGGCGGGCTGTAACAAGTACCACTGCGACTCGTTCTTACTCGGAGAGCTGGTCAAGACCCTCACCAAGAACAAGCTCGTTTGGCCTCGCCCGGAGAGGCCGTTTGCTGGTATCAGCTTCCTTTTTGTTGTCAGCGCTGTGGAGGGTGTCTTTACCAGCCCGAGCCACTCTCGAGGTTCGGCTGTGTGCGGTGATCTCTGGAATGTGTGCAACGGCGTCGCTGCCAAGCCGAATGGGAATGGTTATGTGAATGGTAATGGACGGGGAGGCCGTGGTCCGTTGACCCCCGAGGCTTCCCCGGAGCCGGTGTTGAGAAACGGGGGTGGGTACTTTGACACTCACGAGTGTGATGCGCGCAAGTCTGTCGCAAGACTGGATGAGCTGGATGCTTTGGAGGATGCGGTCAGGGGATTGGATTTGGAGGGAGCTCTGGGGTACAGGAATTACTGAGTGGTGATCTAGGGGTGTCTTTTTGGGGGATTCGACGGGGTCCAAAATGAATACCCACCTGTGACAAAGCTGTTTCTTTCTTGTTATCTGTACTTACCCACACCACACATAATCTCTTTCTTTTGTCAGTCTTGCACAGCGTATTCAAATCGAGCTTCCATCATTCTGTGAGTGTCCAACCAATCTTTTGTCTCTAACAGTCCGTACTAAGCAAGTCTAATCTAGTCAAGCCATGATAGTTGATATCAAGAACATGAAGCGCCTCGGAACCTACTTTCTCTTCACCATCAACAAAACCCCCTTGGTGTACCCCTTGACCGTCTCCTTCCCCTTCTCAACACCGGCCTCATGCAGCAGCCTCTCAATCTCCCTCCTGCACTTCCTCAACGGATCCCTCTCCGTCCCGGCATCATCAGGATGAGCCTCCCGCCAGCGCGTCACCGGCGTACCGGTGCTCATAATCTTCTCCCACTTGTTCAGACTCACCTCGGAGTTTTCCACATCAAAGAAGCTCTCGCTGGGACTCCACTCCCTCCGGTAAAACGTGTCCTTCTCAAAGTCGTCGATCGGCTCGGGGAGGGTCCAGGGGAGGAGAAGGTCAGCGTAGCTGTGCTTGATCATCTCGTTGCCGGGGACGACAAAGTCCTTGAAGTGGCGGTCCCAGAAGAGATCGATGGTCTGCTGGATGGCCCGGCCGGCGGGGATGTTGGGGTTGATGCGGATCTCGCCGCTTGCCCAGATGGCCACGCTGCCGCCTGGCTTGAGGACGTTGGCGGCCGACTTCCAGAACAGGGGCATGTCGAACCAGTGGGCGGCGTGGGAGGCGGTGATGAGGTCGACGCTGTTTTTGGGGGTGATTTTCTCAAGTTGCTCGGCAGAGCCGACCTGGAAGTCGATCGACTCGGATGTTTTGGTGAAGATGGGGTCAGTGGTGAGGAGGTTTTTGGCGGCTGTGATCATGCCTTCGCCGGGGTCGATGCCGATGGCATGAGCAAAATGGGGGGCGAGGGTACGGACGGCGTGGGAGCCGGGGCCGCAGCCTACGTCGAGGAGGGTGTCGAGCTTGCCGCCGGTGTAGGTGTGGTGGTTGAGGATGGCTTTGTAGAGGGAAGGGTGGTAGTTTGGCCGGTGTTTGGTGTAGTGTTCACTGTCTTCCTTGCCGTAGGACCGGAAGGTCTGTTCAGCTTCCTGGTGAGGCATGGTGGCTTGGTTGTTATGATGGAAAGGGGCTGTTGCAAAAGGTGGAATTGCTTAAAGGACTCAATTGGTAATAGGCACGACGAGGGAAAAGCTGTGTCTATGGCTTTCTGCCCACATCTCAACACTCCTAGAGGCAACATCTTATTGTCCTTATATCTACCTGGTTTCAATATCGAGATAGCTTCCACCTCCGGCTCCAAGGAATGTGTACGCGGTTGGTGGTTGAAGATCGCCAGACCCACAACCCTATGAAGTTTCATATCCAGAGATTGATGAAGCAAAACAGCCAATGAAATGAGTGAAAAAAAGGCCGCGCTAGTCCGCTTTGGTGGTAAGACTGCGGTGTAAGTATGACTGCAGGGGGGGATGGTAAGGATCCACAGGCAGGTGAGATAGGGGTTAAGAGGCTGCGGCTGCGCTCGATGTTGACGCAAGCAAGGAACAACAAAAACTTTTCCCATGGACCCTGTGTCTTCTTTTTTTGTTTCTAGTTCTCTCTCACTCGCCCAGAGACTTCAGCTATCAAACATGGTTTATTACGGTGTTGTGAGCAAAGGCTGCCAGCGCTGCCGGCAGCGAAAGATCAAGGTACATATTCGATACCTATGTCATTTGTCATCAGTTTAACCCTCCCATGCTGCATTCCTGTTGTGCTGTCGTCCCACATTGCGTATATGCAGGAGAAGCTAACACATGGCGATTGTAGTGTGATCAGCGCAAACCGGAGTGTACGAGATGTCACAAGTCCGGTCTTCCGTGTCCCGGCTACCGAGACCTGAATGAGGTAATCTTTCGAGACGAGTCCAGTCGGATTATTCGGATATCCCGCAAGGGGGAGAGAAAGCAGACCGGTCCTGCCTTATCTCCGTCGGCTGCCAACCCTCTGCCGGCTTCACTCACCAGTCCCGCCGACGAGGTTGGTGCAAACTTCTTTTTCGCCAAATACGTTTTTCACCAAGACCCGTTTTCCACAAGCTCGGGCTATCAAGATTGGCTAGCTACCGCTTACCGTCATCATGATGGTCGTTTTGCACCTCTTCGAGCAGCCGTCGAGGCGGCAGGTCTGGCAGGTCTCTCCAACATCAATCCTTCGCCTCAACTCTCGGTCCAATCCCGGCAGCAGTATCGACATGCCCTTACCGCCGTCAAGGAGGCTCTGAGTAACCCATCCCAAGCGGCTGACGACGCCACCCTCATGGCCGTCATCTTGCTCGGACTCTACGAGATGATCAACTTTGACACGTGGGATCGATATCACAGTTGGACAACCCACATCCAGGGTGCCACAGCCTTGTTGGATCTGCGAGGTCAAGAGCAATTTACTCGGGAGCGCGGAGGGCAACTCTACGTGCAGATCCGGCCTCAAATAGTACGAGTCCCCACCTTTTCTTTTCTTTTCCTTTTTTCTTCCAAGTTCCATGCATCTTCTTACACTCACATAGCTCCTCGCATGCATGAAGCAGCGGGTCGCTGTCCCGCCTGCCCTCGTGACAGCAACGTACAACTTCCAGTCGAGCGGCATCAGGGAGCAGCTGCACCAGCGGGAGACGCGGAATCCAGCTTCGATATGCGAGATTTCCTTCCGGGTCGTCAACCTTCGAGCAGCCGTCAAGCACGGAACTTTAAGTCAAGAGGCTATTCTTCAGAGCGCGTTGGATATCGATGCAGATCTCAAAACATGGAGGGAGGGGCTTCCTTTTTCGTGGGAGTACTGCACCTCTGACGACAGCACCGGCTTCAACGGGAAGCGCCACCAATACGGAAGTCTGTCGATGGCAAAGGTGTGGAACAATTGGAGGACGCTGTGCATCCTGGTTGGAAGGATTGTGGTGCAGAACAAAGTGTGCGCAGTTGAAAGGAAGGCCACGACGCTCAGATGGATCCATGAGCTGATGGCGGACGTGTGCATCTCGGCTTCGAGCGTTGGGGAGGACGGGTGTGAGTACTTACCGACAGTTTGTTCCAGACTCCGTTCGACTGACTGACGGTGTCCTAGTTGCTCTTTCTCTTGTTCAACCATTACACATCATCGCCATACAATCGCTTGCCCCGCTCGACACACGGAGGTTTGCTGTCGAGAAGCTGAGAAGCATTGGGGTGTTGACTGGTGTTCGGATTGCAGTTTTGCTTGCCAATGACATTGCCAGGAGACTCAAAGAACAGTCTTTTGAAGGGGGATGAGACATCCACGCTCGCGACGAACACCTAGGGGCTCCGGACTCCGGGGTAAAGTGGGTCCACCTCAGGGGGAACAAGACACGATGAGGGCCGTCTTCGGCGTCATTTCCCACTCGATGAAGGGCTTTTGTCAGCGGTGATCCAAAGCAAACGCAGAGACAGGACTCTGGGTGCAATGTACCCGTTGGCATAATCCATAATGAAGAGCAGGGCAGAAGAGCAACGAGGATTACTGATCGTATGTGTTAGCGAGACTTGGCGAGGGAGACATTCTCTGCACTTGACTTGTAAGGGGCCGATGACTACGCAGATTAGTGATAATCCATGGCTTCATCATTCCATCCTGGCTTCGGGTCTTCATGATGACTGAGCAGTGTCAGCCTGGCCCTCAGTTGACATGTGAAGAGAGGCTCAAGAAGTGGTATTAAAGAGCAAGAGTTACCGCTGTGTAACACCTCATCATCCTCCCACCCGAACAATCCAAACCCTCTCTCACCAAATCCTTCTCATCGCACATCATGTCCACCAAACCAACCATCTTCATCATCGGCGGCACCGGCGCCCAAGGCATCCCCGTGATCATAGGCCTCGTCCAAGACGGAGCCTACGCCGTCCGAGTCCTCACCCGCGACCCCAACTCCAGACGCGCGAAACACCTCCTCACCCTCAGCCCCGACGTCAGTCTCATCCCCGGCACTTTCACCTCCGAAGCTGACCTCCGCGCCGGCTTCCAAGGCTGCTGGGGCGCCTTCATCAACATCGACGGGTTTGCAACCGGCGAGGCAATGGAAACCTTTTGGACCTACCGCTGCTATGAACTCGCCATTGAGTGCGGAATCAAGTTTTATGTTCATGGTAATCTTGACTATGGGTACAAGCTCGGTGGGTATGACGCGAGGTTTCGGTGCGGTCACTATGATGGGAAGGGACGGATGGGGGAGTGGATTCTGAGTCAGAATGCTTCCAACAAGAAGAGGATGAAGGCTGCGCTGTTTACGACTGGGCCGTATATCGAGATGGCGCTTGCTCCGTTTACACCTATGGCGCCAAGGGTGGAAGTTGATGAGGCTTCGGGGGAACAGGTGGTGACTTGGAGGGTGCCGTTGGGGGAGAAGGGAGGGGTGCCGCATGTTTCGTTGGATGACTGCGCGTATTATGTCAGGTGGCTGTTTGACAACCCCGAGAGGGCGGATGGGATGAACCTGGCGGTGGCGGTTGATCACATCCACTACTCGGAGGTGGCCAGCGCTTTTGAGAAGGTTACTGGACACAAGGCCAAGCATGTTGATGTTGATCTCGAGATGTACTTTTCAACTGGGCATTGGGGTATGACCGCCTCGCTACCCACTGGATATACGGTGGATAGTACGAGCCCGGCACTTATGAACCTGAAGGACAACTTCACCGGGTTTTGGAGATTATGGCAGGGGTCTGGATCGAATCAGGGTGTGGTGAAGAGGGATTACGCCCTGCTGGACGAGATCCACCCAAACAGGATCAAGAGCGTGGAGGAGTTCTTCAGAAGGGAGGATGACAAGGCAAAGGCAGACGGACGGGGATCGCTATGGGAGGCTGTTGCCAACCCAAGGCCTATTCTCAAGATTCACCAGGACGGCAGTTTGCGAAGTGCCCAGAAGGGTCGCATGTAAAGCAGCTTTAGTGACAAGCCACATTCTGAGACTCAACCAGTTATTCCTGTCTTTGTCCCAAACTCGGGTCTGTTCTCCATGGTTTCAGGACATTTTCGTCATTTTCCTTGCCAGCTTGGCTCACCGCCAAATCCACATTCATCTCAGGAGGTTCATAGAGCCACCTCCGCAGACCCAGTATCTTCCAACATTACCGTAGCAACAGACGACGGACCTGAAGACTCTACCCCACTTGGAGAGACAAGCCATGATTCGATTCCCATGGTTGCTGTTTCTTCACAGCCACGGCATGAACAGGGCGAGGAAAGTAGATGACAAGGTCAGCGGCGGTTGCTCAGAGTTTTACTTGTTGTATTTTGTAGCCAGCTACCCAGCTACATAGATCACAAAGAGACGCTTTCGTCTCTTTATACAGCTAAACGGGATATACGCCCGCAAGGCCCATCTCGAATAATGCTCAAACAAACAAAAAATGCTGTCAATCTGTAATGCATAATGCCATGTCCCAAATCCCGTACCCTTCCCATTCCCAACCCCAAAACCAGATCCGAACGCCGATATGCAATCATATTCCTCCAAAACAAAATAGACCCAACCCAAACGCCTGCCAACCCAGTCCGTATGCAGACACCTACACCCCCATTCTCGCCCATCTCCCCCTCCGATCCTCCTCCACCCTCCCGAAATTCTCCATCGACTCGTATCCCATCTCCCCCCCGTCGTCAGACTCGGCACTACTCTCACAATACGCACTTTGGTACCCGCTCTCCAGTCCCCTCAAGGATACCGGCTGACTGGATGCCCCCTTCTCGCTGTGGACTTGGTACTTCAAGGCAAGATTTACCATTCCGTGGCGACCTATTGGGAGGGCTAGCGGCAATGGCCTGGTGACGCCTGCTGCGTGGTCGTTGATTATTTTTGCGATGGGGGGCCTGGGTTGGTAGTAGCGGTGCTGGGGGTGAGGAAGGGTTGGTGGAGGAATGCGGAGGGGTTGGATTCGCAGCGGTGGTTGTGACGGCAATGGCAATGGTCGGATTTGGGTGTTTGATGGCGGTAATGGTTGTGATGGTAGTTGCGAGACGGACGGTGCCGCTGGGGTGAGGGGCTGAGCAAACTTTTGAAGGTGGGGAGGTAGAGAATATTGTGTTGGTGGTATGCTCGGTTGTGGACGAGAATGAGGATGTGGTGGATGTATATGGAGGGGATTGTGTTTGCGTTCCGGGGAGCACTCTCTGCTGCTCTGCTTGGTGGTCCCGCCAGCACCCGTGTTGATGCCAGGAAGCGCACCGGGAAGCATCCCCCTTGGCCCCAGAGGGCGAATCGGCACTGGCGCTGCCGAGGCGGGAAGAGGTAGAAAGACTGCTGGTGCTGGGAGACCAGGTAGCCCTTGCATCCCCATCGGTCCTGGTGATCCCTTCTCACCCTTCTCGCCTCGTGGCCCAGACATGCGGATGATCTTGACTCTGGATCTCGAGCTAGATCTGCGCTGCCAGCCTGGTCCACGGCAGCAACAGCACCAGATTATTATCCCCGTCGTTATGAGGCCGATGAGAACCCCAAAGACGATAAGGGCGGCCGTCTGAGCCGAGTTGAGGGGCTGAAGATCTGATCCGGTGCCTGATCGCCGGAATGATCTCGAGGAAGAGAAACCTTGTTTGGTGGATTTATCGGGATACATCTTGGCATGAGAACGAACGATGTCGAAATTAGCTTTCGTTAGTCGAGGCGAGGCACTCTAATATGTCTTGTCTGGTGTTGATGTTGTTCTGGGCTGTCGTGGAAACAGTGGGTCTTGTTCAGGGGTTCAGGGGTTTACAGTAGACGAGTGAAGAACAACAAGACAAGCAATAAGCGACACCGCTAAAACCCGTTGACAGAAGACCGCTCTAGATAACCACCAAGAAAGACGCAGTAGAGGCAAGACCTATCCACCAATAACTCCGAAAAGCCCATCGGATTGATCCCGCAAAGCCACTGGAGTGGCCTGGCCACGCATCGGTCCCGGAAAACGTCCCGCCTTTCGACATCCGGCCCCTACGTGCTCCCGCTCCATGGCGCCACATCGGATCGGATCGTGAAGAATCGTACAGTACGGTACAGGGTGGTCTGCATTAGCAAGTGTGCGTGTCGGATGGGAAACGGATTTGGTCTCGATTGTTATCCCTGGTGGGGATTTCCTGCCATTTTGGCCTGCCAGCGCATGTCTTCGTAGCCAAGAGTTGAGGGGTTCGACCCTGCAGACTGTCCGTTTTGGGCGAGCAGCAGCAGGGGCTAAGAAGGCCCAGAAGCGGTGAGACATTGGGCGTCAGCGAGTCAGGAAAAGAGCTACGGTCTGTGGAACGCATCGAAGAAGACATATAATGACGATTGACCAATTCCTATCAGTGTATATCTTGAGGCTGTTGCATTGGCCCAAATGTGCTTAACTGCAGCGAGCCGGGGCAGGGGTACGTTCACCTCCAGTCTCCCACAAGCCCTTGAACCCTGCACCCACTGAGAATGGATAACTTGTAACGGTGAACACTATCTATTGATGCGGGGCGCCGTCTTGATACAACTGCTGTGGAATGAGGGGAAAGGTAGGTGTGGATGAAACTGCATTTTACCGAAGTACTTTTGATTCCGATGTAGAGATGGAGACGGAGAGGGCGGCGGAAGATCGTTCATAATCGTCCAACAAGAAAGCAAAAGAGCTGTGAATGGAGGATCGAGATCGGACGCGGATAAAGCGCATCAATGAGGAGCTGCCAAATAGAAAGTGGTGCCTGCAAATATGTCGGTGTCCGTGACGCCGGTTGATTTCGCGATGGTTCACAACAGTGGTGTGACCAAGGAGCTCGAAGTAGGGGTACCAGCTTCCCACAGTGTTGATATCGACATGCACTGGAAAACAAGTGGTGCGTGTACCCCCAACCTGGCCCCAGCTTCGCGAACTGCATCAACCCGGCTTCAGATTAAAAACCACTCAGCATCTGGCGGCTGACTTTCATCCACGTACGCTGAAGGCCTCTCCCGAGACCTCGTCATCTGTCACCAATCGGACACATGATGGATCTAGCCCCAGGGCGCCTTATTCTCCACTGGCTGGTCGTTCTCTTCGTCAAAGATGTCGAAGCAGAGGTGGCGGCTCGGGTCCAGGAAGCGAATCGGGCCTTTTTCCGATGAAACTGTATCAACGATTTTGAATAGATCATCGGGCATCCTTGTGAGATGGAGATTTTGTTCCAGATGAGCCCGTTGAACAGACTTGGGAACGATTGGTATCCCTCGCTGGACGGCCCATGACAGACAAACCTGGGCCGGGGTTACCCCTGCCTGCTTTGCAACTTCAACAACCCGACCCCTCTTCGGCTGCACGATATTTCACAAAGACCTGATTATTGAGCAATTTGTCTTCTTCGTGGGGCTTGTCTCAATCTCTCAACTCGAAGTTTTGTTGTCTTTTATTCCGTCTGCCCATGGAAAGCGAAGCTTTTGTGAGAGGGGACGAAGGTGCAGTTTTTCAGCTGGACCGAGCTGTTTTGGACGGTTCGTTGGGCATTTCATCCAATGTTGCGCTATGTCTCTAATGCGTCTCATCCAGTCCTTCCCAATGTCGCTGAGATAGTCAATGTCAGCCACCATGGAGAATCGGCCTGGGCCAAAGCTCTCCGCGTTGATACTCTTACGACGAACGGCAACAAGGAGAGCTACTTCATGAAGGTGAAGCTTAAAAGTTCGCAAACAACTACTGATCTCTCGCATCGTAGCTAGTCAGAAAGATCAGGTTTCTGTTGGAACTCACGGCCGCGAAGCATTGGGCACATCGGCCATCTTTGCTATCACGCCTGATTTCTGTCCACTACCCATCGCTTGGGGCAGTCTCAAAACTCAGGAAGATTCTCATTTCTACCTTTGCAAATTCTATGACTTTACGGATGGCGTGCCTGAGCCTGTGTCATTTTGCGAGAAGCTTGCGCGGCTGTATTCGAGCGGTAGTTCTCCCGAAGGAAAGTTTGGCTTCCATTGTACTACGTACAACGGAGACTTGCCCCAGGATAGCACTTGGCACAACAGTTGGGAGCAATCTTTTGCCAATGGACTACGAAATGTTCTTCAAGTCCGTAAAGACCGGGCAGGTCCCCATGACGAGCTGGACTCTCTGCTCCCTGACCTCTTCGACAAGGTAATTCCACGACTGTTGCCCCCACTGGAGACGAGTGGTCGCACCATAATACCGTCTCTGGTTCATGGTGATCTATGGTGTGGGAATGCCAGTATTGTCAACGAAGAGACAGAAGAAGGAATCGTGTATGATCCCGCTGCATTTTGGGCTCACTATGAGTATGAACTGGGCAACTGGCGGCCGGCAAGGAACCAGTTCACTCGTTTGTACTTTGACGAGTACCATTCACATGTGCCAAAGGCTGAACCCGCCGAGGATTACGATTCTAGGAACGCTCTGTATGCTCTGTAAGGTCTTTTATCTTTTCTTGTATTGGAATGCGTTGACAGAATAAGGGCCGCGGTTACTAACGGAAGACTACTCCAACAGACGATTCGACTTGCACGCTGCGGCACTCTTCTCAACCCAGGAGGAGTATGTTCAGATGTATGTATCTCCTTCCGAAGCAACCAAGGGAAAGCCCGCTGACAGCCATAACAGGGCCATTGACGAAATCCAACGGCTGGTAGAAAAGTTCCATGATGGAATCACCAAAGGCACAGAGTAAGAAGGTTCCATGCTCTTGCGATTCTTGATTTCAGACGTGTTGAAGGAGGTTGTGCCACGTGTGGTTGATGTATTTGTGTACTGCGTAATGTTTCAAGCGCATTTCACGAAATTGAGTTGGCGCTTTTGTGATGCAGTCTGCATGTGAGTCTGAAAAAGGGACCAGATATCCATTTTTGACAGCTTTCATTAGCTCTGTGATCTGCGCCAACAACAATCACTGCCTCACCATCAGCAACATGTTCGGGGGTGCAGCAGATACAACAGAGACAGCAGACAATGGGCCTGAAAACCGCTTGTGGTATATAAAGCCACTGACCTATACATCGATAGATAGTTAAAGAGGCCGTAAAGGATAGTAAATAGGCCCTAAAAGAGAGATACAGGCCTTGATAAACTAATTTACTAGGAAATAAAAACCTATAAACCTAGGCCCACGTTATTTTATAAGAATATGAACAATAAAATTTATTTAATATTATTTTAATAAATGTCGAAAGGGGTACTATCGATGCCTGCGGAATTCGGGCCCGAATAACTATCGACGCAGTACACTGAGAGCGAAGAAGACTTTGATTGCAGTATTCGACAGTAGCGGAGGCACTGAAAGAAGAAGGATTGCAGAGACGGCGCCCTACAATATATAGAAGGTGATCTGTCACAGTTAACCCAACGGCAGGTCGCACAGTATGTGGGGCGCAGGACGTCCCCAGCCAATCATTAGGAAAGTCAGGAGACAGCCAATTGGGGCTGGTCAGAAGTGCTATGGCGCAAAGACCCACGAGCACTCTGCAGGATGCAAGATGCTCGGGGTGATCGAAGGCATAGCACGACGAGCACTCTGCAGGATGCAATGTGCTAGGAGTGATCGGGGCCATAGCAGGGTTAGCACTTCACGGTCCCAAGGTCTATATATACGGAGGAACTGGCTGGTGTAGATAGACAGTTCCGCAGTATGCAATACAAGTCACAATCGTTGGTATTCAGACTATTGTGATTGAGACAGCCATTGTTGTACACTGTTTACCTGTACCGAACCAGGATTGTTCAGAAGTGCCTTCAACCAGTATCCCTTTCAGAGGTTCTGAATAGGGGTTCGTCACATGATCACTGTTATGTAAGTTTGTGAGGCACAGAAAATATGTGGTGAACCAGTATGTTGATTGAACTTAAAGACTAAGAAATATCGCAGTGAACAAAGTCTGAAGCAGAAGTCTTATACAGGCTTTCGGTCTGTCGATCGCGCACCACAACTCTCTCCAACCTCGAGTCCGAACATCCGCTAAGTGCGTGGTTTAAGATAAGGTTTCAGGCCACGTTGCACTACCGTTTCACCGTTGCAGAGCACTAGCCTTGGTGCCCGGCCTCCCGGGACTTCGGATTGCTTCAAAGGAGCCGAGTTCCACTCCGGTTACCGTGTTCCCAGACCTCAGTGGACACTGTTGATTTCAAGCCATTGTATTGCCTCTGAGGTATGACGAACCCCTGTACAGAACCTCTGAAAGGGATACAGGTTGAAGGTAACTTCTGACAATTGGTTCGGTGCAGCTAAACAGTGCACAACAAGATGGCTCAATGCAAACACAAGATACCGTGAATACAATCTGAATTGCATACTGCGGAACTATCTACGAGCTATCTAGTTCCTCCGTATATATAGACCTTAAATCCCTAAGTACCTCCGTACCTGGATCACTCCCGCTCACCAGCGGTCGGTGGTGATCCGGCTCACCTTTGCCAAGCAGTGAGCCCCCTCTGACCCTGCAGCCTTGTGTTACAACCTGCACCGGGAGTGGATACAGACTGCAAGGCAGTACGCCGGAGGTGAATATAACAGGATGATCGAAGGTTGTGACAAGCGTCTCAGACATGGGGTTCACTGTCAACAACAGGTCGTTCTAACAAAGAGCTACTGAGAGTAGATTGTAGACAAATGAACTTGATTGCTTGCATGAGGAATCAGATTCCTCGACATGGGGAGCGCCGGGCACTGCCCCCTATTTATGTGAAGCTATCTACATATGTTTCTGAAGTATCTTTGTACCTTGCTCAGTGTGCTCAGTGGTCTTGGCGGCTGGGCAGACTGAGCAACCTTTCATGATCGATGTGCTCAGTGTGCTCAGTGGTCTTGGCGGCTGAGCAGACTGAGCAACCTTTCATGATCGATGTGCTCAGTGGTCTTGGCCACTGATCAGACTGAGCACCTCCTGATTGGTCGTATGGGGGCTTATGGGTCTTTCCATATCCCTGGCCCAATGATTGGCTGAGGTGTCCAGCACCTCGGGTACCACCCCTTTCCGGTTCCAGAAAAGTTATTATTATCCGAAAGGTTAAAAACCTGGGGTTTATCATTGCCTCCGATCTTCGTCTTTGGTCTTTTTACGAAACCCTTCTTGCCAAGAGCGCCATGAATCAAATTGTTGTGGAGCGGCACTCAGCAACCCTCGGTTTCCACAAGGAGGAGAATTGCGGCAATGGACGCTGACCACCGCCATGTCTGCAAGTTCGACAGCCCCTCGGACCCAAACTACAAGATGCTGCGAAATGCTCTTCTCACAGCTGTCGATGCAATACGGTCATCTCGGCCCGAGACTCCGCCACCGCAGCCATCCTCCCTGTCTGAACCTATCCTGCAGCTGAGTAGTGCTCCATCTCTGTCCGATGCCACAGCAGCTGCACTCCTTCGCTCTTTTCTAGGAACTGGAGACTCCTTCGAGACCGACTTGGCAACTCTGCAGGTCCTCAAGCAGCCGGGGTCATGCCAATGATTCACCAGTCGGCCACCCTACACAGCCTGGAAGGCGGGCACTGCCCCAGGGATTCTTTGGCTCACGGGAAGACCGGGCGTAGGGAAGACGATCCTTGCCTGTCATATCATTGAACAGCTCAAATCTCCCAATGCATTCTGCAGCTATTTCATTTCTCGACACTCAAAGACTGGCAACTCTACCTTGGGTGAATGTTTCCTATCCTTGGCCTATCAGATGGCGCTCCAGGCCAACCTTGTTCGGGACGCTTTGCTCAAGCTCGCCCAGGACGATATGCCTTGGGACAAGACCGATGAAGCTGTGGTTTGGCGCCGCATCTTTACGGCTACCTGTTCAAAATACCGTCGATGGCAAGCCACTCTTGGGTGATCGATGGTGCGGACGAATTTTCATGTTTTTGTTCCCTATTTTCCAAGAAGTTTCTTGCCACTATACCCCACGATCTTCACCTTTTTACTACCAGTCGACTTTTGGAAGACATTGAGCGTGGCTTGCTCTCTCTAGGACGGAAGAAGGCAACGATAGAGAAGCTATCGGATACGGACACTGTCGAGGACATGCACCTTTTTCTGGACACGCGACTAAAAGAGCTGGGTAGGCCAGACAACCCCCAAGACCGCGAGCGCATGTGTGAGAAGATATTTGCCAAATCCCGGGGCTCTTTTCTTTGGACACGACTGGTCGTACAAGAGTTTGAGGATGTCTGGTAGGATGAGATCATGGAGGTGTGTTGGAAGAGGTGCCTGCCGACCTGTTCGCCTTCTATCGTCGAATGACGGAATCCATTACTTTCAAGAAACGAAAAGCTACCCTTGCAAAGTCCATCTTGACTTGGGTTACACTCTCATCCCGCCCACTCACTTTGCAGGAGCAACGATGTGCTGTCAAGCTGGATGTAGGGCAAACTCTGCAGAATGCATGAAAAGCCGTACCGGACCTCTGCGCACAGCTCGTATTCATTGACAGTAACAGCACAGTGAAGATGATATACGAAACCGTACGAGAGTTCCTACTGACACCAAATGTCGACGAACAATTGCTTATCAACAAAGAACAAGAGCATATCTTGCTTGGTACGTTGCTTCTCAAATATATCTCCACTAGTGTGCTCAAGTCCAGAGTTACGGAGAAGCAGTCAGCGATTGGGGGTTCGGTGGGACTCGGAAAGTTTGCAGCGAGACCACAGCCATTGGACCCCTCTATGGTTAGCTACGCATGCCGCTTCTTCTCCAATTATGTTTTCCTGTCCGCATCATCTGACGACTACCTCACGGACGCTCTCTGCGAGTTTCTACGGAGCAACACTGTCCTAGAATGGATCGAACATGTCTCAGCAGCCGGAGACCTGGCCGTGATCGCTCAGACAGCCACAAATTTACGGGAATATATTGGTAGAAGAACGAGAGACGGACCGTCCGCCAACCCTACTATTCAACTTGTGGATGGTTGGGTGATTGACCTCATCCGTGTGGCCGCCAAGTTTCGCCCTCAGCTGTTGACATGTCCCTCGTCAATATACTTGCTGGCTCTACCTATGTGCCCCTTTGGCTCATTCATTGCAAGAAAGATCTCCAAAAAAAAAATTCAAGCCACCAGCGAGCTCCTAGAGGACTTACCGTACAAGGAGTACTACCTGGGACATGGGACAATTGTCTTACTCCAATAGACTTCCGAAGTGGTCCTGCGACAACCGTGACTCATGGTGAGCGTTATTTCGCCGTTGGTCTGGCAACTGGTCAGTTATTGCTATACGATCCGGTGTCTCTTCACTGCCTTCGCTATTTGAGCCATCCTGAACGTGCCCAGAAATTGGCATTCAGCCTTGATGACGCCCTTTTGGCTACTTGCGGCGCGAAACACCTTGTGATTTAGGATCCCCAGTCGGGATCCTTGAGACATACAATTTCGATGATGTCACCACCGCTGGCCATGATATTTCTCGGTGTCGAAGAGATCGTATTGGCACACCAATCTAGTGTCCTCACAAAATGGTGTGTGACCGAGCGTCCTATCTCTCCAATGTGTGCTTACCGCTGACCTACCCTATCGCAGGAAGCTACAAACACAGGAGTTTGACACGATTTGCTGGAATCATCCGGACAACCGTAGTGACTACAGACCAAACTCCTTTCCGCACACGATCATTCCGACACAAGCCCCATCTCAAGCAGCATTTCTCGTTACCTCTGACGAGGTATTTGTCGCTGTCGGCTATCGTTCACATCCAGTTCTCATCCTGAGCATCTTCGAGTTCCGTCTGGTTAGTATTTGCGCCACCAAATTCGACAGCAAGGGAGTCAATGACCTCATCTTCAACCCTGACCCGGAATTTCGTACCCTAATGGCAGCCTTTGAGGACGGTAGTCTCTGTCTTTGACTACTTAACGCAAGAACTGCATCTCCGTCGGCCTCAGGTCCATGCCCAAAGTCTCGCCTGCTCTCCAGATGGAAGACGCCCCGGGGCGGGGACCAATCAGGGGACTGTCGAAATTTTCGAATTCGAGCGTGATCACCATGGCGCTATCACTACTCTAGTACCCATCTACCGCACAAATCACCCATTAGACCAGGCTGTCCGTGGTCTCTGCTTCAGTTCAGATGGGGTACGCTTTGTTGACATTCGTGGCAAGAAAGGCCGCGTGTGGGCTCCGGCTTCTTTGGTCAGAAAGAGTATGAATGACTTGGTGAGCTCGACTGGGAGATTGGACGCAGAGGCTGCCCAAACGTTTGGCTCACAAGCATCCAGGACGATGTTGCTTCACCCTCCTGACCATCCAGAAATAACGAGTTCAATCGTGGCATCCCCTGACGGGAGCCTCATCATTGTTGGCAAAAGAGATGGGAGTGTAGTGGCATTATCAGCAGCAGGGGCGAGAGAAATCGGTGTTCTCTACAGACATGGAATTGGGTCAGCGATTGGCGAAATTGTACTGAGCGCATCCCAACAGATGATTGCGTCTGTCGATGATTCGGCGCGTATTCTAGTTGTCAGGTTTGAAGCGCCACTGACTCTGTCTTCGGCTCACACACAGCTTCAGCAGGGCAATATTCTTCTAGACCGACGCTATCAAAAAGCTGTTACGCAAAGGTTTTTCAGCTCCGCCGCCGATACGTTACTAGTTGCTGGTCGTACTTCTGCTCAACTGTGGAGTATACCGACTGGGTTGGCCTATTTTCCTGGTCGTCAAACTGTCGAGGCCACTGTGGGACTTGCAGTTGGTGACATCGCAGCCACTGACGGCCCAATCTCTCCTGGGCTGGACGGGAAAGTGTCTGATGCACAAAATTTAACACACCGCGCCGTCTTCCCACACCCGAATACTGCCTGGTTCGTGCTCCTATATGGCGACGTTGTTCGTATCTACTCTTGGTCAAACTTTTCAGAACTCACGCCTGTTCATGGTAAAAGAATTGAGAGACCATACGAAGCCCCCGCACCCAAAACCGGAGTGGATGATCGCTTGCAGAGTCGCCATGTCAGAATCAAGGCATCTTACCACGTGGCAAAAAACTGTGTTGTGGAATTTATTGAGCCGTATTCGACCACCCGGCCGCAGCTTCACTTGTGGTCTGCCTTCTCGCTCGACCCATTTTCCAACGAGGATACTATCAGACCAGCAGACGAAACGAATTTGTACACTGTCAGACACAATGTCCACTCAGTTCTGGGTCTTGTTGGTGCGTCAACTTTGCTGTTTCTGGACACCAACCTGTGGGTGTGCAGTGTCGGCCTGCAATCAATGATGATAAACACGCACTTGTCGACCGGTCGTGGATCACAAGCCAGGCGCTTTGCCAATAGAAACTACCAAGGCACGTCCAAAACTCAGGCTCTCGGCTCTGGCACAGCGAGTGCATCGCCCTCGCCATCAACAATTCATGCAAGCACACCCATGACTCATGCACGAAGGCATTGCTTTGCTCTGAGTGAGTGGAGGACCGCAGCTGGGGAAGTTCGTGCCACAATAATCGTGCCGGGGCATACACAGGCCTGGGGGCGAATGGCAAATGGGAGTTGAATTGGCAGTCGGGAAGTTGGGATAGCGTTTGTGAATGGGCATCGGGTAGTTGCTATGAACGGTGGATTGGGATTCTCTGAGGGTGTTGCAGTGACGACATCGACGACCGTGAAAATCGCAGGCCAGGATATATGGACCGTCACTAGTGGAAGTATGCATCGTCAAGCTTCTCACTTGTAGTTATCTGTCTGGTTTTGGTAATATCATTCGGCTGAGCCACTTTTGTTTTCTTTTACTCTCTGCAGCGATGTCAGATAGCCAGTATCATACAGTATGTTTGCTTTTTAATGCCTATTATGCCTTTCCACAACACCACGATTGCGAGTCATCTTTGTCCAGACCACCTATTCTCATGTTCATCGATCACGGGCTTAAAAGTTCCATGTCAACACCATCCCAGCTGCAGCCACAATCTTGGACACGTCAGCCAATGAAACATTGTTGGCCGTGGTACCACACCGTTTTCTCGACCGAACACCATGTGTTGCTGCAAGACCATTGATAGCAAGACGCCGTACCCAGCAGCCTGACCACTTTGCACACCGATGGGTAGCCGGACCGCGTCATCAGTTCGCTTCATCCAGTTGACTCAGCCCCCCAATCCTCTTCTCATTCCGGCGCCGATGATCACCAGTGTAGGAGATACCTGTAATCTGAACGTGGTGATGCGCGAATGGCGGTTCTCAAATGCTGACCGAGAGGCGATGTCCATCTTGGCCAAGAGCTGTCCAAAAAGGGCAACCCACCGAGGTTGGGGTCAGCCAGATGGCGAGGCGCAGCAGCTTTCAGCAACGCTCAGCTTCAAATCTTAAAGCCGACTTCCCCCGCTGCGGTTCCTTTGTCAAGATGGTTATTGTGTTAGACCACAAGTTCCCTACCTAATATTTACAGCAACACCTTTTTCTGCTTACACCAAGTCAACATCGGCATCCACAGAGTTTCAGCAAGAATCCACAGTTCCCCACATCGAGAACACACTGCTGAACGCCAAGCTACCCAAGCTTTTCCAAGTGTACGCCACCCGCCCATCATCCCGTGATGTCCAAAAGATCGTCTATTTTTGGGCGTCTTGGGCTGCGGGGAAGACCAAACGGCGATGATGCCCCGCCGCCAGCATACGATGGCCTTTCAACATCATCCACCTCACCGCAGCCTCAACTGCAACAGGGACAGACACCAGCTACAGAGGAAGAAGCTGACCTCACAGCTGCCTTTGAGTCACTCAATCTATCCGATGCTGGCTCACAGCCTACCGCCGACACCTGCCTCGCCCATCTGAAGCTCTTGCTTGCCATTCAGACTCTGAAAGAAGATGTGGGATACACCGATGGGCTGTTTGGCCTGTGGGACTCCCTTGCAGGACCCATCATTGTCGACGAAGAAAAGCGACGGTTAGCTGGTGCCGAACATGATAAGACTTTGGCAACCTTGAGCAGGATCAGAGAGAAGCGGTGGGCGCTTTTTGTGGCTAGGGCATCGGACCGATATGAGGCTTGGTGGAAAGGGATTCCTGGTCAAAGAATCCTGAGCGAGCGTGATATGAGCGAGCCTGGAAGGGATCAGAATGCATATTCCAACTTCCCCACCGACTCAAATCTCAAGTTTGGGTGGACGGAAAATATTTTGCCGCCTTTGGGTGAGTTGATGACGGTCCAAAGGGGACAGGAACGGGGCTAACAGTGGCGGCAGATGTACTGATGGTATGGCATACCCACATGCTCAACCCTCGTGCTTTTCTCGAGGACGCCATGCTCGTTGGTCTGCGATCATTCTGGTCCAATGGCATGCCATGGGCGCTCGTCAACCGAGTCATTGATCCCGAGACCTTTTCATACCGCGTGTCGGATCAATGCAAAGCCAACTGGACCAAGAAGACGGGGCACGCGTGGGATGTCGCTGATGACTCCCCCAGGAAGACACTGCTTTGCCCTCGATGCAACACCTCTCTTGAGGTTCTCTGGACAGCTTGTGGCCGACCTGAGAACCACCGCCCCAACCCAAACACTGAGATTGATCTCATTGGCGAAGGCTATGGCGATGGAAACCTCAACTCCGACTGTCCTCAATGTGGCATTACCATCAGAAAGGAACTATTATCCGTAGCGAGATTCGTCAAGGACGTCACGGCACTCATGGGACACTCCAACAAGCCCATGCATGGCACTATCCTCGACACCCGCTCCGGGATCCCCGAGCTTCCGGATCAGACATCTGTCGCGCTCAAACTCCGCGTCCCACGAACGTTCCCTAACGCCATGCTCAAGTCCGGCTGCGACTCCATCCGCACCGATATCATGACACTCCTCCACAACCCACTCATCCCGGACCCAACGATGGAGGACGTGCGCAGAAAGATTGAATATGTCCTGTCCAGGCCGTCAAACGTCAAAGAGATCAGTGGCTTCAAGGCGGGCTCGGCATCAAAACACGCCTTGAGACCGGGCTCTCGGACGGCAATCCGCAAGATGATGAACACATACTGGCAGAATTTCTCGCCTTTCGGGCTTGATCTCTCTGGAGCGGTGATGAGGCAGGGTATTTTTGTGGAAAAGATGGTTAAGCTTGACTGGTTGCACAGTCCGTCCGCCCGTCAGACGATGGAGAGGTTGATTGTGAAATACAACCGGTTCCTTGCCATCATGGCGGAGAACCCTGACAATGTGGTGGTGCCAACGCTGGATGTGGATTTGGCGTGGCATACTCATCAATTGAGTCCGGGCATGTACTACCAACACACGGTGTCGCTGACGGGGAAATTTGTCGATCACGATGACAAGATTGAGGAGGGAGTTTTGAGCGCGCAGTTTGAGTGGACGAGTCAAAAGTATCAGGAGAAGTATGGGGAGGTGTACAGTGAGTGTACTTGCTGGTATTGCGAAGGTTTGTTTCCCGTGCTGTGTTGCATCTGAGATGAAAGCTGACTGACATGAACATCAAAGCCATTCGATCTTCTCACGTTTCTGGCTTGTCAGGCGCCCTGGGGGTGTCAAAACAGGAGAGAGTGGCAGACAACTTCCACTCATCTGGCCGGGCGGCGCTTTGCCCACCGGACAAGTCGGCGCACATTTCTGCTCATAATGCTGTCATGCCGACTGAGGACTATAGACAGACAGTCCGTAAACGGTTGGTGGCTGTGCACCAAAAGCGATTGGATGCCGCTTATGCCAAGGCAAAGGCGAGAGCGGAGAAGAAGGGGAGAAAGATACCGCCTAGGGAAGCGTATGTGTACGATCATTGGGGTCACCCTGTCACGCAGACTGGCCCGTATGGACATCCGATGTGGTGGACAGCCGGTATGTATTTTGCTTGGGCTCCGGGTGCCATGATGGCTGGGGGTTGCGGTGGTGGCGGAGGGGATTGGGGGGGATGTGCTGCTCCTGGTGTTGGTGATGGTGGGTTTACGGGGAACTGTGGAGGAAATGGGGGGTGTGATGGGGGGTGGGAGGCGGTAGTGGCGCCTGTGGGGAGTTGGTTGTGGAGGGGGCGGTTGCGGTGGAGGTGGTGGTGATGGTGGTGGTGGTGGTGGGGGGGGTGGTTGCGGGGGAGGGGGAGGGGGGGTGCGGAGGCGGCGGCGGATCTTGATTGTTGTGTTTGATGCTTTGTTGATAGCATTGGTTTCCTGTTCTCTTTGCGGTTTGCGTTCTTGTCCTTTTAGCTTGTTACATTCATCACATCTAAGCTCTTCCCCGCCTGCTCCCTTTTTGTGCCAATGCCTTGGAGCATGTTCATCTCTGTCTTTCTCCCATTGGCAACAGTGAAATCAAGGTCCCTTCAAGGGAGGCGGCGAACCATCCTCTCGGGTTGACCCAACAGAGTGGTACCGGCGCACGCTCCCGCAGCCGCTAACCACCTAGTGCCAACCGGTGCCGTCTGGATACACCCAAGCGATTGGACAGCACATATTCAACAGGGTGTGTCGTGCATTGGTGGCATGCTGATGGCGTTCTTGGGCCACTTTTTACCACCCTCCTGCTCAAGGATAGGCAAAATGCGGCGGGAAAAGGGGGTAATTGGGGGTGAAGATGCCTTTCTAGGCACTCTTTTGGCGGTGTGCGAACCGCAGGATGTGGTCCGCATCATGGCAACTTGAACCCAACTGTTTGGGTCATGCTGTGCCTCATCGGCTTGTCCCCACGATCCAGCCTGTCGGATCCTGTGGGTTTTGTTACCCAGAGACTTTGTCTTCATGGAGGCCGAGAGCCCAGGATGATGGAAAAGGGAGAAGCCCTTTTCTGTGATGTCTGATACACCCTGCCATGTCGTGGAAAGCTAGGTAGGTGCCTATCGCTGGCCACACTCCCGGCCTTAAGGCTTCTCGGCGCCGAGAGGCCCCGGGGGTTCCACGCAGCGTTCCGGCCCTTTCCCGGACAGGGTAGCTGATGACCGGGGGTTAAGCCTTGAGCGTTGCCTACAAGGTTTTCCATTCCTCCCCTGCCCCTTGTCTTCTCTTCTCCTCGACCACGCTCCCCTCAGACGAAGATATGGTGATCTTCGTCTTTGACCTTATTGTTCATCAAAACCATCCAATTCTCTCGACCCCCTCCTTAATTCTTCAAAGCAATACCAACCACAAATGGCCTCGTCAGAGAAAACCCCGGCGCCAGATAATGGCCGCACCAAGAACAAGTCGTCGAGTCGCGTCTCCTCCTCCACCCCCTCCCAAAAGTCCGGGAGTGTCTTTTCTGCCAGCCCCAGTCAGAAGTCAGTATATCACGGCCACTTGTTGTTTATGTATCTCTTACTTACTCTTGTTAGATCTTTGGACCACGCTTCCGTCTCCCCTCCCGCCGCACCCCCTGCGCCGACATACCCGCTGGCCAACCAGCAACAGGCTGGTGATACCCTCAGTCCCGAGAGAAGAGAGGAGATTCGGTTCTTGACTTCCTTCGCCGGAGGAGCCACCGGTTCGGCTGGTTCCTCCCGCCGCCCTGAAGCCGTGGAGCTGTCGTCGTCTTCCTCCTGGGACAACTCGACTCCCACTGCTGGTGGTGACAATGACGGCGAGGAGTTTGTGGAGCTTGAGGCCGACACGATCAGGCATAAAGTGTACGTATTCTATTTTGCAACGATCAGAGAGAGATATTCTGACAGATACGGACGTGATAGGGCGTTGAGCAAGATGAGGCGAAATCGGGAGAATCCCAGAGCTCCCAAGCCGGCGAGGAAGAGAGTGAGGGATGACGAGAGCACCCGGGCTCAGGCCGGGTCATCGAAGAAGACCTCGGAGATGGGGTCTCCTGGGAAGAAGAGGGAGGTGGAGATAGATGCGCCTGATGAGGTGTAAGAGGGTTGCCGATTGTGTAATATTTGTACCACTAGACGAGTGAGACACCCTTTGGGGGTGCACCCCTGAGAGTTTAGAGGGGTAGGCGCTCCGAAAATGACTTTTCTCAAGACTTTTCCATGACTTTGCCCATGGCTTTTCCCATGACTTTTCCCATGAGACTCTCCACTTTTTCCCCATTGACATACAATTCCTGGAGTAACCAGTGTCATTGGTCTGCATTTTATCCTATACATACTACCACACAAACCTATAACCGGAAATTGCCGTCATATAATCCATCATACTCCATTGAACGGATTCTTCTTCCTACGGCTGCATACCTTATGCCCTGAGTTCCATCTCCAGGCCTCGCCTCATCTTACTTCTCAGGATCACTGTTAATATCGTGTCTTTGGAGTTGTTTATGTGTCATTGGTATAACCGGCCAGTTCATTCCAACACAGACTGGAACATTAACAACCATAGGTTTATGTAGGACTTTGTACGAGACAATATGCAATAGCATGCAAGTTATAATTTCTAATGTAAAAGTCAACTGGGAAGGTGACTGGATATCACAATCAACGGTAGTTAGCTTGATAATAAGAGGCTTAACCTATTTAGAGTCCCTATAACATAGAGTTTTGTGCAATTTTGGAGATGAAGTATGCTCAACACAACATCGTCTGAGCCTTTCATCTTGGTTTCGTTTGTAAACGCTGCTGAACCACACAGCAGCATGAGCGAACGAACTGCAAATTGTGGACAAGCCGTCACAAACCGCGAACACGCTCGCAAAAAATCGCGAGCATGCCGGCACACATCGCGCATAGGCTATTTTTGAGATCGTGAATTGGCATATCTGTGGCGTGGGTAAACGCTGTTAAGTTCATCTAAGCTTGCAAAAAGCAGCACGAACAGACGAGTTACATTTCATATCTAATCAGGAAAACATCATTCACTAACGCATGTTACTTATATAGTCCTTTCAACAGAACATCCTCAAGGATGTTAGATTACAGGTATATGCAGAATGGAGACTTTGTGATCCCGGGCTAAGTTGCTAAGAAAATTTCCCGTTTATCTGCATTTCAGGTTCTTTCGAAAGCAGTTAATTACAAGACGGTAAAGAGAATTTGGCTCTCTATGGTATTATAAAGGACTAAGTACTAACTTCCATCTGTGCTCATGTTTTACATGCTGAAATAGTCCGTATCTTTTAGCTCTTTCTTAGCTTTGCCTTGACCACAGTGTTTACGAGATATTTGTTTTGTCTAAAGAGGTAGATTGTTTTAATCAACCACTTTGGTCAATATATACATTCGTCTAGGTATTTCCAAAACTGATCCTCAAAGCGCCATGTACACAGTTAAATCTCGGACCCTGCAGTTCGCTAATGTGCAAAGAGTTTGCAAGAGTAAGCCTTTCCCACACCCTTCTGACATCTTCTTTGACAAAAGGATTTGTCACTAAAGCCCTACCCTGGAAACAGCGGATTTCATGTCCACATAGCTATACTTAAGGGTTGATAGTTCCTGGTGTAATTAGAGGAATATAGCTTCTTTTATACGCTAGTTTGTTAGCTCTTTTGCCCGAATGGCGGTGCTATGTTTGCTTTGTCTGGAAAACTGGAACTTGCTATGACTTAATTCTTGAAGATACTTTTATATACCTAGGTAGCCTTCTTTCAATTCAAGCTTGGGGTATGCTTCCGTGGTCGCTAGGTAGTCACTTTGTTATTTCACACCATGCGGCTGGCGTGGCGGAAAGTCTGAACTTGAAGGCTTAGGCCATGACTCGACAAAAAACGTCCCAGTGGGGAGTTTAGGTATCTTGAGCAACAACAGCTCTTGTTTCAGTTCTTCAGCAAACACCAGTACTGGGATGCACAGCTTTAACCTTAACCCGAAACAGCAAGTTCGCCGTGATGGAAGGGATAGTTCAATTGTAAATGGTAATGGTGGTTTGTATAGAAAGTTGTCTCTGTCAAATAGCGGGCTAATGGAGAGCTGTGCATCGTGCAATAAGCTGGCAGTGCCAAGAACTGACATGATAAGGGGGTTGGTTGGTCTTCATGAGATCTGATAAACGCATAGCACAGGATCCGATAGATACATGACCGGAGCGGGTTTAGATTCGTCCGACCAACAACCTGCCAGGTTTGTTCATATGTGAAGGGTGCCCTGTCTTCGCACCACATGGATCATCGTGACAGGCCAGCCCAGACCTTCCCAACCACTCCCAACTACAACCCCACCACAAGTAGATGCGGGTCTTGGCAGCGCTGCAGTCATACCAACGTCGCCTGAGAAGTCTTTCAGCAAAGGCAATGGTCAACATCCTGGAGTACAATATTGGGGTGGCTGCAGAGGATCTGAACAGATATTGTCCTGGAGGGTTTCATCCCATTCACCTCCACGACAAACTCCACGATGGCCGTTATGAAATTGTGCACAAGCTTGGTTTTGGTGCCTTCTCCACTGTATGGCTTGCACGGGACAACCAGTATGTAAAAGGCCTCGCAGTCGCCTCTAGCGATTGGAAACTTGACTTCCCTCGGCTGCTGACTGAAGTATCAGGGAGCAGCGGAATGTAACCGTTAAGGTCGTCACCGCCGACAAATCAGACGAAACCAGCCGCGAGCTGAGTGTTCTGCAGGCTCTCAAGGAGCGAGGCGACGTCAACCATCCTGGGCACAACCATGTCTCCCACCTTGTCGAGTCATTCCATATCCAGGGACCCAATGGGCGGCACCTTTGCGCCGTTCAGGACCTGTTGGGACCTACGACATCATCTGTGACGGATCGATGCCCAAACTACCGGCTGGAAGGTCATCTTGCCCGGTCCATCTCTAGACAGCTCCTTCTGGCCGTTGACTATTTACACTCGGCCGGCGTGGCACACGGGGGTGAGTGATCATTACTCATGGTCTTCGAGCTTGTCAAAAATCTAACCTGTTCCAGACATCCACATGGGCAATGTTCTATTCCGTCTCCCCGAACTGGAAGTGGCATCCCCAGAGGTCATCATCAAAGACCTAGGCCCTCCGCAGACAGGGAAGATCGCCAGGAAAGATGGAGGACCTCTTGAACCGGGTATGCCAGAATATCTGGTGGAACCGGCCGAGTTTAACCCGAAGATATACCCTCACCTGCGTGAGGTCAGACTAATCGATTTTGGCGAATGTGGGTTGTCGCCTCGTTTTCTACCCTCTATGCACTGGAGCTGATACAAAAAATGTAGCTTTTTTCCTTTCCGACCCCCCTAGCGAAATATCTACACCAATGTCCCTACACCCCCCGGAGCTTGTCTTTCAACGTGGTCTGAGTAGGGCGGTGGATATCTGGAATCTTGGTTCCACGGTGAGTAAAGATGATATAGGATTTTGTCTGTTGATGCTGACTTTGCTGACAATACAAGACTTACGAGCTCATCACTGGTCGAACGCCTTTCGAGGCGGATTTCGATGATAAGGACTTGATCCCGCAGTTTCAAAAAGTCATTGGCGATCTCCCTGAACAGTGGATTCAAGATGCCCTTGCCAGCGGTGTTTTGAAAGAACCTCCCAATTGTCCGTGAAATCTTCTTTCTGGCGTCGATGAGTTCGAGCAACTGCTTGCATCTCCCTCACTAACACGTTTCCAGATTCAACAGCAGAGTATTTCCTGTCTCTGGAAGAAGAGATCCGGAGGTCCTACAATGATGGATACGAAAGGGACACACTTCAATTTGGCGAGGCAGAGCTAGAAACACTTGGTTGCTATCTTCGGAAACTCCTGGTGGTTGACCCTGATCACAGGGCTACGACCTCTGAACTCCTGAACGATCCGTGGGTTTCACAAAAAGAGTTCAAGTCACAAGCCACATAAGCTGCCGTCGACGGAGGCTGATGTCTGCTCCAACGAAGTTGGGAAGGACGACACGGCTCCTTTGGTGCCCTGTTATTGTGGTAGTATCAATAAGAAGGGTAATCATTTACCGGTATCATGAGTAAAAGTTCCAAGACCGTAAGCCGACAGGGCGCACCAACATGCCACCATCATCATGCAAGCTCTGCTGGCAAAAGAAACGCCTAGCGACGCCAAGTCTCTCTGGGGGCCAATGGGTATGTGGTTAGCGGGCACATATGCAGTATCATCACCAAGTTCTATGCTGTGCCACCCCGAGTGGGGTTGAACCTGAGTGCATGTGGCGGAAGGTAAGGCTGGCTTGTTTAGTGATAGGCGCCTATGATATATAGAAACACGACAATTGGCAACCGTCTGAGACAACTCCATAGGAAAGAATGATGGCTTTTGATTGTGGTTTCAGACCTAGGCTGTTGAACAAAGAATGTTGGCCCTGCCGATGACACGTCAGACCCCAACAACCTGCGGCCAGGAGGCGGTTCCGAAGGCTGAAAGAGTATAGATATGCAGCTCTTCTGGCACTTCCATCAATCGGACCATTAGCTCTTCACTACTTCTCACCTCACACTCCAGAGATCGAACAGTTGTTGGCTTGATACGAAGTAAACAAGGTCTATATCCCTTTCCTTTTACACGACGACCATGGCTCCAACCGTTACTTGGCGTGCGGGTACCGCCCCCCGCAATCCAATACAAGCCAATGGCATCCTCGCCGCCTGTCAAACAGCAGCTCAAGATGCTGAATTTGCAGATTTTCTCACAATGGAGATATGGTAGGTAAGATAGCCATCACTGGAACGGACAGACGACTGACACCTGTGGGCCATGATGACAGGACTGGACGGCATACGAGCCGCAGTGACCGAGCCACCCATGCCACGACCCGACTCAAGACCGTGATCCAGACGGCCAACGGGCAACACCAGGTCGCCCACATCTACCTAGACGAGAACTACACCTACACCGGCCATGCTCTTTACCCCAACGTCAAGCACGACTGAGTCTATCAAGCCAGGTGGTATCCTTTTACAGATGTCTGGCCCGTTCGTTGGCGCATTTGTTACAAGTTTAGTTCTCAATGGGTCCGAATTGTGCGGTAAGGTTGACAAGCTCGAAGGCGGTCCAGGGCGGTGGCTTTTGGTGACCAAGATTGTCAAAGATAGGTACTTTTGGATACGTCAATGGTGGATGGCATTGAATGCAAAGAGAAGAAGTCATTGAAGTCTAGTGCGGTTTTGGCCCAAGTTAATACACCGTTTATAATCAAGCATGCAAAGTTCGTTATTCAGAGCCTCGTGCACTCACGGCCTCTTCATAATGTGTGTCTATGGTTAGAGAGGTGCTCCATACTTGCTTGCGAGATTTTCATGTCTTCATTGGACGATATTCCCAGTACAGGCCATTCAGAACTGTCCAGTACTTAGAAAGTGTGGTTGCGGAATGTGGACTTCGAAGTACCGTAGTTGTGTTGGCCCCCCAGGATGAGGTCAAGACAACGCAAGGGAAGGCAAAATATTCGACATCATCTTGCATTAAGCACTATTATCACCAATCTTCTCAAGTCTATAGCATACCCCAAACATTCACGGCCATTCATCCAATCCGAGCCCAGACATGCGAGACCCAACCCAGTATATAAACCGATTCCATGCAAATATTCCCTGTGTAGAACGAGAGTGCGCCAAAGTGCCGTGATCATAAAAGAGTGAAAGACAGGCCGAAAAAAAATGTCCCATATAGGTATCATAGCCCAAACACCATGCTAAACGAGAGAAACGCTAGTAGTTTGAGTCATCAAAAATGAGTGTCGAAAAAAGAGTGTTGGTAAAAGTGGGCGCTTAGAGCTGGCCACCGCCTTGGGGGAAGCCGCAGCCCTGCTTGCCATTCTGAGTGTTGGCACCCACACCAGAGCAGCTGCCAAAGGCGGGACGGACACCGTCGTTGACCAGAGCGCAGCAGCCAGAGGCGCAGTCAGCGTCGCTGGTGCACTCGCCGGTGATGAACTGGCGGCCGGCACCGTTGCCGACGTTGCCAGCACCGGCCGGGTCGGGGACGAGGGTGCTGGGCATGATGGTGCCACCAACTGCACCGGCATTACCACCACCCTGGTTGTTGTTGTTGTTGTTGCCACCATTGTTACCACCACCATTACCGCCGCCGTTGTTACCACCGCCGTTACCGCCGGCATTGCCACCCTCGAAACCGCAGCCTTGCTTGCCGGCCTGTGTCTGAGCACCTACACCGGAGCACACACCAATGGTCTCACCTCCTCTAGGGAGGGTAGCACAGCAGCCAGAGGCACAGTCGGCGGCGCCGTTACACTGGCCTCCAATAAACTGGCCACCAGCTCCGTTGCCGATGTTCTTCTCACCGGCGGGATCGGGGAGGGCCTGGCGCTGAGAGAGGTCAGGAGCAGCGTGGACGGCAGCAATGGTCACTGTTCATCATGTTAGAGTGGGCAGGAACAGTACATGTTGAGAAGTGAAGTGACTTACAGGCCAGAGCGCTGACGATCTTGGTGAACTGGACCATGGTGGCGAGTGATGAATTAAAGCGAAAGAGACCAAAAAGGTGTCAAAAGTTGGATGTCAAGGAAAGACCAGTGGTATTAAAGAGTCGACTGGCGACTGCTGTAGAGAAAGGAATGCAAAGGGACACCGGGTCCTGTTCTTGAAGAAGAAAGATGTAAAAGGATTGACTGCGGTCGAGGGATGGCGAGATGAGTTGAATGGTCCATCTGAACCAGAGGGAACGACTCGTCTTTATACAGGTTGCTCATGAGGTGATGGGCTTTCGAATAAGGCTGAACTCAGGGGTGTCCAAAGTTCTCTCTCCTGTCGGTGGCGTTCTGAGTCGTGACAGGTCGAGCCAGGCGATCAGAAAGTCCTTCCAACCCGATGCAGTTGTCGTCTCAGGCCCTCGGATGCTAGTGGTTGTGGTGGTGATGTGCCAGGATCACTAACGCGGGGTGCAGACAGGGGTCTAGAAGGTGGCACAAAACCCCTGTCGGCAGAGGTTTGGAATGTGGAACATTGTTCTTTGGATGCTCCAAATGGAAACTGTCTGACAAGACAGGCGCGCGTGTAAAACCAACGACCAAACCGGGAGCGGAGTTAGTGAGTGGATTCTCGTCTGATTCTGGTCGGGCACTTCGGTTGAAGTCTCTGGGTTGTCGTCTCACTCCTGGCCGCACCAAGTTGATCGTCCAAAGAGGCGACGGCGTTCTGGACTCCGACAGGGGATTGTAGGTCTCGGCTTAGCGGTAGGGCTCTCGGCTGCCGACCGAGAGGAGATAAATTACGGTGGGCGGCCTTTGACACGGCCCAAAACCGACGGAGTATGCATCACCAGGAGGTAGCCTTTCTCCTTGTGGTCAACTGTGGTCGCAGAGCTGAGGGTTGTTGTCAGCTACAATGTGATTGATGAAACTCAAACCCCTGGAAGCAAAGCTTGAGCAAGCCACAAGATCCCTGTTTCTGTGGGGTCGGCCGATCAGTGGAGCCTTCCAACGGCGCGCAACACAACCTCTTGGCATGTTTGGCAGGTGGGGGGAGGGGCATTTCGATTCCTCCTTGAAGGAACTTTCATTTTCAGCATCAATACCTTACCTGGCCAACACACCAGCATGGCGGCTCTTTTCCTTTGCAGATAACCGTCACCGTCAGTATCCCAAAGCTCATCCTATGCCAGGGCTCAGACCGTCCCGTCCCTGAGACCGACGCGACCCATCCTGCTGCTGGGCCGCAACGGAAACCACCCGCGGCCGTTACACAGGACTTGCTGAGGCCAATTCTGGGGACCTGGAGAATCCATCCACAGGACGCGAGCTCGTTTCGATGAGCGCGCGCGTTTAACGCATAATGCAGTGCGAATCTTGTCATGCGTCGGATAAACAGCCTGCCATCGCACACCTCCAACAGTTCGGACCTTTCAGGGTACCATCAACTCGGTCGAGGATCTATGCTTTCCCCATTGGATCTCTGCCGCCGCACCCCGAGGATCGATGTGGCGGCGACGGCTGGGGGAGATGTGACAAGATCAAAGGCTTCACGATGAATTACAAGCATACGGTCCCCTTTAGCTCACATTTTTCAAACTCCCTATTGATATTCCAGGTGAGTGGGTTCAGGCCTGGCATTTCGCCGTCCACTTCGGAGCCGGTCCCGGTGTCTACTCCACCAACTCCGACAAACTTTCCAGATCAGGCAAGTGGCGACCCACTCTTTCCGACGACATCCAAATCATTTTCCCGCCGTGCGCCTGGATTAGTAGAACCAAAATTGGTGGTTACTGATCAGATTGCATCTTGCGCTGAGAGAGTGAGGCACTGCTGTGACCGTTGCGTACACGTGGCAACCGCATATGGCTGATCATGGAGATCGACCCCACAGGTATGAGGTTGTACATGCCGCAAGGCGAGCATACATCAAACTTGGTGATGCCGAGAGGTGTCTTTGGCTATGACGTGGATGATAGGGGGGCTTAGCTGAGGAGAAGGTTTATAGCACCGGACGCGCTGGAAGAAATGCTGGTCTACAAGTAATGTACGTAGAAACAGGACTCGGTATCAACACAGACAATACACAAATGTACACACCAATCCATTCATGTCTACCCGCTCTGCTCCATCAACGCTCCTGATCCAGCCAACAACAAAAAGATGCAAAACCACAATGTGCTCTCCAAACTCCCAAGCACCTATAGCCTCCCAACAATATACATTGCACCATGAACCCACCCTCTCAACGCCAACTGCTCTCATTCCTCAATTTCCTCCATCGCGACATCTCTCTCTTCGCCCCAGGACCGTCTCCTCTACTCCTTCCCGCGGCTGTCTCACCGCCCCCGCGCGAGTCCCTCCCCCCGTCGGCCCCGCGCCTGCCCTCACCGCTGCCACCCCGGACATCTCCCGCCTTCCCGCCCCCTCTCCTGGCTTGTCCGCCCTGTCCTCCGCGCCTGCCAGCGCCCGGGTTCTCTTGTCGTTGGCCCGCGCGCGCCGTGGCTGGGCTTGGAGCCGGAGCCCGGGGGTTGACAGGCGCCCGCGGGACCGGGTTTGGCTGTAGCTGCGTCCAGCTCATGTCGGTGTTAAGAGTTTCGATGAGGGTGCGTCCACCCTGTCCCCTCGGCGGTGGTGACAAGGGAGATTGGCGCGTGTGAGGGCGCACCGGACCCGGGGTTGCTTGGACGGGACTGGCCGCCGGTTCTTGGACCTTTTCAGCCCAGACCACAGTTGGGGTTTTGGCTGCTGGGACTGCGCTGGCTGGGGATCCTTCAATCTTCTCAGCCAAGTCTACACTCTGCTTCTTTGGTGCTGGGACGGGACTGCTCATCTCTTCGGTCCGGCTTCTGGTTGGAAAGCCGGGGGATGTGGGCGGCTTGCGGAATGTCCGCCACCTTCTTGGAGATGCGTCGGAGCTGCGTGAACTAGCCTGTGAACTCTCTGGAGAGGTGGCTACCAACTTGGACCACACAGCCTTGGTTTTGTCAGAACCTTTTGTGCTGTCTGCTGGGGCATTGAGTTTGGCCGCCAGGGGCTGTTCTGTCTTGTCACACACTATGGCTGTATTCTCTGGCACCTTCTCACTCTTTTGAGTTGCGGTACTGCTAGTTGGAGAGTATGGCCCTTTCTCAAATGGTGTTACTTGGTTCCCTGTTCGACCGTTGGGCGTGTCGATGACTCTCTGGTCACTCTTTGTAAACGTAAAATTGCTCGTCTTCTGACTCATGGTTCTGACAGCTTTGGCACCACCGAATCTCTGGGCAACTTCGTGGCCACCCATGAGGGCTGCTGAGTCGTCTGTTCGCTGCTCCTTCACTGACCCCTGATTCTGTGCCTTGTCTCTGGGAGTTTTTGTTTCTTGATGGCAGGAACGGTGAACGACTGCGGGTGACATGAGGCCAGTCCTTGGAGGCTCCACATGATCCGAGTCTTCAACAGACTCTTCGCAGTCAACTCGACCCGGTTCGCTCTCTACAAGCTTCTCTTTGGTGTATTTAGCCTGTTCATTCTTGAGACTGCCACAATTGCCGCGGTTTACAAGGCTTAGAAGAAGGACTTCATCCGAAAACCGCACCGACTTGGCACTCCCAGTGCCAGACGAGTCACTCTTGGACCTCTCTTTGAGACAGCTTCCGGGGGGTGAGGGTGTCTCGAGTATCTGCTGAGCACGTTGGGGCGCCTCGGTTTGGGCGATCTCGATTGTCGCGTTGGTCCTCTGTTGCTTATGCTTCGACGGGGACGACGCTGGGGTCCCGTGAAGAATGGCCAGCATCTCTTGAGTTCCAGCTTCAAGGCCCACGGCATTCTCGTATTGGGTTTCAGCTTGAGAGTGATCGTAGGTGGTCTGTTCGTCATGGCCCTCGTGGTAGCGCAGAGGAGTGAAGGAGCAGTTCAAAAATTCAGGCCCCCAAACCATGCTGGCTTCATGACGAGCCAGCTCCCTGGCCTGCTGGCGCATATCGTCATTCGTTGCCATGGCGTAAAAATATCTCGTCCATTCCGCCCACAAAATCATACTCTTTTCCGCATTCCATTCCCGATTGTCCAGAAAGAGAGGCATGAGGTAATCTCCGCCCAGGCACGCGTTGTCGCCGTACATTTGTGCCAGATAGTAGTCGTTGTGGTACGGAAAGTACTCGGCTGGGTACACGGCTTCGAAATCGATGAATTCCCGCACTGTGAGAGGAACATACGCTGGTTCATCCGTGTAGTACCAGAAAACCTTTCCGTTACGGCGAATACCGTATATGACGTCGTCGACAACCCTGCCAAACTTGCGAAGCATGTGCTCAATGGGTACCTCTCGGCCTATCAACAACTCCTAGGTGTTGGAAAGCTGGGCATCATACGGGAGCTTGTCGCGTACTTGGTTGATCTGAGAAGGGGGCTGCCAGTGACTCTGGGTCATAGCGCTCTGTTCCTCGGTCGCAATGGTGTTGCTGGGAGTCTCGACATCAATTGGCCGTGGCTCAACAGTCTCCGCAGGTAGAATGGCATCATTACAGGCGTTGCCAGGGTTTGAGATGGGCACCTGTGACTTGCACCTGGTCTCATTGACCTGGCGTGTGACGTTGTCTTGTTTGAACCCAGGCACCCTGGTGTCAACGATGGCCTCGCCGGTAGCGGTCGAAATTGCGCTATTCAGAGTGGTATCGACTACCGTGGGAACGGAGTCATTGGCAACTTTGAAGCTTGATGTCCGAGTCGCGGTGACAGGTCCAGTGTTGGAGAAGGGGTTATTGACAGCTATTCTCTTCTTGACAAATGCCTCTCTCTTTTGACGCTTGTACTCACCATCAAATTTGGGCGGAGATAGCTGGTGTGCTGCTTCTTCAAGCGTTTTGTCTGTTGACAAGTCGTGGGTGTTTTCCGAGTGCTGAATGTGCTGGGCTAAACTGTCACAGGTTCCTCGAACTCGGCTTCGGACCCATCTCGGCATGAGTGTGATGGTCCAGTCACTCTCGCCCTCGAGCTCACGCGACAGCTCGGCGCAAGAGAGGAGAGACGAGGCGGCGGGCTCGCAATCCACCATGGAAAAGGTCATCATCTTGAATTGACTTGTTGCTGATCTGTGTTAGTTAGAGACGTTTACAGTTTGTAGGCGGGAAGCTAATGAATCGAGACACTTACAGATAGTCACTTTTGCGATAACTGGTACCGATGGTAGTAAATACCGAGCTGAGAGCTTCGAGAAGATGACGACGCGCGGATGGGAGGTCACGAGTTCAAATTGACGAGAAAACCAGGGAAATTTCTTTGGTGGCTGAAACCTCCAGAAAGGTAATGTTTAGAAGGTGATGTCAGCGGAAGAGCGAGCTCCCCAGCGTGTTCTTGCAAGCGACAGTCTTCGCTGTCTCTCTTTGCGAGGAAAGTCGAAGTATACTATCAATCAGAATTAATCAGATAGGCTTGGCCAACAAGAGGCAGCTGCTTCACGCGATCTTGAATGCGACCGGCTTCACCTGTCTCGGTTGTTCGGAGAGCTGGTCGATCGATGAATGCGACTCCCAACAGTCGGTAACCAAGGAAATGAAGACAAGATAACTTGAAGGGGATGATGGTATCGCTTCTGGTAGAGAATGTGAGAGGTAAGAATCGGTCGAAGGATTGTTGGGTCAGGGATCCTTGGACGACTGAGGTCGCTGGAGGGAAAAAGGGAAGCGGGAGAGAAGAAAGACGAGATCCGTGAACCATAGAGGAAGAGCATCGAGTGGCAGCCCCAGCTCTTATTCACTGCATAATTATGGGGAGGAAACTCAACACAGCGTGCACAGGCCACCTCGGCAGGTTCGCGAAGACATTGCACTGTGGTGACGCGTTGGGAAGGAGCGACCGCGCTGTTGCCAGCAGCATGCCCTCTCATCAACGATCTGCCCTGTTTCTCAGGTTGTGGGAGTGCCTGTCGACATGTATCTGTCCCCAAGCTTCGACTATCCGTCTTGAATGTCAAATTGTCATTATCTCGAGATCTTGGGAAAGGTAACCCATGGCATAATGGGGATTGGTTGAGCAGCCCTAGAGCACCTGAATCAATGTTTACTTCTGCAGCTTTTCCATCGCCACCAAGGGCACACCGGTTGACTGAAATACCAGAAACCCGGAGAGATTGGATGAGAGACCAGTAAAAATATCGATGAGGGAACATGGTACACCTAGATCAACGACCAAAGAAAAGCCATCCGTCCTACGGAGCTAACTCGAGGGTACCTAGCGATCATGTCCGTGCCTGGATAATGCGTGAGAAATATATCATCTCAGTACCTATGCACATTATCACCATGAGATGGCCGTATCACTTCCAGCCACATCGGACGACAGATAGCTTTTATTGTGCCAAGATTCTATATATAACCACAAAACTACACAAGCCAACCCATACCGAGGTACCAAACGCCGAAACCGCTGAAAACTAAACAAGTTAAAACAGTACTGCAGACTCATGCGTATACTGTTTTTCTTGTTTCGTCAAGGTCATATGCCCATTTCTTTGCTCATTGCCAAGTATATCATCATCACTCATATCTTGCCATCCCTGTCTCTATTTTAACCTTTGGCAGTCCAGAGTCAACTGTTTCGCTGCACGAACCAATCTTCTTGTTTCCCAGAACCATTTTCCACACTCCTTGGCCTCCTCCCGTTCCCAGTTCATGTCCCTGGGCACGAAGAGCACGACGTCGCACAACAGTTTGTTGTATGTCGGATCACAAGGGGTGCTGCAGGCAGCACTGCCATCTTCCCATTCATCGTCCACAGCATTGTCCACTTCCAGATTGAGTGAATCAGCGAGAGGGTTGGACGTGGAAACAGGGCTGGATGTCAAGACCTTGCGCTGCCCGCGTCCAGCTTGCCTCCTTGGACGTGGACGAGGTCCGGAGCTTCTCTCAGGGCCTGTTTGTGTCGCCTGGGTTGACGTGGACAAGGTCGGGAGTTTCTCTATGTGCACAATGGTAATTAGCAGCGTGTACAGACACAAGAGACTAGGGGAGAGTACAATTCTTCTCAGGCAACGCCAGCAGCGCAAGAGGGGTAACCGGGGCATTGAAGGCCTTCATAAAAGGGACAGCGATCTGGACCTCTTCCACGGGCAGAGTTGGCGGTGGAGCTGAGGAGTCGGCGGCAGACACGTTCTTCTCGGGCAGAGCGAGTAGAGCGCAAGGTGTAACGGGCGAATTGAAGGCTTCGTCCATCCAAGTCTTGTCGACGATCAGGACGACCGGGGCCATGGTGGATCCGGCTGCGAGTTGATCAAGAACGACTGTGGGCTGTTCGGGGACCGGAGTGGGAATAGCAACAGGAGCGTTAGACTCGGCA
The DNA here is from genome assembly GCF_035222375.1 of Podospora pseudocomata. Taxonomy (NCBI): domain Eukaryota; kingdom Fungi; phylum Ascomycota; class Sordariomycetes; order Sordariales; family Podosporaceae; genus Podospora; species Podospora pseudocomata. Next base: position 165,672 of record NW_026946364.1, on the reverse strand, counting down.
TCCTTTTCCTCGGTAGCGGCAACGGCTTTTTGGTTCTCGACAGGAGCGACGGGAGCGACGGGGGACTCTTCGAGGGCATCGACCTGCAAGATCAGAGTCCTTTGGGGAAGCGCAAGAAGAGCGGCAGGTGTTACAGGTGCTGCAAGAGCATCATCCATCCATGTCGGGTCGACAGAAAGCAGTTTCACAGTAGGCGAAGTAGGTGCAGCAGCAGCGACGGCAGCCACTGTAGCAGTGGGGAAACCATCGCAGGGCTCGACAGGAGCGGGCAATTCCACCACTGCCGCGCCAACACCAGTCAAAGTATTCGGCAAAGCAAGAATCGAGTCGGGAGAAACGGGGGCATTCAGGCTCTCGTCGAGCCAAGCGTTGTCGGGAACCAAGGCGGAGAACGGAGTGAACACGGCGACTGTCGGAGATGGTTGTTTGTCGGCGGCGCCAGTGTCGCTCGGGACAGAGGAAGCAGGAGTTTCGGGAGAGGTCTCGACAGGTGAAGTAGGATTGGTCTTGTCGTCGCCATCAAGAACCAGGCCAGCTGTTTGGGGCGAAGGCGAGACGACGGTGGGAATGGTGAACAAGGTCTGGAGGAAAGGCGTGATGGCGATGTTGTTCAGCGGTGGCCGGCCGCCAGACAGGGACCCGAACGGGGTGTGTTTTCGAAAAAAAGACATATTGGAATCGGCGACTCCCACGACGGGGTCGGCTGCATTGGTACTCATGTTGACGTCGGCCCGGTGGTCATGATCCGGACTCGGCGGTGGCGGGCTGTGGTGATGGTGACAGCAACAGGTGGTTTTTAAGGGACCGCGGGTGGTGCGATAAGAAAAATTTGATTGCCGGCCGCGGCTCGCCGGCACATGCCGCCAGCCGAAACAGGGGTCCGTTTCAGCCTTACCCCGGGCCCACTGGACCGCCGGAATAGGAAAGAGGTGCACATGTGTAGATAGCCTCGTTCCCAACAGTCCAGATTTACAGCCCGCACAACATGGGCGCTTCAACCTTCTTCCGCCCATTCAAGAGGAGTCTTGATACACCATCAAAGCAAGCGCATTCTGTCTCCTACAATCAACATAACGATCCAGCACCTGGCCGAAATATCAACACCACCTGTCTTCAACATCCATCACCTGATCAGAGCAGCGCCACGAGCCTTGTCCGGAAAATGCCGTCGGTCGCGAAGATGTCCCCGGCTTGGAATAACGGTAGCCCTGTCACATTCCTACCCGTATCCACCACAATACACACACCCATCAGTAGCTATTCGAGTCGATACCGCACAGCAGCACCAGGGTAAACCTCACAGTTCTCCAACGAGAAGGGCATCGTACAAGTCAGGTACGCACCATCCTACATTAATCGAGGCTGCCACGTTCTAACTAGAGCCAACCACATCGCAAGCGCTGCTTTTAATTAACAAGCTGCCAAAGAGCTCATTTACCATCCCGCAACAATATGAGTGTCCTTGTGTCTGATTCCGCAGAGACTTTCGAGGTCGGCTCTTTAGATCCAGCCTCCGCAGACTTTCGCCAAACTATTCCTCAGGACGTTGCCGTTATGTCCGTTCTCTGAGCCCATAGAAGCGAACGGGCCAGAGACAGAGACAGTCCGAGACTGTGATACCAACTTGAGGAAGACGACTACCCCCGTACGTCACGGCGTCCAAAACATCTATATTGACGATGAAGGACTTCTCAATCTCTGGAACCTTACAAATCTGCAAGGAATCTACCTTGTTGTAACTGTGGTTGGTACCCAAACTACCACTATGCGCCTCCCTCGGCGACGAAACGGAACCAACGCACTCCTCCTGATCTGGACAGATGTGCAAGAGGACCGTAATTATCTACCCGATCCTTTCGAGAAGGATGGAACATACGAGAGAAGCGATGTGGTTCTTCTTGGGCAAGTCTTTCCCCCACCTCATGCAAGCTTTAATACTGAGAGCTTTTGCATGAGCTGGCAAAATCAAGCTTTGCCCCGTCGGGGTCCGCGCAGGAGCCCGCAAGATCCCGGTCCAGGAACAAAACCGCCGTCCTTCTTGAACCCCTTCCACCCGTCGTTCACACATTCCCTCCCAAAGTTGGGACATCATCTCGCGCTGGATTCACCCATCTCTTCACAATTCGCCTGGCTCCAGCTGACACCCAATGTAAACTACAACCCCAGTATCCAGGCCGGGAACGGACCACCCAGCCATGATTCAGACTCCGACTACGACGGCCAAAGCGACACGGATGACTACAGCGTGCACTACACCACCTGGACCGGCCTGGAGTTCACCTCCTGGGCCACACACAGCTACATTGATTCAGACGGACGCATGGATCTCTACAGCCTTCGTCAGCTCCGCGAAGCAGACTTGTATACCCATGGCGCCCTGCCCCGGTGTGACTGGTGGCGCTGGGAGGACCCGGACCAGCACCCTGGATCTGAGGGCCCTGATTTGGTGTTGGTCACGCCAGAAGGAGATGAGCTTGAGCTGGATGACCCAAAGGAGTACGATGGATCGTATGCCGAAGAGACAAACCAAGCTAGTGAAAGTTGCGATGAGACGGATGATGACGCCGACGGGGGGAGCGAGACAGGGTATGCATTTGACGCTGCAAAAGGCATCATGTGGGCGGATGACGAGGCGGAGGATGACTATTGGGAACGGGTAGAAGGTCAAGGAGAGGAGTGGTGACATTTTTTTGATTGCGTGGGGGGCTGTGGGAGAGTTTGTGGAGTTTGGGCAGGGCAACGGAGGTGCCTCTTTCTAGACTACATGTATCGCTACCCAACTACTGGTTGGAAATGGACTGGAATTTCCTGGCGTATAATAGACGGCGATTCTACGGTTTCCACCGTACACGAAATTTCCGACCGTTGCGTATGTCCTGGCCAAACCTCAAAAGGACCACTTGGAGCCACGAAAAAAGTTCCTTGCCTTTAACGTCACAATCAACCCCTCCTTTGCTGCTAAAGATCCATTCCCAAGCCGGCAATGCGCCTCTGTCGGTATGAATTCCCGATTCCGAGAAGCCGACTTCTCTAGCGCGCCGCGTGTAGTGCGATGTGGCCAATGGGCACGCCAAGGCGTATGGCGACGTGACACAGACGAGCTCTTTTCGTTCCCGCCCTCTTCCCAATATAATGCGGGTGAGATATGAGGTTGTGCTTGGGTTCCATTATGTGAAGCTGGAATCGGAGCAGAACTCCGTGAGTGCGGCTTAAGAAGAGACCAGGTCCCCAGTACGTACGTTGTCTCAAGCTCCTATAGACACAGCAAGTGAGATACTCTGTGAAGCCATCATGAGACTTTGCGGCGCCATACAGCTATCCTGCTTTGCAGGGTTGTTTCCGGCCAGCATCCAAGCCATCAAGGAGACATACGACTATGTCATCGTTGGGGGCGGAACCGCTGGCCTGACGGTTGGAGATCGTCTCAGCGAGAGTGGAAAACGTAAGGGAGTTATCTCATATCTCCTGCCTTTTGAGAAATCATCAACACTGACTCATGCAAAAGACAGCGTCTTGGTCATAGAGTATGGTTACCTGGGTGAGTGCAGGGACTTATGTTGGGCTCTATCCGTCTTGTGTTCTGACATTGATGACAGAACCGGATGGTCAGAGGCCTGGAACGCTCTACAACATAACTTCGGCGCCAGTCGCTGGTCTCAACAACAGGACGTTCCCTGTGTCTATTGGATGTGTCGTTGGCGGGAGCTCGGCCGTCAACGGCATGATTTTCCAGCGAGGAAACGCAAAAGACTACGACGTTTGGGGAGAGCTTGGCGGTGGCAATTCAAGAGTCCGCTGGGATTGGGTTGACATGCTCAAGTACTTCAAAAAGAGCATCCAGATGACAGCTCCGAAGCCAGAGACAGCTGCGTTTGACCTCAGATACGACACCAAATACTGGGGCCGCAACCTTACGACCAACCATACCATTTTCGCCACCTTTGGCAATGTGATTAACCCCAAGACTCGTGAGTGTCTTTTCATAAGCCTGTCTCAATATCCGTTCTAGCAACTTAACTCGTATCTCTTATCAGATGCCTTCTATGAAGCGGCCAAAAGACTATCGGGGATGAAGGTCTCACCAGACGCTGGCAGTGGGCAGCTTGGCCTACAGTACTACCAAACTTCAACAAATCCATACACGGGAGAGAGGTCCTACTCCCGAACGGGCCACTGGGATCGTCTCAACCGCGCCAACTACGATCTTCTCACGGCAACTCGTGTGAACAAGATTGTTTTTGATCACCACAGAGCCGCAGGTGTTCAAATCTATCCCCGAGGTGAAAGCTCGAAAAAGACTACCATTCGTGCCAGAAAGGAAGTCATCCTAGCTGCCGGCGCCATTCATACGCCTCAGATCCTGCAGCTGAGTGGCATCGGACCTGCTGACCTTTTGAAACGTGCCGGGATACCGGTCGAAGTTGACCTCCCTGGTGTCGGTTACAATTTTCAGGATCATACCTTCATACCTGCTGTATCTTTCAGTTGTATGTATATCCAGGGCCGCTGAGGATGGACGGAACCAGCTAACAACTTACACTCTTCAGGGTTAACGTCACCACCAATCCCAGAGCACTTAAATATCACCGTGGTTGATGATGGGCTGGGAAGAACCTCGCTAGGATTATCTGTCGAGCTGCCAGTTGTTTCCCCAGGCTCCTTCAAGCGGATCGCATCCAAGTACGAGTCTCGAGATCCGGCTACATATCTACCCAAAGGTACCGACAGAACCATCATCAGAGGCTATCGTAAGCAGCAACAGATCTACGCTCGCGAGATGCGAGCCAAAGACTTCTCTTTTCTCCGCGCAACCTTTTCGGGTGATCCGTCTTTTGTCCCCATTATCATCCACCCCGTCAGCCGCGGCACCGTGTTGATCGACCCGGCCGCAGGCAGCGACATTGAAGTCGAGCCGATCGTAAACTACAGGGCCGCCTCGAACCCGATAGATGTGGATGTGGCGGTTGAGGAGATCAAGTTTTTGAGGAGGTTCATGACCACCGGGGAGTTGTCTAGGTACAATGCCACCGAGGTCGTGCCGGGGCCTGGGTATGAGTCGGACGAAGCGCTTGGGGCATGGGTGAGGGCAAATACCATTCCCAGCGTCTACCACCCAGTTGGGACGGCAGCCAAAATGCCGAGGGAGTGGGGGGGAGTGGTAGGGGAGGACTTGATGGTGTATGGAGTGAGGGGCCTGAGCGTGGTGGATGCGTCGATGATGCCAACAATTGTTGCTGGTACCACAAGCATGACGGTATATGCGGTTGCAGAGAAGGTGAGAATCGATCTTGACTTTTTCTTGGTGAATTTACAAGCTGACAAGCGTGAACAGGCGGCCGATTTGATCAAGTTGAGGGCTGGTACAATGGTCTGATCAAAAGGGATTCGTCGAGTGCCTGGATGAGTTAGGCATGGAGTGTTCAGTCAGGTGTCTGTTCGTCTGGCAGTGGTATCTAGATGGTGGATGAACCTCAGCGGACACGTCTCCTTGCCCCACCAGGCACCTCATGTCTGAAATGGAATGAGCATACTGGGATATTAGACACAAGTTTATTCACCAGTGTAAACGCCCCACAAAGTCACAAAATTTCACTTCCAAGCTCCCAATTCACCCAACGGAACAACTCAGGCTCCAGTTCCATGGACTCAGCCTGGCATTTTCTACATCACAGTCCCAGTGAATTGGCCAGATCATTGCCAAAAGTTCGGATCATGCACTCGGGTACCTCTTCCCTACCCAATCGATTCTCTTGCATGTATGAGGTGGATCGTCCAATATGCTGGAGGAGCTGCTCTGGTATGGATCCTTTGTTGACCTCCTCCAGTGCCCCAACCATCCAGGTAATTCACTCAATTCCTATGCGATATCTGACATGAGCAACTGGAGTCAGACCCCCATCAAGATTTTGAAGAGCGGTTGGGGACGCCGGCTGGACCCAGATACCACTGTAAAGATCTGTCTCTCTTGTTCCCTCCTACACTTCCATTTCCTTTTCGCATCCGCACCTGAACTGGGAGACTCAACTCTCAGTACCAATTCTCACATCTAAGTCGCCTCCTTTAGTAAGACACACGACACAATCAGCGCGATGAGGAGACTCATCGTTAGCTTAGCGGCACTACTCACCACTGTCACCATCCCGACTGACTCGGCGGGGAGGTCCAGGGATGGCTGGAAAGATGTAACACACGGCTTCAGCCTTCAGAACTTACCGGCCGAATTCCAGCAGACCCCTCCCCACTCGCCGGGTTACACACGGACAACGCTCGGGGTGTTGCGCCCAGCAAAAGCAAGTTGATCCAGGACTCCACCCACATGTCTAGACAGTTGGTTAGCCAACAGTGATTGATTTGCAAGCAAATATAGCGGTCCGGTCTGATCCGATTCTGGTAGCTTTGAAGGCTACATGAAGAAGTTGGCCAAGAAGAAGGCTACTACCGGCAATACTTTTGGATACTGCTGACGACAACAATACCTTTTGGCTTTCCACTCTTGGCTCCCATGGAAAGATGTGTCTCTGGCGCTATCCATCCTAATCCGTGAAATGAAATACTAACTTCATTATTCAATAGGCTCCACTGGCCGAGAACAACTATGTCCTACACAGAAACGCCCTGGACTACAGGGCCGACAACACTGGGACCAATAACACCAAGGAAGCAATCAATGCTGCCATCATGGATGGTAACCGATGTGGCGAGGACTGCGGAAGCACTACCGTTCGCTCAGCTCTGATGTACTTCCCACCCGGTACCTACAAGATCTGCACTCCCACCATACAGTACTACTTCACACAGTTCGTCGGTGATCCCAATAACCGGCCCATCATCAAGGGATGCGAGACCTTTACTGGAATTGCCCTCATGGATGTCAACCCCTATATCCCCGGCTCAGGTATCAATTGGTACAGTTCCCAAAACCAATTCTTTCGACAGATTCGCAATTTCGTCTTCGACCTCTAGTCGATGCCCGCTGCTATCGACGAGAATGGACAGCCCCTGGCACCACCTGGTATTCACTGGCAGGTTAGTCAGGCCTGTACATTGCAAAACCTTCTTTTCCAGGTGCCGACATCTGACAATCTTGGAAAGCCTCCTACCCATATTGGCATCTTCACCGAGAACGGCTCGGGAGGGTTGTTTCAGATCTCGTCTTTGAGGGCGGTGCTATCGGGTGGCGAGTGGGTTCTCAGCAGTACACGGCTACATCACTACAGTTCAAGAACTGTAGCACTGCCGTAGACATGGTGTGGGATCGGGGTTTCAACTGGCACAAGATCGAGATTGATGGCGGCAGCGTTGGCTTAACATCAGCGGAATTGGTGGCCTTAACGACCAGGGTATCGGCTCAGTGTCCATCATTAACTCGGTTGTCAAGAACGTGCCCATCGGAATCCTCGCTGCTCCCTGTGCTGCGGACGTGGTTCTTGACAATACGGTTTTCACCAATGTCTGTATCATTATGGTGCTCAGCGGAACAAAGGATCCCATCATTGAGGGCACCAGTGGTACCAAGGAGCTCACCCTGCGGGAGTATGGAAAGCAATACATTCACAATCAAGGCCGGTCTTCCATGGGCCAGTCTATTGACGACCGTCTCCGACCGCGCCCTTGTTTGATGGCATGGCAAACTGTTTACTCGTCTGAGACCCCAATACGAGAGTCTACCAGTTTCTTCCTTCCTCGTAGTGCCCGTCACCGCCTTATATCCTCGTTATGCCACCAACCACGCTTGCTACCCCTACCACGATCTACATCGACCCGTACACGACCGAGGTCGAGGTTGGACAAATGCAAAACGGAACCTTTAGCGCCATAACTACGACTTTGACAGTCGCTGTGGCCTCTATCGTCACAAGCGTCATTCCAGTGGCCAACTACAATTACACGGGTGAAGAGAGTGAAGGTGCTCCGTTGTGGATCATTTCCAACATTGACATTCCACCAGCTCCCGTGGTCCTCACCAAACCCGATGGCGCGGTGACAACCCGGACTCTCACCTTCCGCCATGGCCGCAGATTACATTCAGTGGCGAGAAAGCCAACTCTTTCACCCCCGTTCCCTCTGTCCACACCGTCACGTTTACCAGTTCTTAATACTCTTCACGGCCCGCCCCAACATATACGATGACTGTCACAGACACACCTGGAGCCTCAAATACTACGTCGGTATACACCCTCGCTATACCAAACCATCTGGTGCATCGTCGTCCGCCATTACATTCACCACTCAATTCTCGATTCCGACTACCACGCTCCCAGTACCCCCCGAGTTTGCAACCACCACGCTTGTGTTACCGACACCGCAAACCTTTTACCCACCGGTCGTCGACCCATGCCCAGTGAATCGAGTATATCTAAAACAGGAAAGTGTCTGGGTTTCAGCTCCCACTGACTGTCCGGCTGTTGCGAAGTCCATAACCATTCCTTGGGACTTTCCACCAACCACAGCCAAGTGGTTGCCCGTCCGCACCGAAGGAAGCTTCGATTTTGGCTGTACACTACACTGGTGTCGGGACAGGTCTTCCCACTTTCACTGAATTTTCTACAGGAGTATACATTGAGCTACTGGATAAGAAGCCTGAAGACGAGAATGAGGACAACACGAGTCATTGTGACGGCTTTAGAATTCTTTTCGTGAGTGCTCATCACTTGAAAGTCACTTACAATCTTACTGACAATTATCCAAGATTTGTATTCCTTTGCCTCACTTCAACGTTGACTGTGAGTGGGTGAGACTGCATTTCCCCACGGCCGGCCCTTTTGTTATAATCGGTCCGCCACCAATCCGGTTGCCTCCCATCCCGGGTATTGAATCCATTTCCCACCGTTACCTCGTCCGTGACCACCGATCACGTAAGTTCTTTGTCCTACCGAAGCCCCAAGAATAGAGAAATTCATAGGTATTGTGGTTCAGTAAGGTGGGTTCTTGTCACAAGGTGTATAGTATCAAGTAGTCAGATGAAGGGGGTGAAGTTGGTTGTGTTTCTCTGCTATGTCTTGCTCCAAAAGTCCCCAATTTAACCACCTAGAAGTGGGCCCATCCTGCCTTCCCACAGTACCAGGTACTAATCAGACGACAACTGAGCAGCACTGATCCACATGGTCACCCTGTGGCCCCTGAGGAGGATCCAACGAACTGCGAGTCAAAAGAGGCCGAGATATGCGCCACCTCGAACTTCGTCTCCACAACTGTGATCAGCAGCTCAACAAGCACAATCACGTCTTCGGCAACCACGGAATGCAACACTATCACGGCCTGCGTGGTCACTGATGTTGATCAGGACACCACAAGCATGAGTGGCGAATCTGCTTGTCCTTTAGCAACGCAGCCTGCCGCCGAACTCCTGCGTCGAATCAGCGATAACGCGACTGCTCACCCTGACGGCGGAGATACCCGCCCGCTTGACAACCCCCAAGACCGTGACCCACCGGAAGCGGGCTATGATCACTGCATGATTTGGCCAAAACATCCCGGAAACCATGACGAAGTGGCAAGATCACTACCTGGCTCAAAGCCAACGAGAAATATGGGCCGGATCACATGGCCAAATCGAGCTATGAAAACTACAAGGAAGTCATAGCCAAAGGTTTTGTTGGCGGTGACGGCAGTGATCGGAGCTTCGTCATCTTTGTGGAACGTATGAGAGAGTGCCACATGGAAGCCTTGCGAGCTCAAGTGACGGACGAGATCGCACAGATCGAGGGCATGTATGGGAGAGGACGGCAAGCATACAACCAGGGTGAAAATTCCACTACAGACGACGATGATGACAGCGATGAATTGGACGACTACGACGATTCAGACGGTTCGGACAGCGTTGGAATCCTGGGTGGCGGGGGTGATATTTTCGGTAACATGGGCATCGACGTCAACAAAAGCTCTCCCAGTCATAGACGATTGCAACGACGTCGAGTGGAGACATTTGGGGGTACGAGCGCTTGGGAGCTTTCATAAATGGCAGTAGTCCCCCTGGAGAAGTGGACTGAGTCATCGGGGGGGGAGGGGTTCAAAATGGGGAGAGCTTTACTACAGCGCTGATGACTCTTTCGGCAAGGGCCAGGTTGTCATCTCAACAGAAGAAAATATAACGAACAGTAACGTGGAAATGAAATCGGTAACAGAGAATGGCCCCGACGATAGCTGGGAGCGGCCCGAGATCCGAAAGCTCTATCCATGCGTCTGGAGCGATGATTCACGATTTAAGACTGTTAAGGCTGAAGGAATCCTCTTCACGGTACCGGAGTGTTAGCCAAGGCGATAGGTTGGAGATTTGGACTGGCAAAACTGGCGCAAGGTTACATTGCTCTAAGTCCCTATGGTGGTCCGAGGGTATGAGGAGGAACATTATTTGGGAAACCTCCGTGGAAAAGCTGGTTCGGGTATATAACGAAGTCAAGAGACTCTATGCAGAGGATCCAAATCTGCGAGGGAAAATAATCTTGACCGAATCCAATGGCTTCACCACCAAGGAGGCCGGGGTGTTGGTGTACCGAACTTTCCAGCAAAGATGGCCTAAGTTTTTGCACTTTCCATCATATTGTTGCAGCATGCATGACTGACTGGGCTGCTCTCGGGCGGATTGCACCATTTGCGCCGTACAGAGAGGATCTAGTGATGGCCCCAGGCCGCGATGTCATGACTACAGGGGAAGAGGACGACGGCGTTTACGTGTCGAGCGGAAACTCGTTCGGTAAGTATCCAACATTGCACGAACAGGCGCAGCGGCTAACATGTTTTCCATAGCTGCGCCAACGATTGCTGGTCTTGTGGCGTACTGGCGCGGGCTTCCTGGTATCAAAAACGGCTGGGACGAAGAGCTAAAGAAGCCTGCCAACGTCAAGAAGTGCGTTATGTACATGCATCAGCCACTCTTTCTTGGGAACCGCGTGGGCGGCCTTGACGAATCCAAGCTTGGCGCTAATAAGCATGAGCCGAAAGGCCGGGGCCTTAACAACCTATTTGCTGTCCCGTTTATCTGGTCTGGAGAGTATAAGGAAAAGATTTGCCTTACCGATCCAGACATGCACCCGCGCTGTCCAAAGGGAAGTCTCGCAAACCTGGCACCTTTCGGTGCTGGATGCGATCAATACACCGCCGGTCAATGCGTAGAGATCGTTCCGGGTGGCCTGCCGACAAATACGCCTGGACCTGGTGCCTTCAGTGACCCCATCACCTTTCAGACGGGCTCAGCAACTGTCACCTGCGCCCCGGAATCTCCAGGATGCAGTTCCCTCTGCACCGGTTTCTATTGCGGCTCGACCGCCACGGCGAACTCATCGACCACCTTGCCACCCGACCACTATGATCCCGAGGATCCTTCCCACACCTTCAATACACTCACGGGAACCACGACAGTCGGAGAGACTCAAGCCACCTCGGTAACCAATACGTCTATCTCTCGGTGGAGGCGATAATTTCCACGGTGATTTCGAAGACTGTTACTGTAGAGGAAACCAGTACGTTTGTCGTTTTCGACCGAGACCCAGCACATATTCACCATCATCTCAAACGTGGTGACAAGTGGAGTTACTGTTGTAACCACGATCAAGCCATCTTCCACATCCATCAAGCCAACCCCCGTAACTAGTATCGAGGCTCCCTCAGGCACCATTAATTCCTTGCTGTATACCGGAGCGGGGTGTGCAGGCTACACTTCGACCCAAATATGCGTGGAGGCGAATGTCTGCCTTAAGGGCAACTGGTGCTTACCTACGCAAACGCTATGTCCCAAAAGGCAAGATGCTGGCACTCCCCTGTGTCCCAGCAATAATCCTAGCTGCAAATCCTTGCAGACCAGCACTCGTTGCAATCAAGCTCTTGCAGTCAAGGACCGCCACGGGGTTACAAAGCCGACTGCGACACCCACGTCTCCTCCTGCCAACGTGTGGCGTGTGTTAACGCCCAGATCAGCATCCTAAGTCGTCTCAGAGCCGTAGAGGTTTTTGTCACCATCCTGGAGGACGGAAAGACAGCCTGCGCGTTCAGCATCTTCTGTTTTCCCGACACCGAGGGACAGAACTGCCTGGAAAAGCAGATCGATGCTGAAGGGACTGAGTGCCGCCCCATTGGTCGCATTGCGTCCTGGACCGATGGGCTTTCAGACATGGAGTTTGTGTCGAGCACGGGCGGATCTGAGTACACTTGCCATCTCTTCTTCGCCCAGGTGATGGAGAGAGAGGTCTGAACGGGCTCTAGATAATCAAGAAATTGATCCACGTGAAAACTACGTGTCCAGACTTTTGTTCTGTGAGTGCTTGTCCGGTTTCTTCAAACGCAAGAACCTGCGGTTTTGTTGTTCCCCCCCTCCCCCCCTAAGCCCCTGAATTGAATGCTAATAACGTCACAAAAGTAGAACAGTGGCCCAAGGCTTGCGTCTTCTGCGTCCAGTTGTTCTCTACAAACAATTGTACGTTGGTAAGCAGATAGTACTGATGCGGGAGTAATTTACTATTGACTGTTCTAACGAATGACTGCGTCCTGCCGTCGTCCTGCCGTCGTCCCAGCAAACTCCTCCCGGTTTCGTCTCGAGCCTAGTTCACGCACTGAGAGTACCACTGGTTGCTAACCTTGCAGGTGCCCTCGGCACAGCGGGTAGGACCAGTGTAGCCCTCTCCACCACATTGTCCCCAAAGAGGAACGGTGCTACCGCCGTTGCCGGGAGCGGGCGAGGGCGCAGGGGCGGGAGAGCCACCGCCGCCGCCACCGCCATACTGGCCACCAGTCCAAACGGCGTGCTGCCCGACGCGGGTGTAGGGGTAGGATGGAACGCCATAGATCCAGAAACGGAGGGCCGGGTCGTTGGAGTTGTACAGACCGGGGATTTTGACCAAGGGGCCGGGGCGGCCGTTGCCGTTGCCGCCGACTTCGATTTGAGCGCAAGTGACTGTTTACCGGTGTTAGTACATGGGAGATGGTAGGAGAAAGAAGAGCGGGAAGTTGCTTACAATAGAACTCGGTGTCTCCGCTCTGGGCGCCGTGCAGGGCGATGTGCTCAACGCGGACGAGATACTGGCCAGGAGGGGTATCGCGAGGAAGGGTGAAGGTCTGGTCGGGCTGATCCCAGGAGCACCAGTCGGTGTCGGCGAGGTAGCGGCCGGGGGCTCTGCAGATCAGAGTCTCCTGAACCTTGAACCAATCGCCGTCGCCTCTGTACTGGCGCACGTCACCGGGAGCCCGGGACATGTGGATGGTGGTAGGTCCGGGGTGGAGAATTTTGCCGCCGTTCCACAGGCGGAACCCGATGCTGTCGCCTGGGTTGACCTTGTGGACTTTGGTCCTGCCCGCGTTGGCGAAGGAGCCCGAGTTGCAGCGGAAGTCGTCGCTGGGCTGGAGGAACTGCTTGGTGGGCATGATGAAGTTGCTGTTCTCGCGGACGTACTCCCAGTCGTTGGTCACCCTGCCGTTGACGATGAGCTTGCTGTAGCGGTAGTGAGCCTCGACACCCTGTGTGGCGGCAAGGGCCCAGAGGGCAATGCCAGCAACGCTGAAATGCATGGTGATGATTGGAGACGGAGGAAGCGATGGGGCTGTTTTCCTGGCTGCCTGGCACGTCCAGGAGGCATCATGATGCGAGGAAGGTTGGCGTCTTATACTTTCTCATATGTCCAGCACACGTCGTGATACCATGAAATCTAGCCATGCTTCGCTAATCACACCCAGCTCTCATCGTCAGGCTCTCAGCCCTTCATCCTAGGCACTGCCATCTCTCATGGTCTTGGACAAGAGCTTGGATAGGCGCGCATCCCCGGTACGTGATCCACTGTTATTAGCGGTGGCTGTTGATTCCTGGAAGATATTCGTTATTCCCCGTTGATATTTTCAGGGGCTGCAGCCCAGTTTTCAAAAACTCAAGTCAAACTTGCCTCCGTGAACCACGAAACTGGAATGTCATCTCCCCGCCAAGCCTTCCCCCGATCGGAAGCGAGACACACTGGGCGGAGACGTTGACGAGATGGCTGCCCAACTTGGTACCGACCAAGCCAAGAGCCGAACTAAGACAACGGGGATCGGAACCAGACTCCTCAAACGACCTCCCGGCAGTTGCTGCTGCCTCCGAGACTCTGACGAAGAAGAAGAGAGACCCACATTCCCCGGAAGACACCACCTCTCGCTTGTGTGACATGCAGCAGGTGATGGGGATGCTCCAAGCCGCCCAACGGATCCCACGGGCCTAACGGCGGTGCCGAATCTTGGCTACGCACAAATACCGGTGATATCAGGGGCCTTGTGATGCGTTTCGGACCGTTAAGAAACAGGTCGAATTGCACCGAGCTTGACGCCGCGACGCGCGCCTATCATGTTCTCATTTCGCAGAACGATAATGTGGTTACGACAGTGTTGACCAGACCCAAGGCCCATTCCGCCCAGCTTAGTGTCGTCTTGTCAAGACGGATTGTAATCTGTAGAGTCGTTAGCTGAAGCAGGTGATGTAGGTATTAGTGAGAGGAAGCTGACCTGGAGTAATGGTATTGTTCTTGGCTTGCCATCGTTAGTCTCCCTCAGGTAGTCATGGCATTCGAGGTTCTCATCCCATCCAAGTGGTGCGCAAAATCACCTGCGTCCAACAGAATCGGAAGTCCGCCTGCCAATTCCGCAAAGAAGATAGCAGTATACAATTTCTCCGTCACTTGGCAGACGGATTGTGATGACAAGATCAGGTTGTCAGAGAGAAGGTACCCAGGTTCCGCATCGAGTCATATACCCTCATAGTATGAATGACTTGTTGAAGCTGTGGCAGCGCGTTGAAGGGCTTTGCTATAATGAAACAAGTGAGGGAACTCTCTGAATAAAGTCCAAAGTCGAAAGCCAGAGAGGCGTCCGATTCTGTGTCTGTGCTAGCTACTTTTTGGAGACCTTTGTTAAAAGGCTTGCCAACTCCTTCTCTTCCTCACTACTCAGACTGTATCCGCAAGCGGAGAAGAACTCCGTTTTGCCATCCTCTGCTGCATGCTTCAAGTCCGATGAAGTGACCTTGGCTCCATGTGCCAACAGCAGGCGCCCAAGCTCGGTCTTGCCAGCTTGCATAGCAACGGCAAAGCAGCTTCGTCCTCTCCATTTCACAACGTTAGGATCGGCACCTGCTTCTAGAAGTAATCGAACCGCACTGCCATCACGGTCCGCTTGCGAAAGTGCCAAGTGAAGAGGCGTTCCTCCATACTGAGCACATACCTCGAGGTCGGGTTTCTGCGAGAGCAAGTATGGCAAAGCTTGGTGCAAATGCCACCATGGTGTTGGACCTGTCACACCATGAAGCGGCGTAGATCCCTGATGATAACGCCACTCAGGCCTGAAATACGGACGTACATGTTCCCTAAACCGCTGGGGATCGTTGATTGACACTTTCACCACCTCGACCAATACACGGAGGACGGCCATATTGGGAAGCGTCCGGTGACAAGCAGCGAGGACCAGCGGGAAAATGGCGCCTTCCTTTTCCTGTCGACTCACAAGAGCTTGCAGACTTTCTAGTGGATTGTCATGCTGCTCCCTTGCTCTCGAGATGCGCTCGAGCAAGGCTGCATATCCGTTGTTTACCAGTAGGTGCAAAATTGTTTTCCCCTTGTCGTCGATTGCAACCAATGGGTCATCTGCGCCCTGCTGTGGAACGGTGCAGATGTACTCAACCACCTCGAACTCGCGCGCCAGGAGAAGCTTCTGGACCAGGGCGTGGATGGCTTGAGCGTCTCCCGCTGCCGTGCTCAACAAGTTGCTCGTCTCTCGAAAGACGGAGGCTCCAGATTCCTTCCGCCTCTCATACCACTTCCGCGCAAACACCAAAGAGACTGACGATTGTGACGATGGCTGCTGATGTTGCAAGAGACACGAAACAGTGTGATCGAACCCGGCGTCCAGCGCTCGGTGAACAGCTAGATCAAACTGCAGCGGTGGCGTGATTGAGTTCATGTTCCTGCTGGCGCGTGCTGAGAGGTCAAGTCCTGAAGTGACAAGCATGTCCAAAATCTCGTTCAACCTGGTGCCAGACCTGCGGTGTGGGGGTAGCTTGCGGTTTTCTTCTTCAAAGTTGGCGCAGGCCTGCAAAAGTTTGGCGGATTGCCACTTCACCTCGGCGCCAGCCTCCAAAAGAAGCGAAACGGTCTCTGGGCGTCCAGACTGCACACCATAATAAAGAGCATTATGCCCTAGCTCCTTTCCCGTTCGTCGTCCCGTCCATCTACTGCCGACGGTATACGTTTTAGGTTTGCCCTTGGTTTCAAGAAACTCTTTTGGATTTCCATAGTTGCCGGTTGTAGCGGCAGTAAGCAGCATCGCAACAACATTACTTTGGTGTTCTTAGGCGGCTATATGTAAGGGTGTCATCCAGTCATGTGTCCTTACCAAGATCGTCGCTCCCAGGGCCAAAAGTTGCTGGACCAAAAATTCCGACTTGTCGGCCGCCAAGTGGATGGGTCTGACTCCATGGTTGTCCGCGGCATTGACTTGGTGTTTGCAGTGTTTGAGAGATCTGGAGAGTAATTGCTGCTCAAATCCACCCCACGCCCTAAAGTTCAGGTGGTCGTCATCCCACCTTTGACAGACGATATGTAAAGGGGTCTGACCGGCCTCGTTGCGCGCATCATTGTCCACCCCATATTCAAGCAATGCCCCATAAAGATTGTACTGATCTGTGTCGCAACTCGCAAGCTCATGGAGAAGGCTATTGCCCTCATTGTCAGTGACGCTGGGGTCCAGTTGAAGATCTTCGACAAGGTAGGCCAGCGGTTGCCGTTTCGCCATCATGTCAAGTTTGCCGGTTCGGTGGCCCTTGATCGCCTCGTGTAGGACTGTGCGGCCCTTGAAATCCCGCGTCTTCACCATGGCGCCCATCGCTTGAAGCCGATCCAGGGCTTTGGTATCGTATACCTGAGTCACAGCTCGCATGTACAGTGTTTTGCCCTCGTAATCTTGAGTCTCGAGATCGACACCCTTCTCAATGAGAAATCGGATCGCTTCGATGTTCTCGGCCGACACCAGATGGATCAGAGATTCTCCGGCGTAATTCTTTTCGAGGACCGGCGCACCGTGAGCAATGAGCCTTTCGAAAATTCTTTTGAGATCTTCATTCCAGTCGGAAAGCTTTCTGAAAATTGTTGCGTTAGATATGAAGAGAATGTGCAGAATTCCATTTCCTTCAGCATCAACTACCGAACAGTCAGGGCCTAGCTCCTCTACAAACCGGATAGCCTCCCGATATCCAGCTGCACGGTCACAGCTGTATCTTTTCAGATATTCTTTCATGTAAAGATGAAATGGTGTTTGCCCGTCTGATCTTGGCTTGTCAACGCTCAAGCCTTTTCCAACAAGGAATTTGGTAAGCTCCCAGCCATCCTCCCCGGTTCTGGCTACGTGCAGCAACGTACTTCCATCCGAACTCTCGCGGTGGAAATCAGCGCCTGCCTCGATCAGAAGTCGTAGCGCGGTCGGGTGGTTTGCTGCAATGTCGATAGGGGCAAAACCTCTCTTGTTGCGGCGGTGGAGGTCGGCTCCAGCTCCAATGAGCAAGTTAAGGCCCTGCTTGAGCTCCAGTTGAGCTTTAGAATCCAGCTTCTCTGGACGGCGATCTGGCTGCCTGCAGCAGTAGACTTCTAAGGCCGTGACATCAGCATCTCCCCATTGCACCCATTGCGACAGGGGATGTCTTTCTGTATTCGGATTTGTGCCATTGTCCTCAAAGTCACCCCCACATCCAAGGATGTTGACATCTGCTCCCGCGCAAAGCAACATTTGCATGCAGTCCACATCATGAATCCAGCATGCCTTGATTAGCAGCGTATTACCTCGAATGATTTTGTTAACGTCGATACCGGGATGCTGGAGAAGCCGTTGCACCACACAGACGTTGCCGCGCCTTGTCAATGCCCAGTCAAGGGCCCGGTAGGCATCCTCAGGATCCTTTAGCCATGGCAAACATGCTTCAACAATCTCAAGTTGCCCATTTTCGCAGGCCAATCTCAGCGCCGGGCTACCGGCTCGGCTGCCCTCTTCCCGCATAGGATCCAGGCCCAAATCTAGCAGGACTTTGACCACGGCAACGTGGTTGCGAACAATCGTTTGGCGCAAGACATTGACTTTGCTGCAATTCTTGATTTCAAGGCTGGCACCGGCATCAGCCAGTAATTTGACACAATCGGCGTGTCCATACTTGGCCGCAAAAAACAGCGGGGTTTGCTTTGAGCTGAAGTCAACCCCGTCAATATCCAGCTCTGCGTTGGTGGCGGAGCGCTCAACCAGGGCAGCCAGGTACTGTCTCCATCCATAGCGAGCCGCGACATGAAGGGCGGTGACACCGTGGCCGGTGGTGACCCAGTCGCCCATTTCATATGGCCGCCATTCAATGTCGATCCAGGCACTGAAGGGCCTGGGATTTTCCAAGAGAAACTCGTCCAGGACAGATACCAAAAGCAGGGGCAAGCTGTCATGAGAATGACATGTCTCGGCCACGTGAACCATCCAGTGCCGCGCTGCATAGGCAATGAATGGGAACTCACGGCGAAGAGGAGCAAACTCTTCACTCGTCACTCTCGTGTCGCACGCTTCCTCTTCCTCTTCGCTATTCTCATCCGCGCACCCGTCCTGGGCTGGGGATCGGATGTTGTGATGGTCTGCCCAGCCTGAATGCAACAGATAGCGGGTACAGATGATGGCCAGTATTCCATGGGAGATTTCTGGAGATAATTTCGTGTCCAAGGACTGATTGATGACAACGGTATTGTTGGGCAAGATCTTGAGATCGGATCCAAATTCTGACCGCAGGTACTCCTTGGCAGATCCCTTGCTCATGTTGTCGGTTTTCGCCTGTAAGAACCGAAGGAGGTCTGCAACTTCCAAGACATGAAGCGGGCGCGTTGTATGTCCTAGAGACTCCATGAGAAGTCTTCGATGTCCACTATGGTTGATCAAATTGGCTCTGGGGTTGTCGTCTTGTAGCCAGTTGAGGAAAGAGGTCTGGAGGTCACCCCGCTCGGCGGTCTTGTCTCCTGGGTTGATGAGGACCATATCGACTTTAATGCCACTGGTATCCTTGGTGATGTCTGTCATGTCGTGAGGTGGCCCAAGTCTTCCTTTCTGTTGGTTTGTTGCAGGTGGGAGACCACAGAGACGTATTGATGCTGAGCCCGCCATTCACCCTACGTATCACTGGTAGTGGAGTCGCTGCCTGGATAGCGGTGGATAAGCTGGATAAGCCAATTGATTTGAACGCACGTCGGGCCGTCATGACTGGAAATAGATTGCAGTCTGAAATATCCAACTTCTGTTTATTCCCTCAAAGTCTTTCGCAGAAAAGCAGCAACCAACTTGATCTTGGTGCCATCGAGGAACTGCTCGTCGAACATAGGCTGGCTCTTCCACTTCACATAGCCCATCCTGGCATACCAATCTTCAGTGCTGCTTCCTTTCTTTGGTGCTTGTTGACCAAATCTGGCCCACACGCCACCCCATTCTTCCGAGTCATCCTCGGTGTATCGTCGGTCCAAAGCAGTCAGGGTTATTGCTTCGCAATGAGGTGAGCCGTAGGGGGGTATTTTTGCCCAAGATTCGAGCGCCTGAACCGCTTTTCGGCCAAGCCCTCCGCGGTGCTCGGGTCGGATGAAGAGTGACGAGATATAAAGGATAGACTTGTCCGGTCGGGCGAGCTCCTCGTTAGGGGGGCTCATCTCGCTGACCAAAGCAATATGTCCTGCGCACCGGTCTGGAAGGGGGAGATGGGCAAGAGACGGCGGGACAATCCAGAACATTGCTCTGGTTCCGGCATCCATGGCTGTTCGCCAAGCCTCGATATCCGATGCCATCTTGTCCCAGCCACAGAGATCTCGTTGATGAAGGAGCTCGTCGAACTCGACAGGGTCGTGCAGGTCTATGATTTGCAATAGGCTGCTCATCTTGTTGTGCGGAGATATCAGTGAACAAAGAGTCGGAAGCCGAAGGGTTGCTGTTACCAGATAGCGCGATTCTCTAGGCGATAGGTGACGGAAACTCTGGAGTGGACGTCTTGCGGGCCTCCGGCCGGAAAAACAGCGCCACCGAACATCACGACAATCCGACGCCATCTCAAAGACACTGAGAGTGATAACATGGTCAGTTTAATGTTTCAAGCCGATCAGCGCATCGAAATCTTACACAAATCATTCCGGCGCCTTCGGAAGCGCAACTTTTCAATTCTGCGGTCGCTCCGTCAGGCCTGTGTCTCCCCGAGACTGGTTGGCTGATTGTGAAGGGCACTCGTGGTGTTTCTTTTTGGAGGTCAAAATGCGCAATACGATGTCTGTGAGGTTGTCTCACCTCGGCGACCTCTTTTCCGATTGGGCCGTTGCGGTTGCTGTCCGAAGAAGCACCAGCTGAAGCTTAAATCCGACCGCGATTTCCGGCTCGGGCCTGTCCGCTGAGTGGACCGTGAATGCAGGGAGCTGCGCCGCCTCTCACGACCTGTCATGAGATTTGAGGTCGCGCAAGAGAAAAGCACGATGACGCCCTGTTTTCTATTCCATTTCATTTGTGCAAAGACGCAGTAGAGAATAGCCAGGTAATGTTTTTGGATTTTTATGTAATTTCCACAAGGTAGTTGCTGGACCCCAACTTCCAGCCCGCGATCATGTCCACGGCGAATCCGATGCGATATCCCACTCTTCAATTCTGCAGGAGAACATTCGGCACACTATTATTGTTTCTCGCCGCGACTCCAACATCTGGCGACAGCTCCTTCCTTGCCAGTGCTGTCCCCCAGAACTTGAACGACTTTTACCAAGGGTTGAAGGACAGGGTCGCGTCGTGCCAACATAGCTTGGCCGGGGGCTTTTACAGCATTGATGATGGCACAAACAGTACGTTCATGTCCGATGAAGATTGTCATCCTTAGCATCGTGCTGACATCTACAAAGCCACCTCATACTGCACCAATGACCCCCATCGACCCTCCATCATCTACCTCTCCGGCGGCAATGGAACCCTTTCCAACATGGATGTCGACTGCGACGGCGTGCAAGGTGGTAGTCAAGACGACGGAAGGTGCTCGTTTGGAAGAAGTCCGGACTACCAAGACGCGACGGCTTTCCGAGACCTCATCCAGTCCTTCAAAGTTGGCATATCCGACCTCAACACTTATGTACACCCGTATGTCGTTTTTGGAAATAGCGGTAGCAAACCTGGTTGGCGGACATTTGACCCAACAGACTACGGCGTGAGACCATTGTCCGTCATGGCTGTTGTGTGCCCAGGCAACAAGCTGGTGTATGGCATCTGGGGCGACACAAACGGAGATGACGGCGACAATCCCATGGTAGGCGAGGTAAGCATAGCGCTTGCCACCGCCTGTTGGGGAAAGAATATGACAGGTGACAGCGGCTACGACGGAATGGATGTGCTGTATGTGGCGTTTACGGGCGAAGATGCAGTGCCTGGCAAGGATGGGGCTGATTGGGCTGCCAAAGATTACGATTCCTTCGAAAGGAGTATCCAGCCACTTGGGGAGAAGCTGGTTCAAAGGATGAGAGGCGTTGCGGTGGGGAGGAAGGCCATAAGCTTGTGGGCTGTGGCCGGAGGTGCCCTCGCTGGTGGCTTGTGGCTGGCTTCGTGAGGGGCCCAGTTGGACATTTTGTGCACCCAAGTAGGGCGAATCTGGGCTCTCAGTTAATCATCTATCGGTCTATTTTGAATAGCCAGGCATCTCTTCTTTTGAATTTACATGCATGCTGGACGTTTTCTGATGCGATCATCAAACTTTCAACCAAATTGTACGGCGACTCGTCATTTCTTTCTCAGATTGTGTGCCTCCCAAAGCTTCTTGGTATTTGAGGCTTATCAAGATTACAGCCCAGGGCAAAAAGCCCTCGGGCTTCTGCTCCATCTTTTTAAAAACTTCTCTGTTGCATGATCCGTCAACCTGAACCAACCAACCAAGACAGTCACCGTTCACCCAACAAAAATCTATTGCGCCTTCGATCTAAAGCAAACATCACCAGTTACAGCAGAGACGATGAAGACTACGACTGCTTCCACTTTGGTCGTTGCCGCCCTGGCCGGCCTCGCTTCTGCCCAGCAGCTACCCAAGTTTGGCCTTCCAAACTGTGCCGTCAGTGACAATTACCTGCTGCGTGCTTCTGTGAACGGTGATGTTGCTAACATACTAAGCAGTCGTGCATCAGCAATATGCTAGCGCTCCACATGCACCTCGGTTGCCAACAGCCCGACGACATCTACTGCCTGTGCTCCAAACCCGATTTCAACTATGGCATCCATGATTGTGCAGTTGAGTCCTGCGAAAACATCGAACAGGCCGAGTGGGTTATCTCTGAGGGCCAAGATATTTGCGGCAGAGGTATGTCTTTTTTAATCTCTAACCCTGGAGAATTGGCTGACCATGTTTTATACAGCCCGCCCCGTTGCTACCACTGCAAGCAAGACTCTCGAGGGCGTCGAGGTCATCTTCACCAGCTCGGGCAGGATCCTCGAGACCAGCACCGCCGTGATCGGCACCGTCACTCCGACTCCGTCGTCGTCATCCGGTGTTGTCACGGGCAAGGTCAATCCTGTCACTTCGTCTCTGGCGTCGCTGTCGACCTTGTTGGAATCGTTAGCTTCCACTTCTGCCTCCATGGAGGGAAAGCAACAGGAGCCAAGTGCCACCGTCACCGAGGTCTCTGGGACTCCTGTGGGCACCGCGACTGGGACTGTCACAAGCTCGTCCCAGAGTGCGGCCGGTGCCGCTATCACTGCTGGCCTGAGCCTGGGTCTTGTTGGCGGACTTGCGGGATTCCTCCTCTAGATGGGGTTAACCAGGGACCGAGCTTCTTTTGTTGGAGAAATAACAGACCGTGGGGGATTAGAACCAAGAAAATTCCATGATTCTCTGCTATCCAACATGGAGTTTCGGCGTTTGGGAAGGTTTGTATTATATCTTGGGTTGGGAAAAGGCCAACAGGGTACCGTGGCATTATGTCTTACCACCAGGACTTGAAGATTTAGGAGTCAGATTAGACCAATTCCACACATGTCTCTCGCGTAAACTCCGGCCGCTTCGCGCATATGAACCTTGACTTTATGGCCTGGTCAGGCAATCGCCCCGAACCCTCCCGCATTATTTTCCGATTGTAGCTTGATGGATGATGAGATAGGTACCCTCTAAGCCTACTGGGACTATCCACAGCAGTTCACTAATTAGGACCTACGTAATAGTCGTTTGAGGTCCCTCCCCTATTATCTCGGCGTCAGGATCAGGATCCAGAAACTTGTGCTGACTCGAGGAAATATAAGGCAAGGTATGTATAGACGGGTTTGTCGAGCAGCTAGGCAAAGAGCGGAATTATCAGCAATCGGGAGCCATCGGTGATACGAAGACTTCACTAAATACAAAGGCACTAGGTACAGGAATTCTTTTTTCATGTCACAATGCTCTTGTAGCACACTCAACGTGGTCGCGACCTTTTATGGGCCTCATCTCCTCCGTCACCCCCACTCCGTCAACACACCAAAGCCTGAGGATTTCCATTGCCATCCGCCTGCCCAACAACCTTATATGACATCATCCGATAGTCGGCGGCTTCTCCGATCTCAAGAACGACGACCAGCAATATCAACTCAAAATGCGAACAACAGTCATTGCCCGTGTTGCGGGGCGGTATCGCTCCCTTGCCATAGCCGAAATCTATCCAGCATCCTCGGCGCATGGATTTTGGCCCAGGTCAAGCTACGAGCCTCTCCAAGAGGCATTCTCTCAAAGTGCCGACAGGAAAGCACTGAGCGGCGAGCCTGTCCTTGCTAGCGTTTACTATCGAGACCGCCCGCCTGGAGACCCAATTGCGGCTGGAACCCATGAAACCGATCCAGCGATTCGCTTCCCCTTAATCGCCCACTGTCTCTATATAGCTATTGTGAATGAGATAGTTTCTGTATTTCCAAGAATCTCCATTCGCCTTTTGATTCCTGATCTGGGAATCAACCAAGGACTCAAACCAAGCGATGGCGGCAAGAACCAAGGCCATCTAATTTTGGATATAACGGATCTGTCAAAGATTACGCATTGCTTCTTTGCAGTACGTCCTGACAGAGCAGGGTTTATCGATCTGATGGTACCCCTGGGTGTTTACGATTACCGGGAGTCTCGCACAGCTCACGTCAGCTCACCTTGGGGTCAAATGCAGGACGGCCAGCGGCTCGATGGTGATTCTTTGGAAGGTGAGCGGTCTTTTTGAACTTTGTCTTAGCATTTGGTTCTGTACTAGCATGGTTTTGCATATTCAGATCTGTGTCCATGGGGCCCTTGAAACAAGAGAGCTACCGCAAACGAGAATGTCGAGAAGAAGCTTCCTTACTGCAGCAAGCCACGAGAGTCCTAGTGAGGGGAATATTGGACGATGATCACTCAGACCATGCCGGCCTTCTTGAAGATATGATGGAAATTTTCATGTTCCAACCTCTCCTCCGAACAACTCTATACGAAGATTTAACCAAGCATCGTCTCGGACAAAGGCAAGGCGTAGCGAGACAACTGCTTCGGCACGCCTTTGCTAGAATGGATCAAATTGACGGGCCAGTTGGCGAAGTTTATGCGTATTTTGCACAGGTCGACAAATACGTACAGACAGACATTTTCCTTGCCGGTACCTACTCTCATGCCGTACGACGCCAACCTTGGCTCGGCGACTTGGCCCTCAGCCGACTCCCGAATCTGAAAAGCTTTCCTTTTTTGCAGCTGATCTTGCATGAGTTAACGGACCCCGATGAAATAGACCACAACGAAGGAAACAAGCCACGGTTTTCCCGTAATCCAAGAGACCAGTCACGGTCTGTCCGATGTCATCTTTTAGCCCACATGTTCATTCCCCCTGATGTGCCCAGGGCCAGCCTGCGTTACTATTTCGAGACATCTCACTCTCCTAAAATGCGAAACGACCAGTTGGCTGAGGAGGTGAAAATGAATCTTGTCTGCGCCAAACACCTACCGTCCCAGGAGACGGAGGTCTGTGGACTGTGCTGGTGGGTGCCGTCCGGCAACCCTCCTGGTTGGGGGCTACCAAGCCTACCGGCGCGACGAACGGAGAAACCAGCAAAGACATGCAATCTGGTATGACATCGCCTTTGTGAGAGCTACCAAGTATCCTATCTTGCTCGATGGAAGTTGTCCACCTCAGGCTATCGATCCAGACAACATCGAGGTTTCGGGATGGGACATGTTTTTGCCCAAAGATGGCCGGCCCATGAATGAGTGTCTCCCAATGAGCAAGACCAAGGCCTGCCAATTGCTCGCGATTGTGATACGAGATGACAAGCAGGTGTCCAGTCAGTCAGCGTAGGATTAGCTTAGGTCTCGGAATATAGTGGGTGTCGCGGAAAGTTTGGAATTATTCACAGAACACTGTCCTGCTTTGGGACCGTGCTTGTTTCGCGACAGGAACGTGGCATTCCGTGTAGGTGATATGCCCCGTTTCCGCCACTTACCATCTTTCTTGTGTCGGATATGACTGGCCTTTTTAAACCCCGCACTTGGATAAAAGCCGAGTCAGTCTCTAATTACAGCACCGGATTCATGCCGGTAATCACCACTCACACTTAAACCATCAGCTTCGATTAGTCCCGCCTGCTTTTTGGATTAAGCCAAGATATCATATCCCCTTTTCCTAATGGCTGACGCTACTTTTGACAAAACCTCCCTCGAAGCCAAGTGCACGGCCTTGTCTGATGCCGCAACCGCCGCCCTTGCCACAATCTCGCTCGCCGGGACAGAACACAGCGAAGACCCAGACAACCAGATAGGAAAAGACTTGCCGGTGAAGTTATCGCCAGCCAGGGCTTTCGCCGCGAGACTTGCCATTTTCCGGGAGCATGCGACTCAACTCGCAGTCTGCGCTCAAGGAGCCGACGTCGTCTTGCCGCAACTAGGGATTGAGCTGGACAAGGCCATGGCTGAAGCTCAGCGAGTGTTTGCGGGGTTGAAATCCGATAAAGAGGGAGACGGAAGCGCGATTGAGTTCCTGAGCTCCTTATCGCGGCTGTTTGTGTTTGGCACGCAACTCTTGACCATGTGAGCTTGGCAATAGCCCATCACGACTATGTAGGAGACGCTAACAGCCATGGTCAGGAATGACAAACAGGAGCAAAAAGTCAAGTTGGAGTCTGAGGACGGGCGAGCAATCTTTGAAGCGGCAAGCGCTGCTTCGAGGGCAGTGATTGATGAACTGAGTCCGAACTGATTTCCTGATCTGGGATACCAGTGCGTGTGGGACAACAACATGCTTATCTGATGCTTCTGCGATATTTATGGGGCTGTGTTTGGTTTTCTAGAACGGACTGTCCGTGGTGTAGAAGAAAGACTGTTCAGCTGGTTGGCGCAGTCGGAGGCAGCCACCACGGCCAAGCCGCCACAATCTCACGCAGTGGTCAGGGGGTTCTCATTATGTTCTAGAGAACTTGGCAGAGTTTAGAACAAAACGCTAAAATCAACGACGTTCCTAACCTTGACCGCCACCAAGATTGTATAAAATCAGAGAGAGGTCAGATCATCCCTTCTTCAGGTCAACAGCGTTGTTCTTGATCCTTCCACTCAACATGAACAAACTCAAATCCTTCTTCCGTCACAAGGAATCTCCCCTCCCACCACCTCCCTCTCTCTCCCAGGAGATCACCCTTCTTCCCGACTCTGAAACATGGCAAGGCAACCTCCCTTGTGTCCACGGTCCCAACGACGGCTGCAACAAACACAACCCGGCCCGCAACCCCATTCTCTTTGACTCGTCCCTCCTCCCCAGCGGCTCAAAGACCAAACCCTCCAGCAATCAACCCCCCACCGACCCCTTCCCTTCCTCCTACGCCTTCCACGAGATTTGGTCCACCCTCAGCAAAGACCCCTCCCTGGGCTGCCTAACCACCCTCCCCCCAATCCACAAATCCCTCCCCCTCTCCATCTCCTTCTACCACCTCTACGAGCTCCTCAGAAAACACCGCACCAACACCCTCAACCCCTCCGAAGACTTAGGCACCCTCGCCTGCGCAGCCACCACTGGCTCCAACCCTTCCCTATCTTGGGTCCTAACCCCCCTCATCACCGCCCAAAAAACCCTCTACCTCGAGTTCGCCCTCGCCTTCATCCTGCAGACCGACCTAGGCGGCTGGACAGAGGCCACCACCCACGGGCACGCCGTCGTCAAGAACGGCCTCATCGGCTCCGGGTACAGGGACTTTAAACCCTGCTTGCACACCCACATCAAGTTTACGAGCGTCAAAGGGGAAGGGAAGAACCACGTGCGGTACTCGGCTGTGAATTTCACTACCACTGACTCGGAGGGAGCGGAGAAGAAGCACGAGTGGAAGAGTGAGGAGGAGGAAAAGAAAATTGAGGGTTTGTTTTGCGGGAAGTGCTACACCGAGACCGTCATGAGGATCAGACTAATTGGGGACAAGACGCTGGTGAGCGTGCAGGTGTACAAGGACTTGGGCGAGGGGCTGCATCCTGGTGATGGAAAGTGGTTGAGCTTGGTGAGACCGGATGTGGCAATTCAGAGGGACAAGAGTGACTTTATGAGGATACCCAAGGCATTCGAGACTGTCCTGGAAGATGACCAAGACAATTAGAGAGGCAGCAATGTAGTCTAGTATTGCTACCTGCTGCCATCGATGCTGTTAACGCAGTGTACCCGACCTTGATGCCATGTCCCGATTGCCGAATGCAAATCCCAGACCACGCTCTGCAGTGCAGTGAAAATGCTAATGCAAAAATACACATCGCTTTTGCCGCCCATGCTGTATGCTGCCATGCCAAACCTACCGCCCCAGATCCATCCATCCCCATCAAGTTCCTCTTCTCCCATGAGATTGGAAAATGACTGCTTTGACCCGAACAACTGAAAAAAACTGAGATCTTTAACTCTCTTCACCCGCTCCTTCTTGTAACGGAAAACGCGGCCTTTGACACCAGACCGCTACAAAGGATGACGCCATTCCGTCCAAACACTCCACACGACTGGTGTTTCCTCTCTCGTGTAAATCAACATACTTTCCTCCCATCAACAGTTCCTTTCCTCCAATTGACAACAAGAGATCGATCTTTTCATCTCCTACGATTTAGTTCATGGGTCCAGAATGCCCTGGATGTCCCGGATGACCGTGGAACTGATGAGGTGGTGGAGGGAAGGAAAATACCATTTGCCCTGCTTGTCCTGGCATGATAGACGGCGGACCCCAAGGCTGAGGTTGTTGCATGGCAGGCGGAGGCTGCAGAGTTCTCGGCTGCACAAGGACCGGTGGACCATGAGGAGCAGGCGGGGGCGGAGGGCCTCCAGGCAACGCAAGAGGCCCTGAGCCCATCATCATGCCCATCGGTGGTTGATGTGCTGGAATCTGATGCTGGACTGGTGGCAGAGCCTGAACTTGCGGTGGCTGCGGCAGCATTTGGGGCTGCGGTTGGGGTGTGCTCGCTCCCGAGTGATTGGCCGATCCAGGAGCCGAATCTTCACCAGGCCGGCCAGTCGCTTTCTCCGCCTTCTTGTTGGCGAGGGTCGTCCGGCGTTTTTCGACCGCGCCTTGCATCTCTCCCGAAGCCCAACGTCCTGTGTCATTTGTTAGCATACCGAAAACAACATGTTGTTGAGGGGGGGGTAAAAACTCACTTCTCATCGAGTAGCTCATCTTTTCACTTTTGCTCATTTCCGAGTAGCTCTTCTCTGGCGCCTCAGCCTGGAGCTCGGTCAAGGTTGGCAGTTTGCCTTCTGCATTCAACGTGGAGCCGCCCGGCTTGCCGCCACCACGGGAGCCCTTGCCGATTGGCCTGCCCTTGACAAGACCAGTCGTGTTGGTGAGCTTGATCCTCGTGATCGGTTTCTTGATGGCCGGCGGAGCGGCAGGTGGAGGGGGGATTCCGTGTTGGAAAGCAGGAGCCGAATTGAAGGTATGCAAGAACGGCCCCGGTGGCTGTCCAGATGGCTTCGCCGGAGCCAGCACAGGAATTGGTTGCGGCACCGGAGGGCTGCTGTAGATCAAGGTGGGTGCCTTCAAACCTCCGCTTGGGGGGGGCGGGGGCGCAGCTTGCTGAGGCGCAATCGGAAACTGAGGAGGCGCTTGCTCGACGGGAGGAGCCGGTGTGGGTTCCGGTGGAGGACGCGAAAGGGGAGTTTGACGAGGCTGACGTGGTTTCTTGGTAGCCGTCGGCTTCACGTTCGGTTCGGGATTGTTATTCAGTGACTTTTGAGGAACCTTGCGTCTCTGCGGGCGAGCCTCGAGCTCGGGATCATTCTCAAGCACAAAGTTGCGCTTGCGCTTGTCACGTAGAGAATACGTCGACTCGGTCGTCTCAGCAGTGCGATCGGATTGTTCAGAGGATGCGGTCGATGGTCTGGACTCGGGCTGGGCCGAGGCTGCAGATGGATGGCCGTAGAAGGAAGGCATAATAGTCTCGGGAGCCGGCGGCATGGGTGCTGAAGTTGGAGCCTTGCTAAACCGCTTGCTCTTGGCTACGGGTTTGACGGGTTCTGATGTGCGTGCAGACGAAGGTGCATCCACAGCTTCGCGCTTGCGAACTTTGGCAGGTTGTGTGGCATTATAGTCTTCGTCGCCCTGACTGCTATCCTGGGGAGGAACCGAAGAGGCCGACTCCTCGTCTGCGATTTGTCTGGCACGGGCTGCGGCTGCTGCAGCGCGTTGCTTGCGTGGAGACTCTGTCACAGACTCTGGGATGGGCGCCGGGTCGGTTGATTCAGTGACATCTCCGTTGGTGACAGCTGCCGTCGCTGTTTTGCGTGGACGCCTTGTGGGAGGGGCGGGGAGAGCTGGGGTGCCTGCGCGGCTGGCTTCCTTGCTCTGGTCGGCAATCTGACGAGGTCTCCTTGTTCGTTTCCCTTCAACAACATTGTCTTCCGCCAATTCGGCAGCCTTCTCGGTTCTCTTGCGCTCTCGGAGCCTTGTTTCCGGCGCCTCCCACCGCTGCTCCTCGGGATTCTGACGGCCAATCAAGGACACATGGTTATTGTGCTTGAAGCCATACGCCTGGGCCATGATGCGATCTTGCTCACGCTGATATTCGAGAACGGGGTCGTCAACATAGGGTTTAGGAGCCCGTGCACCTCGGAGCTCAAAGGGAGGAGGCCCCTTGATCGGCTCATCGTAGTGACGACGCCACGGCAGCGGCTCGTCATCCTTTTGGCGATTTTCCCAGTTGGCAATGGTCTTGTCGTTAGCTTGTCGTCTCTTGGAGTTCTCCTCATCGTCGATTATCCTTTTAAGTTCTTGGTACTCCTGCTGATAAGAGTGAAGGGCCTCGACGGCGGCGGCAGTCGAATTGACCAGAGTTTCCGTATCCAGCTCCTCAGGGTTCTCTAGCAGTGCAGCAAACTCGGCAGGGTCCCGGAGTTTAGGGAAAAGGTACTGACGAGGATAGTCCTTAGTAACCTCGATTGGATCCATTGCGCGCTTGCTCTGCCGATTTGGTATCGGGGCTTCATTTTCATCTGGCTCTTGGTCGTCATCTGCTTCTTGCTGGTCATCTATCCCATCGAACTGAGCATCGAGTTGACCATCATCTTCCGCAGCTGGCGACGGCGCAGCAGTTGGCAACTGTGGCTCCAAAGTTTCGCTATCTGGTAGTGTCTTCCTGGAAGGGCTAACTATAACTCCCGGCGCCGTTTGATGCTGGGGAGTAGACGTGACTTGAGCTCGACACTGGGCCTTGATGGCAGCTTGGTGAAGCCGCGCACATTCGTTGTTGAAATCTCGGAAAGTGATTGGAGGGAGGCCTTGTTCCTTGCGCCGCTTTGATTCTATCCGGTGCAACTTGTCAAAGTCCTTTCTCCTGAGTGGCCTGGTCACATCCCAGGTAACCTCTGACGTGATGTTATCCATGGGCATGGGAGTCGGTGTCGGAGTCGGCATTGGTGTTGGCGTGGGTGGTGCTTCTTCAGCGTACACCCATTCGGTATATGGGCCGGGCAAGATGACGTCCTCGTCCTCATATGGCTCGAGATTGAGCGCTGAGGCAAAAGGAGTCTCGGCCTCGTAGATGCGCTCCAACCTTGGCAGGCGCGCAGGTCCCACGGGCTTGGGCGC
The DNA here is from genome assembly GCF_035222375.1 of Podospora pseudocomata. NCBI lineage: Eukaryota > Fungi > Ascomycota > Sordariomycetes > Sordariales > Podosporaceae > Podospora > Podospora pseudocomata. Next base: position 134,649 of record NW_026946364.1, on the reverse strand, counting down.
GCGCAAGACTGGCCGACTGGCAATTGTTGCGGTCGACAGCGACTGCGCTTCCGGCGGATCGACTTCGCGAGGTGATCGTGACTCTAGCTCGACAGCGCCGTCAAATTGGCCAGGCGCACTTTCCACAGCTGGTGATTCCTGGGGCTTTGGTTTCTGAACTGGCATCAGCTCCTGGGGGATCGCCTCGGAAACTGGCGATTCTGCGGCGGTAAAACTTTGTCTTAAAGCTGTATTGTCGGTTGACGTTGGCGCAATAGACTCGGAAAGCTGGGACAAAGCTACCGAGTTTTCAGTGGCAGGCTGAAGAGATTTTGTGGCGGGAGTTGGAAAGAGGGAAACTGGGCCAAGCTTTTCTGTCTGATGTTGTTGTTGTTGTTGTTGTTGTTTCAAATGGGTCCCGTTTAATTCAATGAAAGAAGGGGCGTTGTGGTGTTGCTCCTCATGGTGCTGCTCTTGACGACTCTGTTCAAGTTGAACGGGGCCTCGTGGTTGGGCAGAATTTGGAGCAGTCTCGGGCACATGGTCCAACGAGAGATCCATTGCCGATTCAATGCCGTTTGAATTCACTTGGCCATTCACCTCAGCGGCAGGTAAATTCAATCCCGTTCCATTCTCTGGTGCAGTCATCGCCGGCTGATTGATCGCAGCTACAGGGTCTCTCTGCTTCGACGTCTCTGGCTGCTGGTCTTGTCGCCTTGCTGGGTTAGTTCCTTCTGGAGATGAAGGTGCTGAATCCGATTCTCGATATGATGATTGTTCCGATTCCTCATCCGCATCCATTGAAACCCCAACAAGAATCGTGTCTTGCACGGCATCGTTGTCTGATGGTTGATCGATGTAGGCGCTCATTCCGGTGGGCAGTTTCTTGCCGGTATTCCGGCGACGCGATGCGGCGCGAGGGGCAGCAGGAGACTTGTCAGCTCGTCGACGCTTCGTAGTCGACGAGACATCATCGGCCTCATCGTCCGTATCATCTTGTGAATGGGCGCCTTTTCTCTTGCGTGGCCGGGCAACAGTGGGAGCAGCTGCCGTCATTTTCGGGGGCAACTCGGCACCGTTTCTCGCCGCAGCAAGGCCAATCTCATCGTCGAGAACTTGAGCGTAGTCAATACGAGTCCTCTTTCTAAGAGAGTGTCCACCTTTTGAATGTGCCTCGTCTTCACCCTCAAAGCTGGCCGTGGTGGCCGTCTCAAAGGTTTTGGCTCTCTTCCGGCCCATGGGAGCCTCGGGTGCCATTCCATGATTGGTTGGCGACTCAAAGGTGAAGCTCGAGTGAAAAGTGTTGCTTCTACCTGGCTTGTCGGTTTTTGGAGCGAATGCCCGAAAGCTGTGGTGTGCTGACGTGGTGGCTGTAGTTGGCATGCTCATGGGTGAGGAGGCGCGATGTGGTGTTTGATTTACCGGCCTGGATTTGTTCCCGCGTTGGGGAGCTGACTGGGGGACTTTTGATAAAAGAGAAACATCCGGAGAGACAAATGAAGGGCCTGGCGTATGAAGCGATTCCGGATATGGATGGTGAGATGGTGGTAGACCGGCACGCTGCTTCTTGGTCGCGCGCCCACGACCACCTCCACGACCGCGGTCCATGATAGGAGGAACGTGTAATTCAATCCACGTACCAGGACAGCTTGGTTAATTAGACTCGAGACGGTGAGCTTCCCTGGTGAGACTGACGGTGTAAGCCGGTGTAGAGGGTGTGGTGAGAGTAGTGTTGTGTGAGTGAGGCGAAAAAAGTGATGGCACTAGGCGGGCATCCAACGTGTCAGGGTCAAGGTCAGATCTGGTTGGTCGCTTGTAAATAACCCTCTCTTGCACGCCCGCAAATTGCCCCAAGTGAGAGGCAGCAGAACAGAACAAGAGGACAAGGGATGTCGTCAGAAACAGGGCTTGTGACTCTCTTCTCATGAACAGCCCTGGACAAATGTCGGATGAGAGATATCGGCACAAGCTGCCGTCAGATGCTGGTCTTGTTACGCTCCTCCTTGCATGTAGATTTCTTCTCACGTCAATTTTCTGGAGGTTCCCGAATAAGCCCAGGCCCCTGGCACTCCGCGCCGCCCGGCTATCCCCACTCCCACAGCTGGCAATCACCCGCCGGCTGAGAACCTGTTTGGACTGCAGCACTGCGGCCCAACCAATCAGCTGTTGCATAACACTCGGTGGAGCTAGCCGTTGATTTGATGCCTGGGCTCCCCTGACCTCTGCCATTTTGGCCCGTGACGCAACAACACCACTTTGCATTTCCACTGAAGAAGCTGTGGTGGTTGGCTTATGCATCGTTGTGTTTACGAATCTGCCATCGTGAGACTCGACTGTTATCTTTCTGGTCGTGTATTGCAGCCCATACGGATACGATTGTTTAGAACGACTAATCATAGCACTACATACTTCCAACCCATTATTGAGTTAACACCCCCACATTCAATCCCATCCAACCTTCTTTCAGGTTGGGCAGCCCCCGGTTCTGCTCGCACTTCTCCACTTGCAGCTCGCGACTCAAACCGTCAGTCCGTCACGGCGTCGCAAACAGTCGGAACACCAACCTCATCACCGCCAAAATGACCACCCACAAAGCAAAGGCTGCCGACGACGATATTGATGACTTGTTCAAGGATATCGGCGCTGATTCGGCCACCACTAAAGCCCCCAAGACAAAGCTGCCTGCAAAGGGCAAGCCAGACCCCGCGACCGATGACTTTGACCCCCTGGCCGAGCTCGAAACCCAACTCGGCGAGGAGAAGGCACCGCGACCTCACACACCTCGCATCCGCGAAAATGTACAGAAAGCTTCGCCGGCGCTGAAGCGCACATCTACCAACACCCCTCCTCCTCGCGCCGACACTGCTCGCAAGTCAGCCGAGAGTACCGGTTCCTACCATGCCACCCCCAGCGCCACCAGCTCCGACGAGGTGGAGAAGAAGCTCGAGCAACCTCAAGCGACAGCCACCGCATCGAGCGGCGGTGGTGGCTGGTGGGGTGGCTTGCTGTCTACCGCAACGGCAGCGATGAAGACAGCAGAAGCCGCTGTCAAGGAGATTCAACAGAATGAAGAGGCTCGCAAATGGGCCGATCAAGTTCGTGGAAATGTCGGTGCTCTGCGCGGCCTAGGTATGTGGTACCATATTTACGGAATGGGATTATGATCTAGACTAACAGGTGTGCTTCTGTTCAGGCGATGAGCTTCGTCACCGTGCCCTTCCCTCCCTCACCACAATCCTCCACACCCTTGCGCCGCCGATTTCCTCCCACGAGCGTCTCCTGATCCACATTACTCACGACCTAGTCGGCTATCCGTCACTTGACCCCCTCATCTACGCAGTCTTCAACCGGGTTATGGCTCAGGTAGAAGGAGGGGACCTGCTTGTCATTCAGCGTGGGCAAGAATCTGGTGCCGCATCCAATGCGCAACACTCTACTGCCGGCTGGCGCGACGGTCCATGGTGGAGAGTCACGGATGCTCCTGGGAGAGACTTGGGGATTGTTGGTGGACTAGTGGAAGGCTCCAAGCTGTGCAGGGCCAACGCGGAGGGATACGCCACCGACTACTTCAGCTCCCGTGGTGGGATTGAGACAGCTCGCCAGAGAGCCTTGGAGCCCGTCTCTGAATCCAACCCTGTGCGCTCGTCGGATATCTTCCTCAGTGTCCAGGCTGTTTCTGTCAAGGGAGACAAGGGTCTGTTTGCGGGCACGGCGGGAGAAGAAAAGGCCAAGCAGGACAGCATGGCCCAGGAGGAGGAAGAGAATCATGACCAAGTCGTGTTTGCCATTTACATTTTCGATCCCGTCCACGACATTCGGTATTCGGCTGTTAGCCAAGGGGTCCCGGCAAAATGGATCAAGTGGCTAGATGTTGCGCCTTCAGCGGGTGAGAGCGACGAGGATGAGTTTGAGGAGCAGTTTGGACGAGTGCCGGATGATATCAGGGACATTATCGAGAGCGGCGGGGTTGACCCGAGGGAATGGGTTGCCGAGTGGCTTGAAGAGGCGCTGAGTTTGTCGGTAGGCGTTGTGGCGCAACGCTATGTCGCTCGTCGCATGGGTGTAGGAGAGGGGGCTGGCATAATGAAGGGGAAGCAAAAGGTAGAGAGCGTGATGGCCGAGGGTGGAGGGGAGGCTGCCAGAGCTGGTCTCATTTAGTCACCTGATTGTACACGGGCAGTGTCATGATTTTAAGAAGGGACGGTTGCTCAAGTTTGAATGAGAATAGGTATTCTGGGTTCTTCCTCTGCCAAGACAACAGAATCACCACGACACTGAGCTTGCTTCTCTGGATGAACCTGAGGGAGCTTGCACGCTTGACATGTGATGGTCAGGGATATTGTCCGTGCTAGCCTGTTGTGGGTCCGATTGCCATGTGTGGGCGCTTGCAGCCTCTTATAAGCCCGACCAATGAGGTGTTACGCCTTGTGCCTTGGTGGTGGCTTACACAGTCACGGCTATGTCTTTTTAGAATAATAACAGGCCTTTTTACTACTCGTCCAAGCCTATCAACTATCTTTTAAGGCTTATTAGCTATTTTCGAGGCCTGATTCAGTCCAGTTGGCATACTTTACCCTACACAATCGTGATTTGTAAAGTGTTGCCCTGGGCCTGAAACGCATCCACGATGTCAGCTGGCCATTCAGGACAAGCCATTGAACTTGTGTCTTGGCCAGATTGAACAAGTCCGACCATCTCCTGGATGCCCATTCCTCCTGTCGCCCAGCGCGCCTTTTCCAGCTCTTGAAAGTATTTCCAGACAGTCTGAGCCTCCGGTGAAATTACATTGCTGATTTGCTGCTCACCGGGGCCCGAACTGTCACGCTTCCCGCTTCTCCTCAGGTCAGCCAGGTCCTTGGCGCTCAGTTCAGCCCGGAGTCGCAGCACATCATCTTCCTGGAGAGTTTCCACTACAACAACTCTGCTTTCGTCCCATGGTACATCTTGGTCCTCCCGTGATTGTAGCTGCTGAAACTTGACGAAAGGAGGGCGCAAGTATCCCCATGATAACACAAACTTGGATATGTCGGCGGATGGCACGGTGATGGTAAGGATCTCGACTTCGTGCTGGTCGTCCTCGAGTCTCCTCATTTCCTTGGTAACCACGCCATCGTATCTTGAGTCAAGGTGGCTCAGGTATTCCGAAAAGAAAGTGAACGGCTCCGATGGCCAGGAGGCCAGCTTCATCAAGGCCAAGTAACTCCACAGCTGACCCTGTGGTGTGACTACGCCTGGAAACAATTCCTCTAAACATCCAAACTTGGCGACAGCATCATCCACAGCTCGCTTCAATCCTCTCTGAAGATTAGAGGAAGAAAGATAATGAATAGCGATACTGCGTGCCCTGTTTGGTTGCCTGTTTGGGACAGTCTTCCGTCCGGCAACGAAGACCTCGACAAACAACACCTGGCTACAAAAGCCGACCAACCGAAACCGTTTCCCCTCTTGTTCTTTTATGGGACGCAGGATCAAGAACCCTGGCGTTTCTTCCTTTGTATAATCCCTGTGCAGCCAGTAGATGTGGTCGAATGGTTCAACTACTTTATCAAGGGCACTGCTCCGGTTTGAGAGAAGATACATCTCCATCTCGTTAGACCGCACCACAAAGGCCTTCCATTCGGGTTCCCTCTCAGTACGTGACCTGAAATGGTTCTCCTTGGTAAAAGGAACCTCAACAGGCACATCCGTACATGTCGCCAAATGCGTCGCTTTAAGGGTCAAGGCTGCTGTGTCTACATCGATGGTAGCTTCGGCCGTCCAAAGGGTTGATTCATTATCTTCTTCCGGCTGATAGATTGCATGACGGCCTGAATAAGACTTATCAAAGTGGCGCTTCAGGGCCTCGTAGAATTCCTGGAGAACACGTTCTGGTTCCTGGGATGTCCATGACACTCGTGCAGCTCCCCCTGTTCGAGCTCGGTAGGGCACCCAAGATGGATAATTGTCGGGTCGTTCTCTCTGCTGAGTGGGAGCTATGTAGAAGTTTTCGAAGGAACCAAGGTGGAACAGCGAGTGTGCGGCAACTCCTATCTGCGCGTGCATCCGGGAAATTCCGTAATCTGGCGTTAAATTGTTGTTAGGAACTAGACCCAGGAGGCTAAACAACTCGTCACGCGTGTCTGAAGCAGTCGACGAAGATGTCAGCAGTGTCCAGTCCAGGAGACCATGACGTAAGTAGCCTCCCTGGGATAAGTATTGAAACCACGGCGCAGGCGTACTGTCCCAGAGCTGTCTTGGGCGTCTGCCCTCGCCGGCCTGCCCGGGGATAGCATTGATGCTCAGTGAGTCAAAATCTATCTCCATATCGCGAACTGGAATTGATACTTGGCGTGACAGGAGAAGTTCTTGAATTACCCAGATGCGACTAAAGTACCGACACAGAAGCAACTGCCCCAAGTTTACTTTGCCGCCCAAGCCGATGAGCTCAGTCTCCCCTCCTCGCGACAAGGTGACTGCCTCTCTTGCTGAGAGTCGGACTGGGTGGGCATGTGTGGTGATAGGACTGATTTCAGGGCCCAAATAAACAACCGTTCGTCGACTGTTTTTGTAAACCGATCTCATCTTCGCCACCTGTGTTGCTCTCTCCAGCGAGTCCAGCTGGTTGATACAGATGGCGTCAACCCAGACCAAGCGATAACCTCGCCGCGGTCTGAGGAATCTCAGCATTTCCCAGCAATTTTTGGTCTGCAGCAACACGTCCCAGTAAGGCCCAACAAAGACTGGCTTGCAAAGGGTTCCGTCTTCATCTTCTCCGCCCCATGTATACGACACAGTCTCGTATTCCGGATAGCGCACATCGCCATACGTCTCGAGCGTCAAATGAATAGGTGTATTCACATCGTCCGTGCTTGGAAGGCAAATGAGTCGGAACTCATCCGGACCCAATGCCTTCTTATACGCGGTCCTAACTTGGATGTTACTGACCAAGCCCTCTGAGGAGTTGCTGTTCTCTGCTTCATTTCGGTCCACTGGTTCTTCCCTTGTGATATGCTGCCCAGTCCTTCTATAGGGTATGCCCGGCGGCCATGAAAGGTTGTATGCGCCATACGGCTCATCTGGCGGAATCAAAGGTGCTGTGGGATTCTGATGACCAGGGTCGGCAACAAGCTTGTCAATGTCTGGTGCTTGGTTGCATATCATGCAGTAGATGTGTGTTCCACCAGTCACCACCACATCAGGTGACATGCAAGTCTCTTGATGCCATCGACTCATTGTGTATGCTGATACCGACAGGGAATGGCCTTGGTTCTGGTCTTGAAGTGCGGGGAAAGAAAAAGATGCATGCTTCACCAGTCGTTGGGTGGGGGAGGGAGGGGCTACTGCAGTCGTTGGTTCGCTACGACTAGCACGTGAGGCCCTCATCAATGACCTGCAGCAAAGTTGAAACACAAAACGTCCATTGTCAATTCAAGTCGGGAAATGCCCATGAGGTCGCCTCGTTTCCCAGTTCCAACAGGAAATGGCCTGGGCCATTGTCCAATATCAGGCATCATCAGGGGACAGCTTCGTCTTGGAACAATGATCCTCCGGCATTCGGTGGTGCCAACTTGCAGACGTGATGCAAGCAGCTGGTGCCCAAACCAGATCCGAATTGGACAACGGCGTCATTTTCGTCGAGGTCGAGTCGCTCCACGAGGGCCCACGATGTCTCCACACTAGTACATCGGACATTTGGAGCCTGACGGACCCAATGGCACACTTGGGCGTTGCTCCCATTGGTCTTTTCCCCATAGCGTCGTTGCAACGTCTCATTGGCCCACTGGTTAACTGCAAGTGTCTCTTGGCCCTTCGAGCCCATCATGATAAGACTCACAAAAGTCGAAACAAATGTCGACCTGCAACTTTCCGTCTGCTCTTGTCTGACATGAACTCTCAGGAAGAACACCACCCAAAACCCAAAATGAGACTGCTCAATGTCACCACCCGCGAGGTGGAGGAGTTCTTTGAGCCCAGCATTCCTCCCTATGCCATATTTTCACACACTTGGGGTCCCGAGGAGGTGACCTTTCAGGATTTGGAGTCCCTTTCCGCATTTCGAAAACCCAGACCAGCTACACCTCCACCATCTTCATTACCATCTCTACTCGGCTCAAGCCATGGCTACATCACCGCCGCCCGACCAGAGCTGCCGCTGGAAAAGACCGAAGTCATGAAGCTCATGATGCTGGCCAACATGCTCACGGCTCTTCGCGGGCATCGTGATGCAAGCCGGTTCCAGCGCCAGTCTGCTTACTTTTCGCCCCTACCACCATCGCCCGAAATCGACGACGACCTCCAAAGTCACAGATCTTTCTCATCTTCCACAACCATGACGCCATCATCGTCACCGCCGTTAGCATTGCCGCCTCCTTCTCCTCCCATGAAACCACCACAACCGCAGATTCACCCAGTCCAACAAAAGGCGGGATACGCCAAACTCAGCTATGCATGCACCCAGGCTTCCAAAGACGGCCACTCGTACATCTGGATCGACACTGTCTGCATTGACAGGAGAAGCAGCAGCGAGCTTTCCGAGGCGATCAACTCCATGTTTGGCTGGTACCAAAAAGCGGCTGTCTGCTACGCCTATCTTGACGACGTTCACTTTGACAGCTACACCTCTGGGTACCGAACATGGAAGGATGACTTTTCTGCCTCGAAATGGTTCACGCGGGGCTGGACCCTTCAAGAGCTTGTTGCGCCGAAAAAGCTTGTGTTTTACGCCCACGGCTGGCGATTGCTCGGGACCAAGTCTAGTTTGGTCAAGACGGTGGAGAAGATTACAGGAATTGAGGAGGTGGTCTTGTTGGAGCCGAAGCTGGTTCACAACTCTAGCATTGCGCAGCGAATGGCGTGGGCTGCGGGCAGAGAAACGACCAGAGCGGAGGATGTGGCGTATTGTCTGCTTGGATTGTTTGGCGTCAACCTGCCAATAATATATGGCGAGGGATATGACAAGGCCTTCCTGAGGCTACAGGAAGAGATCATCCGCCGGACGGACGATCAGTCAATATTTGCCTGGGGCGCCCTAGGAAAAGAGGACAAGTCTTCAAAACGAACGCGGACGACACCCGAGTTGGATGAATTGGATTTCGAGGCCCTCTCGGGCACCATGCCGGTGCTGGCGAGATCACCTGCCGACTTTAAGGGGATGGAAAAGGTTGTTGTATCGCCACCTTCAACAGAACCTGTCTCCGACTACGCCATGACCAATAAGGGACTGCACGTCAAATTCAACCTCGTCAGCGCAAGCAACTCGGCAACACAGACTCAGCAACTCTATTTCGGCGTGCTCAACTGCCACTCCGAGGACGACCCTTCAAGGCGACTGGCGGTCTTGCTCTCGCAGACGGCGACGTCCAATGTGATGGTGCGGACTCGCTCGAGAATGCCAACCATGGTCTCGGTGTCGGACTTGGAAAAGGCTGAGCGGCGTGATATTTACATCCCCAACACAGCGGCAAATCGGCCACAGGCGGCAAAGGCGATAGAGGAGATTTTGGTGCTCAAGTATCCCGACCTCGTCGCGCCAGGGTATGAAGTTATCGATATCCAGAGCAAGGGCCATGCGCAATACAACAAGGAGTTTGGGACGTTGCGAGTCGGCGCTCTGGAGTCGAGGGTGCTCTATCAGCTGGCGGTGGTGACATTCTGGAACAAGCATCTCAAGTGCGGATTCGTTCTCAGGGTCATTGTGGACGGCGGAACGAAAAGGGCCTGGGTAGATCAGGTTCAACCTCAGGCCATTCCACAGCCCGGCGAGGTAGCCGAGGATGGGCAAGACATGGTCAAAACTGCCAAAGATATCTGGGTAGACCCTGGGCGTGTCGAGGTCATCGCCACTGGTGGGAGGAGGAGCGTCCTGGTTGACGTGACAAATCCGGAGAAGTACGAGGAGGCAGAGGGTCAGGAAGGGAAGGGCTTCATGTTGAAGCCGACAGCAGAAATCAAGGCCTTTGAGACTGTGACGTTTGTGGAGAAATGGGAGAGGGATTACATGCGGACTGTCAATGCCAAGATGGTCAGGAAGAACAAGGGTGTGCTGGAGCTTAGCATGAGCAGTTTGCTTTGGCAAGCGGCACAGACGAGTGATCAAGCGGAATAGGCGGACGGGTGTAGCGATTTCTTGCTTTCGTTTTTGGGGGGGTTTTCACAGGGTCCAACAGCACAGGATTCGGCGCATGGTCGGGGTAGCGGGCATTGGGAACGGATAAAAAGGTTGGCATCGTGGACTGAGCATACTGCTGGCATATTTCTTTTGTTTGCATATATAGCGTTGTCAATTTATGAACACTTACGGCCACAATTTGCTTCTTTCCATAGGTGATAGGAACAGCGTTTGCCACGGGTTTGTACCTGTTTCTGGCTTTCCCATGATAAAATTGAATTTCTAACCATGCCATTCTCGCCTGGATCATGGAGACGATTGGCCTGTCATTATGAGTATGGATAGGTATGTAGATATCATTAGGAACATATACCGCGTCAAACCCACCCCTCAGACTCCTCAAACCCTGAGTTCGATGGTCATCTTACCTGTGCATGCGGCTCTACCTCCCTCCCATCAGACAAAACACCATAGTTCCTCACCATCCGAATCGCCCCTTCGCTCTGTCTATCCCCCTCCTCGCCCGTACTGTGGCCACTCCTCCCAGCAGAAAGAACCGAGCCATGAAAGCTTTGTCTACCCAAGTTTTCATGTTCCCGTCTCTGCTGCTGCACCCACTCCTCAGCCTTGGTTCTCCTACTCCCCGACGTATCCGGCCTGCCAGCAGTAACAGGTGTAGCAGGCGGCATGACGACCCCAACAGACGTCTCAATCACCCCCTTTTCAATCCCGTATTGTCCATATCTCCTCTTTTCATAACCTCCCTCGGCATCCGAGATATGCCCGTTGAACTCCTGAGTCGAGCTTGACGAGCCACCGATGTGTATCCTCGGCTTCATCTTGATGGCGGGCATCGAAGACGAATATGATGGCGAGGTAGAGGTGGAAAAGTACGAGGGGAGTATGTATGACAGGGGAAGCCGGCAGACGGGAAGACAGGCGCAGATGATAGCGAGGTTTTGCTCGATCATGGTCCAGATGGAAGAGTCGATGTCGACTTTTTGACAATAGTCAGCTCATGGTTTCGGTCAGATACAAGTTAGAGATACGTACAGGTGATGTCTGGGCTGGTTGACGAAAAATTGAGCGTTGTCATCCGTAGAATCGAGGTTATTGTCGTGAATAGACCAAGCGCGAAAACACCCATCAATGCCAGCTTCTGGCTTGTCGGCAGATGAGAGGTGTAGATCGAATGCATGGGCAGCCCGAGGATGACCAGGTCGGTCGTGATCGAGAACGCGGCGTTGGCGTACCAGTTTGCCGTGATGCTGATGCAGGTGCCGGCGATGGACTTATCCCAAGCTCTCGGAATCGGGTTGCATTGCCATATCGAAGAGGCAGTTGTTCCGACCATGTAGAGAAGAATGACGGCTAGAAGAACAAGGCATGTTTTGCGAAACCATTGTTTGGGGAAGATACGGAGGTAGAGGAGGAGAATCGAGGCTTTGGTGAGGTTGATGGTGAGCTTGTAAAATGCTTGAGCGACGTAGAACAGCTGAGGGAGGTTAGATAGGTTGGTTAACGAGGTCATACAAGAACAGAAAAGACCTATACTTTTAGTGTCATCAGCCTGTTGGGCTTGGTAAGGTTGGCAATGTGCTGACCAAAGCCGTGGGCACATGATGCTACCATCAATGCCGATACGACAGTTGCGAATATCTTTAACAGTTAGCTTGCTAGTTGAAATCAGGGGTGGCGTCTAGCATACCGTTGAAACAACAATAGTCCAGTCATCCAGGCCTAGTCCAGACCATCCTCTCAGCTTGATGCGCGCCCAAAGGCGAACGCCGACAAAGATTGGCGCTAGGACGAAGAAGACGATGCAAGGGGCCTCGATTTGGTATGCCCTGTTTTCATCAGGCATGTTCCCGGAGGCCATGGTGACCTCAGAACCGTCCTCAGGAAACAAACCAGAACACACGAACTGACACCCAACAGTGGTCTGGATGTGACCTAATTATATCAACAGAGAACCACCTGTGATCATGGTGGTGTCTACCAAGACATCGCCCGTCTTTACCCAACAGAGCCCCGATACCTACATTCTTGGAAGGGAGGAACCTGGACACCAAGACACGGGTGCCGCCTTGGGATGGGCATGGAATTTCCCGTCTTGTTCAGTTCACCCTCTGGAAATCTGGAGCCTGCCGTGCTCACACCGAGATCTTCCCAGTGGCCAGAGGCTTCTGTGGCGCTAAAGGATTTTGGCAGGCCCCTCGAGGCAAGCAGACAGCGCCGATCATGGCGCCCCCGGATGCCGAAACAGATAAGCGAAGCTGGAGCGTGAATGGACCTAAACCTGCCGTTTAGGAGGGTTTGTTGTTTCTTTCTCGGGCTTGGCAGGCAGCCTTTTCATGCTGGACATATTTATCCAACACCCAAGGAGCGATTAAAAAGCAAGATCCATGGATGTTACTTCAAATCTGCGTAGATACTACAGATCTGTGCTGGGTGTTGAAGGGAGGAAAGTTCAGCCGTACATGTCTCACCTACGGTCGAGGAAACTCCGAATCGGGTGACCGCCATGCAGCGTTGATCTTTGATGCAAGGGCGAGTTATCGCACCACCTCAATATCACGGCCATCCGCTTGGCCGGGTTCCGATATTGCTTCTGGGACAAGAAATAAACCACTGATATCCCACCGTCATGACTGTATTCATCCCTGATCCCCTTAACTTGTTTCCCTGTCGTTGTCATGAGCGTAAAAGAAAAAGCATGTCAACATGAGATTCTTTTGGTGCCCACTGATTTTCGTGAAGTGGGATTCAGGGGCAAATATTCCAGTGTCTTGGGCTGGAGCATCTTAAAAGATGCTACACGACAGCCTTTTGGCTGACCCCAGCGATGATCTGGTGTGCCAGGCTGATCACGACTACCAACAAAATACCACCCTGGAAGGTCACCGCAACAAAGTTACCTTGGGGAAACAGTGGTCTCCAACTTGGGCTCTACCACTGTGCAGTTGTCTCGCGCAACTCCGAAAGTGAAGATGTTGTTCCTCGCCCTCATCTTGGCAGCATCAGCCGTAGCAGCCATCGCGAGCCAAAGCAAGACGGCGACCAACAACACGACCATCGACAATGGCCCCTTCCCAACCGACCTCAATGGTTCCAACTTTACATACCCCCACCCCTTCCAACTCTTCCATTTCGGCTCTCAGGGTCTGCCCCTAGGGATGGCCTTCATCGACCTTCCCCCCATCGTCGCCCCTACCGCAAACACCAAGCCACAACACGTCCGTTACACCCGCAAAAAGCCCAACCCCAAGCCCAAAATCGCCCTCTTGCTCCACGGCAAAAACTTTTGCTCCATCACCTGGTCCACCACCGCCGCGACCCTCCAAAAGGCCGGGTACCGCGTCATCATCCCCGACCAAATCGGCTTCTGCAAGTCCTCCAAGCCCGGCACCCTCTATCAGTACTCCCTCCACCAACTAGCCCTCAACACCTACTCCCTCTTGTCAGCCCTGGACCTGACAGACCCCAGCAACAATGGCATAACAGTGGTAGGCCACTCCCTGGGTGGCATGCTAGCCACCCGCTTCTCCCTTCTCTACCCAGACCTGGTCTCCAGCCTTGTTCTCGTCAATCCCATCGGGCTAGAGCCGTACCTCGAACTTGGGGTACCATACCCTGATCTTTCTGTTACTCTCAAGACGGAACAGACGTCAAACTACATGTCAATAAAGGGGTACGAGCAGAGCACCTACTACCTCGGGGCTTGGGCGCCCGAGTACAATGTGTGGGCGATGATGTTGGCTCAGATCTACGCTGGCACCGAAGCCCAAAACTTTGTCGAGGGTCAGGCGAGGGTGGTGGACATGGTGCTGACCCAGCCGGTCTTTTACGAGTTCCCTCGTGTCCGATCAAAGACACTGTTGATGGTTGGGACCAAGGACACAACGGCCATCGGGAAGCAGTGGTCGCCTCCTGATGTGAAGGAGAAGTTGGGAAGGTATGAGCTTATTGGAAAGGAAACAGCCAACAGGATGCCCAATTGCACGCTGGTCGAGTTTGAAGACCTGGGACACGCGCCACAGATCCAGGCACCTGATCGGTTCCATGCCGCCTTGCTCCAGTGGTTGAGGACGTGATCGATGGACGGACGAATGTAAATAAATAGAGATGGGTCGGTGTTGAAGTGACAAACACAATGAAACGACGGAAAAGCATATAACACAGCATCAACTGCAGCATATCAGTAGAAAAAAAATGTATAAAGAACCCGAGTATCCCCGAAAAGATGCGCCATCCCGCAAATGGAATCGAGAACTGATTCTGAATTGACCTGTATCATGCAGTTGTGGTATGACTCCCTAGCACGCCTCACCAGAAATGCAAAGCCTTCCCGATCCAGCCCAAGCCTTTTATGGCCTTTTGTGTCACGGATTCCTGTCCTCCGCCGTCTTCGGGGGGGAGGGGGATCCGCAAGTTCCCAGGTTCCAGAATCTTGTGTTCGTCGAAATTCCGCAATGCCCAAAATCAACTTCGCCCGAATAAACCCTTTACATGACAACACCGGAGTTGCTGGCAATACGGGGCCAGAGCTCGGCAGCCTCCTTACCGACGGGGCCGGTGATGGCAGAGCCCTTCATCTCACCCTTGGGGTTGACGATCTGTGGCACTGTTAGCCTCTCTCCTTTCAAGTCTTCCACTCAGCCCTGTGTTATGGATCGGGGATACGTACGACACCAGCGTTGTCCTCGAAATAGAGGAAGACACCATCGAAGCGCTTCCAGGGCTTGGCCTGGCGGACGATGACGGCGGGGTGAACTTTCTTGCGGAGCTCGGGCTTTCCCTTCTTGACGGTGGCCATGACCATGTCACCAACACCACCAGCGGGCAGTCTGTTGAGACGGGCACCAATACCCTTGACGGAGATGATGTAAAGGTTGCGAGCACCAGAGTTGTCGGCGCAGTTCATGATGGCACCACTATTTCCCTGTCAGCGCCCATATTCCTTCTTTCGTTCCGTTCGGCATTTGTGATCGCGTTGGAGAAACGTCGGTCGAAGTCGTCGGTTCAGGAGATCGAACATACACGGGAAGACCGAGGGTCATCTTAAGCTTGCCACCAGGGGCACCGCGGCTGGTTGCACTCTGTCAGCCAAAATCTTTGAACGAAGTGATTTGGCTCTTGCTTGAAGCCATCATCTCGAATCGCAGCCGCCGATCGCCAAAGTTGTTGTCCTGCACATCATTCCCCAGCTCTTTTTCGCAAGCTACTTGCCAACTTCCCCCCACAACTTTCCCCTCCTCCCAGCGAGTTCCAGATCCAACTTTGGCGGCGAGGCATGCGATTCGAGTGATTCGTCGGCGAAAATTACACAAATGGCGATGGCGAGGACAGTACTCACGATAGTTTGGCCATTGCGAATGTCTGGTTGCGGAAATGCGACTTGTCGTTGGGGAGTCGAGATTTCGAGGACACAAGGCGGGACTGGAATTAGACAGGCCTTTCGCGATAATTTTTGGTGTGGACCGAAAACCCTACCGATTTGTGAGCCCGTCACGTGTTTTTTTTGGGTGGATAAACCGATAGGACCCCTAACCCTGGCACTGGTCTGCTCTGCTTGGCAGGTAAAGTGGGGCCATCTGCAATGCCCCGCAGCTGCCTTTGCAGCACTCGCGCTCAACATTGATTCTACACAGTCGAGATGCCAGTGAATTGGCTCTTGTTCACCAAGTGAAGGGCAAGCTGCCTATGATCAAGCTTCTTTATATCCAGGTGATTCTCTCTTCTAGGGGCTTAATCGTGACTCTTACAGTAGTCCTACATTTCCCGAGACAAGCGACCGCTCAATGCAGCCATCAGTCGCGTGTTGCCAGACTTCCAACAACCCTCATCTCACCCTTTGCCTCTCTTGTAGCTCCCTCCTTTTCCACAAATTTGAGCGGTCGATACACGGGCTTCCACATTTGCTCCTCGATCCACTCGTCAAGATCGTCCTCATTCTCTGGAATACCCTGTTCTGTTGCAACACCCTCCTCCAGAGCTGCCTGAATCACCTTGCGGGCCACTCTTGCACTGACATCCCTCACGACCTCAACACCGGGCAACAATGGCTCAGTATCGTCCTTCAGAGCCGGGCTCAGCTCTGCCACCCCTCCCACCGCTGCAACCAGCATTTTGTCTGTAACAAGCCGAGCGCGACACAGGACAGACCCGAGACCAATGCCTGGAAACACGACACTGTTGTTGCACTCGGCAACCTCGATCTCGACCTCTTGTCCGTCTTGACCCCATGGTCCTTTAATAGGTTTGAACGGGCTTCCAGTTGCTACCAGAGCTTTTCCGTCTGTCCATTTTAGCAAATTAGCAGGGATAGCTTCGTGTAGGCGCGTCGGATTCGACAACGGAAGGATGATGGGGCGCTCGACATGTGAGGCCATCTCGCGCACGATCTCCTCCGTAAACGCTTTGGGGACTGTGGATGTTCCGATCAGCGCGTTTGGCTTGACTTCTCTGACCACGGCCAACAGATCTCTGTCCTTTCCACTCCACTCATCTTCAGACCTTGCAAAGGGCTTCTGAGTCTCTGACAGTGATTCCATTCCGGTAGTCAGTAGCCCTTGTTTGTCAATCAGCCTGGTAGTGTCAGCACCTCCTCCACCGCATGCATAAAACGGGTATTCAGGGTCAACGAACCAGATCTGCTTTGCTGCGTCTTCCTTACTGATGCCTCGTTCTGTAGCGATGGCGTCACGGACCTGATCAGCGATGCCAACGCCCGCCGTTCCAGCGCCGAATACCACCATGCGAAGATCTTCTAGGTTCTGCTTTGTGACATGCAGACCGGAAAAAATGGCGGCAAGTGTTACACAGCCGGTACCTTGGACGTCATCGTTGAAGCAAGGAATCTCCGGGCGGTACTTTTCGAGTAGTCTCCGTGCTGTCGCCCGTCAGACCAATGCCATCAATATGACAAGGCAAACTCACCATTGTCAAACCCAAAATCTTCAAAATGGATGTAAGCCTTCGGATACAGCTCCCGCGCCGACTTGACAAATGTATCAACAAAGTCGTCATAACGCTTGCCCGTCACTCGCTTGTGCCGGAGTCCAAGATACAATGGATCATCTAGCAGATCCTGGTTGTTTGTCCCGCAATCCAGGACTACGGGTAGGACACGGTTAGGATGGACACCAGCACAAAGTGTCGTGAGTGCAAGCTTTGCGATTGAGATCAGAATGCCACCGCAACCCTGATCCCCAATTCCCAGAATCTCCTCCCCGTCCGTGACGACAATATAATCAATATCATCTGGGGTGCCCCAAAGTGAAAGATCATGGTGAACACGGTCGGCATCGTTGATGTTGAGAAACACTCCGTCTGGACGCCGAAAAATACGCGAGTAGTTCTGGATGGCGTCACCTTCTGTGGGCGTGTATACTACGCTGAACATCTCGGGCAGGTGATCGTGGAGCAGCTGCATGCATGTCTCAGTTATCTGCATGTCTTTTGCGACTGCTGGTGTATCTCACCCTAAAGTAGAGCACCTCATTTTGTTCCTTCATCGAGGTCAAAAATGTGTTCTTGGAAAGATCATCAGGATGCGCGCTGTACTGTTCATACGCCCGTTGGACCTGCTGCTCCAGCGTTTGGATGCTTGGGGGCAGGAGCCCAGCAAGTTCAAAGTCTCGACGCTCTTCGTGGGTGAAGGCTGAGCCCTTGTTGAAGTATGGATGGGTGAGTAGGACGGTGCCCTTGAGCGCGCATTCTAGCGGCCCGCTTGTTGACAAGGGAAGACTCTCAAATTTGGACGACGGCTTGCCTTGGGATCCCATTGTGGGTGGATGCTGATGGGATGAACAATTTGCGAGATACGGAGCAACAGACAGCCTAGTAGCCACAGTTGTCTTTTTTACGAGTACTCTGGTGTGAAGAGAGCGGTTGCTCAGTGCATGGCATCGCCAGTTGACGATGACGTAGTTGGCCAAATGGTGCTGGCTAATCTCGTTCCACCAGCAAAGCACCCCACAACGGCGCAAATCACAACACCGATGGACCACGCCTACAGAGTCGAAAAGCGCTGGAAGAGATTCTCACACTCAGCCATTCACGATGAGATATGATCAAGTCAAAAATGTCGGGTCGCTTGGAGCCTCCTCTCTGTAAAAGTCCGATAAACGGCAGAGACGCGGACTATGATGGCCCATGAGTGTTCTATTCTTGCAGCAGAGATCATCACCCGCAACAGACCCGAGAGCCTGCCGCCAGTGACCCGTCCAACATGGCACAGCCCCTTCAAAGACCCGAGTACAAGACGTACTGAGAAGCGAAGGCCTCCCCAGAGGGAGATCTCACTGGTAAGAAATCCGGAGAGATTTTGAGCGGCTGGGAACGGTTGCTGCGTGGGCAAAAGAATGTGAGAAAAAATATCCTACCTGTGAGATACTTCCGTTGCTGCAAAATATTGTCTCTGCTCATTGTTTTAATCGGCAAGACAGCAGCGCGGAGTGTGACACGAGCAGCATTGCGTGAGTTTATACGACAGCAAATAACTGGGTGGTTTGTTTGATGTAGAGATTCTGGAGACGCGAAAAAAATTTGTGGTTTTGGAGGTTCGTGGGGTCTTGGGCACGGGCCATCCCGGCTCTCCGGGTCCGAACGCGCAGCTGGCGTCGGCCCGACCTGGCTGATAGGCTTAACACCAAGCTTTCGACGGCACCGGAGTTCACCAGCGTCTGTCGTTATTCCTGGCTTCATGGACCAAGTTCTTGCAGTGGCCGAGGCACCGATTCACGCATTAAGAAGACGCCACCACACCATCAAGAAACGAGAGATGGAGCACAGAATTTCACCGTGGCCGTCCGCGTGTGATATCAACTCCTCCGAGAGCCTGACTTGGCATTTGGGTCATCCGCCAGTGGCCTTCTTTCGCGGGATGTCGATGAGGAGTGGGCAATCTTTACGTGAACGTGTCAATATCCCGGAGCACAAATTGCAGAAAAGGTCTGCGAGGAGTCTTTCCATTCATGGCTTAGGCCCGACTTCTCTTCCTTCACTGCCGTGTCCGGTGAGATCTGTCATACATAACATTCACGCCGTCTAATATCATCACTTCTGAACACTATACGCAGCAACACTATACCCAGGTTGTGCAGCAAGAGCGGGATAAGTGATTGTCGGTCCACTGAACTCTTGTGGGGGGTTTGGATGCGCTGTACCATCCATGTGGACATGTTCCGGTCCATGGTGTTGCGGCCGGGGCCACAATGCTTCCTCGCTGTGGGTCAAATCGTCGAGGGCTTGGTGCTCCCAAAGCCTGACTTCTGTTGTGACCATGATATCGGTCGCGTTGGCGTTCGACTTGAGGCCTCTATCTCGGGACCAGTTGTCTCGATGTCGAAGCTTCAGGGTGTCTTGCTGCTTGGTGTGCTTGGTGTGGGAGTAAAGACTGCGGAAAGACGCGGCGCAGGCGACCAAGATGGCTGCTCTTCATCAGCATGATTTACTCTTCAGGGACCGGAGGAGTTCAGCATAACGTACCCAATGTCATCTCGAGGGAGTTGCACAGAATCATCCATGATACGTCGGGAGAGGTTCCAGAATAGCCTGCCTCGGCGCGGACGATGGCCACGACAACCATGGCGATGGTCAAGCAGCAGATGCCCATCAGCAACAACTTCTTTTTCCATGGAATAGAGACCCGCCAGACGATATTGCCCGATACGATGACGACTAGATATCGGACATGTCAGTTGACTGTCTGGCAAAACGGCGGGACATGGAACTGACTGAGGAGGTCTGTCGAGATATCCGTTGCCAAGTGGACGCGAGAGGTAAAGTACTGCCGGTTGAACTTTGCTTCGCCGATGCACTTTTGTGCAATGTCGAGACCACTGGCTGTTAGACAGTCATCTGTCGTCAACCCGACCGTCACGCAGTAGGCCGCCACGATGCAGACAAGTACCATCCACCAGAGGTAGCGCTGGAGAGGGGCGTGTCTGCCCAGAGGGTAGAAGAATACCATAAAGGCAATCTTGACCAGCCATAGCGAGGTCCAGGTGAGCCAGTAGGTTGCGAGGATGGCATGGAGAAGGGTACCGGCGTTGTTGAAGAGCTCGACGATGGCGGCTGGGTCGGTAGGGGTCGTGTTCCAACCCTGGGCGACGACATAGAGAGTGCGTGCTAGGACGGCCCAAAGAATTGTCGAGCCTAGGTAGAAAACGAAGGAGGCGATGACGAGGTAGTCATCCAGTCGGAGGCGACGGAGGAGTTTGATGCGGAAAGCAAGACGAAGAAGGATGGTGACGAGCGACAGGCATGTGCCGGACCAGATGAATCCCTAGAGGCGGTTGAGGAGTCGTTCATGGCGCTGGGGAGCTTACTTTGGGGGACACTTACCATCAGGGTGTTGAAGGGGATGGAAGGGGCCACCATATTTCCCACCACATCCCGGCCATGGATAGCAGAGGGCTCCATTGTGAGAGCGTGAGGAGGATCCAAACGTCAACAAGACCAGCACAGAAATCAGGAAGGATATGGCATCCAATTCCGGCCATGGGTGTTTTAATAGAGGTGATCAAGTAATTTGGCCCGCTCTTTCGCAGGGCCCATGGCACTGTTCAATGCCAACCTCTCCCAACATCATCCCGCATTGCTGAGATACGGTAGGGTGGTGGATTACTTGGATATTCGCGGCACAGTGCAACAGAATTACTGCGGCGTGTGTTTTTTGAAGCCTGCCAGCCTGGTGATCGGCGTTGTGGTGATCCGGGAGGCGCCGTGTTGGCGCATTATCGGCAGTGCCTGTGGTACCTCTACTACATTGGTTACGGCGTGTAGGGTAGTGATGGTTCACCGACGCAAGCCACTGATTGGTTCGTTTTCAGCTCCTGTTGCCTGTCTGACGGCTGAGCGTCGATGCAATTGGCCCCAAACCATCCGAGCAAACCACCTACAATCTAGGACGCCCAGAGTACCTAAGGAGCTTCTTTGGTTCTGTTTCCAGCCCTGTAAATGTACATTGCCGCCCCCAAGCCCAGATGACCAACCCGTATACGCCCCTTTCAAACCCAGCATAAGTGTGTCGTCCTTCCTATAATGGATCTTCTCTGTCGTGCATGCAGACAGCCAAAAGGACAAATTTCGCAGAGTAGGCTTGTCTGACTTTGGGGGCCATACAAAAGCACGAGGTAAATAAGACTTGGGTGTTGCCGCTTGGAGGGTGATTTTGTTGGTCTGCCTGTTGCCTGGCTTCTTCACGCCTTGTTAAGGTCAACATCTTTCTCAATGACAATTTTTTATAAAATGTTTTGTTTTGTGGACGTGTCCGCTACTCGAAGGGAAATGGTATTGTTTACACCCTATCGACCCCTTTTGTGGATCCCGTCGCGAATGTGGAGAATGGCATTTCATAGCAACCAACCCCTTTTCAGTCTTTGTTATTGGCTGCTCGTGACGTCGCTGTAAATGCATCCAGTGAGCATGTCTTGCGCTAACCCTTTCAATTGAAATGCTACTGAAAAGGCTGCAACTACGCTGATAAAGCCCAAAGAATATTGAGCTCGTGCCAAACCCACCCCAACGCCAAGTTTAACCGTGTAAAACCCTGAATCCCAAGAAGTGACCCCCCTTCCCTTCTTTGCCGCCGTGAGGCTTTGCCATCTTTCCTTTTCCATTTTCTTTTATTTTGCCATTCCTTTTCCTTGTCCCATTCCCATATCCATATATGCATCCGATTCCCAGCCCATCCAATTCCCACCCCGTCCGATTCCCAACCCATCCGATTCCCTATCCTTTCGATTCCCAGCCCAACCATATCTCCCCTTGCTCTCGCCAAGCATCTCATAAAACCTTCTCATAGAATCCTCATGGTTCTGCTGCTCGAGCTCCTCTTTCAACAACGGGTTGCTCTCAGGTGTTCTGGGCTTGTTAGGGGAAGCGGCTTCTTCTTGTTTTGGAGGGGTACTGACGCTTTTGTTCTGCTCTTTGGAAACTCTTCTACCGCCTGGCGGGCGGGTCGGCGTCTGTGCCGGCGAACGGGTCGAGTCCGAACCCGAGCTCTTCTTGCTATCCGTGGCGGCGGAATCTTCTCCGGGGGTGGTGCTTTCGAGGTCTGACTTCGGGGTGAAACCTGAAGGTGAGTTTCTTGGCTGCGGGACGGGGGAGAATTCGTCAATCGGCTTTTCGGCCTGAGTTGGGGGGGAAAAGCCCTTGGCGGCGGCGGGCTGTCCTCCCTTTTTCTCAGAGGGAGGCACAAAATGTTGTGTACCAATAGTGGGAATGTTCAAATTCGCGATAAGTGAGTCGGTGTCCCCAGTACTCTTCTTGGTATCCGGTGGGAAGCTGTCCTTGAAATTGTCGGGAACGATCGGACGTGGAGTGGACTCGTTACTCCCGGAGCCGTCAGCACCTGTCCTGCCAGGACCAAAGCCGTCGTCACTGGCCCCGCCGACAGTAGACCTACTGAAGTGCACTCCCCTCACCCCAGTAAAAAAGGATGGTCTCTCGATGCTTTCAGGATCTTCTGTAGGTGGTGAGGCTCTGCCACCCCCTGTGTGGTGCCGACTTGCCACCTTGAAGGCCTTGGCAGCTGCTGGAGTGAGTGCGGGCGACGTGGCGGTCAGGCCGGCGATACGGATGAGCTCTCCGTGCCTCTGCTCCAATCGGAGCATCTGGCCGCGAAGACGGATCAAGGCTTCCTGATTTCTCGTCTCGTTGTCGTTCATCGTTTCATATTGCTTCTCGATGGAGTCGGCCTCCGCAATCAGCCTTTGCACCTCATTGAAGACAATATCTTGTTGACCAAGAATCCTGACTTGGGCATCACGAGACTTCTCCATGTGACTGCCTACAATCTTGAGATTGTCAAGCAGACCGACCTGGCTCCCACAAAAGATCGTTTGGCTCTTGTGAAGCCGGGCGGTACTTCCCAGGTTTGATATCCAAGCGGTGCCGCTGCGCAGACCTTCCTTCTCTTGCGCAAGACTGCTAGTCATACTACTCACGGACATGCTACGCTGCAGTCGCGCGGCCACTGCCGCCGGTCCAGCTGTGGCTCCCGCTTCTGTCCCGGCTGGGTTGGCCTGGGTTTTGATGGCTCCGAGGTTGCGCCCAGTCCAGGCGTGGTCCCAAAACGTCAACAGCGCCCAGAGCTTAATGAGGCTGTGGTAATAGGCAAAAGCGACATAGAATGGGAAAGTCCACCAGTCACTGGGGTGACGCTTGTAATACTCAAAGACCTTGACAAACTTGACAAAAAGTATCCAAATAATCAAGGCCCATATGCCTTGACTGGTGGCTTGCTTGCTCCAGTTGTAGAGGGCAACGAGGGCGGCATCGGTAAACAAAGCAAAGTTTGTGAAGGAGGTGAGGTAGACAGCATAGACGCAGTAGGGTTGAAATGCCCAAACGCTGCCATCAGTGAACAGAGAGCAAGGGTTTGACCTCCAGGTGGTGCGGGCCCAGCGCGTGCACTGCCCCAGGAACTTCTTGTGGACGGGATCGGCCACGCCAACAGTTGTCTCAATTTCGGCGTCGTCGGTGTACTGGAACTTGATGCGCCAGCCCTTGCGCACGGCAAATCTGGTGTTGTAGTTGTCATCGTCCGGGTTGAGAGGCCCACAGAGCCCAAAGAAGAATCGCTCGTCGACGTAGCCGGCCAGGTACTCGGGGTCCTGAACGATACGGGTGCGCAGAGCACAGGTACGCGCAGAAATGACAAAGGCGCCCCCGTCCCAGTAGTTGGCCGATCTGACCTCGAAGTTGTGGCGGTAAAGATAGGTCGCCCCCAGCATGTTCCAGAAACGCCGCCAAACCGACAGGTTCGGCAACCGGCGGACTTTCTTGTTTGTTCCCACCAAACCAATCTCTGGATCCTCAAACGGCGCTAGGAGCGCCTTGAGGAAATCCTTCTTCCAGAAGACGTGGTCGTCGAGCATGACGGTGATGGCGGTTGAGACCAGCGGCACCGCCACAGCAACTTGAGCTCTCTTGCTGGCAATCAGGGCACGGTCCACGATGAAATTGGTCTTGGGATAAAGCTTGATGTACTTCTCGACTGCCTTCTCTGTCTTGACAAGCAGCTCGTCACCGGCCGTGATGACAATGATCTGAGAAGGCTCGTTTTGGGCGCAGGTGCTGATGCATTCCTGAAAGTCAACGCCTGTAGGGTCGATGGTAGGCAGGATGACTGTGACATGTCGGTTGGGGGTGTACGTGGGGTTCTTGGGAACGGGGGCTGGCTTATACAGAACCCAACCAATGCAGTTGAGAATGAAACGGGCGTAGCGCCAGGTTGCCAGTACGATGAACCAGTATAGCCAGTAGTCGTATTCCGAGTACCAGGTCGCAAACTGGTGAACACCATAGCCATAGAGGGCCAAGATGAAGGCGTTTAAAAGCCCCCTCAGTACCTTGTTCGATCTAAGCCTTGATGGGACGTACGGCTCATCCGGGACAAGCTCAGGGGGGGGAGGCACAGGAGGGTTGGTCACAGGTGTGTCCTGTGTCCTCGCAGTTGGTCGTCGAGGAGTGGACATCTTGGTGGTTGGCTTTAGTCAATGTTATGTTGTCTTATTCCTTGAAGCCACACTGGACCATCTTCTGCTGCTGGAACGGTGGCAGCGGTCGAGGAAAGGTGTCGAGATAGACCCCTTGCGATCCATGACCTCGAAACGGTCCCAACCAATGTTATAGGACTCGACATCTTCTTGTCTTCACTTGAGATAAAGAGAAAGAGGAACAGAGCTTATTGTTCTCGAGCAGAAGTGGCCAAAAGAGCGGGACAGAAGAGCGTCCCTGACACCACTCCTCATATCTGGTTGCTCCCCCATTGTTTCAGAGGTAGCTACTGGGTGAATTGACTTTATATTTTGAAGGAACCGAGTGAATTCCTCCAATTCTCCCATTCTGACAGTGTTTCCACTGCCTTCACTTGTAATGGTTCAGAGTGGGGACGCTATGCTCCAATATGCACTCGTGTAAACCTATTCACCATCACCAGGTGTTGTCACTAGCAAAAAAAAATGGTTTCCGTTTTGGTCTGCAGACTCGGTGCTTCATTGTTGGTGGTAGGTGAGGTGATTATCAAAGAATGGACCGTCGCTTTGTTGGCTCACTGGATGCGGGAGTCGAGTCCAACTACAGACGGACCTAAACACTCTTTGTCATTACAATGCTTAAAGGCGGAATGCAATCAAAGAGAGTTTGATGACCTTTCTATTGAGGTTCCACAAATCAACTCCTAACATGCCTGTTGCGTCGAATGCTGATTTTCTGGCGGACGTGGCGATGTGTACGGGGTAGAAGGCTGTGTTGGGTTCTGTGGTTAGACAGTATCGGCCTACGGTGTGTCTGAGCTTTTTGCCTTTGCCGGCATGGTACGCTCTCTACAGGATGCTCGGACCAAATGCTGGCTCAGAAGGGCATTGTGTTACTCAATCAGGTCCAAATTCGATTCAATATGTATATGGTTATTTCGAGATGCACTTGATGCTTTTTAATGCAGAACACGGGATTACGATCATGTATAGATCTTGCAGTTATCGTATAACGGTGCTTGACAACTCTGCCCTAGGTAGGTACCTATTTCAGCAAATCCATAATGCTCTTGATGAACTTTGCAGGCATTTACATTTCCTCAATAGCCAACAACACTATGCATAAATCACTACGATCTGTGTGGGTATTCAAGACCTCAGTGATCGGGTATCTTGAACAGACTATATGCACGATTGTGGCGTCAAATTTGGAATAATATATGTGTCATGTTCGTGTGGCCGTTCGTCTTACGAAGTCTTATTCTATCCCATCTCTACATGTAGCAGCCGGCAAAAACTGTACTTATCATAAACCACACGGCCTTCCGGAAGAAAGGAAGAAAGAGAAAAGAACTTGCAAACCCCGAAAACGTGACAGCCTAAAACTTTTGTTCCAACCCACGCTTCCCACAACCCTCGAGGCACAAAAGCACAGTCATCCCTCACACCTGCGCCCCGGTCACTTGTTTCTGCTCCCTCCGGGCAAGCCTCGCTATCCTCTCAGCTCTCCAGACCTCGCCATATTTCCACTGTAGACACATCAAAGGCGTGAGAGCAATTGTTACGACAGCAAATACCAGAAACGCGGCCTCGACCCCAATCTTGTCAATGATAAACTGCACCCCTGCCACTCCCACAGCGCCCAACGAGCACCGAACGAGATTGTTGACAGCGGTGGCGCTGGCGCTTGCCCCGGGATACAAGTCCACCATCAGTGCACTGTTTTGGGTAAAGATGGCCGTCGCTGTGATTGCAATGACGAACTGCAAAACCAATGGTAGGGCTATACCCGGTCTCGAGGCCAGCAAGGGGGAAGAAAGCGAGAAGCCATACCCCGCAACGGCAAACACGAACAAGATGATGAGATACCAGGAGGACCGAAGCCGAGCACGGGAAAGTGGAAGGTCCGACAAATGCTTTCTGTTGAGAGGAGTCTCGAGCGGGATCCCGTTGGAAGCACGGTACGCTGACTCGACGTGCCGATAATCGCGATCAAGAATCTTGCCAGCAAAGTATGATCCGCTGACACAAGCCGCGCCGTTCGGTAAGAATATGAGGCCCACTTTCAAATTGGAGAGTCGATATCGAGGCTGAAACAGGGCGGTTGTCGACGAAGTCACCACACTCCAAATCGTGTACACAAAAGCCCCGAACAATAGCGTGACAAACACGTCCTTTTCAAAAAGGAACCGCAGTGGCGATAATATCGAGCCCAGAGTAAACTTGGGCGTCAAAGTCGTGATGTTGCCCTCCTCACTGGATACTGCATCTGGACGCTTCCAGTGTTTGCTGATGTGGCGAGTGACAACTGGACGATGGATGCCGCGCAATGGGATAGTGCCATTTCCAGCAATGTGACGAAGGGTTTCCGGGAGGAAGAGCACAATAACCACGAGACATATGAAACCAAGGATGACGAGAAACCAAAAGATGGCGTGAAATCCAAAGAACTCGGTGATAATGCCGCCAATCACTGGCCCAATTGACTGGCCGAGCATTCGAACTATGCACAAGGATCAAAGTCAGAAAGGACAAGGATAGAAAGCCGCGATGCAAGACTCACTTCCTCCAAAACTACCCATATATCCGCCGCGTTCCTTTGCTGTTGTGATATCACCAATCACTCCAGCACCTGTTTCTGGTTGTTAGCGTGAAATTCAGGGGTAAAAAAGGGGCTGGGTCTTGGCAAAACACACCAACGGAGATGGTCGCGGCACTGCCAGCAGCTTGGATTGCTCGAAAAGCCATCAATGAGGCAAAGTCGTCGCTGAATGCCAACCCGAGGTTTGCGATGAGGTACACGCCAAAAGTGCAGATAAAGGTGACTCTGCGTCCACGTGTGTCGCTCAAAGGTCCCCAAACAGAAGGCGCCACCCCCTGAACTGCCATGTACACAGTCACAGTGAGCAATATCATGGTGATTTCGGTTTGTACGTGCTATACTTCATGATCAGAAATGGAACAAGAATCTTCAAGGAGAGAACCCACTGAAGATATGGCACCCAGCGCAGGGAAGTAAATATTGCTTGAAAGCGGAGAGAACAGCCCGGCAAATGATACTATCCATACCATAAGCCGCTTCTCCCGCCTCGCAAATGCGTGGTATAACTCCTGCTGTGAATCCGTCTTCTCTGAGACCGGCTCGTCGCAACCGGCCTCTGACAGAGCAATTTCGACGGCTTGACCGGCTGAATAATCCACGCTCTTCTTTTCTTGAGTGTTGCCAATTGGTGAGTTATGCGAGGCTCCATAGGCAGGCGGAATGGTGACTCTTGTATTTGTCTTAATTTTTCGCGTGGACTCGTTCGAGGCTCGTAAAGTAGGGACTTGTTCGGTTTGTAACCTGGTGGCTTTCGACGTGTCGGCAGTTACCGCTCTCCCAAGCTCTTTTCGGCTATCGGAATCGGAAGGAATGGCACTGGGGGGTCTTTTGGGACTGAGCGGAGCTTCCATATCCTAGATACCTCTCGGGATCCCCTGCTCCTGTTGATGCCGTAATGAAGTGCAGCACTCGGTAAGTAGAGAACAGTAAACCAGTAGTTTTCGAGAGCTGGTAGGCTGAATCGAATAGAAGTGTGTCTGCCTCGCCTTGATATCCAGTACCCAGTCGAAGTGCTCAACTTGACGGATAGGACACGCTTCTAGATGAAGCGGGAGCACGAGAAGACGGTGGCTGGCTCAACAACCGTGCTTTTTTGTCTGTCAACGTAGAGGTTTCCTGTGCGACAGTTCACGGCCGAAAGCACTCGCTCCATGAGGATCCTTCAAACCAGCCGTATCATTCGATATGGACGCTAACGACCAAGCTTGAATCCAAAATGTCACCCTTGAGGGATGGGCCACAGGCAGTCTAGAGGCTACCTCCCGAGAGGTACATCAGATGCCAAGAATGAAGCGGAAGGGCCTGCTGCGCAGCTAAGCATGGATTAACAGACGTGCACTCGGACTTGACCGAGTTGGCCCCCGTTCACCAGCCTCGGGAAGCTGGGTGGATGTCGATTCATAGCTGGAATGCGCCAAGTCGTCTTGAGCGATGAACCAGTCTGCCCGGTGATGTGCATGCTGGAGGTTGGTTGTCATGGCACGTATTGCACCAGAGTTGTATGATTGGTGAATCAGTTTCTTGCGTACGCAAGCCAAAGTGAAAGAGAGGGCATCGTGGACTCGCTGATGATTCAGCAGATTCTGACTGACGCCGTACCTGGCCTGAACCGCGAAGCAGCCTTCTCTGATACATAGTACAAGAAATTAGTACGGTATGGGTGAACTAAAACAGCACGAACGGACGGATGAGCCGCTCGGGCTGGAGTAACACCTGCAGCCTGCACCTAGTGCCTCAGGTGCCTGACCACGCCAAAGCAGATGTGCCTGGCCCCAGTCAAAGCTTATTCTGTCCCCCCTTCCCCCCGCCAATTTGGCCGAACTCCATGTGTCTGAAATACATCAATGGGGTAATAGAGTAATCTGGAAGCCAGCTAGGAAGTCAGTGTCCAACTGTTTTGTATTCTCATCGTCCAACGATGATGATGCCAACTGGATGGGTTCGAGATCGGCTTGAATGTTATAGCCTGTTTTATAAACCAGAAACCCTTGAGACTATCATCAGAATATGATGTCACCTGTGTGCGCCTACCGCCGGCATAGCATTGTCGATCAGGTCATGTTCATGCATCATTGCAGGTGTCTGCATGTTGGAAGCCTCTTGAGACACTGTTAAAGCCTAATTCAGTCATCGATCCGTAACTGATTCTTGAATTTGATTCTACCTCTCTGCCAACATAGGTGGGCCGCTAAAGGGCCAGAAAATATTTGTCCTTGAACTAGCAAGCCAGCACCGCTTGTCTTGCAAGTCAATATATTCGTGCCAAGCCGGCCCCACCCTTCTCGCCGAACGGCCAGCCAGAGTCTCACAGGCACTCCCGACGGCTTCCAGTCAAACGAAACGATTTCCTTGTATGTAAATCAACGCCTCTGGTATCTATTTCCGCTTCCCATTTTGTAAGTCCTTCCGCCCATGCCACCAAAATGCTTCATCTACAGACAATCTCATACGCGCTGATCAACGCATCATGATGTTGGAGAAAAAAGAAATGCAGTTTGTCACCCTTTCCAACAAAAGTCACACTGACGTTATCAACCGCTTCTCTCAGAATGCAAAATCAATAAACGCCCTTCCCATGCAACTCTGATATGTGTTTCCTACACTGCCGCCCCGAAAGCCAAACAACCAAACCGCATTCATGACTTGATCAGGGACGCATCGGCGCCTGTTGTTTATACTGCATCCTTCTCACCGACATCCACATGGACTTGCGATCATGGGATCTCGTCTTTGGATTGTACCACGACAAGACGTCAATCACCAGGTACCCCCTCGACGTCTCGATCTCGACAAGACCTGAGACGGCGAAGCAACCGCGAGGTGGATCAGGTCGAATCGGCTTCCACACCTTGGTGTACGTCTTCATAAACTCCTCCCAAGGCTTCAGGCCAACCAGAGACTGGACCTTTTCTTGACCGACAAACTTTTCTGGGTTGCCATTGTGTTCGGCCGGCGGTCTATTGGGAATGCTGATAGGCTTATCCCTGGATGGGCCAGGTGGTGTGTTGGGGGTTGGTGAGATCGACCTAGGATCGTTGACGTCTTCCGGCCGTTTTGTTGCTTGTGCCCGGATACGCTCCAAAGCCTTTTGAACGTCAGAGCTGTGATTTGTTGGGAGCGGCAAAGGTCCTGCGCTGACAGGACGGTCTGGAGGGTGGGTTGAACTGTCGCCTTCAAACCCAAAGAATTGCGCAACCGAAGAGAACTGACGGCCAACGAGTGCCTTTCCAAGCGCCCAGGTCGACAGCGCCATGGGCTTTGGCCATAGGACGCGCTCCAGAAGTTTAACTGTCGCCGACTCAACCTCTGTTTCCGCAATGGCGATCACTTCGTCCGTAATCAACAGGCTGCTGAGAGTCAGTGGTCAACTCTTGGCGGTTCGAGACAAGGTACCATACCCTTTGCGCGTGTACACAGGCGGTGCCCTGTATGGGAAATCAATATCCATCCAGTACCTCCTCACTTTCATATCTTTCCCAACCTTCCATGTTAAGGCGGGGTTCTTTTCAGCGGCATCACAGACCATTTGAACAGTGTCCTCTAAGCAAACAATAGTCAGGAAACGAGGGCCGGTAAATGATGCAACGTGATTTGCCACTTACTCCTGATTTGGTCCAACCTCTCCTTGTCTTTGGATAGCCGCACAAACTCCCTCCATTCCGGATCTTTCCCAGAGTATGGCTGCGGTTCGTGTCGCTCCGTTGTCAAGGGAAACGGAATGAATATGTCGACAGCCTCTTCTTCTTCCGGCATGCTTTCCATCA
The DNA here is from genome assembly GCF_035222375.1 of Podospora pseudocomata. NCBI lineage: Eukaryota > Fungi > Ascomycota > Sordariomycetes > Sordariales > Podosporaceae > Podospora > Podospora pseudocomata. Next base: position 103,728 of record NW_026946364.1, on the reverse strand, counting down.
ACTCCTGGTTTTCCAGCACCTTCACAAGCGGGCCCGCCACGCATATCTCAAAGAATTGGTAGATAAGGACTGTCTTGATGGCAAAGGTAACAAGCCGGAGCCGCCTCCTGTGCCTGAGCCGTACTCTTTCGATTTTGATCACTTGGCCGGTTGGTACTTTGGTCAAGACCTTGGGGAACCGGAGCACCGAAGACGGCCTGAAGAGGCGCGACATGATGCCGCGGATGGTGGCACGCCCCACTGGCGGCCTGAAAAGGCACGATAGAGTCGAAAGGCCGCAAGCAAGATTACCAGGTAGCCAGCCGGTCGGTCGGCGACGTTCGGAGTGTTGCGCTGCGCTTGTTCTTTGGTGTTCTGCCGACTTGGCGAGTTGAGGATTGCGCGACGCAATCAGCCCGTAAATGCGACTTGAAACCGTGAGGCCGCTGGATACTGGTAAAATCTAGAAGCTGAGATAGGTTGGGAGTAGACTGCTAGTGAATGCTGAATTTCGGCCGGTTTCGGCTCCTGTGTCGTCGATGTCGTCGAGACCTGGCTGGGTACAGAGTACTACGTTAAAGACTTGAAGATGTCTGGCGGCAGGCTCAGTTCGCAGCGCGCATCATGGCCCCGGCATGTCATAAAGTGGGGCCCGTCTGCCGCACGGACCATACGCCTCCCAACTGCTGCGCCAGCCATTCGTAACTGGCAGGGGTCGACAACAGCTCCAACGTCAATCAAGCAAGAAACAACGACAGCATCCAACACTCTACACGCATTCAACTCGCTGCCATCAAGACACCAACTCGCTATCCAACCCGTTTCACTACCATGAGGCTTCTCGCTGGCCTCACAGCAGCGGCTCTGTCTGGGCTTGCGGCGGCCGCGAGCCAGCAGACTGCCGATGTCTACATTTTGACGGCCAACCAACAGAGCTCGAGCGAAACACCAAGCATCCCCAAGGAGGTCGCGCGTCACATCTTGCTTCAGAGAGTGCGTGGTTGATACCCATCATTACTTCTCTCGCTGAACCATGCTAACTCTGTTCCAGGCATCGAGACAACCATACGGCAGTGACCTGCGCGACATCCCTAGCTCAACCGACACCGAGACCGCTGTCAGCCACATCGCGAGATTCGGCACCGGCCCGGAACCCCTCTTCTCACAGTCCGACAAGACCAATGCCCCACAACTAGTTGTCATTCTCGAAGGCGTTACATACCAGCAGAGCCATGATCTCAAGGACGCCCTTTCACAGGCAGGCCATCCTGCTGCGTTCCGCGTCTCAGACGCCCCCTCGGCTGCCGCCAACAAGAATCTCATGACGCTTTTCCGGCAGTTGGGATCCGCTCCTTCCCAGCCTTGTGACCTGGCCCACGCCCTCAACCCTGCTAATGAGGAGTGCTGGAGTGGTGTTTCCTCGGTGGTCAACTATGACCTACAAAATGTAGGGTCTCATCAATGCGGTCGTTGTGCTAGGACATGTACTAATCAATAGCCACAGACTTCCTCCACCTACTCGGCCCTTCTCGCCTCCCTTCCTCAGATCAACAAGCTGGTGGCTGCTTCCGATCTCGAGGTGACCCTCCTAGTTCTCCCCGATTCTACCCGTTCCTCCAAGATCAACTCGTGGTCCACCCTTGCCGGCAACCCCACCAACAACCGCCGTCGTGACTCTGGAGAAAGGGTCATCACCGACAGCACCGTTGTTTGGCCGGCTCCTTCCACCCCGACCCGTTCCGCAAAGGTCAACATCCAGAAGAAGGCCATCCCTGCCTGCTTCCTTTCTTTGGACGCCTGTAAGGAGGCCACCAATGACTGCTCTGGCCACGGGACATGTGTCAATAAGTTTGGCACCGGCAACGCCACCTCGTCTGATGCCAGGGCATGCTTTGCCTGCAAGTGCATGGCCACCGTCGTCCGCCGCGGCGACGAACCTGGCACCTCGGGCAAGAAGACTGTCCACTGGGGCGGCAACATGTGCCAGAAGAAGGACGTCAGCGTGCCATTCTGGTTGATCACTGGTTTCACCATTACCATTGTTGGTGCCGTTACTTTTGCCATTGGCCTGCTGTTTAGCGTCGGTCAGGAACAGCTGCCGGGTGTCATTGGTGCTGGTGTGAGCAGGGGGGCGTCCAAATAATGGATGCAAAAAGAGGAGATTTATGCTTAGGGGGTTGTTGAGGAGGGTGTTGGAAGATGTATGTTTTACTGGTGTTGGAACTGGGTTTTTGCTGCATACGCGCAATTGGGCGCGGTTATTCACGGTTTTTACGGGGTACATGACACGAGGGCGGAGACTGTATTGTTGGGATTGGTAGTGTTGGCTGCGATGAGGGCTCAAGTGTATCATACTGGTCTTTTTCTTTTTAGAAGCAGTTTACATGGCGTTGGCATTGGTATGTACCTAGGACTTGTTTATTGTATTGTTTTTGTTTTGGAAGAAAGCAACGACGGTGTCTTTCATTATTGGTTTCTCAATATGGAGAAGTGGAAGCGTATCTGTAGTACTAGTCCATCATCTCATCATCATCCTGTGGTTTCCGGGTGGGTGTCCCGAAGCTCTCGAGACCTCGTTCCATGGGCATGTCTCCTGCCAGGCCTGGAGGGAGAGGACGTAACGGGGACTGTCCCACTGCGCTGCCGCTGATGCTCTCCTGCACCAATTTGGCGACATCGCCTGGCACAACAGGGGATACACCACCACCGCCGCCGTTTGCAGCCCCAGCAACAACAGCCTGGTATTTTGCCCCCGCCTGGTTCAGGATTTCTTGTACCTCCTTCTCACGCTTCTCAATCCCCTCCCTTTCCTTTTCCAAACTCTGAACGACGACCTGCTTCTGCTTGAACTCATGCTCCAAGCCCTGGACAATCTCGTTCATCCTCTTGAGAACCTCGTTCAGCTTGGGCAGCGGTTTCATCCTCGGCACCGCATCGCCAGCTATGTTTTCCTCATCCTCCTCTGGTTTGTGCAAGCCGTCCATTCCTGCCCTCCGCTGCGCGGCTTCGTAGGCAGCTCGCCTCTCTGCTTCGCTGTCGTCCGACTCGGCGTCTGATTCGGCCGCGTTGATCAGCTCTGCAATTTCTGCTCGGTGCCGTCTTGCAGCATCTCGCTCTGCCTTTTTGCCCAAAGCCAAAGGGTCGTCCTGAACATAGTCATCGTAGCCTTCGCCGAGATCCTCGTCTTCTCTTATTAATCGCGTGTCAGACTTCTTTTTCTTTTGGGAGGGGATGACCACCCGGGAGGAGGATTGCTGGGGAAATTCCGAGTCGGAGCCGGAGTCGAGGGAGACGAAATCGGCCGCGACGCTTTCACGGGCTAACCGGGCTCGTCGGTCTTTGCGCTCGCGGATTTCGGCTGCGCTCAGCACGTGTGCCGCTGCTGCTGGGCCTTGCGAGACCAGGTCGGTGGATGAAGCGGCTTGAACGACGAGGGCACCGTCAAGCTCAGATGGGTCAAGGTCCATGGCATCGACATCGTCGACAATCTGGACGTTTGCAGGTGTTGCCGGTGTGGAGGATTGCAGCTCTTCAAGATACTCCTTGCTGTATTTTGGCCGGTCTTCGTCGCCGCCGCCAAACCTCATGGGCAGAGTACCCGCGAGATTTTGGAGTGAGGCGGATCTTCGGAGGGCATTGTTTTCCAGCGCGCGCTGACCCAGTGTCTTTTTGGGCGTGAATGGCTTCTCGCCTGCTGATGGTTCCTCGGCCCCGGCCTCTTCGGCGCCCCCAAAAGAGAGCCGTGACGCTGCCGTTGGTCGTTTCTTTTGTTTTGTTGACCCAGCCCGACCCAGGGCCGGCCGAACCACCACTGGCGCGCCAGAGTCGGCGTCCTCGTCATCTCCAGTGGTTGTCGCCGTTGACAGCGCGCGAGCGGTACCGCTGTCCTCGTCGGCGACATGGACGCTTTTTCGTAGGGCCGACGATTTGGCTGGTTTCGATCGGAATTTGATGCGCGCGGGGGCAGTTGGTTCTGGCGGCAGCGCATCAGCTTGCTTGCTCTTCTTTTGGGTATCAGCAAAAGAGGCTTTCAGCTGCTTGGCAGAGGGAATGTCGCGATAGACAGGCATGTACTTACCAGATGCTTTCTGCTCGTCCGTCCCGTTGGATTTTGATAGGCTCAAGTCATCTACATCGTCGTCAAAGGTCTGGATAACGCGCGCTTTGCGCTTGGAGGCAAAGGTGCTCATGTTGCCGAGTTTTGGTTGTTTGATGATGACCGAAGATGGTTTTGGCTGCGACCCGCGATCAAGATGTCAACGGCAGTGGGCGGGTCCACCTGGGCGCGAGGTGTCTGACCAATCACAAGTGTGGAGTGCTAACACTTACACCGGAAGTCAGAATATTGGGGATACTTTGGAATCCAAATTGACATTTGTTTCTCTTGCATAAAGCTTGACGGATGAGAAGTTTGACATCACTCGATAGCTACTGTTACTGTTCATACCTCTCTATCTTTGAATAGTTTATATGTGCGAGCCATTTTGTGCCAGGATGATGTTGTTCAGATCCTGGACCATGAAATCTTATCTTATCGCCCTACACGTGACATTACTTTTGGGCAAGATTTCTGGCTGGAGACGTGAACCACCACGCGCCCTGAGCCACAGAGCTGGAGCCACTTTGAAGACGTGCAGCAGCAGCAACCCCATCAATCGCCAATCGCAGAACAGCTTGTTGCGCAAAACACAACACCACATAAAAACGTCAAGATGGCTCCCGCGCAACCAGAGCTCAAGAAGGTATGGCTTTTATGCCCTATGGTTTCTTTCAGGGCTGTACGCTAACATGTTCTACACAAGTATCTTGACAAGCGTCTCTTCGTCCAGCTCAACGGCAGCCGCAAGGTCATTGGCGTCCTGCGCGGATACGATGTATGGTCCCCGTTTTCCCACGTTACAATTTACCGTTCTGACGACGTCGAAATAGGTCTTTTTAAACATTGTAATGGACGATGCGGTCGAGGAGAAGGATGGCGGTGAGAAGGTCAAGCTCGGCATGGTGGTATGTCTCCGGCCCGCTGAACTTTTGGCGTATCTATGTTGGGTTGGCTAATTTGTCATTCGGGTTACAGGTCATTCGCGGAAACTCAGTTGTCATGCTTGAAGCGCTCGAGAGAATTGGCGGCGACGACAGGGGAGGACACCGCGGCTAAGCACCCTCAGATTCGATCCTTTGCACGAATAAAGTCACGGCCACGTCGGGCAGTAATCATTTCGTTATCGCATCACTTTTGGTATCGGACAATTGTGGGAATAGGCTATTGTATTTTGGGCAGAGGGGTCTGGCGTTACATCATTTGAGAAAGAAGAGAATCGGAAGCAAGGACGGTTTAGGGCGAATGGAAAGGAGAAAAAAACGAGATACCCCATCACCGACGCGCCCTTCCTCAACAGGTCTCCTCATCAGGCTTCGGGTGCTCCCAGGTCTTTTCGTCGTACCCTTCCATCATCTTTCCGCCATACGCCTTGACCCATCCTCGGATTCCACCCACCATCACCTGCGTGGTCATCTCCGCCGAGCACCCCGAGTCAGATTCGTAGTCGGAACCAGACCCGTCAGAAACAGAATTGATATAGTCCTGCATCCAAGCGGCGCATCTTGGTCCTCGGCCGTTGGAGGAGCCTGGCCACGGCGGTTAGCCTCGGACAGGCGGATGCAGTGAAAAAGAGGGCAACACTCACCACAATAGAAGACTATCCTCTTGATACCCGCCTGTTTGCACAAATCATACAGCATCGCTCTCATCAAGTAGAAACTGTGAGCCGGAATGTTCAGGGACCCCTGGATGATTCCTCCGATGCAGTCTGTTCGCCGGGTGTCGACCAACAGGAACTCACGGGGTTGAGACTGGTCTCGGTCTTGAAGAAGCCGGGCGACCTCAGACCAGGTTATCTTGACCGGTGATGAACTGGGCTCTGGAAAAGCTGACCACCACGGTGTCCCGTCTTCCCGCCGGGCCATTTTGAGGCAATGTTCGTGGGCGTGGACTCCCATTGCTCCGTTGTGTGGTGTGCGACCGCCCTGATTTCACCTCACTGAATGCCAAAAACTTCCGGCTGAAAAGTGCGACTAGGGAAAAGATAATTCTTGGTCCAGAAGCCAGGTCGATGACTGAAATGTGTATATATGTCTGCAACCGTGTGATATCCAGATTGCAACCTACCAAACACGGCCTGGCAGTCTCGCTCCGGAAATGCCGATGTAAGAGTCTTGATAAGGTGAGCCACACCGGTTGCTGACATTGCTCAATACTATTTACCTAGTATTTTACCAGGGTCTCATTATCCAAATATCTGAAACCGACACAGGCTTGATTCTCCTAGCGATTTAACCGGACGTACAAGTATGGTGAAATAGCCTGCTTATGTTATGACGTCTCATTGCTGAAAATGGGTAGACATGGAATACCTACTCCCGTATCTTTTCCAAGTCGCCGAAGTAGATTCTGTGCTCATAGCAATGCTATGTGTGTGTTGGTGCTCTAGTCCTTTTGCCTTTATGGTCTATTGCTACCACTGGCCGGGTACATGTACTACAAGCGGCACGCATCATCACAGCACCATAGTCAACATGGGTCCTAGATGCAGTGTCATGACCAAACGCTTCGATTTATGCTGTTTACGCAACGCTTGCAGTCTCAGACGGAAAACACTAGACGACCAGATATCTAGTCCTCGTCATAGTAGGCCTCCTCATATTCCTCCTGGTACTCCTGTCTCGCTTCCTCGAGCTCTTCCAGGTCACTACTGCTGGCACTGCTCGAAGCGGCATCTTCCAGAGCCTCCTCATAAGCTTCACGCGCTTCCTTGAGCGACTCGCGATCACTGCTGTCAATTTCCTCGCCGTATGCGTTATGGGTAGGGATGTGACCAGGTGGGACATCGCCGTATCCAGCGGGCTCATCATAAGCAGCCGGGGGGGGAGCTGGACTCTCGTCGCCATAGTAGTAATTGTTGGTCACATACGTGGGGCCAGCAGCAGGAGCGGCGGCGGCGGCAGCAGCAGCAGCAGGAGCATAGCCACCCGAGTTGCCGCCATGATCAGAATCAGAGTCGGAGTCATCTAGAACAAAGTCAGTCGGACGCCTTGATTGTTACGTGGAAGGGGATACTGACTGAGGGCATTAGCCAGCAAAGCACCACCAATGGCTCCGGCAGCGACACCACCGGCGATGGCCATCGCGTTGCTGCCCTTCTTCTCCTTGTGTTCGCCTTGGGCATACGGGGGGGCACCATATCCTTGAGGCTGGTAGCCACCGCCGCCATACCCAGCGGGGGGCGCATAACCACCACCGCCATACCCAGCGGGGGACGCATATGTCTGGTGTCCACCATAGCCTCCCGAACCATGGGCACGAGTGCCGTCAGAGCCATGACCTGCAGCGTCATAAGCCGGTGCCTCCCATTGGGTACGGCCCGTAGCCTCCTCGGCATCTGCTTCCGCTGTTAGTCACTATAAACAAGGCACAATAGCGGGGCGAGGAACTCCATACAGTACCAGCGCTGGTAACGGTCATCCCAACGAGGAACCCAGCCGGAGGGGATGGGCGGCTTGTCCGTAGGGGGTTGGTAGGGCGGCGGCGGGCGTGGGCCTACATTCTGGGGAGGGGCAAAGTCACGGTTCTGCTGTTCGTGCTGAGGAGGAGGAGGGCTCGAGTAGCTTTGATGCTGCTGGTGCTGGGGAGGTGGATAATGGGGGTTGGGGGAGGGACTGCCATATCCCTGATTTTGAGGGGGAGGATAGTTTCCTGACGTAGGTTGTCAGCAGCTGGGCATCTCATACTACTTGGCTCAGAACTGACCGCCGCTGGGAGTGGGAGGCTTCTCCTCCTTCTTGTCGGACCCCAGTCCAAGACTTTTGAAGTCCTGTTCGAGATCCTTTGCGAGCTTCTTGAAGAAGGACATGATGGGCTATACGGGTTGGGCCGATGGACTACTAGTCTGGTGACCTCTAAAGTCCCAAAAATGAGAAGAATAAAGAAGACGGGAGTCAGAAACGACAGCGGCGACTTCTATCTTTCTCACTACGACAGGGAAGGCAGGCTACAATGGCCGGAACGTGACGGGTTTGATGAACCCCCCGGGCTGCCTCCGATATGCCCCTCAATGGGTGTTGGCATGCGGACCCCTCATTTCCCCATCCCCACTCTTTGTGGCATCAAGGTATCGCTCTCCATGCTCCTATACAGAAGGCCAGTTTGCGACCAAAGCACAAAGCTGAGGGTCGGTCATCATGCAGCCAAGGGGAGCAATGGACGCTCGTTTCCGCGAGTTTGACGATGAAGACGAGACCACATCATGCAGATGTAGCGATAGCCCAATGGGCGCGGCGCCTTGTAAGGCTAGGCGCGTGCCGATTCGCTAGGGGCACTCGATTGGGCCCCATTGCGCGGCCCATGGGGGTGGGGTCCACCTATGCTGGGCAGCAGCTCTTTGATAAGTGCCCCGCCATCGCATCCGAGTAGCCGTGCCTGATGCCCCTCGTCATTGCGCCGGGCAGTGAGGCAACCCGCAACTGCGCTGACCTGTTACTGCCGCCACACCTGAGCTGAGCTGACCCACTGCCATTATTCAAGAAGCAAACTCCCAAAACAGTTTCTCTCTTGCTTTTCTCCCCGATATCTCTCTTTGAAACTGCCCTAACTGTCTCTGTCCCTTTCCCGTTCGTTCCCCTCGTTGAAGTATCTCCAAGAACAAAACATGTCGTACGGAGGTTATCCCGGCCAAGGTTACGGTCCCAGCGGCGGCGGCGGCGGCGGATATCAGCAAAGTCCCCCTCCTCAGGGTTATGGACAGTATCCCCCTGCTCAACATGGTTACGGCCAGCCGCCTCCTCAACACCACCAGCAAGGCTACGGCCAGCCTCCTCCTCAGCACGGCGGATATCAGCAAGGCGGGTACCAGCAGGGAGGATATCAGCAAGGAGGCTACCAACAGCAGCACGGCGGATACCAGCCGCCTCAGCAGCAGCAATACTACCAACCTCCTCAGCATCCTCCCCCGCCGCATCTCGATTCCTACGGCTACCCAACTGCCGGTGGTGGATATGGCGGACACCGTGGGCAGTCGACGCGGGCCGGCCCGCCTCCTCCTTCGGGCCACCAAGAGTTCGGCCACGGAGCCCCCGCCGGCTATACCTTCCAGTACTCCAACTGCACAGGAAAGAGGCGTGCGCTCTTGATCGGTATCAACTATTTCGGCCAGGAAGGCGAATTGCGCGGCTGCATCAACGACACCAAGAACCTTTCTCAATACTTGATCGAGAACCATGGGTACAAGCGCGAGGATATGGTCATCTTGACCGACGACCAGACCAACCCCGTGATGCAACCGACCAAGCAAAACATCATCAACGCCATGGGCTGGCTCGTGGCGAATGCCCAGCCCAACGATGCGCTCTTCCTGCACTTCTCTGGTGGGTAGCGTCTCGCTTGCTTGACAATGACATTCAGGTGCTGACATGGTGTGTGACACTAGGCCACGGCGGTCAAACCGAGGACCATGATGGCGACGAGGAGGATGGACACGATGAGGTTATTTACCCTGTCGACTTCAAGGAGAACGGCCATATTGTGGACGACGAGATCCACTTCCACGTTGTGAAGCCCCTGGTCGAAGGTGTCCGGCTGACGGCCATTTTCGACTCGTGCCACTCTGGCTCTGTACTTGATCTTCCCTATGTCTACAACACCAAAGGTCTTCTCAAGGAGCCCAACCTGGCCAAGGAAGCCGGCGCGGGCTTGCTGTCGGCGGTGGGTGCGTATGCCCGTGGCGACATGGCGTCCGTGGCCACCAGCATATTCGGTCTCGCAAAGAGTGCCTTCAAGGGCAACGACGCCTATGAGCACACCAAGCGCACCAAGACCTCACCCGCCGATGTTATCATGTGGAGCGGCAGCAAGGACGATCAGACCTCGGCCGATGCCACCATCAACTCTCAAGCCACGGGTGCCATGTCCCATGCCTTCATCTCTGCTCTCAAGGCCAACCCCCAGCAGAGCTATGTCGAGCTTTTGAACAACATTCGCGATATCCTTGAGCGGGACTACTCGCAAAAGCCCCAGCTCTCGTGCAGTCACCCTCTGGGTAAGTTTTTTGACGCTTGGTAATCCTGCAGACGACTTGATGCTGATCGATTCTTTAGATACCAGCCTTCTGTTTGTCATGTAAGCGTCGAACAAGTATCAAGAAGTTACCTCACTCACGTGGGCTCGCATATGTGCCGATATCTGTCCCCCTAGCCTGATTTAATAGAATCTTTTGGAAACCAGCACTCACGCGAGCTCCCACGCGTGTTTCGGTCGAGTGCCACATGTGTCTGGTTGTAGATGAATACCTGAGAAAATCTGCCGAGAACACAACGTTCGTTCTTCGATTATCCAGTCGAGTCATCGGGGAAGAATAAGTGCACGTGGTGGTCATTTTTCTGACAGCTTTCTGGACGGGGGAAATTGCCTACTATTACCAATGTAAAGATCTTGTCCGAACCGCTTCGGACAGTGACTAAGATGCAGATGAACCCCTGAACCTCGGCGCCTCGGGCCATCAGAGTCGACAGTTAACGAGAGCGATGGCCAACGGTTCGTGCTGTGCTTGCATCATCATGAAGGGACGTCGGTTGTTTTTGGTGATAACAAATGCAGCAAATATTGAGAATTCGCATCGTGTTTGACTCTCTTGGAAACGCGGCACCGGCACCTCCCATTGTTTTGTTGATGCAGGTTTCTTCTCCCCTGCATCCATCTCACGAGTCGGCAGCCAATTGACCGAGCAATAGGCCCGGTTTTTGGTAGGGGCATTGCTTTTCACCTTGCACGGTGAGCTCTCGAGTTTTTGATATGAAATTGACCTGTCAATTATCAAAATATGCACAAACACCATGCCTCGCTTCCGAGCCTGTACGTCACGCCGGGCTGGATCCGAGGGGCCAAACTGCTTCCCCAGAAAGAAAAGAAAGAAAAGGCCAGGGAAGCGACAATCGAGAGGGGAAGAGGAGCATCTCGATCCCAAGTCATCCAGACGTCATTGTAATATTGATCCCAGAGAATCGCCAGCCGAGAGCTGAAGGTCGGATCAGGAAGATGATCGGAATTTTTTTTTTTTTTAGATTGCTGTTATCCATGCGGAAGAGGTCGCCAAAAAGAAAAAGAAAAAGGGAAGTGCCCGAGTTCGCCGAAGCCCCCTGGCCGACGATCATTGGACAGGGCCTCATGTGGGTGCATGGTAGGTAATCAGGTGGGGGAAAGGAAGTTGCCGCAGTTTGGTGTTTGTTTTCTTTCCAACCCATGAGAGCATTTTCCGGCCGAGAAAAAGAATCACTTTGCATGCATAATTATTGAAGCACGAAACCTGAATTGGATCCTCAGTCAAAATGTAGGGCAGCCCGCCTCCCGACGGGCGGATGATGATACCTGCAGTTTCACTGACAACTTGACAGATGCTCGATGCTGTGACATCCCGCGCAAATCCATTGGATGCCGGACCCGGCAATCACGATATGGAGATCGACGCAGGCTGCATCTGGCCGAGCTCTAGCGCGGCAGGCAAGGAAAGAAGCTTATTCGCTCTTCGTCGATACCAGCACTCAAATCCAGATTCCGTGAAACTTGTCAAAGCCGTTGTAACGGCAGGCTGTCTCGTGAGCAGGCATGATCCCGTGTTAGCTTTGGATGAGGGGCCCCGTTGGATGAACTGTCATGGCCAGTATGGAATCGGTGTTACTATCATGTCAGAAAGTGCAACAATCTGAAGCTGACACTGCCTAGCAGCCCAAAAACCTCACGGCAGTTCGTCTTGCATTTCACAAAGGCACGACGCAGGGGAGAAGCACCTGGTGATCTACGTCAAAACATCCCCGCCCCCAGACTTTCGGCCCAGAAACCTGTCTCGGTGGCCTTCCTCACCACCTTCGGGACGCACGCAGTCTGCTCGGAAGTCGTGGTGCAGGAGATGGGAACCATCATTGGCCACGAGGGACCTCCTCATGCGACTCCCCTAGCCCTCGTCACGGCCCATGCGCACCATCCCAAGAAACATGCAGCCCAAGGGCGCCGGGCAGGAACCGTAACATGGCGCAAAAGGGATCGACATGCAACCTTGCCATTATCTGTGAGATGCTCGATACCACAGTCACGTTTTCGATCGCCGAGATTGTTGCGGCCATGCTCCTCTTTGTAAGAGTGATATAGAAGGGACCGCCGCTTCTCTCAGTCCATCCCCGTCTCAGTCGGGAGGTCTCAGGTGAATTTTTCTCAGAGCGCTAATCCAACGGGGACCAACCGAGCACCTCAAACTCGTCATATCTGCTTCTGCTTCAAAAGGCCCCATCACGTTCTTTTCGCCGCCCTCGAGGGCCTTCCCGTCACCATGCTTCTCCCCAGCGAATCCGCAAAACCAACCATGTTGGGCTCCGAGTTTGGCACCACGCCAGACACCAAGCCAGAGGTCCGCCTCAATGCCGTCGGTATCTGGTGGATCGTCTTCGGCGCCGTCTGGACCGCCCTTTTAGCCTGCGGGATGGGATATCTCTACACCAAGCGCAAATCACCAACCGTTCGAATCCGTGGTCTCCCCCTCACATTTGCCGGCCTCATTCTGCTTCATCTCTACTGGATCACGGTTCAGATCGGGTATGCCATTGGACCTCTTGCCCCCGAGATGGCCCAGTTTTGGATCATGAGCATCTGGTATCCCTTTGGCATCGCTCTCTTCCAAGCCGGCAACAGCCAGTTCCTCCATGTTGCCAAAGCCCAGAGCAGATTCGCCCGACCACCCAGCCAGATGAGCAGCCGCTTTGACGAGAAGAAGCAGCAGCCCAGGACGCTATCGAGATGGCAAAAGATCAAGGCTATGGAATACCAGACGAAAATGGCAACCTTGGTCACAGTGGGCATGTCGTGCCAGGTAAATATTTTACCTTTCCTTCATTCATGAGTTGGGGACGTGAGGCTAACCATGTGCTAGTTCTTGGTCGTCATGATCATCTTCCTCATCTCCCGCAAGTTCCACTCCGATTTTGGCATTCCCGGCACCGAGGTGTACGGGTCTACACCGGGCGAGATTGCCATGAAGCAGGGTCGTGGTTGGGAATGGTGGCCGTCTCTATTTTGGCAGTTTCTGTGGGCTTGGGTGTTTGCCCCTATTATTCTCTGGCGATCACGCAAGATCCGTGATACCCACGGCTGGCAACTGCAGACCATCGCCTGTTGTGTTGCAGGGTATGGAATTCTTGATACGGAGCACTTCCCAGGGTTACCGCTAACATGGCCACAGACTTCACGCAGCGCCCATGTGGCTTGTTGCCCTCTATGTTCCCGAGATGGCGCCCGTCAACATGTACTTTATTCCACCCCAATGGTATGCCTCAAGCCCTTGACCATCGGCGACTTGTTACTGACAAGAGTTGCAGGATTGCTGTTTCCATCTTCATTATGGAAATCTTTACTGTGTTTGTTCCCTGCTATCAAGTTCACAAGGATGAGGCTTTGGCCAAGGAGACCTGGAGCATCATCAAGAAGTGGGAGACCAAGGGCAAGTTCGGCTCCGATAAGAGCGTGTCCACCGCCGACTCGACTGTTCCCGGCACCCCTCTATCCCCCACGTCAACCAAGGTCGGTCGCGAGTCATCTCTCAACTTTGGCGACCCGTGGAAGCAATCGTCCGTGATGGAGAGCGGTGGCGGTGACTTGGCCATCAACTCGATTCCTGATGACCGCATCTTGACCATGGATGCCCTGGTTCATGTTCTCTCCAAGAACCCTGAGCCTCTCCGGCAGTTCTCTGCTCGCCGCGACTTTTCTGGCGAGAATATTGCTTTCTTGACTGCTGTCTCGGAGTGGAAGGCGTCGCTGCACCCTGCTTTCACCAGCAACCGTTTTGAAGCCCCAGACGACGTGGTCCGACAGGCATACACCAAGGCTCTCAAGATTTACTACGAGTTCGTCTCGCCTCAGGATGCCGAATTTCCCCTCAACCTGGCCTTTGAGCAATCCCGGCAGCTGGGTGGTCTGTTTGACCGTGCCATCCGCGATCTGCTCGGCGACAGCCGCGCCAACGTCGATCCTGTTACCCCCTTCATGTCTGCCGGCGTGCACGACTGGCGGATGCCAGAATCGAGGGGATCCGAGTCAGGCATCATGATCTCTGTCCACGTCGAGACGGACAAGATGCCTGCCGTTCCTGGTATCGCGATCGTCCCCAGTTCCGACGGCAAGGGAGAGGAAGAGGGGATCGCCTTGTCGGTCTCTACCAACAGCATGATGAACACATTCCAGGATGTCTATCAGGGTGACATCCCCGAGCTGTTCAACGCGTCGGTGTTTGACGCGGCCGAGAAGAGCATCAAGGAGCTGGTCCTGACAAACACGTGGCCCAAATATGTCCGGGAGCGGAGGAACTCGGAGTCGTCGTCGGCGTCGGGGACCTCGTCGTCCAACAACACTTCTGACACGGACGGGACGCTCAAATCCAAGAAGAGTTCCAGTTCGAGTTTGTGGAGGTTTTTCAACAAGAGGTGACGATGTCTGTTTTGCTTTTATGACTAGGAGGACGCTGGCACCAGTCTGTACTACACATTGTGTTTTCTTGTTTTTCTATTTGCGATAATGTCTGACGACTTTTTGGGGAGCAAACCATGATTTTACGCAGCCGGGAGCGAGCAGCCTTGATGGCTTTTTGTTGGATGGACGATGAAAAGAGGGGGGAAATCGTCGTGGATGGATAGCTTGTTATACCCGATAGCGCAAAATGTATAATACCTCGTATTCTTAGTATGAACTACTGATGTAGCAAGTAGCAAAAAAGCCGTTTTTGGTCAAACTGTTAAACCGGACGACTGAGTAAAAAACTGCCCCTGGCGGCGCATTCATTTAAAGTTCAAGTTGATAAAGACTGTTCGTGTTGGGTGGACAAAGAAACCGATTCGAGCTTCACTCATCGGGCCGAGGTGTGATCGAGGACTAGCTGAAGTATTTGAGGTAGCTTAATATCGGGGCTGTTATCAAACTACTATCCAGAAAAGCAACATATGTGTACCCAACTTTGTCACGAAGTTTGATTTTGAATAAAAAGTCGACACACCAAAGCAAACAGATACAAAGAACGTAGACCTGGGACTTGTAGTATCCAATTTTTTTTTTTAATTATCCAATATCCCTCATGCCCATTGGGTATTCCAAGTCTATCAAACAGACGGGACTGTACCAAAAAAACAAACTAAACAAATCAACTCCAATATCTTTCCACCTGGGTATATAACATCATTATGCAGCAAACCACTTTTTAGTTCTTCAGTGCCCTCTTAACATCATCATCCACTGGCACGGTGACACCGGCGGCACGCTCCAGAGCAGAGATGCCCTTTTCGCCGTTGGAGCCGTCATCGCTCGTCTCGCCGCCACCGTGGGCGAGCTGGACAGTGTTGTGCTTCCTCTTGTGGATCTTGTCGTCGACAAAACGAACAACGGCAAGGAGGAGGCCGACGGCGAGGACGCAGCAGGCCACGGTGAAGCCGCGGCGGTAAAAGGGGGAGTCCTCGGAGCGGAAGATTTGCGCACCATAAATACCGGCAGTGTTGGCGCCCATGATGACCATAGCCATTGCCAGAGCGCGGACTTCGGAATCCTCGCAGGTGAGCGACATCCAGGCAATGTTGAGAGGGTGGCTGAAGGTGCCAAAAGTCTGGGTCCAGACGACGCCAAAGTAACGCGCTCCCTGGAGTCTGGGGTGGTCGGTGAAGATGCGGTTCAAGACGTAGCCGAACAGATGGCAGGACATGCCAGCAATGACGGTCTCGCCACGGACATCACTGTTGATAAATGTTAGTAAGAATTCCAAAGAATTCAGAGAGAAGGAAACATACTAGTGATCGGATACCCAGGAGAAAGCCCACGAGGTGGGAATCTGCAGAAAGAGACCGACGGAAGCCATGGCGTTGGCCTGAAGCTTCTTGTAACCGAAACCAGAGATGATGGTGGGAGAGTAGGTGTCAAAAGCGCGCTGAGGACCGTTGTTGCAAAGGGTGATGATGACGTGAGACCAGAGGCGCCAGTTGGAGAAGGCTCTCTTGAAGGCATCAATCTTGATGGACTTTTTCTTCTTGCCCTTGGCCGGCTCATCGAGAAGGACACGGGTCTGAAGAATGTGAAGCTCCCTCTTGGTAAATAAGCTGATGCCTGGCAGGAAGGCCGGGCAGGGGTTGCGGAACGAATCGGGGAGGCAGAAACCAAGAACGAAGCCGCAGAGAATGGTGAAGCCACCCATGAGCACAAACAGCCAAAACCATCCAGCCTTTCCGCCAACACCTCCCATGTGAAGAATACCATAGGCCAACAGCTTGGAAGAAGCCTGGCCGAACTGGTTACCAAAGTAGAAGAACATGACGCGCTTGGCCGTCTCAGCGCGCGTGTACCAGGTCGAAAGCGTCCAGAGACCGCCGGGAATGAAACCAGACTCGGTGATACCAAGCAGCAGACGGGTGGCAATGAAGGAGCCATAGCTGTTCTGGAAAGCTTGGAAGGTCGAGACGGTGCCGAAGAGGAAGAGTTGCAGGGTGAGCCACTTGCCGGGGCCGACGCGGTAGAGAATCATGTTGGATGGGATTTCGAAGAGCACGATGCCGAGAGACAGCATCTGCTGACCGACGTTGAACTCATTCTGGGTGATGCCGACATCCTCGAAGAAGCTGTCGGTGATGGCGTTGGAGATGTTTCCACGATCGAGTTGCAGGCAGAAGAAGCCCAGGGTGAGCAGGGGCATAATGATCAGATCGAGCCTAGGTGGGACGGTGTTAGTGGCCGGCTATCTAGGTGTCGTCGGGCAGGTGGGGCGCAGGGGAGATGCAGTAGTGCCAAAACTTACTTTCTCTTTGCTCGTGCCTCCTCCTCCTTGGTCCAGTCGACGCTGAGAACCAACCCGCTCTCGTCCTCGGTGGGAGGTGGGAACGAGCCCGGGTCAACGGTGGCCTTCTCATCGACACCCATGATGGATAGGGGGCTTTGTGTATGGGCCCTGCCGGCGGGTGTTGTGAGTGATGTAGAACTTGGGGTTGTGGGTGATGAGTTGGGAGTATCGGCAGTCGGGATACCCACTCACAAAAGACACACAACCACTGGTTCTATCTGGATCGAGAGGCAAAGGAGTGCCGATGGGACCTGGCCTTATAACCAGCTCGACCAATGTCGCCAAGTAAATCAGCTTCTCTTTTGCTCAAAGTTTTCTTCGCTGCTCTCCAACCCCCTCCCCATGTGCCCGAGGGCATCCCGCAGGCAGGCGGAAAAGCCCAGAACGACAAGGGCAACGAGAGCGGAGCAGCCGCGCAGGATTTCCCTCTGTCTACCGTGGCTGCATCTGCGGTTCTGCACTCTGGACTGGGCCGGGGAGCTGGTGGGCGTCACTGGTGTGGATGGCGTTGATGGTGAAATGCCCCGCGGTGAGCACGCAATACGCCATTGTGGGCGACTGCGCGGGGAGGCGAACGTGATAGGCGGTCGACCATAAAGACTCCAGAGGGCCTTCAGGTCTTGGCTATCCCGCTTCTTCCCCGATCAAACCGACGGTAGCGGGCAGCCCTTAGCCGGCCTGCATTGTTTGCTACGAATTTTCCGACAAGATGCTGACCGTTATCACCAGATTCCACCATTGTGTTTTTTGACTGACGTTGCTGAGAGCCCGAGTCCACCGCTATCTCGCGCCCAGCCCTTCTATCCCAGGAATGGCGTCATGACAGCCTCTTATTCGGTTCAGTGGGGGTTGCCCGCCACAGCTGCCAAAAAAGACAAACTTTGGGGTTTGACATTGGTTCTCGATGGCCGCCAAGTCGTCGTGGCTGTTGAGGCTTGATGCTCGACCGGGTTCGGAGCGCGGAGCCAGCCAATCCAGGTCTTGGGTTCTTGGTGTTCTTGGTGGTCTTGGCCTGTCGTGATTTAGCCAAGACCACTTGGCTGCAACTACACATGGCTGACTACCTTACTACAGACGACCGACACGCTTTCCGTCAGAAATTTCAAATATTGGCCGTAGGATCGCTGCCAGCTCACACATTGGCTTGATAAGAATGTCTTTTTTTCTCCTGTGTGCCCATTTTCAATCAGTCTGACGTGCGAATTGGTAGAACAAAGAGTGTCCACATCTGTCCTAGTTCGAGTTGAGGTGCATAGTCAAGGTTAGGTATTCAACATCCCACCCCAGCTGGACCCTGAATGTGCTAGTGTAGTGTTGGTTTCATTTACCTTGGAGTGCCGACCTAGACTGTTTTTTCGATCTCTCGGGTCTGTTTGGATGAGATTGGTCTCGCCTCACCCACGAACTGTCAGCTCGTCGTTCAATAATGGTACGTATGAAAAATGCAGCGGCACATGCTAGCACACCAACCTGTGGGATCTGCCAGAGGGGCAATGGGAGGGACCCTATCAGAACCTCTCGGATGATTGCCCGCTCCTCGATCTTCTCCTACTATGGTCATCCGTCACCTGAGCAGGCCCTCGACCGTAAAAGTAACATCGACATGCGATGCAATGGATGGCAGCACAAACTAGCGCAAGCAGCAAAGGCTGCATGCAGCAGCAAGATCTTGCTCACAACATTCTCTCATCACCCCACAAGACCCTGGTGCCATCCTCGCTAGACATTTGGCCACGATCAACGGGATGTGCCGCTTGCCTCCCCAGTCACTCACCACGTCGGACCTCGTACGGCGCGGTTGGATTAAGGTCGATGGCCTTGCTTTGGGGTGCACCGACTTCATCTTGGCAAACCCACGTTCTCACTGCCAAGATGTCACCAACCCTCCTTTGGGACTGGGAGCAAAGAAGGGGGCAACTAAAAGATAGAAACGGCTGAGAGGGCTGATGACCTAGACAAACAAGCAAGCCCTAGGCCTTGGATGGGGGGAATTAGCGGGTGGAAGGGAAGCTTGACTGGGGCTTTCCCCAAGTCTTGGATTGTTTTTTCATACGTACCATTTTCATGGTTCAAGTTGCTTTCTTTGATGAAAGCTGAATTGGCAGCAGCCACGCTGCACGTTGTGACACGCCTCCCACGTTTCCTCGTCTGTTGTTCCTAGCTGCGTCGGACTTCCAACAATGGCCATATGTCAGGTTGAAAGTTCCTGAGATGGGACGGGAGCCTTGGGATCTAGACCCCGAATCAAGTAGTCTTTGCACGCGGGACGGAGCTTTCTGCCGAACTGGAGAGATGGAGTGAATTGTTACCTGGAACTTCTCACCGAACCTGACCGGGAGGGTGGCTTCATGCATGCAGAGGACTTGCCGTTCACATTTTCTTCCTGCCTGCAGCTGACTGCCGAGACTGAACCAAGCGCTTGGAGAGAGTATCTGTGGAGATCTGGATCAGCATGAGATGGGATTTTGGGTGTAGTGCCGGGGATCAGTCATGGCATTATCCCATCGAATGGGGATCATGACGGTAGCATTGTGGGGGCAGCGGCTCAGGCTCCCTCATCTGGAAGCTGGAGAATGCGTCTCTCCTAACCGCCACCGAGTCCAGTGTTTTTCTTCCTGTGATGTTACTGTCGTACGACATGGTAGCATGTCTCTATTAACTGCAGATGACCTTTCCGCAGCGAACCGTGTCTCAGGCTTCATGATTGAAGCCCTCTGCATGACATCAGGAGGAGGAGACAGAGGCATCGCATATATGACCTTGAGTCGTCTAGATTGGGACGATCTCGATAGCGATATTTTGTGTAGCAATGTCACCTTCTGATCAGACTGCTTCACTGCAATATGTTAGTCGTGAGAAATCTTCCCATCCATCTTTCGAAGCTGGGTTAGATGGTGTGGATGGACGTCTTTTTGGTTACAGAGTCGGACTTTTGGGTTTTCACAATTGACTACCTACAGCAGGGGTGGTGGTGGCGGCATTTTTCTCATCCTTGTTGCCTGTTTACATGCCCCTGAACCCCTGAAGCGATTAGAGGTATCCACTTCAGTTAACACCAGAATACTATCACGAGGGACAAGTACATCACCTCTGTGTTGCCAGCTAATGTCGCTAGAAAACCATCGAGCTCCTGCAGAGCATACACTGAGGCACCTGTTGATGGTTTTGTGGTACGAGAATCTCCTTGTTTAAACAGCCTATGGCCCTGTCTAAACTTGCAGCCCACTCTGCAGGCCCCTCAAAATCTTCTTTGCCTCTTCCCTGGTCTTCTCGGCAATTTCGCCTGCCGGGTCAACACTTCTGACCAAACCAACGCCACTGCCAGCATATGTTGCCGTCCTGCCAGTCTGTCTTCCCCAGGCTTTATCGCCGTCTTCTTTCACACTCTGGTCGTGTTTCTCCTTCAGCTGATCAAAAGAAATGCCACCCTGAGTGTGTTCCTCCCAACTTCTGTTGACAATTGTCCTCGGCGCCCACTTCTCTTCCGGCCACCCAAACGTCCCCCTCAGGTGATTGTACAGATGGGTCCTAACTGTATTCTTTCCGCCGTCTTTAGCCTCAAGCACAGCGTCCTGGTAACCCTTTTTGATTCTCGCCTCGTTTGAACACAGAAACCTTGTCCCCATGACCACTCCAGATGCCCCCAGGCACAGAGCCGCAGCCACACCCCTCCCATCAGCAATCCCTCCCGCCGCAAACAGTGGAATGTCACCTGCACCCCTTTCCTCCAGTGTATCTTTGATTTCAGGCACCAACGTCCCCAAACTAGCCCCATCACTCGTCCTCCCATGCCCACCCGCTTCCTGTCCTTGGACAACCAGCACATCTGGCCTCCCCCGTTTCGACTCTGCCGCCTCAACCGCTTCACCCACAGTCCCAACCTGCAACCAAATCTGACTCCTCCCCTTGGTCACCCCCCTCAACCCCTCAGTCCAGTCGTCAACATCCTTTTGCCCATCCTTTGGCGCAAAAAGCCAAATCGCCGCCGGGATAAACTTTTCCGCCGCCTCCTTCGCCGAACCGAGATCACCATTCCACAGCTGGAACCCAATCCCAACAGGTAGAACCCCCTCGTCTTGGACACTGAGCCGTGTAGCGTCAGAAGCCCGCTGTGAACATAGCGAGGCGGCTTCGGTCAGATCAGTCAGGATGGACTCGGGCTTGATACCCGGGCCGATGAACCCCAAACCTCCAGCCTCAGAGACGGCGAGGGCGAGAGCAGGGCCCGACATGACACGCATGGGGGCCGAGATGATCAATGGGAAGGCGGCCCAGGGGTAGTGGCTCTTGAGTGAGTTGCGGATGGATGAGGCGGCCATTTTGACAGTATCGATAGTTTGGTGCGTTTGGCTCAGGGCAGTTGTCAATGATGGTGATGGTGATGATGGTAACGATAGTGATGATGGTGATGATGGTGATGATGGTGATATGGTGATGATGGTGATGATGGTGATGATGGTGATGATGGTGAAGATGGTGATGATGATGGGTGGGGTCTTTAAAGATGAACTAGTCCGCGGAGTTCCGGTTACTCTCGGGCGGGCCAGCCAAACACAGCTCGTTCCTGAGCAAATCGCGGTCGAGGCTTGTGGGTTTAACTCGCCGCCAACGGTAATAACGGCAACAACTCGAACGCCTTTGTTTGCACACCTGCAGGCCGGTGGGTTTTCGATATGCTAGGGTGTTAGGTGAGCATAAACTCATCAGTACGACCTCGATGGAATACTTGCTGCAACACAGAGCAATAGCGGCAACAATCAGCAAAATATCCACCGTTGGAATGAGTGAAGTGATGAGATGCGTAATACAACATATATGCTCATAATCACGATGACCGTACCCAACCGTTGCCCATACCCATGCTACCCAGCCGTTGTCCACAAACCAAAGAAAAGAAAAGCCTCAAGCCACAACCGCAACCCCAATCCCAAGCGGAGCCTGGCTCAACATAGCATTATTAGCAACATGGCCTTCGGGGACAGCCTCCACCTCGTCTTCAAAGTCGGCCCAACCCCTTTCAGGACCCCAGCGAACTGACAAGCCCCGTGCATATGCAAGTTCTAGCAGAGCACGCATCATGGCGCCCGATTTCTTGACGCTTGACCAGGCGTCAAAAGTCAAGCAGTCGATAAATGGCATCTCATCCAAAACGCTGCTGAGAAGGCTGGTGCTGAAGCCTTCGTAATATCCATCGTGACGACGGAAGCCGTTGAAGATGCCATCACTGGGATCGCACTCGACAAAAACGGTCAGTTTGCGCACGTTGACGCAATCAGCAAGCCCGAGCGCTGGGTTCACCACCCATCCGCGGGGAGGTTTGCTCCAGCCGGGGCCGAGCCGCAACTCTAGGGATGTCAAGCAGTTACGCTGACGTGGTTTGAGGCGCGCAAGGAGAGGCTTCTTCGTCTTGAAGTAGCGGCCCGGATGCGTAGGGAACAGCCGGAAAGTACGGCTGCTGTAAAACATGTGGGTTGCCTCATAGTAAATCGTCTTGCATGTGCGCATGAGGCCCAGCTTCTTGTGGATGCGCTTGTAATTTGCCGGATCAAGGTCGAGAACACGGTCGACATCGGCAAAATAATAACCATAAATGGTGATCCGGAGCTCGGGTGGCAGATCCAAAAACCGGAACGGCTTCTTTGGCTCGGCCTTCTTGACCACGGCCGCGGTGATAGAATCGCCGGGCGTATCGGAGATGGTCAATCCGTGCATCTTCTTCAACATGTCATCATCCAAGTCGTGTTCTGCCTCGGAGGCATAAGTAGATGGGTAGGTCGAGCTGACCGGGGTCGCGTCGCTCGAAGGAACCGGCGTGGGGCGGGCGGAGGACGAGGCGAGAGAGGAGGAGGCAATGGCGCGGGCACGAGGGCCCTTTGCCGTCGTTCGGCGGGCCATGCTGCGCTACTCTATACCGTGGTATCTATGAGGAAGGATATGGGCGTGGTTTGGAGGTTTGGAAGCCGAGTAAATGCTCAGTCTTGGCTTGCAAAAGGCAAAAGTAAGGCTGTGTAGTGCCGAGTTACGAGTTAATAGTGGCAAATGTTTGCTGGAGGGACGGACTGATGAAACCTACGGTCAATTCTGGTTTGTAACAGCTAATCGCAAAGGCACAATCTGGGTGCTTGTTGGGCGGGCGCAAATGCAGAACTCAGAGGGTGGTCCCATGGTGAGCACTGGAAAAAGTCGACTCGTGGACCACCCTCTAGAATGCATCCGCGGCGGCCATGGCAGGCAGATGTGACAGAAGAATTGATGCTTTGGCTGGGATGAAGGTGCGAATCATGGAATCGCAGGGGTGGAGAACGGAGAACCAGGAGGAGGAAACAGCCGCGACTTTTTAAACCAAACAGGTAGATGAGGGGAAATGGATGAATGATAGGTTCAATCTCACAGGGGAGGGCAGGTACTTCAGGCACAGGTTCGACGACTGCATCGATGCAGAAAGGCAGTTGATGATTGAACCGAATCCCATGGTTCAATGCTCAATGGCATGCGGGGCATCACAAGGGTGGGGCACGTGAGAGCGGGTCTCTCCGACAGCCAGTTCACCATGACGAAAGACTGGACCCACCACTGCGGGCTTATCGGCTTATCGGCGATCGAGTGGAGAACATGCGATTGGCCTGGCAGGTGGCAGATGGCCGGCAGTGGCAGGGATTGTGTGGGCTTTTTTGACTCCAACGACTGCTTGGCAGATGTGCAGCAAGAAGGTTTTGAGATTTTTTGGTCAGAGCTTTGGACCAAGGTATGGGCCTCGACTGGTCAGTTGTTCAGCTGTCATTGAGGTTGGAGCACTTTGACGACTTGCAACCCATCTTCACATACAGCTACTTCCATTTCCATTCTTTCATACGATATCGCCGACCGTAGCCGAGACCGAGGAGGACCCCCGGGAGACTGAAGCAGCAACATCCAGACAACAAAAGTCATGATGCTGGCACGAGCTGCTGCGCGCCCGGTTGCGGGTGCGAGAGCTGCGGCTTTTGCGGCGTCGTCGGCCCTCCCCCGCCAGACATTGCCGGCCGTATGGGCCCGAGGAATGGCCAAGGACAACAAGTCGAGGTTTAATGCTCCAAAACAATCACCGTCACAAAAGGCCGCTGCCGAACAGCAGCAGCAACCAAAGCAACCAGATGCCCCGCCATCACCACCGCCACCACCGCCACCACCGTCGTCGGCCGCCGAGACAGAGGCCAAGTCAACCACACTCCAGGAACAGGAGCCCGAAGAACCGATACCCGATCTGTCCAAGCTTCCAGACCTGACACAGGGTATCCCTTCGACTTTGGAATACGAACGGGCCGGTGCTACAGACAAGTCCACCATCGGAGACGAGGCGGCTTCGGAGGCCGAAGCGGGGGGTGCTGGGAGCGGTGGTGATGGGGGTGGCAGCGGCGGGAGAAAGAGGCCAAAGGGTGAACTTCCCGCTTCTGCCTATGTCTCGTCGTCGGAGCGCAAGCGGAAGTGGTGGACCTATTTCGCACTCGCCTCTGCTGGCTTGGGTGCTGTCGGAGGCACCGTGTATCTGGGCAGGGAATGGAGCGAGGAGGAGCTCGCCAAAAACCCCAGTGTTGGCAACGGCTGGAGTCTGGGGCTCTGGTGGAAGCGCGCCGTGTCACGCATGACAGAGACTGTCACGTACTATCAGGAGCCGTCATTTGAGAAGCTGCTCCCCGACCCTGACCCGTCCTTTGAGCGTCCCTACACCTTGTGCATCAGTCTGGAGGATATGCTGATTCACAGCGAATGGAGTCGCGAGCATGGATGGCGTGTGGCAAAGCGGCCGGGCGTGGACTACTTTTTGCACTACCTCTCGCAGTACTACGAAATCGTCCTCTTCACCACCGTCCCCTGGGGCACCGGCGAGCCGCTGGTGCGCAAACTGGATCCCTACCGTTTCATTATGTGGCCCCTCTTCCGTGAAGCCACAAAGTACAAGGATGGCGAGATCATCAAGGTGTGACTGCCAGCCCTCCCCTATCTGACATGGACGCCGTTAGACTTACACACGTGTCTCCAGGATTTGTCGTACCTCAACCGTGATCTGTCCAAGGTGATCATCATCGACACCGAAGCCAAGCACGTCCGTGCCCAGCCCGAGAACGCCATCATCCTCCCCAAGTGGAAGGGCAACCCCAAGGACAAGGACCTGGTCGATCTCGTCCCCTTTTTGGAGTTTATTCACACCATGCAGTACGATGACGTCCGCAAAGTCCTCAAGTCGTTCGAGGGCAAGAACATTCCAGTCGAGTTTGCCCGCCGTGAGGCCCTCGCCCGCGCCGAGCATCAGCGCAGGCTGGGTGCCAACAAGGTTAAGGCCTCGGGCGGCGGCATCGGCTGGCTGAGCAGCCATCTCGGCCTCAAGCCAAGCAACATGAGCTTGATGGTGACGGAGGGTGAGGAGAACCCCACCGAGGCGTTTGCCAAGGGCAAGATGCTGCAGGACATCGCGCGTGAGAGAGGCATGCGTAACTACTTGGCGCTGGAGGAAGAGATCCGCAAGAATGGCGAGAAGTGGCTGAAGGAAGAGCAAGAGCTCCAGGAGAAGATGCAGAAGGAAGCCATGAAGAGTATGAAGTCGTCCATGTTCAGCTGGTTCGTCAAGGATGAGGAGACATCAGCCTCATCCTCAACAGATAGCACTTCGGGGCCCAAGACGGCGTAGACCTGAACACCCCCACCATGTAACAATAGTCCAACCACTCTTTTTCTTTCCTCTCTGATGCTCGAGAAGATTGGGAGAATGACCTCTCTCTTTCTGTCTCGGACAGGGTGGCCGGAGCAGCAGCAGCAGCAGCATGTAAGCCACGGCTACGTTGGGACAGCGGCACATAGGGGTCATGGTAATGCAGCAGGGCGGCGAAAAAAGCGACCAGGTTGATTTGTATGTACGATTACAGGCGATCATGGGAAAAATGTATGCGTATAATTTGTCACTTCACTTTTTTTCTTTCCCTATATCGGCATGACAAGACGTTTGAGGTGGAACAAGACTTTTTGCCCTCTGGCTTGGACGGCAAGGGGAATATGTGGCAAGAGGCTCCGACTGATGGCCGACCATGGCACGACACAACGTTTTGCTACGTGAGGTGGAAGAGGGGGCGATGGTGACATGCAAGGGTCCCTGACAGGCATTTCGTACTGGTTGAGCAACCTCATTCAGTGACCTGGCAGATCTCGGATGAGTACAAGCAGTGCCAAACCGCCCAAATGGGGTGCCTGATGTTGCACGCTGATGTTGGGGTGGTGGAACAACACAGACCGGTTTCACGACATGTTTGGCATACTCAACTTTGGTGATGGTCCGGGATGATATCTTTTTTTTTCTTTCCTTCGCCTGTCAAAGCCTTGGTGGAAAGGAGTTGTCAGAAAGGTACGGTCAACGTGGGCAAGGAGGCGGGTGTTACGTTCAAGTTAGCCACTGGACAGTCCTCACGAGAGCTGACAGACCTGGGCAACAGGAACCATCGTCCTGCCGGTCTAGAAGCGCAATGACCTAGGCCAGGGGGACCATTGCAACCGGTGACGACCACGACTTTCTCTCCCCCCACCGAGATTGAGGTGACAGAGGTGGTGGGTGGTCGATAGCGGCCGGGTCACGACGTGGTTTGTATGGGTGACGAGCCGGGCGCTTGCCTGTTTCTTGCTACCCAGTCGCCATGAGCTGGCTTGGTGTCTTTCTTGACGTGGTCGATCACTCTGGCTCGCGCAGACAGCAAGGCGAGTTCTGGCCGGGCTGGTTTGCTCAACGCTGTAGAACAAGAGGGTAATTCTCGTTGACCTCAACTCGGGCGTGGTTGGGATGTTGAGGACCGAAAAGGATATATATTTCCATCTTCCTCCCCCGGTTTGGCGTTTGGAATATCTCATCATCCAACGCATACATCTCTGCATTCATACAGTCTTTCTCTACTCAGTTCCAGTCGGCTCCAAAAAGTTGTCCTTGTTGAAGCCTCTCTTGTCGCCAAGATGCATATTTCTCGCACCGTTCTCACCACCATCGCCATTGCGGCAACAGGCTCAGCCCTTCCCGCCTCCAGCTGCGGAAACGGCAACTGCCCCCACAACGGTGGAAACACCCGCATCTCGAGCGGCAACGACCAGGGCGCTCAGCAAGGTCAACAGGGTCAGCAAGGCCGCTTTGACAAGACCCGCCAGAACGGCAATGGCGGTCTGTCTACTCGCTCCCACGACCTAATGTTCGCCGCTGGCCACGGCGCCGACTCCGGAAACCAGATGGGCGGCAGCAACACCGGCAACAACGGTCTCTACGACAAGTCCGGCGACTACCTTGGCAAGAAGGAGCTCAATCACGAGAGCCTCCAGCTTTCGACTACGTCTGGCGGCTCCAATATCCCCTTCACCAAGGAGCAGCAGTACCAGCCCCGCTCCGAGGTCAACTCCGGGCTTCACAAGAACAACAACGGCCAGCAGCAGCAGCAGCAACAGCAAGCTCAAGAGAATGGGCAGCTCATGACCACCCTCGACAAGATCCGGGAGCTTCTCTTTGGTCCCCAGCAGCAGCAGAACCTCGAGCGCCAGCAAGAGGGCAAGGGCAAGACCCAAGTCCGCCGCTCCGAGGTTCAAGGCCAGCAGCAGCAGGGCCCCATGGGCTCTGGTGCCCTCGGCAACGGTGGCCGTTTCGAGTCCAACGCCTACCCCCAGAACAGTCTCGAACAAGAGAGACAGCGCCTGAGAAACGGCCAGCTTGAGCAGCCACTCGGCAACAACGTCAACAAGGACGAGGGCCTCACACAGGGTCAAAACCAGAGAATCAATCTGGATAATGGCAACCAAGGCCAACAGTCGACCAACGGGCAGCTCCAGTCCGCTATCAAGGGTGGTGAACACCAGAACCCAGCCATGAAGGAGCAGGATGTCCCCACGATTGTCATTTCCCAGCACGAGAAGGTCCAGCCCCGCGGTCAGGGACAGTCTTCCTCCAAGGGCTCCAGCGCCAACACCAACAATGAGGGCGACAGCGAGTCCACCAAGTTTGTCCAGCCCGCCCAGATGAAGGCTTACAATCAGGAGGATACCCCGATGCAGCAGAAGCTTGAGAAGGGTATCTCGTCCTCTCAGCTCCTCAACAAGGGCGAGAACAACAACCAGGGCCATCTTTCTGGCCGTGCCGAGCATCAAAACACCAACTCTGGCATGACCAATGGGCAGGACGCAAAGGCTGAGAAGGTTCTTGGCTCTTCGGATCAGGGACAGCAATGGGGACAAATCCAGGACGAGCTCAAGAAGTGCCTCTACGTCGCTGGCCAGCAGGGTGACATCAACATGTGAGTTCATGCCTCTCCCGGCGTGAGAACAAGAGAACTGACCAAGAAACAGGCTCCGCGACTGCTTCAACAACGACGCCGACAAGATGTCAGGCTCCCTCCAAGGGCAGCAGGGACAGCAGGGGCAACAGCAGCAGCGCTTTGATTCCAACAACTCCGGCCAGAATCAGGGACAGCAGGGCCAGCAGCAGCAGCGCTTTGATTCCAACAACTCCGGCCAGAATCAGGGACAGCAGGGCCAGCAGCAGCAGCGCTTTGATTCCAACAACTCCGGCCAGAACCAAGGTCAGCTCCAGGGTAACAAGATCCAGGCCTAGGCTTGCCGACAATGTTCAACAAAATCAACAAAAGCATTTATGAGGATGAATGACTGGGATTGGATTAGATCAGTGATGGACGTTTGAGCCTTGGTCTTTTTTGCATTGCTCTTTTTCTGTGCTAACAGCAGCTTGGATATCTGGGCGGCCACTCGTTTAGTTATCTCATTATTTCCTTGTTTTCTGTCATTTTGCATTGCATTTGTTTTGTGTTTTTGTGATATTCTTGTACTGTCGAGTTGGGCCACTCTGGCAAGAACTTCTTAACTCGAGGGTAGAAGAATAAAACAGTCATTCACTACTTTGCTGATGTCCAATGAAATGAAAAGGGGCCTCCTATTTTCAAGTGGACCCTAACCCTCGCCTTGAACCAACCAACCGCCGCCGCGTCTGATGTGCCGCTGACATGCCGTGCCGCGACTCGACTTTGACGTTGCAGTGGCACGCGCTCGCTGACAAGTGCCACTTTCGGGGTCCAACTTTTTCTGGGACGTTTCCATTGATCAACCTCGACGACGCCAACAACGGATTTTTATTTTCCTCATTCCTTTTTCCTTCTCTTCGCTCCCTTCTGATTTTCTTGTAATTTGTAATCTTCAAAAAGAAAATGTCATGACGCGATTCTGCAGCTTCCCAAAGCCGACGGCGATTCTTCGCCATGTCTTGCGCGTCCTCATTCCCGTCTCCATCGCCCTGACGATTTATCTCTACCTGTACCCAATTTTTGGCACCTGCGCATTTCCGCTGCCGCCCTCTTCGTTGTCGGAAACACGGTCGCCTTTCCTCGAAACGGCCAAAGCCCACTGGGTTCCCGCTTTTTTCGCCAATGCGACGGCGACAGCGACAGCGACAGCGACAGCGATCAACTCGAGCATCGAGGAACCTCCCGCCCCAGCGCTCCCCTCGAAAAAAGCCCCTTTCCGTCTCCTGACCCTCGGCGATCCGCAGTTGGAGGGTTCTACCTCGATTCCGATTGAATACCTCGGCGTTTTCCCCCATGCGAAATCTCTCGTTCGCAACTTTAAGCTGTCGCGACTCGGCATCAAGCAAGCCCTCCACGATGTTGTCGATATTCTGCTAGAGGACACCTTCAACTTTTTCGAGTCGGTCCGCAAGATCATCGACCTGTTCGGCAACGATTTTTACCTTGCCCACATCTATCGGTCTGTCCACTGGTGGACTCGCCCCACACACGTAACGGTATTGGGCGATCTTGTCGGTAGCCAGTGGCTTAACGAGGCTGAGTTCACCAAGCGCGCGAACCGATACTGGAACCGTGTCTTTCGCGGCGCAGAAAAGGTGCCCAATTCTCTGCAGGCGTATCCGGCCGAGGAGTACGATCTGTCCGGGTACCTCTCCCGCTTTGACAATGACACCACCTGGGCCAGGCGCATCATCAACGTGGCGGGCAACCACGACATTGGCTATGCGGGAGACATCACCACGAATCTGACGGCGCGCTTCGAGAAGGCGTTTGGAAAGATCAACTACGAGCTGCGGTTTGAGCTGCCCCTGCCCGAAGGTTTCGACAGCAAGACTCTATATGATCCCGACACCAATACCGAGTCCACCAGGCTGATCCCCGAGCTGAGATTGGTGGTGCTCAACGACATGAACCTCGACACTCCGGCGCTCTCGACCCAACTGCAAGACGATACTTATACCTTTATCAACAATGTCATCAACACCGCGGCCGCAGTCGAGTTTGAGGGGCACTATACCGTGATTTTGACCCACATCCCGCTGTACAAACCAACCGGTGTCTGCGTCGACCAGCCCTTTTTCGAATTCCACTCGCACGACGGGACTCTGAAGGAGCAAAACCAGCTCAGTGTTGCCGCGTCAAAAGGCTTTCTGGAAGGAATCTTGGGCATGTCGGCTTCTTCCAGTGCCCCAGGCGGCGGCAAGGGGAGAAGAGGCATTATTCTCAACGGTCACGACCATGCTGGATGTGACACGTATCATTATGTGAACCAGACGGCCGAGGGTGGAGAGGTGGAGTGGCAAGTGAAGCGGTGGAGGCAAGCGGTGAGGGAAAAGACGGCTGGCAAAGAAGCGGAGGGTGTCCCGGGCGTCAGAGAGATCACCGTCAGGAGCATGATGGGAGACTTTGGCGGAAACGCAGGCTTGTTGAGCATCTGGTTCGACGAGGAGAGCTGGCAGTGGAAGGCCGATTACGACACCTGCCCGCTGGGGACGCAGCACCTGTGGTGGCTGGTGCACATTCTGGATCTCATCGCTGTTGTTGGGCTGGTGGTGTACATTGCCTGCGGAGCTCTCAAGGTGGTGGGGTTGGATGTTGATGGTCTGTTCTGGGGATCAAGCAAAGCATCAGCCAAGATGCCGGCGGCAACTACACAAACCGAAAAGGCCCGAGCACAGCCCAAATCTGGGTAGGGGTGATTGCCTGCGTTGATATTGTATATCTACCTGGCCCTGTGCATAGACAATTGGACATGCCCTTTTTGGATGGCATCCTCTTGGTGTATATTGAACTCATATTTGGTCAGCCCAATGCGACCCTGACATTTATGCATACTATCTTTCGGCTCCAGCACGGCGGTATTAAAGCGTCCAAGCTTTCAACCCCATCAAGATTTAAATGCCCGCTAAGCAACTCCGGCCCTCTTCCTATAGGACCGCATATCCATCCAGATACTCCGTATGGACCGAGCCAACGCCGGCGTCACAGACCAGTAGAGCTAGTCCACTTGGCCCATCTTTTGTCGGCTGGCGATGCCGCGTTAGGTTTCTATTGGTGGACAGTCTTTGCGGCATCGTCGTCGTGCTGAGAGAAGGCGATGTTGTCATCAGCTAGCATCTTGATATCAAGACCCAAGCAAGAGCTGAGGCCATCCCAAGCCTTGTGATCGGTACTCCACAGTGCCGCGCAAGAATTGATCCCAGGCTGCCGCCATACTCAAGGGCAGGGCATCCCAGTACGTACCCCACAGGCACCAGAGGTGTGGGCCCAGTCGTCGAAAAGTTTAAATTGGTAGAGGCAACAAGTTGCCAGATCACCACAACAGGAAGGAGAATCGCTGGTAGGGTCGGGGTTCGGGGACTGGGCGAGGGAGCTTGCCTGGTGCCTGTGATCGGGCACTGCCGTGTGCCGAAACGTGTTGTCCGGGTTTGAAATCCTTCAATTTTTCTTCGGTCAGAATAACCGCGGGATTCACGGGGGCTCGCTCGGACGCACCACCCGCTGACAATTGCCGGTCCGCCTCGGACGGGAAGAGCCAGCCGTTTTCATGCCGCTTTTTTATCAAAGAGAAGAACAAGCTTGGGCCTCTCTGTTTTTCCCGTCTCCACCGTCCGATTTTGACTCCTCAGCATCGCCCTGTGAGCACTGTTGATCGATCTCGTCAAACGAGTCAGGCTCCACCGAAAAGATCCTCGTGGGCCACCAGTCGCTTGGGAGCTAGCGAGGAGAAAAGCAACAAGCAAAGTCTACCACACAGACGACCTGAAGAAGAAAAAGAAAAAAGGGTGGCTTGTGAAGGTGGAACTAGAAATATTCACTACAACACACTAGGGTCCCGGCAACGTGCACGCGGGGAAGCCTGTTATTAGCAGTGCGACCTCAGGGTAACATTCAAAACTAAGTGACTGAGATCACAAAAGTCTCGTCAAGGCTCTTGCAGGCATATATGTTAACAAGCATACAGTATCTACAGAGGTGCAACTGCCGCTGTCAAGTCACGCGAGGAGCGGAAACAAACACAAACGCTGGTTGGCCCGTGGAGGATGCTGTTCGCAGAATGGCATCATGTCGAAGAATAAGAAATTATAGACCACGTTTTCTCCTCTCTGTCCTTGAGTGTGTCAGCAACATCCCAAGCTATTGGCAAAGTAGGGGCCAAGGATCCATCAGAACAGAAGCGAATCAATGGTCAAGTCCCTACGCTACGCGGTGACCCTGAAGGCGGCGCCCCTTGATGTCGATATGGAAGCTTCGGGGACCATGCTGGTCGAAAACAAAAACCCAAACGAAACATCCACAATAGTTCTGGGCTCGATCTCCCCCTTTCCGTTTCTGGCTAAGCCAACCCTCTCCACCAGGCTGCACACAACACAATCCCCTGTCCTTCAGGGTTTGCTTGCCAGCCCAGGAGGTCGGTACGACAAGGGCCACCCCTCGGCAGGAACGTCGATAAGGAAGGGAAGCCCGGGGGCATGATAGTTCCATGGTATTAGGTCTCAGTTTATCCACAGCTGTTGAGTGGGTGTCTTCCGATCCTTTCCATCTTTGATATTCTGTATAACAATTCCAACCTCCTCTCACCCACCGGTCCCCTGATCCTCTCGGCTGCCCTGATAATCTCGATCTCAGCATCTGCAGATCTTTGTTCGCTTCACAGGTCGATCCAGCCGCCCAACCGTTGGCAGTTGGGGTTGTGTTCTTCCACACATTCGTTACCTTTGTTTCGTTCACCCTGTATTAGCTTTCCGGCGAGTTTCGGATCGACATTCAGACAACCAACGATGGCCGACGTAGTCCTCACTACGCAAGAGGACGGCACCAAACCGGACCAGTTCGCCACCCCAGTCGAGCTCACTCCCGCCGAGCTCGCCGCCCTTCCTCACGACGATGCCGGTCCAAAACTCGTGGCCTGCGTCTGGACCCTTACTTGTGTCGCTGGCGCCTTTTTGGCTCTGAGACTCTACTGCCGGATGCTCAAGAGGCAGAGTTTGTGGTGGGATGATTACTTTCTCATTGGAGCTATCGTAAGTCTCACGATACCCCCAATTCTCTTGTCTAGGTCCCTAGTGCTGACGCGTGAGCCAAGTTGTGCATCACCGCCGAATCTTCCTTGATGACCTACATGACCACAATGGGATACGGCAAACACATTTGGGATTTCCCCATGGAGAACATGATTCACCTTTTGCTTCCCATGAACATTTCGGGCACCCTCTCCGTCACGGCTGCCGTGTGGTCCAAGACATCCTTCGGCATCACCTTGCTTCACCTCACCGACGGCTGGATCAAAAAGGTCACCTGGTTCTGCATCATCAGCATGAACATCGCCATGGGCCTGTCCGCCTTGTTTCCCTGGGTCTCTTGCACGCCTATCCAAAAAGTCTGGGACATGTTCGTCGAGGGCACGTGCTGGGCGCCGCACATCTTGGTTCGCTACAACATCTTTTCGGGTTCGTATTCGGCCTTTATGGACTTGACACTTGCCATGCTCCCGTGGAAGTTCCTCTGGGGCCTCCAGATGAGAAACAGCGAGAAGATCGGTGTGGGTATCGCCATGAGCATGGGTATTTTTGCTGGCATCACGGCCATCATCAAGACCAGCATGGTCAATGTCATGTTGTCTGAGGATTTTGGTAGGTCCCCCAGACTGCTGTAGAGAAGGACGTTTTGCTGACCGACCTTAAAATAGCCGACGCCATTGACCTTTGGATTTGGGGCAACGCCGAGGTTTCCGCTTCGATCATCGCCGCCTCTATCCCCATGCTTCGTGTTCTCGTTCGTGACGCAAAAACCTCGAGACAATACCACAGCGGCTACGTCAAGGAAACCGGTGCCAGTGGCAACCGCAGCAGAATGATCACCATCTCCAGCCGGCCCGCCCCCACCAGCAGCGATCTCGAGCTTCACCGACTGGGTGACGACGACCAGAGCGACCGAGGAATCCTGGTGCAGAACGGGGAGAAGGTGAACCCAGGCAAGAACGGCATTGCCCAGGTCACTGAATTCACTGTTCAGTATGAGGATGAAAAGGCGGCCCAGAAGGTTTAGGGGTCCGGCCCTGTTGTCATGTTCCTGGAATGAAGTGACGGCCGGTTGAAAGGAGGTTCTGGAGAAAAGGTGCTGTCAGGTTTGAAAACTGATTCTCAACATCCCAGTTCGGTTCTATAATACCTGGTTTCAGGAAATATTTCTCTTCTTTATTGAACAACAAACGCCAGGTGATTGCAGTTGGTGGAAACACAAGACGGATAAATCTAGACTGTAACCCTCACACGTTGTGTGTTTTGAATCTTGTTCCCGATCAAGCCTCTGATTTACATGACAGAACTCCCAGAGTGCCTTGTTTGCCCGGCACCTTTTACGCCGCGTCAATATGGCTAATACGGATCAACCCATCATCAACACGGCTCTACCCCACAAGGACCAAGCATCCGGGTGACGGGATGCACGGGTTCGGGGATTAATGCCACGAGGTTGATGTACCCCAGCTTTTCTTGGCCGTCTTATATCAGACAAAGCCGGAGTGCAACTTCTTGAAGAGCAAATCGCTAGATACCTGTCCAAGAGCAAGTCATCATGCGTTACTCCATTCTCTTCACTGCGGCGACAGCAGCCGTTTTATCGGCTGCGGCACCAGCATCTAGTGAGAATGACCAAGAGATCTCCCCCCGTCAAGTCCAATGCGCACCCTTGCCTTCTCCCTTCCCGACCTGGCAACAACTCCCACTCCAGTCCTCGCTCCCTGACCCCTTTTTACCGTTAAAGTACACCACCACCGACAACGCCGCCGGTTCCTCGACCTTTGCCCGCGATGTCATGACCGGCAACGCCCCCAACCGCATCAAGTCCCGTGCTGAGTGGTACCAGTGCCGCCAACCCGAGATCCTCCAGCTCCTCCAAGAATACCAATTCGGGTACTACCCCGACCCAACCCAGGAAAAGGTCGAAGCCACCCGGTCAGGCACGACCCTGCAAATCACCGTCACGGGTCCCCAAAACAAACGCGGCTCATTCAGGGCCACCATCCAGCTGCCCTCCGGAGCGAGCAGCTCCCGTCCGGCGCCCGTCGTGATCAACATAGGCGGCATGCAAAATCAGCCCTACCTCCAAGCCGGCATCGCCGTCGCCCAGTTCGACTACACTACCGTGGCCCCCGACAGCAACTCTAAGACGGGAGCCTTTTGGAGCATCTACAACGGCCGCGACATTGGCGTCCTGACCGCCTGGGCCTGGGGCTTCCACCGCACCCTCGACGCGATCCAGCTCACCGTCCCAGAGATCGACCCCTATCGCGTCGGTGTGACTGGCTGCTCCCGTCTGGGGAAAGCCGCCCTGGTCGCGGGGCTGTTTGACAAGCGCATCACCGTCACCATGCCCATGTCTTCTGGCGTTCAGGGGCTGGGACCGTACCGGTACTTTACGCTGTCCGGGCAGGGCGAGAACCTTGAGAACAGCAAGCAGGGTGCCGGGTGGTGGTCGAATTCCAAGCTGGGGAGTTTTATGAACCACCACGAGAACCTGCCCTTTGACGCGCACACCATTGCCGCTGCCATCGCTCCGCGGGCGTTGATTATCGACCAGGGAACGGGCGACCAGTTTGTGAACAGCAAAGGGACGGCAACCGTCATTTTCCCAGCGGCCAAGGTGGTGTATGACTGGCTTGGGGCGGGGGACAAGATTGGAATCAATGTCAGGAGCGGAGGACATTGTGATATGAGCGGATTGTACGTTTTCCGCATGCCTGATCAATTTGTGTGGAAGAAAATGCTGACCGAAGCAGTAACGGGATCCTGCCCTTTGTGCAAAAGATCTTTTTCAACACCACCACCACCAGAAACTTTCACAGCCTGGGCACCTACAACACACCCCTGGCCACATCGTACCCTTGGGCAACTGCCGTTCCGCAGGCGTAGGCTGGGAAATTCAAGATAGCTGTAGCATCATCACTCTCTGCACAATAAACATCATGAATCCAATTATTTGAGAAGAAAATCAATGGTATACGCTGCTTTCAAATCATTACACCCATTTAAATCATATCCAACCATAAACACAAGAAGCAATCATGTACAACCCGCTCAATGAACGTATCAGCAAGAGTTGAGTGGGCAGGCAATCTGTGTGCCCTTGACTGCTCCGTCGACACCGGCCAGCGTAAGGACAGCGCCGACAACACCACCAAGACCCTCGCCGGCAATGAAACCTGTTTGACAACACAGTCAGTCACATGTTATGAAACCAAACACTAAAAATAACTCACCAGCTGCCACAGCATAGCCGTAAATGTCCCATGTGCGCATGTTGTACTTCCTCCACAGCGCGGCGATGATGGCACCGAGTAACGCAGCGTTGGCAAACACCGGGGCGGGGATGACCCAGGAGAGGGCGATGGCACCCCAGTTGGGCAGCCACTTGCGGTACTTTTCACGCTCGCCCACCAGGTAAAAATGACGGAAGACGACCTGCGCAACAGACAAGATACCCATGGCAATGGCAAACATGCCGCTGCTAAAGGGAATCTTGACGTTGGGGTCCGTGACAGCCTCGGCCACGGCAGCCCAGGCGGACACGGAGGGGACGTCGAAAGCGCAGTTCTCACCCTCGGCCTCACCTTTCCAGATGCAGGGGTAGGCCGACGTGAAGAGGACAAACAGACCTGGTGCGAGCCACACCGAGACGAAACTGCCAATGCATTGTCCAACCCACTGCTTGATGGGCGATGTGCCGATCAAGAAACCGGTTCTGAAATCACCGACAAGGGCGGCAGCCACATCAGCACCGCCAGAAGCGATACCACCGGCCACCAAGTTGAGCTTCTGGGCATGCTTGATGCTGAAACCACCTCCCGAAGTGGCAGCACCAAAGACGAGCTGCGAGGCCTTGGCGGCCGCCGTCAGGGGGGTCGTGTCGGTAACAGCGCCGATCTGGATGGCGAGGAACGAGAAGAGGAAGGCAAGCAAGATGGCCAACAGGGTAAGACCGGGGTTCATCTCCCACTGGAAGTGAAAGATGATCATGGAGATGACGACCGTCACGAGAAGGCCAACGAGCCACATCCAGTTCTTGACCTGTTGCTCTGGTGGGAAAGGGTCCTCAACCATGCTTTCGCTCCTGACCTTGGGTGCGCCGTGCTTGGCGAAGAAGTTGCTGGACTTGCCACGCTTGACCAACATTCCGTTGATGCCACCGCAGCCCTGGTTCCAGATGGTGCTGACGCCGCTCCAAATGACCTTGTACTGGACAAAGAGCTCGGCCATGGACGAGCACACCATGACCATGACACCGGGCCAGAGAAGCCAGTATCGAGGAGAGGGCGTAACCGTGCCGAGGTTCCTGAGGGAGGCAAAACTGTAGTAAGAGTCCCACTGGGGATCCTCAGACAGCTGAATGCCGATGCATTCGCCGTAGTGCACGAGCAGGGGACCAATAAGACCCCAGGCAATGACGGCACCGGCAAACATGGAAATGGCGGGGTTGAGACCGATCAAGATGCCGGAACCGATAAAGGCCGGGGTCCATTCAAAATACCAGCCCCAGGATTCAATGTTGAGCGCCCAGCTGGTGTAGCCGCTCCAGATGTGAATCCACGTGAAGAAGTGCCAGTCGTATAGGATGCCGATGGCGTAGTACGAGACGACACGGTGAATCAGAGCTCCCACGAAGCAGATCATGAGGCACTTAAGCTTCTTCATAGCGTCAAGGCTACCGGCAGCGCCGGCGTGCATGGAACGGATGGTAAGGGCGACGGCGGTCGGCGTGGGGAACATGAGCTTCAGCTCACGGGCGACCTGGACAATGAAGAACTTGCGGAGAGGCGTTACGTAGAACAGTCCCACAAAGGAGCAAACCAGGGTGATAGTGAAGATGGCACCAATGTCATCCATGGGCGAGTGGCCCTCGGGCATCACACCGAGACGGTACATGGCGGGGATGGCGGCGACGAAGATGCCGCCGGTACCACCCGCACCCGTCGCGACAGCCTGGACGATGGAGTTTTCCTGCGGACCGAACAAACCGCCGATGATGGGAATCTGCCCACCAGACTTTTCCATAAACTTGAGGATACCATAACCGAAAATGGCACCAAACATGTTGGCGCTGAAGGTGAAGCCAGTTTTGAGGCCTGAACATGATGATTAACCAACACGTCTGGAGAAGAGCAGACAAGATCGCTCACCAAGGTACAAGTTGGAAGCAGCGACGAGAGAGCCCAGAATGCAACCAACAACAACGGCTCTGATGGTAAGCGGATTCTCCTCATAGGGAATATCGGCTTCCATCTTCAGCGGCTTCCACAAATCCTCCTCCTCCTCCTCGGCACCGTCGGATCCATGGTCCTTTTCTGAATTCCCAACCGTCAGCTCCGTTTTGAGCTCATTGGGACCTTCGATGGGTGGTTGGCCTTCAGAGAATGGGCGAATGGTGCCCGAGGCCGTGCTGGTCTCGAGCGTCCTCTTCTCCTCGTCAGCCATGGCGGGAGGTGTAGTGTGTTGTGGTGTATGCTGTTGCCCACTTCCCCCAGAGGCGATCGGGGCAGTTTTGAAGGGAAATCGTGGAATGCAAGGGAGACAGAAGCCCACGGAACCGCTTGGGGTCGGGCAGCTGGGTATTTAATCATTGTGTTACGTCCCCCAGGAACTCGGCCCCAAGCTTGATCGGCACGCTACACGGTACCTACCTGAGGATGCTCTACTGTCAGTACCATCACCGAGGTTCGAAGCGGGGACCAAGCCGAAAACAGAATGTGCTTTACTCATGTCGGTGGTTATCTGGGGACTTGCTTAGGGCTTGTGTGTCATCCCACCTCGACCATTGCCACAAGAGGCGACCATCAGCTCGATCGCAGACCACCCCAGAGATAAGCAGCAGAGGCGCCGATGAAACGGTCTGCCGGATGCATATTGGAAGTTGGAGAAAGCTCCTGCGGGCAACCAACCGCAGGCGTTGAACAGATCAACCCATCTATGCACGGCAATGTAGCAGTCCGCCCAGTCGGCCGTCAGTCGATTCGCCGGAGCGACAAGAATTCCCGTAATAGGCAGGTCGGTAGCCCACTAGGTTCTGAGGGGGGAGAGTCATGATATTAAACTCGCTTGTCAGGTCTTGATGGCGCAAGCTGTCTGGCTACAGACGGCGCGAAGAATTCCCTGCCGATCTGGCAAGTGTCATCCCTGGGGGCTTTAGCCTGTTGCTTGCTGCTTCACGCCCGTCTGGGCAGCTGTCTGGGCACCCGTCTGGCGTCTGGGCAACCATCGGTGCAGCCGGCTGTCTCACTGAAGAATGTTGATGTTGTGACTTGAGCTGATAAGATGTTGGCGCGGCATCAAACGTCAGTGTGCATGGAGTCGATATCTCTGTCATCAAGAGAGGCCGTTTTCGCTGCCGGGGGGTGGGCTTCTTGATGGTCAATGTCATTGGCTTTTTGATGTCAGGGGAATGGTTTGCGTAAGAAGCTTGGCCATTGCTTCAGTCTGCGACTGCCGCCATGCCGAGAAGAGAAGGAAGCTTGGCCTGCTCATCAATGAGCTTGTCCTGCCCCGCTCCACGTGTAACTCTCGGCTGGTCCCATGTTTCATTGGCCGGGAGAGGGGGTGGACGACCTTGAAGCCAAACGCCATGGAATCGGACCAGACTTCTGGAATCGGCTTGGCGCTGTAGTATCCATCACGTTGAGATTGGGCAGAAGAAAAGGCAAAAGGACGATAGATGACAAAAGTATCCATACCGCTGCTGCTCTTCTCTATGCTCTTGCTCCATCGGGTGTAGTTGAAAGATGATCCCTCAGTGTTATTCTTGGCAAGGGTCGAACCGTGGCCAGTAACTGCACCGCACTTTTGCCATCTACGATTTTGTGTTACGCGAGGGAAAACCCGCGTGAAGATGAGGGATATGGCAAAGTAGAAGGCTGGAATAGGCTGGCGGACAGGTTCTCCCTCATCATGGAGGAGCATATACATTGCGAAATGCTATAAAAGTTCCTCCTTCATCAACGCGTTTAATGATGTTGATGCTGTGGGCGTGTTCTTCACGGTGAAGAGACAAGCCGGACACTGTGTTGTGGGGTTGGAGACTAGGGTGGGCTGCGGGAGCTAAAATCCTTGACGAACGTTGTGAAATGCGGGTCACCCTCCCCGCCTTCCCGCCATCCAGACAGTGCTGGCCTATGAAGTTCGATTTGTCCGGAACAAGAAGGTCGCTTGCCTGCTCCTCCTGTGCCACCATCTTCATCCTGACCTTTGGGAGCTGCATTGGCAGACAAGAGCAACATTCGCTGTGGCCTTAACGGAAGATCTGATATCCATCTTGACCTTCCCCAAATGCAACTTTGCGGTGGCATATCAGGCGATACCTCTTGAGTTGCAGAGTGGGAAATGGCACCCCAAAAAACACATGACAGTCTGGACCTGCACCGCCGAAGCCGGACCGCCTCAGTGTTGAACGTTGACACATGGAAGGTAGAACACAAATATCGCTCAATTGTTCCTAAAGTTCTACCCGAGTATTCCCGCCGCCATATCGACACCTTCCCTTTCGCGACCTCTACACAAGCATTCTCTTTCACTAGGAAAGAGAGTGGGCAAGCTTACCTTAACTGCCCTCCGAGACACCCAGACATCTACCTCCAGAGGTTCAGACGCATGGCTGTTACCGTCCGGTGGCAACCTGGTGAAGTATGTGGGTACCTCGAGCCCCCGAGGGGAAGCATCCCTTTCGTGGGACTTGAGCTGCTGTTTTGAACAAGGGTGAAGTTGTTTCTTGGAATCCTGGATTCAACGTGGCTTTCCACTGACACATTATGAGACCTTTCTGCTAACTTTGTCCTTGATGCTTGCCTACGATGCACACGCAAAATGTCCCTACACTAAGGTGCCAGCTAAGTACCCAGAATTTGTCACCTTGGTATTGCAAGCATCCATCCCCACCTACCATCGACCGCCATCTTGGGTCTCTTGCGAGAATGATCGCCGTCATTAAACTTTGGACTGCATCTGCAGGGTCGCTTTGCAGCAACTTCGACCGTGGCTGCACGGGTCCAAGCACTCGACCTTAATATCCACCCGGCCAGGGCAACAACAAGCTGGGACGAAACAGACTCCCATCGACAGTGCTATAAACATCGCATTGTATGCATACCCGAAACCCCGTCCAGTCATTCGGATCTATGAACACCTTGATTGCTCTCATTGAAGATGTCCGTGCCATGCTTTTCAACCCAACCAAACACGACCATTCCCCCCGAAGTGATGCGTCTTCAGCAAAAGGATCATGGCCACGGCGATCGGGCCAAGTCAACCCAGGGTGTTTGCTTTCCTGGTGTGGCCCGGAGGACGAGGTCACACGAAGCCTATGAGATTAAGATGGACGTTAGACAGAGAGTGACCCTCTTGTTCTTTCTCTTCTTTTGATTCCATCATCAGCATGTGCTTGCAAACGTGAACACGAAAAGGTCCGACATGCTTCCGAATCAAGCCTCGGTGTAGTTGTCTTGTCCGTCACAGGAGGCACCGCGTACCACAACCTATATCTAAAATCCGAGGCAAACAGAACACAACAGAAGGTACCACTCATTCAAGGCGCACTGCTTTGCTGGAAGCGGGCCTAAGCTGTCCCGGCCGCAAGAGCTATCCCGGGACCCTCCATGGGCAGGTCCACGAGAAAGGGCGTTCTTTCCTTTTCTATTCACGAGTTCCATAAGTAGAAATTGTTTCTGTTTGACAATTCTCCTCGCCTCTCATTCCTGGTATCCGACCACTGCAACACAGTTGGTCGCCCGGCATGGCGATCATCAAGTCTCTCGTTTTCGCATGTCTCTTGGCCGCTTCCACCGCATTACCACCGGTCGCCGTCGGCAACACGGTCCAAAAGGGCACAGCATCGTTGACACAGGTGCACAACCCCAAGTTCGTACGCAACGGCCCACTTGAGCTTGAAAGAACACTGCGCAAGTACGGCGCGCCTGTTCCGCACGACCTAAAGGCGGCAGTCAAACGGGTTCGGAGAGCAAGAAACCAAAAGCGTGCCGAAAGCGAGGGAGCAGACGATGACGATGACGACGACGATGAAAATGACAGAGGCAGCGTCCAGAACTCACCCAAGTCATACGACGTCGAGTACCTGATGCCCGTTTCCCTTGGCACACCCGCTCAGCAGCTAAACCTCGACCTTGACACGGGATCCAGTGATTTCTGGGTCTTTAGCACATTGCTCAAGGAGAGCATGATCAACGGACAGACTCTTTACGACCCCAACGCGAGTACCACGGCGGACAAGATGGAGGGATACTCGTGGAAGATCACGTACGGGGACCAGAGCTACTCGAGCGGGGACGTCTACGTCGACACAGTCACCATTGGTGACTTGACGGTGTCGACTCAGGCTGTGGAAGCAGCCAGGGAGGTCTCGGAAGAGTTCACAGCCGACTCTGACAATGACGGCTTGGTGGGCCTAGGCTTTGGCATCATCAACACGGTGATGCCCTACAAGCAAAAGACGTTTTTTGAAAAAGCCATG
The DNA here is from genome assembly GCF_035222375.1 of Podospora pseudocomata. Lineage (NCBI taxonomy): Eukaryota > Fungi > Ascomycota > Sordariomycetes > Sordariales > Podosporaceae > Podospora > Podospora pseudocomata. Next base: position 61,028 of record NW_026946364.1, on the reverse strand, counting down.
CCCGGGCTTGACTCGCCGGTGTTCACGGCTGATCTCAAGTCTGGCGCCCGTAAGTCACGACCCCTGCAATTGCTGTTCCGTACTAACCTGATACACAGCTGGCCGCTACAACTTTGGGTACATCGACGACGGGGCCTACACGGGGAACATTACATATGTTCCAGTTAACAGCAGCGACGGCTTCTGGAGCTGGGTGTCGCCCGGGTTCCAAGTTGGCACGACGGGCAGCTTCAACAGTACACGCATTCACGGCATTGCGGACACGGGTACTACCCTGCTCCTTTTGCCCGAGGGCGTATGTGAAGCTTTTTATGGCCGGATTGCCAGCGCCAAGTACGATGCCTCTCAAGGCGGATACACGTTTGAGTGTAACGACTCGACGACTCCCGACTTTTACTTTGGGACCGGGAACGGTCAGATGATCAGGATTCCAGGCAGTTACCTCGCGTACTCGAAAATCGACACCAGTAGTTTGAGGTGCTTCGGAGGGATGCAGAGTGACAGCGGTGTCGGGTTTACCATCTGGGGCGATATAGCCCTCAAAGCAGCCTTTATCGTGTTTGACCAGGGGAGTGAGCGGTTGGGCTGGGCCGAGAAGTCTCTCTACTAGTGTCGAAAGGAAGAACTTGAGGATTTTGGCACCAACATTCCATGTATCAAGAAAACAATCCATGATGATGATCTGATGTGCAAAGTGGATGCTGGGTGGATGTGTTGCCAAGCAGGACCGTGCGATGACATGCAGATAGGTGCGCTAGCCTCTTGCAATATAGGAAGGATCACGAGCACCCGAGAAGGCGGCTGCGAAGGTGGGAATGAAAATAAAGTCGCAGGTGCAGTCGCAGGTGCGGTTGTGTCACGGCAGGCGCATCTCCGGACGGATCCTCAAAAACCAAGCCAACATGAAAGGAGCGGATGCCAACAATTTTGAGAAGGAAATGATGGTGGTGGCGCCTGGAATCCGATCTTGTTGGCCAAAGCAGGGGTTTTCAGCTGGCCTGGTGTTTTCTCAAACGGCTTTTCAGCTTGGACGAGATCCTGGTATTTCTCCGATTGGCTGCCCGTGGCAGTGCCATCCCTGCTGCCCGCAAAAAGAAAGCGAATGACAGCAAGCAGCCACACACACCGCCAACAGACGCGCCTGGAGCCGCATGATTCTCGGTAAGCTGTGATTTTTACCCAATCTGGACATCCTTTTCTCGCCATGCCTTCATCAGTGTCTGACCTCAAATTCGGCAAGGAGAGCGGACGACCACCGCCAACTGCGGGGTTAGGGTTGGATGTGGAGATGATCTGAGGGAATTTGGATCGCAATGACGATCAGGGTCCACGCCCATCTCCCCCCATCTCCACTATCAGATGAAGGGAATTTCCAGAAGATTTCTTGGAAAGACTCCATCGACAATCGCTGCCCAGCTGGGCTGTGGGTGGTGAGTCGTGACGGCGTCTCATGATGGCCATCTTGCGCTGTTGCAAACGCTGCCAGCGAAACAGGGGTCTCGAACCATGCAGCTCCGCCAAGCGCCTCAACCATGCGGTGCGCCTGCTGGCACCAGCAGCACTAGGCTCGATCCGGGGAGCTCGGTGATGCTTATTTCGCGAGCTTGGGGGAATATCGACGAGAACCCGTGTAACAGTCAGCCAGCCTCGAACAGGTTCGGGCCACCTGCACCACTGCTAGTGTGGTACTAGTCATAAAGTATTCAGGTCGCCATGGGAATTCCGGTTCAGGAGGACCTGCAAGTTCAGGCTCAGTTGCCCGAGAGCAGGAAAATTGTCTCATGTCTCTGTTTCTCCGTCTACCCAGTCTCTAGTGTGTGAGATTATCGATCCGTTTTGCGCCCATCCACCTGGGAGCTGGGCCCAGCCTGGGAAATGTCTAGCAGTCTCAGCTGGGGTTGGAAAGTTGCTAGGAACCATTGTATTACATGCTAGGAGCTAGCTTCGCCACCACCATCACCAACCTACCCACCCTGCCGGTTCTAGCCCCTCCCCCCCCTTCCCCCCTCCTTTATTTACATATACCAATGAACAACCCGCCAGATCAAGAGAATGCGGCTGAACAGCAACTCGTCCGGGTTTCTTTTCAACAACGTCAGGTCGAACGATCAAACACCATCCCGACTTTTGCACGACACATACACTGCTTTCGACTACAACACCCGCTGCAGGGCACACCGCCGTCGGGAAAAAAACCAAAAAGGGCGAGATTAACCGACCAAGCCAAGGAAAAGGTACTGGCCGTGAGAAGACAGGGTGCTTGCTTGCGGTGTAGGATGCTCAAGATTGAGGTTTGTGTCTGGAGATCTCACTCATTCACTCTTGGTGACTAACATGCCTACAAAAGTGCTCGCTTGAGAATCCCTGCCAAGCCTGCCTCACCTCGGCCCTCAAGGGGACAGAGAGAAAAGTCCTCAGCTGGAGCTACTGCATCCGGACGAGGTTTGTCGACGTTGACATTTTTCAGGTTCAATCGGGACCACAGAAGATGAGGACAGAAACCATGATACTCAAGATGGGCGCTTTGCTCGGGAGGATTGCACAGCCGGCCGAGTTTGCCAGTCTCGACGAGCCGTCTTTCAACCAAAAGATTACGAGGTGGTTGCTGGATGAAGCATATACGGTGCCAGAACTTCAAGGAGGAAGTATGGTGGCCGGCATGTGTGCGAATCTGCTAGGGTTGTCGTTCGCCTCGGAGGGCGGGTCAAAAAAGGAAAAGGAGATGGAGGAGTTGACGCATGATTTCCGGAGGTTTCTGATGACTGCTTCGATGCGGTATTCCAACTTTGAGTCCAAGTTGGCGGGCATGATCACAAAACAGGAGGCTTGGACAGCAGGGAGGATGTCGGGGTCGAGAACGCTGTTGGCGTTGGATAAGCTACTGACACCACAGTACCTGGGGAAGCTGTCGAGAGAAAGCTGCCAGGTTCTGTTCCTGGTCGTGCTGGGAGCTGTGTTGGGGGTTGGTTACTCGAGCAAGAGCATGGGGCAAGAGATGGAGCTACAATCCGAGGCTGGCATGCAGGTGGAAGATTGGGAGTTTCAGCAGAGCCCGACACTTTGGCTGGCGATGCGGGATCACTTGTGTCAGATGTTGGCCCATTACCTGATCTATCTCGGCGGTTTGCTCGGCATCAAGATGGACACGGAAATGGAGAGAAGAGTGATTGAATGGGCCGGTAAAGGGTGGGGGAGGATCACACCAACTTTGCTCGGGGAAACGGATGGGTCCCAGGCCAAAGGGTATGTTTGGGGCCACGGAATCTTGACGCCACCAAGCGAGGAGATGCAGGGAATCGAGCGCAGCAGCAGAGGAAAGATGGCGGACTCGAACCCCGTGTATTGGGACAAGTCAACACCGAGAGCGGAACGGCCTTTTGAACCCCCACCGCCCCTGGTTGCTGTGCCTTTTGACTCTGAAATCTCACAATTTCAGAGCGAAAGCTTGTACAGTTGGGATCAGAACCCGACATCCTATCTGGAGATGGACATGCCATCTGCCAAGCCAGAGAGCTATGATCGACAGTCCCATCCCGTGCATTATTCAAAGGATCTAGGGAATCAAATGGGATTCCCCTTGAGAGCAAACACCGAGCCATGTTACAAAACTCCAAGTAAGAAGATGCTGCTTTTTGTCCCGAGAGAAATCAGAAATGTTGACCAAGAAACAGGCTTTGAACAAACAAGAGGAGTCAAGAAGAAGAGGACAATGTGGATTGTTAGGACGGTCGATACCGGTCCGGAATACGGGAGAATCAACGTGTACGCCAAGTTGAGGGGACATGGGCGAAACGGGAGAGCGGATTTTTCAAGCTTGGAGACCTTGACTGGATTTGTTTAAATGACTTCTTTTCCTTTCAATTTGTTTTCTGATGATGATACGAGTCATGATACCTTTGTTTATATAGTTTGGGAAGATATCCGGAGAGGACATGGGAGCACACGAAAGGAAGGGAAAATTCAGTTCGCGTACATAGCATACAGGCAACGGTGTATGATTACAATTCAAAGTCCAATACTACAACATTCCTCGTTCCTGGATCTATGTCATTTGATGGTTTGGTATCAGCCAAGACCATCAACGACAACACGTTATCGTTCTCCAACCGTGGCAGGTCAACCAGTGGTTCACCCCTGAGCCCTTCTCCAGACCAAACCTCTTCATGAGCAGTATACCCACTGCTTTTGGTTGCCTTTTCAATATAAACACGTCCATTTTCTGCATCGGGAAGAATGATGATTACATCCCCGGTTTTCGAAACAGCCAGTCTTCCCCTGGTGCTGCCATATACAGGTCGGAGCAGAAATTCAGACCAAATTCCTGGATATTCATGTTAGCTTTGATAGCAACGCCAAAGGAAACCAGACGCACCATCATCACCCGGCGCCTTGTAATAATGTCTCCAGTGGACGGCTTCCACGCCGCTCCTGTTGTTCGATCCGACTGGCAAGGAACTCCTGTTCAAAACATGGACACCGCCGTCCAGATCAACGACTTGAGATTCCTGATTTGTGAGACCTGATCTTTTAGGGATGCGAAAAACAACGATCCCCTCGCTGTTGTTATCGATAGTGCTAATCCCCAGGTCTCTTGACGCAATCTCTTTGCCCTGGCCATTCTTCCATGTTTTTCCGAGGCCGTCGCTGTAAGCATAACATAAATCATGATTGTTCTCCGCTCCGTTGGGCCCAGCCTGCTGCTTGTGCTTGGCGTCTGCGAGATCATCCCATCCGTCATAGTGGACAAAACCACGGTAGACCCATGTCAAATGCAGTCTGCCCGAGCGGTAGCTCAGGCCGTGGATATACGGATTGCTTTGAATCCCAGTGAGATGCTGGCCAAGGTAGGAGCAACGGCCAGAGGAAGAAGAATAGATATAAAGATGGTCGTTTCCCAGACCTGCTTTGCCGTCTCTGAGCGTAAAAAGAAGATCAGAATCGGCCGCACAGAACCGGGGGTAGGTGACGTAATGGAAGGGTTTGTGAGACGCAGGGAGCCCGGGAAGGTAGTCGAGCGTTGTTGTAAAGTGGGAGCTTATCCAGGTGAACTCGGTGGGCTTCAAGGCAAGATCTCGACACGAGTAACGATAGCGAAGTCTAAATCGGTGTCAACGAATGTACCTACTATTCACCACATGGACCACTTTGGCATACACATCACAATGATGATCATATGATAGATGAATTGTGCCGTCACCAGGAGAGATGCCTAGCTGAACGGTATTGTGGCCGTCATCAACTGTCTGGGGGTAGTCTGTCAATGCCAGCACCTCCCAGCCTCCCGGATTATCGTGTGGGGGTTCTAGGAGCCGCCTCCTGGCGAGGTGCACATAAAGCGGTTCAGCGACATCTGGAAGGGGGCTGCAAAAGGCAGCATACTGCCAGCCTTGAAACGTGACGATGGCATCCTGCTGAAAGGCATAACAATTGATTCTGCATTTGCGGTTGGTGGGATCTGAACCCAGCACCGTGTAGGTGGGACGTGAAAGCATTCTCGTGATGGGTGTCAGACCGGGTACATGGAATTCGGTGAAGCGATCAGCATGAATTCAACGGGCAGTAAACAGCTACTGGCTGTATCTTCCATGCCTCCTCTGTCAGATGATCAGTTATAGTAGGCGCGTTGCTGACTGGCCTGGTCCGGAGTGGATGGTCTTTTCTCATTCGTGGAGAAATTCCTGGATGAAGTCACCAAGGATGGCAGCCAGAGTGAGTGAGCACTGAACAACACCCTGGCCCGGCGTTGTGGGACGAGCAGCATCGGGCAAAGATGCCATGTGTGAGCTGGTCTTGATTGTCACCCTCTGGAGGTCTGGCTAAATTGGACCCCTCGTCTCGAACCGCTTGATGTGCAACTCTGGATAATTGGAGAAGGTCTGGATGTTGAATGTTAGACCTGTCGTCGACTTGTCGGGTTTTGGATATTTTGTTAAGAGAAGACGAGTATTTTTCCATAGCGCATGAAAGGGAATGCTCTTCCTTCCACAGGTTGTGAAGCTCCTTCTTCCTCTGGTGGAAATAAGGGCCTTGGAGCAAGAGCAGGTCGTACCTGACCTTAATCGCCCCTTCCCCCAACGATAACAAGAGCTGGTCCAGGTTCCCCGCATCCCGCATCACCCCCTGTCAGACTCAGCCAAGAGAGCCAAGTCGGTCGCACGCCACCGAGAACATCCCGACCCTTGAACTACTCCAACTGCCATACTACGAATAGGCTAATACCGAGCGGCACTGGAAGCGACCATACCTTATCTTCACCTTTCCAAATTGGCATGATGAGACCCTCAGTTAATGTCTCCTTCAAAGATCGTCTCGGAATTCATAGACCTCAGCATCTCAACGTCAAATTACATACTGACAACGCAGTCTCTCTCTCAAGCCATCAGATATCTCCCTTCAATATCACGTCCGTGGCCAAGACTCAAGAGATCTCTGGCGCTCAAAGCTGCCGTCTTGGCAACGGGACAAGAAAACCGTTGTTTATATGTACTCGGCTTTTTGTAGCAGCACCCACTCTGCCCGCAACCTCAAACTCCTCTTCTTGGTGGAAAAAAGGACAACCCTGGGGCTTTACCGTGCCAGTGCAAGGTAGCGAAAGCATGGCAGACCAGCCTCTACAGATGCCCATCCAACGACATGCGTCCATCTCTCGCCTGCTCTAGCCCCCCTGCTCTCACACACCATTCGCTGCAAGACTTTTTCTGTATCCCGAGTGCACAGTCGCCCCATGATCTCCTTGAGAGGATGCTTTTCCGCATCCCCAGACGGTGGCAGCAGGCATGGGGGCCAACACATTCGCCAATCAGGCGAGAAACAAGCCAGAGACAGACCCGTTCACCCGTCCAGATCCTAGATGGCTGCGGTGCAACTACAAAAAGGCCCGGGATGGAGCATCCCGTCGTGTTCCAGTCTCTTGTTGCAATCTGGTCCTCGCGGTGCTGTTTTCCTTTTGCTTGTTAGCAGCAAACGCCAGGAGCTGAACTCTCAACTCCAGGCTTGATTGCATCTCATTCAAATCACGAGGATCACCGTCAGATCGCTGCCCACCATGGGTCTCTCACAAAAGATCCTCCGCAAGATCGTGCGGAACGAGGCCATGGCCACGGATCCTGCCGAGATCTACGGATGGAGGGTGTACTTGCTTGCTTGTTCGGTAAGACTTTTGTTTATCTGGCTTGATCAGACACTTACCACGATGTTGTGTATAGGCCTGCTTCGGTGCCATGTCTTTTGGCTGGGACTCTTCGGTCATCGGCGGTGTTATCGTCCTGCCCCCCTTCGTTCGAGACTTTGGCCTCGGTGACCGCAATTCCGTCGCTACCGCCAATCTCGCCGCCAACATCGTCTCGACCCTTCAAGCTGGTTGCTTCCTCGGTGCGCTCATCGCCTCGCCTCTCACAGATCGATTCGGCCGCAAATGGTGTCTCATCGCAACCTCTCTGGTTATCATCATCGGTGTCATCATGCAAGCTGCTGCCTCTGGGAAGCTGGCGGCCATGTACGTCGGTCGATTCGTGGCTGGTGTTGGTGTTGGAGCTGCTTCGGCCGTGAACCCGATCTATGTGTCCGAGAACTCGCCCCGCGCCATTCGTGGACTCCTTACCGGCCTATACCAGCTGTTTATCGTCACGGGGGGCATGATTGCCTTTTGGATCAACTATTCCGTCTCGATTCACTTCCCGGATTGGCCTATCATGTACATCTTTCCGCTCGCCATTCAGGCCCTACCTGCTGCGCTCCTGTGTGGGTGCATGCTTCTCTGCCACGAGTCGCCTCGTTGGCTGGCACGACAGGACAGATGGGAGGACTGCAAGCGCATCTTGTCCAACATCCGCAACCTGCCACCCACACACCCGTACGTCCAAGAGGAGTTTCAAGAAATCGTCGACCAGCTGGAGCAGGATCGGCGCCTCATTGGCGATGCCACCTACTGGAAGTTGCAAAAGGAGATGTGGACGATCCCTGGTAACCGCAAGCGCGTACTTATCAGCATTACCTTGATGATTTGCCAGCAAATGACGGGCACCAACGCCATCAACACCTACGCACCAACCATCTTCCAGAACCTCGGTCTGACTGGAACTTCTACCTCGCTTTTCAGCACTGGCATCTATGGTATTGTCAAGGTGGTCAGCTGCATTTGCTTCCTGCTCTTCATGGCCGATTCCCTCGGACGCAGGCGCTCGCTGTTGTGGACTAGTATCGCCCAAGGCCTGGCCATGTTCTACATTGGTTTGTATGTGCGCATTTCACCGCCCAAGGCTGGTGAGGAGGTTCCCCCGGCCGGGTACTTTGCGCTCGTGTCCATCTTTTTGTTTGCTGCGTACGTACTCACCCTGATCCTCTCGGTTGTCTCATATGAACTGACAGAGCAACAGATTCTTCCAATTCGGTTGGGGACCTGCTTGCTGGATTTTGGCATCCGAAATTCCCGCCGCTCGTCTTCGGTCTCTCAACGTCTCGTACGCTGCCGCCACTCAATGGCTCTTCAACTTTGTTGTTGCCCGTGCTGTACCAACCATGTTGGTGACTGTCGGAAGTGACGGTTATGGGTAGGCGTCTCTTGATATGACCAGTCAAATGATTACTAACCGAAAATTTAGAACATACCTCATCTTTGGCAGCTTCTGCTTTTCCATGTTTGTGTTTGTTTGGTTCTTCATCCCAGAAACCAAGGGCGTCTCTCTCGAGGCCATGGACCAGCTGTTTGGCGTGACCGAGGCCCCAGAGAAGGCGTCGGTGGATGGGGATGATGTCCAAGAGACATCCGAAAAGGACACAAACGTTCAGCAAAAAGAAATCATTTAGACCCGGGCAGGATGTTGTTGCAAGTGGTAGAAACTCATTAGGAACTCAATGATGAATGAATGAGCATGTTTGATTCATTGTCCACACTTTTACGACCTTCCTGCTTGGTGTTGTCTCCGTTGTAGGTTTCTGCCTGTTTCCAAACACTGCTGATTGATTAGATCATAGTAAACATTATTTCAAATCAAAGAGAAGCCCTTCAGGGGGGTTACATCTCGGAGGATGAGCTCAGAGACACGACGTGGTGAAGTGGCAGAGGTCCTTCAGGCTGTTGTTCGCCCACCGGCCGGGATCACTTGATTTGTGAAACGGGATCTCTGATTTGCTGCCGATCACTTGCCGCTCGACGATAGTTGGAGGAGTTGATCAGTGCAAATACTCTATATAACACATGGATGGCAAGGGTGATGCCTCATATGGACTTTATCCGGAGAGCAACCATGAACGACAGATCAGCGAGACTCAGTATGACCAGTTTGAGAAGGAGGGAATAGTACACAAAAATAAGATGATAAATTCCAAGCCTTTCCCTCTGTTTTTGAGTTCTATGTTGGCAAGAAATTACCCCTGAATTGGCCCCGAATCGTTCACCATGCATCTGCCATCACTCGTCGCGTTCTTCGCCGCACCTTTGCTGGCAGCTTCCTCCCCGGTGACTCCCTCGTCCGAGATAGAACCGCGGCAAGTGTACGGCGTCACCTCAAAATACTGCTCCACCGCCTCCGGCAACGTGCCGAGTCTCTGCTTTCTTCAGTATTACACCTCGGCCACCGCGCCCACCTACCGCATCGCCCTGCCCTCTGACGCGACCAACAATGCGGCATACGACACCATCCTCCAGATCATCTCCCCCGTTGCCCAGACATGGGTTGGCTTTGCCTGGGGCGGCGGGATGACCAACAATCCGCTCACGGTTGCGTGGCCGAACGGAAACTCGGGTCAGGTGTCTGTGTCGTCGAGGTGGAGCGCGTATGTATCTTGGGAATAGGTTGATGAGATCAAAAGCTGATGTTTCCCACAGCGGCCGCACTACCCCTGGCCTCTACAGCGGTGCCACCCTGCGCACCCTGTCGACAGCACGCAACTCGACGCACTGGACCGTCGAGGTTGTCTGCACGGGCTGCAGCAGGTGGAACAGCCAGCAAAACGGCGGGCGCCTCGAAACACAGTCTGGCAGTGCGTCGACCTTTGCCTGGGCCATCAGCCGCACCGCCGTGCCCCAGCCTTCGAACCCATCCGGTAGCTTTCCTGTGCACAACAACCAAGGCATGTTTAGCAACGCGCTGGACTTTGGCAAGAACGCTAGGGCCACGTTTACGCAATATGTTCAGAACAAGCGGTCATGATATGTGCAGGAGTAGATTATTAGTATAGAGGCCTATATATGGTACAACAAAGATTGGTATTAGGCAAACGCCCCCACCAGGCTCATCAGGCTTGCGCCTCCGGCCACTGCCAGAAAGGCATTCACTCGTTTCCGTCCTCTCAGTGTCTTGTAGCTCTTTTCACTCAAAAAGTCTTCTGCCAGCAGCTGGACAAGCCCGGCAAAGAGCAACAAACCGGCAGATATGGCGTTCATAAAACCAACCATGAGCAAGCCTGTCTGGCTCATGGGGTCGTAGAACCTGTGGACAAACAGCCCGATGGCTTGGCCGATGGGCGTGGTCAGGCCAAATGCCAGAACCATCAGCCAAGGATGGGGAGAGGATTTGGGAAAGTGGAGGGCTGCAATGCGTGTTCCCAGCGCAAGACCTTCGAAGGATTCTGTTCATTGTTAGGATTTCTGTCTGTCAGAGCGGAAAGGGCGCACATACGGTGAAAGGAGATGGCCAGAAGGAAAACGGCAAAGGATGGGCCTGTGGCGACAGACAGGGCCATGCCGATGAACACGCTGTGAAACAGAATGCCGGCTTCCAACAAAACGCACTGAAGCATCATGCGTTGCTGTTCCTCCGTGTTTGGGGGGCCTTGGTGATGATGTCCGCTGTGCGCATGTGAGGGAAGAGCTGGCAACGGTTTCGACGTGGCCAGGAGCCGTGTCGAGCCACCCTGTCCGCTGCCATTGAGCTCATCCAAGCTGAGCTCCAGCTCCAGGGACTCCCTTTCTCGTTCGAACGAATCCCTGCTCTGGCGCGATTTGGCCTGCATCAGAGGAGTGCCTCCCGGAAGAGGTGAGGCCCCGGAAACCAAGCCCCGATGCTCTCCAGCCTCTTCCAGATCGTCCATGGCGATATCCGGGATCCTCGAGTGTCCAGCATGTCCGTGCGTGCGCGTGTGTTTTGCCTCTTCGTGCCCTTCCTCCGAGTCCTCGTCGTCCCAGGAATGCGAGTGACTATGCCCGGCCCCTCGGCTCGACAGGATCGACTCAATCACCACGACCACAAACGCCGCAATCATGGCTATCAGCCCAGCCAGTGGCCGGTACCCCTTGCTGAAAACATGAGGCAGGCAAGGATCTGTCAGGGACACAAAGGCAGTGGGCAGCAAGTGCACAAACGCTGTGGCCATCAAGACGCCAGTGCCAAAGTGCTGACAGACAAACAGAATATTCTTTTGGCGCTTCCCCGGCTTCGTTACTCGTTGAGAAAAGAGCGGAAAGGCGCAGGCCAAGGTGCTGATGGTGAGAATCAGGAACAGGGCGAAGACGTGAAGGGGCGTGTCGTAGCCATGGCTGTTTTGGCCGGAGCCGCAAGCTGGTCGTTGATCGCGATCGGCGTCGTCGCGTCGGGAAAGTTCGGCGAGGAGGAGAGAAGTTGGAATCTGTGACCATTCTACTTTCCTGTCAGTGATGCGCCGCAGTTGGCCAAAGGAAGACGCACCATTGGCTCGTGGTGCGAGCAAGTTTGGCTCCATCTTCAGCGGTGACTGATCCTACTGTTGCGCACGCAACGGAAAACTATGATGGCATTGTGAATAGTTGCAGACTGCGACACCAACGGTAATGTGGCCCTTTTGCTCGTGCCTCGTTTCCAGTTGTTGGTTGATAAATGTTTGTCGTGTAGAGCAGGTGGACGCCGTGCCTGCCGAGAGCGGGAGCTAGGTGCCAATGACGCCCGCGAGAAACAGACCGGACCCCCTGGGAAAGTGGACCAAGACCAGCTAATTTTAGCACCGAGACCCTCTGCACCCTGAGGTCATTTTGATCTTTAGCTCGATTATTTTTTGGCATCAATCAAATGACAGAAATCCAAAGATACATTACCTAGGACACACTGAGCTCCTGGTGCCGTGGATATCGTGTGTTGAGTAAGAACGACTGCCAATTATAATACCATGATCTGACTGTCGAAATCATCCAAGGTTGTGTAGTGTAGTGGTTATCACTCTGGATTTTGATGACATTTCTCATTCAAACCTTCCAGTAACCCCGGTTCGAACCCGGGCACGACCTCAACCTTTTGGTATTTTGCTCATCTTCATCATCGACAAGTGGACTAACCCAGATGCGATCTATCTGGTATTATTTTGCACATAGCATTGAGATGAAAGGGCGCTCTTGTAGCATTCGGCAACAGCCGTGCCAACGACGGAATAATGATTTTACTGTCATTTGCTCTCTGGGCTAAGAAACACCAAACACCATGATATCAATGCAATTGCAGCCCCAACACCAGCTAAGAGAACGCCAAACTCGCATATGATGCTCCTTTAGACCCAGAACCACCCTCCTTTGTGCACGCCAGGAATGTTTAGGCCTCGACATCGTTGATTGGAAAGGCGACCTCAAACTTGACTGGCTCGTCCTCATCCTCGTCTGGTTCCAGCAGCGCAAACGCAAGAGTGCTAACCTTCTTCAACCCCTTCTTGCCCAAAGTATCCTCCGGGCTCACGTCAAACTTCTTGAACCCCCTGGTGTAGTCGTCGGCATCTCTGGGCGTGCCAAACACGACTCTGACGTCGGCGTCTTCAGTTGGAATGGGCGTAATGGTGGATTCTTTCTCGGTAGATTTGGGCACGCCCTCTGGGTAGCGGTCACGCAAGACCTCGAGAAGATTTGCGGAGAGCTTCTCAAAGGTCCATGATGGAGACGCAAAGAGGAAGACGCTGGTAATGCCGTGCTTGAGTATGATTGTAAGAGCAGTAGGCGAGTCGTCAATGACGGCGGCAGAACGTGGAGGCTGTCACTCTATCAGCTTCACAACATAGCAACATCACTATAAGAACCACATACCATCTTGACAGTGATCTATATTAAAAATTGATGAGCTTGTACTATCTTGATGTCTTGGGTGTAAAGGTGTGGTGAGAGCTTGTGTGGGGCAGGTTGCCAAGCTGCCTGATCATGGCGACAAACAGAAGGTGGGGCAGGGAGCTTTGACCTCTGCATTTTCCATTTTCAATCCAATCACCAGGCAGATCGACGGTGCAGCAGCTGTCTCGTCCGCTCAGTTTAACCATTGCCTTTCCTCGCTGAAGCATTCTCCTTCTCCAACATCACGGCCAAGCACATGATGACGGGACACGAGTCCAAAGATATATTCACCATGGCTACTCATCCGGCGTCTTACCCAGCAGCTCAAATCCCAGCCCCGCCCCAGCAAGACGATGTCCCGGTCGGCTATCAAAAGCCCAGTAAAGAAGAAATCGAGGCATTCTACATTTCTTCGCGCTTGTCGATGCCCCCTATGATTCGGTTGCCGCTCGCCACAATGCTGTCTTTTGGCACTGGCTTCCTTGTCGGAGCAGGGCACGGCAGCAAAATCGCCAGTCTCCAGTTCCGCGCCGAGCATGCCCACAAGCTGCCCTCGACCGCCACCGGCTGGTACCTGTACCACAAGAGCAAGAATTACATCGCAGCCCGCGGAGGCCTACGTGAGGGGTTAAAGATGGGAACCAAGATTGGTGTCTGGACTACGGCTGTGTTTTCCATTGAGCACATGTTTGACGAGTATCGCGGCACTGCCGATCTGTTCAACACTGTGACGTCCATGGTGACTTGTGCTGGAGTCTTTAGCCTCTGGAGTATGTTTTCTTGAATACCGAAAGCCTACGGCAAAATACTAACAGACTGCTGCAGACCGTTACTCATTGCCCCTCGCAGCCCGAACCACCAAGACAGCCCTCGTGGTCGGTACCCTCTACGGCGGAATACAAGACATCCTGGCGGCTAAGAGGGGCCGCCGTCTGCAGTACGTCGAGTATATCAAGCGCAAGATCAGGACCTTGAAGCAAAAGGCATGAGCACTCTTGTATCCGCCACAGTGTTGATTGCCAGGCTCCTTTATACCGTTGTTCGCACCAGGGAGGGGCGGCAAGCTTCAACACACCACGAGAAGGGTACTTCCGCTTCGGCCCTTGTCGGGAAAGGGATCACCCAGCTGCATGGCCACGGCGCACCACGAAACCACATGACCCAGTCAGCCTCCTCAATTGGCGCGGCTGGTCACTGGATCGGATAATTGGAATTGACGTCTTTCTATGAGCGCCGATAGCAACCGCTCTCCGAAGCCGCTGGCGTGGGCTTTGTCATGGGGATGGCGCTGCTTGCGACGTCCGCGGTGAAGGAGTCGGGACTGTCCAGGGGCCATGGAAAGCCGTCCACAGGGGCATTCAGGAGCGCTAGGGAGCTTGGCAGGACTGGCAGCTCGACTGGAATGAATCGAGACCCGCGTGGGAGCAGAGGGGCGGGGCCAATTCGTCGATGACGGCAGTGGTCCCTTTCCCCACACTTGCCCGCATTTGCGGCTACCGGCGGCCTTTGGCAGGGGGTGTGGGGGGCCGCCGGTTGATAAGGGACCGACGATAACATCATGCCTGCAGCGAACGGAAAGCTTGACAAAGGAGGCGTCCGAGATCGAACGGCAAATCAGCGAGTGCAGCAGCTTCGAGGGGTATCAGAGGGGATTGGTCGGCTCTGGAATGAACCACTATCAAAACTCAATGGAAACCTGGCCGGACTGCGTCACTGCATGTGCGATACCGGGGAGCTTGTCTCTGATATAAGGTGGACGTAGCGTAACCTGGCCATCAATTGACTTTGGATTTCATCTCAACTTGCTGGTGCTTTTTGCTGCCTGCGTCATTGAGACCATCTTGCTCGCGACCTCTCAGCCAGAGCATCTCTTAGCAGGCCGGTGACCATGGCATCGCTCCCCAGGCCTTTGCCTGGCATGCTTCTGCCCTGGAGCATGTCCAAGAGACGGTCGATCGCTGCAATCAACTCCAGCGGACAAGCAGGTTTCCCTGTGCGGTGCGGCCGCCACAACATCATACTAATTCCTTCCAGAGAGTCATCATCCACATCAACTCGATCACTACACTACTCCTCTACACAGTCGTCACCATCCAGCAACCTGACACTATCAGGAGTACCATCGCCGTCACTGCTCCCCAATCATCAGCATCACCACCAACCACAAGGCGCCGGTATGGGGCCACCAAAACCGGCGCCTCTCTCAGTCTTACCTCTGGCCACCGTGCTCAGGTCATGGATGACGGCCACGATATCCTCGTCGCCATTCTTCTTACCTCCCTCACTGGCCATCATGTCCATGCTGGCCCATACAACCAACCCAGTTCTCAACCCTGACTCAAACCCACTGTTGCGAGCTCTGCTGAAGAAGACGTTTTATGCCCAATTCTGCGCCGGCGAGCAGCCTGCCGAGGTAGCCAGGACGATCAAGGGCCTCAAAGACGTGGGGTTTGAAGGGGTGATTTTGGGCTATGCCAAAGAGGTCGTCACCCCGCATGGACAGGAGGGAACTGGTTCTTTGCCAAAGCATGTTGCGGAAGAGACCAAGGTCGACATGGAGGAGATTGACAGCTGGGCTCAGGGGACGCTCATGACCGTGCTACTGGCCAACAGGGGGGATTATGTGGCCCTCAAATTTACCGGGGCGGGCGTGCTGGCATTGCAGTGTCTACGGCAGGGGGCGGATCCCTCACCACAGCTGAAAAAGGCGATCGAGAGCATATGTGTATTGGCCCAGTCAAGGAGTGTCAGGTTGCTATTCGACGCTGAGCAAGCCGCCGTCCAGGGCGGAATTGACAAGTGGACGGTGGAGTTTATGGAGAGGTACAACAGAACCCAGCCGGTGGTGTATGGGACATATCAGGCTTATCTCAAGTCGACTCCCGAAACGTTAAGTCAACATCTACAGGAAGCCAAGAAGAAGGGGTTCGTACTGGGCGTCAAACTGGTCAGAGGCGCGTACCTGGGGAGCGACCCAAGGCAGCTGATACACGACACCAAGGAGGACACAGACAAGGCATACGACGGTATTGCGGAGGCGTTGCTCAAAAGGGATTGGCAAGTAGGACCGTTGAAGGGAGAGGGTCAGTTTCCAGACGTGTCCATGGTAGTGGCTACCCACAACAGAGATTCCGTGGTCAGGGCAAAGAGAATACTGCAGCACGAGAGCAAGACCAACGATGTAGCATTTGCGCAGCTGCAGGGGATGGCGGATGAGGTCAGTTGTGAGCTCGTTGCGTTTAACCAACAAGAAGCGACTGAGAAGCAGGAAAAGGCCAAGGCGTACAAGTACTTGGTGTGGGGTTCAACAGGAGAGTGCATGAAGTATCTGCTGAGGCGAGCGTACGAGAACAGAGATGCGGTGCAGCGCACAGTTGGGTCGAGAGACGCCATGAGGGCCGAGGTCTTGAGGAGGCTCAAGTCGTTGTTTGGATTGGCCTGAGTTGTTGATTTAACCAAAACCCAACATGACCTAGACTGAGATGAGATAGCGAGATAATGATCATGACTGCTAAACGACTGGGTATCATTTCTCTTTTTCCTACAGTCCCCTCAGCGCCATGCCCATGATGGCCATGCTCTCCATCTTTTTCCTTTTTACCGCCTCATCTTTTGTCTGGTCCAAGACTGGAACTCCATTCAGCTTGTAATATTTCCTGACTTTTTGCCAGTCCGTGACTTCTGCGATCTCCTGGTCTGTTAATCTTACCAGTCGTCCCTCTATCTGCGATGTTAGATGTGACAAGACTTCCTCGGCTTCATTTTCTTGCTCGGCCTGTGGTAGCGGTTCGGGCGAGGAGAGAATCTTGACCACGACCAAGTCCTTGGTGGTGTCAGACGTTATACCCCATCGTCTGTACCCGTCGGCAATCTGTTTGTGGCGTTAGCCTGCAGCCCCGGTACGCATAACTCCGAGCAGATCGCACATTGTTGTTGATATTCAGGGAAGCCACCACTTCGGAGTGCACATTTGGCGTCCTCAAGTTTCCTTCCACCGAGCTATAGACTGCGTTCCAGACAGCTGCGAGGATATGGGCGCGCGAGACAATGGTAGAAGCATCGATAAAGGCGTATTCGAATTCGGGGTTGCGGGAAATCAGCTGGGTTTGGAGAAAGGGAGCGTTGGATACGTCGCGAACCAGAGCTCCGTATACCCTGTAGTTTGGGGGAATATGTTCGAGGGGGATGCGCTCGAGGGACATGGTGATGTTGGAAGGGGGTTTGGGACGTTTCGAGGTGGTTGAGAGGTCAGAGGTCTCGCTGGACGCTGGTCTTTTGCTCATGGATTTGGTGATGCTAGTGGTTGTTCTTTTGTCGGATTGTCAATCTCAAAGTCAATGTAGGTGCAGGAAACTTTGGAGGGGCAGAGCGCGGGGCACCAAGCTTTGGTCATCGAGAAATGTAAGTGGGGCCGGTACCACTCCATGTATTTTCGATACCGCTAACATGTCGCCTCACATGCACTACCGTAGACAATGTCAATCCGATTTCATATCTCAAAGCTTGTCCTAGGACTCATGACATCTCCTTTCTTTACCCTGCGCAAGGAGCAAATCTACATGTCATTATCATCGACATCCCGCGCTGAGATGAAGCAGAGACAAGGGACCTTCCCGTTACGCTTGTAATATTGCCAAGGCCCACTTTTCGCCGGATGCAGTGTGATGGCCCTCCTTGACAACGCCTGGCGGCACGAGCTGCTGCCAATCCCGGGGGTCTGGACGCGACGTTCAGACAGGGTCATGCCATCGCCAGCGCCGGCATTCTCCTTCCCAGCTTCCAATTGACACCGGCAAAACCCGCTGGGACACCAGCCATTCCACCATCGACCTGTACCACACTCTCCATCT
This sequence comes from Podospora pseudocomata, assembly GCF_035222375.1. Taxonomy (NCBI): domain Eukaryota; kingdom Fungi; phylum Ascomycota; class Sordariomycetes; order Sordariales; family Podosporaceae; genus Podospora; species Podospora pseudocomata. Next base: position 43,181 of record NW_026946364.1, on the reverse strand, counting down.
CTCCCCAACTCGGAGGCGCATACGACCCAGGACGACATAGGAACCAGAAGGCGTCGGGTCGCCGCATCCATCCCATCGCCGCCCGTCGCTGAGGTGGCGCGGCACAGAAAACCACCAGGACAGCCTCGCAAATCAGTACACCTCAGAGTGTCTGTCGCCAAAATAGCGGCGCACTACAGATCCAATCACCATGCCTCCAGGCCGCCCAAACACCTTGAAGCGGGCCAGTGACTCCACCGGTTCTGACCAAGGCGACGGCGCTTCCACCAAGGTGAAGCTGCCGCGTCTCGAACGCGGTCCCGAGGACTTTTCCAGCGTTGTCAAGTCCAAGCTGCAATCGTACACCCGGACAGGCCAGGCTTGCGACAGGTGCAAGGTATGCTCTTTTCTTCTCTGGTGTGTTTGACCCAAACTAATCGGCTGTTAGGTTAGAAAGATTCGCTGCGATGCGCTCCCCGAAGGATGCTCCCATTGTACCAACCAGAATCTCGAATGCTATGTCACCGACCGAGTCACGGGGCGCACCGAGCGTCGAGGATACTTGCAACAGTTAGAGCGTGAAAAGGGTGCCATGCTGGCTCACATACGGTCGCTGGAAAAACTGCTGGAGAACAATGGCGTCGAGGTCAGGCCGTGGCAGTTCCCTGGGTACAACAACACCTACCCTGAAGGTATGGTTTTTGACGCCGTGGGCAACCCTCTCAAGGACTCCTGGTCTCAGGTCGGCTTGGTGTGGGTGAAGGGAGGCCGGCAAAAACCGCCATTGGAGCGCAGCTCGAGCACGCGATATCCCCTGATCGAAGCGAGGCCTGCCAATAACCATCTCGGTGTGTCTTCGGACAAGGAGCCGCTGAGCTCCATCAAGGGAACTACATTGTCCATCCTGGGCACCACTCTCGATATTACAGCCTCGTTTGACGGCCCAGACATGGACGAACCGCCGGCGGGCACGACTTTTGGCACGCCCCTGTACAACAAATCTGTCCAGGCCTTCTTCCAGACCTCGCTCAATATCCATCCCGCCCCGCCCAACGTTGAATTGCCTTCTCGACATGACGCCTTCACCTATGCCGAGTGGTACTTTCTGACCCTGTCACCGTTTCTTCCCATCTTGCACAAGCCTTCCTTTCTCCAGCTGGTAGGTCGTCTCCCCTGTGTAAAGCGAGAGTTGGACTAATTATGCCTGGACACCAGTTGAGGCGAATTTACGATGAACCAAACTTTAAACCTTCAGTCCCGGAACTGGTCATTACCCACATGGTGTTTGCTACCATCTATTTCCAATATGGTGTTCGAAACAGAGAAAAGCCGGAGCAGTACGTTCAGCTCAACGACCTGTCCAACAAGCACTACCACTGGTGCCTCAGCAAGTTCTATGATCTCGCCACAACCCAGTCTGTCACGGCTGTCCAAGCTCTCGCCATGATGATGTCGCACACTCGAAACTTCCCCAAGCCCGGCTGTGCTCTGACGCTGGCCAGTTTTGCCTTTATGAAGGCAATCGAGCTGAATCTGCATCGTGCGATCAAGATTCCCGGCGGTGGCACAACGTTGGAAAACGAAACGCGGAAACGCGTGTGGTGGGCCATTCTGGCCTTGTATAGCACCATCAACGGTCGACTCGGCCGGCCAATGCCCCTGTCTATCCAAGAGTTCGACGTGGAATTCCCCATTGCGATTCCGGATGAGTTTCTGGGAGAAGAGGGGGTGCTGGACGAGTCCAAAGTTGGACATTGCAACTACCAAGTTGGTCTGATGGGATTCAAAGTGACGCCTTTGCTGATCGAAATGTTTTCCAAACTGTATGGTGCGCGGCGGGACCCAAGCACGTACGTCGACGTGGTCCGAGAATTGGAGGATGGAATGCGCAACATGCTCGACAATCTTCCCGAGGAGCTCAACGTAGAAACGACCAAACCTGAAGCAAAGGTTTTTGCGCTTTATACACAGGCGTTTTGTCTCGAGTTTACCTTGTGTCTGAGACATCCTTCGGTCTGTATGACGGACGATCCCAAGTTTTGTGCGGAAAATACCAGGATATGCGAAGAGACCGTAAAGAAGCTGCTCAAGGTGGTGTCGACGTTGCACACGCTAAAGTCGCTCGATACGACGTGGTATCAGCTGGCTGTGTACGTGGCCGCCATCTTCACGCAGCTTGTTGCGCAGTGGGAGCGGCGGTTTGAGACGACGGTCTTGGAGGTTGCCAGTACCCGTGAGGACATGGCCACATGGCTGGCCATCATTGGGGAGATTGGGCGTTTGCTTGGTAAGCTTTTGTCTGTTTTTGTTGGTCGACGTTGGCTAACACGAACATAGGTACAGGGAACCGTCTGGCTACCGAAGTTGGGGTCATCATCGAACGCACACTGGGCTGGATCGAGCAGGACATGGCCCGTAAGGATGCCTCCTCGCAGGACATTCAGCCACACAGCTTGAAGTCTCAACAGGACCCCAGCCATGGCTTATCGGCCGTCGCCAGCGGAGGGACACAACCAGACCAACAGCCCGCTCCCATCAACGGAAACGGCTACTACGATTCGGGTCCCGTACCCAGCTCCACCACACCGTATCCGGCCCTGACGTACGCGGACCAAGGTGCTGTACAGCAAAACGGCGGTGCTGCAACGTTCGACTCGGCGGATGGCGCGTCGTACCTCTATGCGGCTGCGTCGGCAGCAACAGCGGCAAGCGTCTCCCCCAACGGTTCTACGCCTGTCGAGCCAACCAACCCACTGATTGCATTCGCATCACAGGCAACACAACATGTTGCCGGACAGTCAACAGACGACTGGCGTCCCCAAGCCCAAGCATCGGCTGCTGCACAAATGATGGCGCACAACGCGGCAAACACATGGCAAGACTGGACTGCCGCTATCGCGGGCGCCGCCGGGAACAACAGCCAGGAGCGCTTCAGCGCGAGTGCGTTGCTTACTCTAGGGTCAGGCAGGCCAGGTGACGTCCAGCTGGGCCACGTTGTCGAGGGTGTACCAACGCAGGCCGACGCCATGGGTGTTGGAAACGTTGCCAACGCCCATTCCGGTGCGCAATGGCCACTGTTATTATTCCACGACGGCACCGGTGTGCCGGGAGGCGGTGGAGGAGGCGGCGCTTGAGTGAGGAGGTTAATCATGTACCACCAACAGGATCACGTACTTTTTTTGCTTTTTTACGGTGTCTGGGTCACGGATAGGCTGAAAAGAATACTAAGCGACGGAGTTTCTGGAGTTTTGGGCTATTTCAGGATCAGATCGAACCATGGGCAGGCAAGGAAGATGGGCAGGACATTTATTTCAAGGCAACATCTAAAAGAGCATGGTATTTATATATACACACACGAGCACACGCTGACAGGCATATTTTACTACTGGGCCAATACATCTTTCTCACAGGATACACGGGGATAATGGATCCAAGATTTTCGTCACTGCAGCTTGTGATGGTGTAACTGTTGAGATGGGAGCATCTGCAAGATGCGTTTGCGTGATGCCGAGCCAGCAAGGCGCCATCCTGCGGGGCATATAAACGGTGAGGACTTGAGCATTCTCAGGCTGTTAATCTCGAGTTTGTGCATCTCGTCTTAGTTTGTTGTGTGTGTAAAATCATGGCCACAGTCCCTCAAGTCCGTAGAGTAGCCGTGATTGGTGTTGGCCCAGCTGGTGCTATTGCTACAGATGCTCTTGCCAAAGAACAGGCTTTTGATATGGTCAGAGTGTTTGATAGGAGGCCCATAATTGGGGGTACATGGTATGTCGTCTCGGACAGATTTTAATCTAGGTGTATTGACAATAGAGCACAGGGTCTACACACCTCATCTCCCGGCCGCCATCCCCTCTCTTCCGTTGTTGTTGGCGGGAAAGGCAGATGTTGCCGTGCCTGTGCCGGAGCAATTCCCCACCGAAACGCCAAAGAGCGAGCAAGTAAACTCACACCAACTGAGGTTTAGCGACTCAGCCCAGCATGAGCACCTGCACAGTAACATCCACCCAGACATAATGGGCTATACGCAAGAGCCGCTGCCTTGGACGCTCAGCGGTAGAAGCGTGCAGAGATACGGTTTGGACGCCCCCTTCCGGCATCGTGAGGTGATTCGAACGTGGATAGAAGATATCTTCACCCGGGGAGGGAGTGACAAGCACTTGAGCTTGCACACTACGGTGGAGAGGGCGGAGAAGGTCAACGGGGAGTGGGTGCTGACTCTTCGGAAAGACGGGCAAGGAGACAAGGACTATTGGTGGCAGGAGAGGTTTGACGGGTTGATCGTGGCAAGTGGACATTATAATGTCCCTTGGATTCCAGAGACGGAAGGATTGATTGAATTTGACAAACGTTGGCCGGGGAGAATCCAGCATAGCAAACATTTTAGGAACGGGGAAAAGTACAAGGGAAAAGTAAGTTCTTTTTTTATTGATTGCTTGATGCTAACAAGACATAGAAAGTGATTGTTGTGGGTGGGTCAGTTTCTGCTCATGAAATCGTGCATGAAATCCTGCCTTTTGCCCAAAAGCTCCTCATTTCTTCCATCAGGGGAGATCCGATCCCATCGTTTGGCTGGACGCCGTTCATACACCCTCACATTGTGATCAAGAAGCAGATATCAAGTCTGTGTCCGACGACAGGGACAGTCTTTTTCACGGACGGATCTAAAGTCAAGGATGTGGACCATATCATCTTTGCTACCGGCTACACGTTCAGCTTTCCGTTTCTACCAGTCGTTCAGGAGAGAGTGGAGAAAGCATACAGGAGACTTCCGGGCGTTTATCAGCATACGTTTGATATTCTCGACCCAACACTCACATTTGTTAGATGGTATGTTGTCAATCTTTTGTTCTACCTACGCTGTGGTAACTAACTGAAAGCCAGCTTGGAGGAGGGTTTACATTCAAGGTATATGAGCGGCAAGCCGTTGCCGTGGCTCGTCATTTGGCTGGTCGTGCTCAGCCGTTACCACCAGTTGCTGACCAACAACGCTGGGAAGCAAAGAGAGCGGCTGCCAAGAAAGGGGGCAAAGACTATTACAGCATTGCTCCGGATTACAAAGACTTTTTCGAGTTTTTGAGAAAAATTGCGGGCGATCCCAAGGAGGGAACAACAGGCCGAATGCTGCCCACATTTTGCGATGAATGGCTGACAGTTTGGAAGGGCATGGTGGCTCACAAACTCAGGGGGTTTGAGAAGGAGAGGGAAAGGGCAGAGGAGGTGAAACAAGAACCACTTAGGGCTGGATTGTGATCTAACAGCTGTAGTATCTACGCTCATAGAGGATGATTGGTTTGTCAATTCCAAGCTCTTTGGAAATGCCTTCGGGTCGTGTTGCTGCAGCTGCATCAAGCTCCACGATGACTCGAAAACTGACCAGAGCCCGCAGCACAGATGAGACTCTCGCTTCTCTGCCATGGGTCTCGTGGATGATTTGGAGAGCTGGACTACAGATCACCATTTTTAAAATTTACACCTGCTCTGTGAGCCCCTTCAACTCTTCGCATAACAATCCTTCATGCCGAACTTGCTGGCGATGTGGTTGTCTGAGATTTGATTCCGTGGCGCTGAACAAATGGTTCCAAAAAGGCTTCCAGGCTGGTGTCATTTTATATACCACTACTGGCCAGCTTTGCGTGTTTTGTTAGTAGGGGAGGTGAGCTCAAACACCGCGACGCGTCCTGATGTCGAGCGGAAGCCGTCCCACTTTTCCAGGCACGGTGCACGGGCCAGGTTCTGTTGGTGGCCTGTGACGCGCCTGCGGCTCTGAGCCTGCGCCTCGATTAATTTTGCACGTGAGGGCGCGCAATCGCGCGACCTTGATTCCACTCACTCACCACAGCATCAAACAGCAGCAACCACAAGCCAAATCCATCAATCACCACACCGCGCACCATCCCTGTCATCAAAGTGTTGCCGCTTTTGGACCAAACCAACCATCCTCTGTTCAGTGGTCGGCCTCAAAAGTCAACATGTCGCACAGCCGGCGAGAGTTGCGGATATCGCGGCCCACCATGTCGCCGCCCTTGGCTGCCACAGCGTCATCATCATCACCTACTCCATCACCGCCATCACAGTCGTCATCAAGAAAAAGACCATCGCCAGGGACGCCAGATTCAGACAGCTCACACAGCTCCAAAAGGCGCAAGCGGGAATCCATGGAGGACGTTAACGCCCGATACGAGCGCTTCGGCGTGAGGCCACCTCCACCATTAACAAATCAATATCGATTCCGCCTGTTTGTCGACCGTATCAACAGGCGCCAGTGGGAGTTTTTGCCCAACATCGCCAACCAGAAGCTCTCCTACAATGGAGAGTCAATTTCTCTGCACGACCTTGTCCACATTTTCAAAGAGGAGTTTGGCCAAGGCTCGACCAGCAAGCTGCACATCGCCGCCATGGTCGGCGGGGATTTCCACCCAAACCCGCCAGCTGGCAAGCTCAAGCTGTTCAGACCTGATCCTGTCGCGGCCAGGATATGTGTCCGGAATCTGACTCCCGAGAGGGGCAGAGCTGGTGGCATGCGCTCCCCCGAAAGGACCGAGTATGCCAGACACATGGTGATTAGCTTCGACAAGGGAAAGATCAGCAGTATCTACGATATGAGGGAAGAGCCACCAAGGATATCAAGACGCAAGCTGGCTGCTGCCAAATCCAGAAGAGTGTTACCAGTACCCGGGCTGCGACCACCACCTCCACCTGTCTCGATCGACCTCAAGACGTTCTATGAGGATTACATCGACGCCATCAACTCCGGGGTCGAGCATATGCATCAGGAGGTCAGGCCGTTTTGCAAGACTGGGGGAGTGACGCACAATGGAGTGCACCTGTCGGTAGACAAGTACATCAATCTCATGCGAGACGCCATGGACCACGTCCCCGATCTCAAGTTCCAGGTGCACACTTGCGCCGTGGACGAAGGGAGGCAGATGATTGCAGCGAGGCTAGAGTTTGTCGGGACCCCGGTCAAGAGCTGGATGGGCGCATCGCCCACCGGTGACGAGGTCGAATGGTCAGAACATGTATTCTACTGGCTGGAACATGGGAAGATTTCAGATGTCATCAGCATCGTGGATTGGGAGACGTACCGGGAAGGGCTAGGGCAGTGAATTTGGGTCGGAGGATTTGTTTGGCGTTAGGGTTATACGGACGGCGGACATCCAAATCAACGGTATCATTGGTAACGGCGGGTCGGGACTTTGTAGGAACAGATGGGAACATGGCGTTGAGGACTAGTCGAAAACACATGGGCAGCGGTCTGCTCTGGAGTTTGGGGGTTTATTTTCATTAGAGGGGATTGCCTGCATCGCATTGCTGAGCGTTGGCTGTATTGGAATCTTGTTCAGCAGCACGAGTATCAAAATCTTGGAAGCCGGTTTAGGCTTTGGTTCTCTGCGAGCTTTAGTTTGGCATGCCCTGCGTGATTTGTCATTGTCTTGTTAGAGAGTGTAATTCTTTCTTCGCTTGACTAAAACTCTTGATTCGTGGCGGCATCTTAGGTAACAGGTGGATCGTCAAAGTCTTGTCTCTGGACAGTAACCTCACAGCTAGGAGCATTTACCAATTCGGCATAACCTCGGATGGTGTTAAACTTTGCAAGCACAAAAAAATAAAGTAAGAAGGCCGTCTACAAAGACTCACTGATATCGAAACCATGACTCCTCATGATTCCCATCTCAACTGGCAACCAGACCTACCTATTTTCTCTGATCAACATCATCAACACAACAGGGTAATCAAACAACCTACTATCGCAACAAAGTACGGAAATGCCGGCCGACTTTGAAAAAGTTGAATATTGGCGCAAACGCTTCGCCAAGGAGGAGTCCTTTGAATGGCTCACGTCGTCTGGCGCCTTTTTCTCCATCCTCGAGCCTCTTCTTACGCCGCTGTCAACAGGCTCAACAGTGCTCCACCTCGGCTCGGGAACAAGCGACCTGCATGTGTACTTTCGACGTCACTTTCCACAGCTACAAGTCATAAACATGGACTACGAGCCTCTAGCTCTTGAACGGGGGAAGGCGATGGAGAGCAACGAGTTTGGCAATGTCGAAATGGGGTATCAGGTGCAGGATGTCACGTTGCCGTTGGAACTGGACCTGGGGCAAAGAGGAAAAGTGAGGATCGTCATCGACAAAAGCACCGTCGATGCTGTTTCTTGCGGCGGGGATGAGAATGTCATCAAGATGGCAGAAGCCATACACGATATGCTGGACAAGGAGGAGGGCGTGTGGATATCGCTCAGCTTTTCGGACTCGAGGTTTGAGATGGAGAGCAAGAGGGTGCAGGAGCTGTTTGAGGTGTCGGTGCTGACCAAGGTGGCTACTGGCCCAAAAAGGCTCGAGAGCGATCCTGATATATGGCATTGGTGTTGGCTGCTGAGGCCAAGGGCGACGACGACCTAGAATGCACGGAATAAAATTCATCCTTTTCCTGATTGATATATCACCGGAGTTAGGACTGGGATGACGGGCCTATTGACATGCAGATGCTACCTTGGATGGAAATTCTCCACAAGAGGTGTGATGATGAATGAAGAGATGAGCTGTAAGCAGCACAACAAGTCATGTCTTGATGCCGGTTCCTGCCAATCCAAAGTTCCGTCAAATGTTTCAACGGCTCTTGAGCACGGACGGCGAGGTTCCTCTTGGTGGTTTGTTTCATTTCGGTCGACCACTGGATGCCCCCTGAAGACGTTGCGCTGCGTCGATGCGCAATTCCACCTCGGAGTTTTACCGACGTGACATGTAACCTCGCTCACAGAGCTAGTGGTGGTCGGCCCTACGGAGGGAAGAGTTTTCATGGTGATGGGAGCATAGATGAAGAGAGGGGAAACTTTACATGTTGTGGCAGAGGGAAAACAAATGAAAAACACATGCGAGAATATTGTTTCGATTTCCATGTGTGAGTGAGGCCCGAGGGCCCGAGTTTTGAGCTTTACCTGCCTTCCAGGTTCCAGGTTGCCCCGCCCTCCCCGCATTCTGCTCGCCAGTGGGCCCGGTCGCCTGAACCGGCAGCCCAAGCGTTTTCCCAGGGGTCGCGATCGGGTCAGAGTTCAGTAGGGGATCCCACGGGCCGTCACCCCTTTCTGTGTCGAATGGCCTTCCGCTGTCGACGCTTTTTCCGGTCACCTCAAACGATTGGCTTGGGACACTTGTCCTGCAACGGCAGGTGCACGTTTGATTATTTCTGCAGCACCATTTTTTATCATCCACCCAGCCGCTGTACGTTGGTGCTTGAGGCAGGACACCCGACAAGACATCGCACGGGAAAAAAAAAAAAAAAAAAAAAACCAAACCCTCGGACTTGGAATCCGCAGTTGGATGCTGCAAAAAGAGCAACGGGGACCAGATGGTGGGGTCCGGATTGAGGGTCCCCTGGGGCTGTAGGGCCTGGTCTGAATGGGCCGAGATGGATGCGAACCACTGGCGCCGGCCAAGCGCGTGGCGAGCTGGCTGACCCTGGGCTTCTTGGGGACGAGATGGAGGGGTGCAACAGCATTGGGTGATGGGAGATCGGGGCCAATTCTCTCGCAGGCTGACATGCATATCCGTACCATGGGACGCTGCGTGCGTGCGTGCTCCCTCCAAGCTCCCGTCCTGACTTGTTGATTGTTTATTTCTATATCCTCTGCACCTCCGCCTGTTGTGCTGCCCTGATCCCCACGACCGGTGGCCACGACCGAGTTGCAGCAATGGATCCAAGTGCTGGACAACGATTGGACTGGGTGTAAGACAAACTGGAGATTCCCATCACGCAAAACGGTGCTGACAAACACGTGGACAGGTCCATGAATACTGGTTGCTTCGCCGCCAGCAACGCCGTTGCGAGGACCTCGCTTGCCCTCAGCAAGTTTGTCCGCGAAGTGCGCGAGTCTCGGTCGGAGCTGGACAGCATCTCCAGCGAGCTTCATTCGCTCGATGGCGTCCTCCAGCTCCTCCGCGACGACGCCGCCTCCTTTCCGCCGTTCTTGGCCGAGCAGACCCCGAGTGCGCTTGACTGTTGCCTGACCCTGATCAACGAGCTCGAAGGGTGCATATCTGTGCTCAATCGACCCGGCGTCTCGAGGGCGGACAAGAAGGCCCGGTGGATGGCGAGCCGTGATCACATCAACAGGCTGCACTGGACGCTGGGACGGTACAAGGACGCGCTCGGGCTGGCTGTTGACTTTGTTGACGCGTAGGTTGCTGCCTCGAGAGGCTGCGTGTGAGCCAGGCGCTGATGTTTTGTTGCCAAATAGAAGCAAAGCCCAAAATGACAACGACGCAAGCTCCGAGGACGTGGACGAGTTGGCCGAGGTGGCAGCACGAATCATCTCAACCTCGTGCGAACCACCGCCGGAAATGCGCCCAAACAGAGCCCTCACCACACTGCAGCAGTATTTCGACACACTGCGCGAGTATGCCAACCTCTCGGCGCCCCCATCGGCGAGAAAGAAGCCTGAAAGCCAGCCGAAGCCACCACCGCAAGCAGCCGAGGCCCCTGACAGCGCCATCGAGATGAGCTGCGACGAGTCGTCCTCCTTCTTGACCAAGAAGCAATCCTTGAAAGCACCACCACGACCCAGCAGGCCAGACGCAATGGACGGTACGTTTTTTGACGAAATGGACGAGTTTTCCGGGGAGCTTCACGAGATGCCGCCAAACATGATGCCCGTTCGCGATGTGCGCAACCGCGTACCGCCACCACCACCACGATCAACGTCTAGACTGGGAAGCTCGTCGTCTGCCATCCCCAACTTTAGCCACAATCAGCACCCGCAGCACACGCGACAGGCCCCTAGCATCTCCGATACCGACAGCAACTACTACGGCTCCCTGTCCAATGCCGGCAGCAGCGTTGCCTCGAGGGCAAGCGGGCAGAGCAGCAACATGAGCTTGAACCACAAGGACTCAATGTCTCGAATCCGGAGCTTCTCCCCTCCAGCCCTGCACCCAGTGTCGGAGCACATCCTCGCCCAGCACGGCCACCCACCACCACAGGGAAGCCAGCAGGGATATTACACCTCTTCGCACGACCACTCCTCCCAAAGCGGCGACTCCAACTCGTTTCACGGGTCGGAATCGAGGCGCTCAAGCGGCATGAACCAGTCTGTTCACTCCCTCTCTCGGTACTCTGTGTTTGAGAATCCCAGAGCGGAGATCCCCATGCCGCCACCTGTCCCTGCGCTGCCGCCAATGTCATCGTCTGGCATGACACGCCCGCCAACCCCCTCAAGCTCCAACTTTATGTTTTCCCCTCCGCAGAGTCCATACATGCCCACCGGGAATCGAGACAGGGACTCCACGAGCACCAGCGGCCTGAGCGGGAAGAGGAGCTCGTCCAGGTTAGGCACCGCCTTTTCTCGCCTCGGCCTTCGGTCCACCAAGCATAGCCAGCCTGCCACACCAACACACTCACACAACCCCTCCACCTCGACTCCTTCTCTTGCAGAGTCGCTGACCTCGACAAATGTGTTTGGAGTACCGGTTGCCCAGTCCATGAAGGTTGCCAAGGGAGTAGCCTCGACGTCCCACGAAGGAGGCTCGGCAGGCGGCAAGAGTGCGCGGGACTACCCTCTTTGCATCCTGCGTTGCGTGTACTACATCCGGGACATGGGCTTGGCGGAGTGCCCGCATGTTTTTGGTCAAGACGGCGACAGCTATCGAGTGTCTGACCTTCGGGAGATCTTCAACACCCCACAGACTGGCTACGGCAAGGTGCTGGACTGGAGGGACTTTACTGTCTACGATGCTGCCGACTTGATTCTTGTGTATCTAAACGAACTGCCTAAGCCGCTTGTTCCGGATTCGTTGGCCAAGAGGTGGATCAAGCTGAGCAAGCAGTCGAATGTGGCGGGAAGCATGGCGCTGCGAATAGACCAGGGCATTGACTTTTGGGAGGAGGCACTCATGGGCATCAAGGGCCCGGAGAGGAGCCTCTTCAAGTTGCTGTTGACGCTCTGGGGCGACATAGCCGACCAGGCCGAGAGGAACGAAATGACAGCTGAGAGGCTAGCTGGGAGGGTCATGAGGCCCCTGCTGCACTTTGTGCCAGTGAGCGCCATGGGGAAGGCGGCGGCAAAGCAGGCGCAGTATGAGACAGATTTGTTGCTAGGCATTGCATTCATGATCAGAAAGAGGAGCGAGTACAATGCCGAACTGAAGAAGAATGGGGGGAAACCTGCGAAGCCAAAAGGACTTCCGCCTGGGTTTTAGAGGAGGTTTTATTACTTGATACCCACTTTTTTTTCTTTCTGGATAGTGGCCAAATACACGATGCTGGTCGTTTGCATGATCTGCAATTGCCTGTGCCCCCCTGACAAGAACAAACAGGCAGAAGTGTTGTCCTTCTCTCTCCTTAACTTGTCCAAATCAACTTTAGGTTCACCATTTTGCCCTCGACAATAGGATTAACTTGGATTCTTTGTGGGTTGAAAGGGTCAGTCTCGACTTTAAATGCCTGCCTTAATGCCAATGGACAGGATCCCGCGTTTCCACGCACATCATCCGGACAAAGACACCATCTCCCGCCTTTTATTCTCAAAGATCTCGGCCATCAATCCCACAGCAGACAAGAACAGATTTCGCGTGTTGATACCCGGATTGAGAGGCTATCCAAGGTCGCCGGGTGCCTACGTAACCCACGCGTGGGCCCCCGTCCAGGCACATCTCGAAGTTGACTTGGAGAAGGACTTGCCGGATGAGGTTTCGTGTGGCTTTGAAGAACTGCGAAGGGATATTTTGAGCTTCAGCAATGGCGATGAGAGGGATCATGGCAAGATGGGAGTGTATGTTGATGTGGTCATGACATATGGGATCAGAGGAGAGTACTACACCGAACTACAACACCGTGATCAGTGCGGAGCTGCTTTTGAGAGGGAACTGGTAGGGATAGCGTGGTGCGCATGATGTTCACGGAGTGTAGAGTCGTGTGGTTTCTTCGACTTTTAGTGATTGAAACTTTTCAAGAGCCAGGGTTAGAAGCTTTCCCCTTTTACCCCAACAACGCCAGGATTGAGCTTGGCCCTGAGACAAAGTGATCAGCAGGAAACAACAACCCTGGACCTGTCATGGATCGACCACCCCCCAGCAGGTTGTATCAGACGTACACTGTCCTATGCACAGCCCTCTTCCTCGCCGTTGTCACCACTGTCTTTGACCGCCATACCATAGACGAGGACTACTGTTCCAAGAATGCGCCGCCGATTCTCCCATCCGCTGGCAAGTACCCGATATCGTGCAGGGAAAAGCGACCTCCGAGCTTATCCCGCATTAGATGTGGGAGACCAATCGACAGGCCTGTAACAGGTGAGGTTCGGCACGGCTTCCTAATCGGGAGGGGGAATGTGATGCCAGAATTCGAGATACGAGGGTTGCAGGTCGGATTAAGAGCAAAGTGAGCCCAAGTAGGACATCACAGTGAGACTGGGAGCACAAGCGCAGGCTGAGTCGAGGGCAATTTATCTTGAGCTTTCGCTGCCATCGAGAAAGCAACTTGACAGCCACTCGTCTGTTTCATAACGATAGCACCAGAGGGAAAGACTGCTGAGGGGGAAAGCGCCGGGGACATTTCAAGACAATCAGGGAATACACACGGAGTCCTGGTGCTCAAGAGATGTTTTCCATCAATGAACTTCTGGAACTACACGGGCGATCCGTAACCTCACCGATCACGGAATATATTACCTCTACACACCAGTCAAGCGGTAGTCAAACCCACCTGAGACACTGATAGGGAACGTCGGGTCGAAATGCTCCTATGCCGATATTGCCCAACATTGTGCCTTCTCATAGAGAAACCGATGGTCACGTTGTGAGAGCGGGCTGACAGGCTACTTTTTGATTTCCCACTTTGCCCCCGATTCTGATACTTTTCCGAGGACTTCCGGTACCGGTGTTTTGGTAAAGCTTTCGGAGAATTTTTGAACTTCCATCTCCTATGACATCTTCCAGTTAGTAAGCATTTGTGTCGGAAAGCCGATCGGCTGACATGGGATTTCAAACAATGAGATCCTCTTGGTCGGGACAGTTTCCCCATTGCTGACGAGCGGGGATGCTGGGGTTGGTGTGCTGGTGCAGCTTGGACATCTCACCGAGCTTACGAGCGGAACGAGCTACCTAGTTCGCTTTGGCCGGAATGACGGGATCACATGTTGAAATGTCTTGAATCAGGTACCACGCGGATTAATATGGGCATGATATGTCATTTTACACCTAGATTTCAACCAAGCAAAAGGTAAACAAACCCCCTTTTTTGCGTTTTTGATACATGTCACCACCCCCCTTTACCCCTTTTTTGTGCCAACCCGAGTAGAGAGCCCCAAACCACGACCCAGTCAAACTTGTTCCCAGCACCTGCGACCAAAACTTGGCATAGTTTAACTGGCGCAGAACTGCTGAGTACAGAAGCCTCCAGGTGGTGTACAGATGCCACACGAAGAGTTACAGCACACATTGCCGTTTGTGCACACGACCTTGCCACACTGTACTCGTGTGGGAGCACAGAACTCTTTGGTACATCCCTGCCCGGGTGCGCGGCAGTAACCACAGCTCGAGTTGCAGCACTCCTGTCCGACGGGACAGATCTTGGTTCCGCAGATTCGATCTTTGACCGGCGGTTCCTCCACGACAGGAGGAGGCTTGGTGTCGGGCGACTGGCACACTTGCTGCGTGCACATCATGTCGGGTCTGGTGCAGAGGTTGCAAGATGCGTTGCAGCAGACCATCCCTGCGGCACAAACAGCGGTGCCGCATTTGGTCTCGCGAGCGTCGAGGGGAACGCATAGAGGACTGCCGAGGAGAACTTTGCAGGTTGTGCCTTTGGCGCAACGAACCGTGGCACAGCCATCGATCTTGTCCGCTCCGTCCTGGCGAGCTTCAAGGGCGTCCGAGTCGACAGGCTTGGCCGAGGCACCAAGGGCCAGGGCGAGAAACATGAGGCGAAGGGAAACCATTGTGACAAGATGTAGAATGAAGGGTGGTGTGCTTAGGTTGCCAAATCACGAATCTTGGTTTGTGACAGGAGCGTGGAAAAGCAGGCAGATATAGACTTTTGGCTAACCTCTCCGCCCTGATTCAGTTCGGCATTTCCCTCCGGATTACTGGCCAATTCTCCGAGTAAGACTCCCTCGGGCCGGATCAGAAAGTTTGTCCATCTGGAATGAATGGGCGCCTCGTGTGTCGGGAAAAGGTGGAAGCGAGCATGCCACAACACTGACTTGGGAGTAGTTTCGGAACCTAGCCCTCTTTTGACTCGATGTTTCTGGATTTAGAATGTCAAACACAACCCTACATACCTGTCAAACTTTTCCAGATTTTCTTTTGCTTTTACCAAACCTCTTTAGCCTAAGCAGGCGAAATGGGCCAAGCCTGCTTTGGGATGGATTCGGATACGAATACAACCACCAACCTGTAAAATTTTTCTTGTAGTCTGACATTGGCATGATTAAGAGCCAAGGCAGCGAATCAAGGCATCCTGTGGAGATGCCATTGACAATGGTTCGCGGAACAGACGGCCCAGTTCGCGTTCGTAAGCCAAGTGCGGCTGAAGGGTCTGTCAAGATATATAGTAGCTCTTGGCTGAACTCATTCTTCATCAGTCATTCCTTCGCTGCAGCACCAAGGGCTGCCAACCCTAGGGTAACCAATCAACACTGACAAAAGAAGAGTCTTGAGCCAAACACTGTCCGTTCCCGCCGCGATCACAACGAGAGCCAATGAGAGCTCGTCGGATACTGTGTCCCCCGACCTTTCTCTACCTAGGTCATCGGTGGCACAACCAGTGCGGAATTGGATCATGATCGACTGACTCCCAACGGCAGGCCAAAGATCCGGACATTACTCAGACACCTCATAGACTGAATGGAGCATGGCAGAAGGAGCTTCGGGAACCTCCCACGACAACAAAGCATCCGCCCTTCCCTGTCCGATAGCGGGATGTGAAGTGTACGATGAACGTTCCACGCGGCGAAAACTCAGCTATGACCAAGCGCCCTGGCAGTCTGTGATGGATGGGTCACCAATCTAGTGTCGCTCTCGCCGGTTCACCGTGAGCTCTGTTGGTCAGTTCTCATCGGGTTGTCGGTATGGCAAGGGGTGGGTACGTGGCTCCTCCAAAGGACAGACGATGACAATGTGAGAGGTGAGCATAGGAATTAAACTTTTTCGTGCTCAGGACGGATACCCAGACCAGACGGCGGGCATTGGGCCCAGACTTGGCAGTACGCAAACTTGTAACACCAAGACAATTGACAGAAATGTCAGGCCCGTCAGTCTCTTTGGAAATCGACAAGACAAGGGGAGCTACGTAGAGCTCGACACAAGTTTAAAAGCGAGACCAGTCTTTCATCCAGACGTTCCATTCATGCCCTGACCTCCATCGTCCCATCTGAACTTTGCCTCTGCACAAATCTGCCCACCTCACTCGGTCTTGTCCAACGGCTGGTGCCGTCCGCGATTGTCTTGATCACTGCTAGCACCAGAAAATCATTCTTTTCCCCACCTGGGGAGAGTATCGACTCACTATGGGTCTCTTCCAGCCTCGTGTTCGGCCGACCTGCCGAGCCGAGATTGATCAGGAGACTACGGCCCACCACGATACAGACTCGGTAACTGAGATTGAGTCCGAGACCGAGACCCTTGCCCGCACCAGCTCAGACTCTGGCATCGACGCCAGGTCCGACTGCTGTCCAACCCCCATCCACGACGATGACAAGATCAAACCACCACCACCATCATATGCCTCTTTCATATCGTCCAAAGAGAAGGGGGTTGTCATTTCGACCATTCCCCTCACCTCTTCCGAGTGTTCCTCCTCCTCCTCCCTAGATTCGTGGGACACGGAGAAGGAGAAGTCATCCCCGGCAGGCCCGTCTGAAGGATGGCGCCGCGGAGCTGGGTTTTGGAGGTGCTTCACAGCCGTCTGTATACCGATCCTCTTGTCCGCCTTTGAGGGGAGCGTGGTCAGCACCGCTCTGCCTACCATCTCTAGCTCTCTCAACCTGGGATCAAACTCATCCTGGGTTGCCACGTCTTTTCTCCTAGCGTCCATTGTCTTTCAGCCGCTGTACGGCCAGCTCGCTGACATCTGCGGCCGCCGGCCTTTGATGATGGCCGCCGTCGTCATCTTTGGCATTGGAAGCGCCATCTCGGGCTGGGCCGACTCGAGCGCCGTTCTGATCTTTGGCAGAGTGGTTCAAGGAATGGGCTCAGGGGGCATTGATCTCTTTGCAGAACTGATCCTCTGCGACATAATCCCGCTGCAGAAAAGGGGACACTACGTCGCCATCAAGGCGGCCGTCTACGCCCTCGGAACAACCGTCGGTCCTTTGCTGGGAGGAGTGTTTGCCACCATGAACTGGCGGTGGTGCTTCGGCATCAACATTCCCATCTGTCTAATCGCCCTGATCCTGATGTGGTTTTGGCTGAGCCTCAACAACGGGAACCCCTCCAGAACATGGCGAGAGCTGAGGTTCAAGGTCTCGCAGGTCGACTTTTTGGGCATCACCGTCTTGACCGCCAGCGTCATCATGATGCTCTTTGGTTTCACCTCGGCGGCTGTTAGCTCTTGGACCTCACCTCCCATCTTAGCTTTCGTGGGGACAGGCTTGCTGGGAATTGTTGCGTTTGCGTTTTGGGAGCGAAGCGATAGGTGTTCGCACCCCATCATGGCCCCCCACGTCTTCAGCAACAGGACGACCATAGCCGCTTTCGCTATCACCGTGATCCACGGGTTCATCACCTATGGCTTTCAGTTTTACCTGCCGCCCTTTTTTCAAGTCATTCTCGGCTCCTCGCCAACCCAATCAGGAATCCTCATCCTTCCTTGCACACTGACGATTGTCATCCTGGCGGCCCTGGGCGGGCCACTGCTGGCAAAGTTTGGCAGATACAGGCTCATGCACCGTGTGGGCTTTGTTCTCATGGCCGCCGGTCTGTTCCTCTGCGTGGTCTACCAACAGTCCACCTCAACTGCTCTGTGGATACTGTTTTCATTCCTGGTCGGCATCGGATCCGGCATCATCGTTTCCACCACCCTGCCCACCGTTCTCGTCCAGCTTACCGACAAGGAGAATGCCGCAGCCACGGGATCCTGGGCATTTCTCAGGGGCCTTGGCTCGCTGCTGGGTGTTGCCGTTCCCAACGCAGCTTTCAACGCTCAGTTCGCGGCCAGCATAAAGACTATAGACGACGCGAATGCGCAGGACCAACTCAGCAACGGACAGGCGTACGAGCATGCATCGGCCAGCTGGATCAGCGCGTTCGGCGACCCAGGTGTGCAAGACCAAATCAGGGCCGTCTTTGCCTCCAGCCTCAAGCTGGTCTGGGTCATCTTTCTGGCCATGGCGCTTCTCGGCGCAGCAGTGACCTTTCTGGAGAGACATGTAGCCCTTAGAAAGGAGTTGGACAGCAAATTTGGTTTGCTCGAGAAGACCAAGGCCATCTCGGCTGGCGAAAAGGTGTAACGATAAGACTTGGGGCAAAAGCTACAGTGTATTAATTTGTTTTGGGGTTTCTGTCGTCACAAAGGTGGCTTTTTGGGTACCACGATACGATGTTGCATTTACAGGCGTTGGTGTATCTTGCAGCGATTTTTACTGAAATTATGACACTCAATATTCATGTTAACTACCTAGTACCTTCTCTACCACTGATGGTTGCAGCAGATAAAGTCGTTACCTCCCGGGCAAACAGGGTCTGTTGGAATGGTCAGCCGAGTGACAGAGAAACATGCAGTTTGGACGTTTCTTACTCCCGTTGGGGCTGCGGCAAGCATTTCTCCACAAGCACTGGGTGCCGCTGCCCTGACCGGGGCAAGGCTTGACAACGCATGCCATGATGTTGTCAGGATCGTTGGGGCAGGGCCAGTTGCCCGGAGAGCCAGTATACGGGGTACCCCCCCAGCGGTTCCGGCAGACGCTCGAGTCGAGGCAGATGCAATCACCACCCCAGTTATTGGAGCAGCGGCCCCCAACTGCGGCGAGAGCTGGGGCTGCAATGGCGGCAATCAAGGCAAAGGTGAGTTTCATGATGAAGGTTTGATGGGTTGCTATTTCGTGGCTTGATGTTGTGATGAGGGTGATGCTCTTGGGAAGGGACAAGGCAATTTATAGACAATGCTCTGACTTGATGAGAGGCTCGAGATGAAAGCCAGCGGGTCATTAATACGTCCGAGGTTATACACAGAGCATACTCACCTTCCTAACCTGTGTTGTGCTACACATCTTGATGCCCGCTCGACGCAAGTTTGGCATATCGTGAGTAAGTACTGTCGAGAGTTTGCGAGTGGGTGTCTAGACCTTTGCAGGGGTTTGAACATATTACCTACCTTACCGACATCACTCAGGCCTTCTACGTTGGTTCCACCACATAGCATCTTACCAATCATTAGACCTTTTGAGGCTGAGTCTTGATGACAGTGCGGGGCGTTGGGTTAACCGAGCAGTACGAAACATTTACAAATACCCAGTGAGAGTAAATTATTTCGGCATTGTAAAGCTGACCGGACGAATTATCACTCCGAATGAGAGGCGGGAGTAAGGAGAGGTGTACGCACGAGAGCAGGCAGGGCGGGCTTGTGAGCAAAGCAGGCTGGCGCGTACTCTTGACATAATGAGAGAGATGCCACGCTAATCCTGACAGAATGGATTGTGAAAGCCCCTGATAGCAGACTGCAATGGCAGCTATATATATGTCTTGGCATCAATGTACTAAAGGCCAAGGTAGAGCTTTCGAGGTCAGGAGATGCTATCACGATTTGCCTTTGGGTGAATCTCTTGACCAGCAAACCCAATTATCTAAAAGACTTCTATCGGCCATCGGTATTTAACGCACCGAATGAGCTAGGATAGGCAGAACGGAGGCCAATTGGCGAAGCGCTTTGGGAACCAGACATCGGAGGTGGGAGTGGCCCGAATGCCGGGGAGATACCGCAATGCTACGCTACCTGTAGGCATACACTGATAATATTAAAAACAGAAGCCTACACCCACTTTGTCAGTCTCAACAATTCATTACCATGTCTAGCCCAAATGACCCATTCAAAATCATTATTGTGGGAGGGGGGATAGCAGGTTTGACACTCGCCAATATGCTGGAAAAGTTTGAGATTGACTACATCTTGCTGGAAGCTCGCGACAACATCGCACCGGCAGTGGGCGCGAGCATCGGCCTGTTTCCTAACGGGCTGCTGATTCTCGACCAGATAGGATGCTACGAGCCAGTCCGAGCAGTCGCTCAGGGCGACAGTGTCAAGTACGCGCACATGCGCCGTCCAGACGGCAGTTCCGTGTCCTGCACCGAGGATCTCTTTGCGCACCTGAAGAAGAGGTATGTATCCTGCAGCAAGATTATCGAGCCGATTTTTGACATCTGGAGGTTAGACACGGTTACGAGATGCTGTTTTTTGACAGACAGTGGCTTCTTCAAGTCCTTTTTGATCAGCTGCGGCATAAGGAGCGGATTGTGCTCAGCAGCCGTGTAGAGGCTATCGAACAATCTGGCCGTGAGATCAGCGTGACAACCAAAGCAGGAAAGAAACACACCGGTAGCATTGTGGTAGGCGCCGACGGAGTTCACAGCACGGTGCGTCACGAGATGAGACGGCTCGCCAGTCTATCAAACAACCCAACGTCCTTCCCGTCTGAGGATGAAGAGCAAACAGTCCCATGTCACTACCAGTGCAGCTTTGGAATCGCCAAACATGTCGAAAACTGGCCAGAAAAAAACCAGTCATTCACGTCTGGGGAGGGATACTCGTTTCTGGTGGCATCGGGGCCCGACAACAGAGTGTATTGGTTCATGTTCAAGCGTCTACCTGAAGTGAAATACGGCAAGGATATTCCAAGATACACGAAACAGGACGAGGAGGATTTCGTCCAGCAGCACGCCCACGTCCGGATCACAGAGGATCTGACGTTTGGACGGATTTTTGAAAACAGGATCTCGTCGACTTTGACACCACTTCACGAGATAGTATTTAAGAAGTGGTTTTGGGAAAGAATGATTTTGATGGGAGACAGCGTACACAAGGTGGGTTTCACAGTAAAGACAGGACGATCCGGAACTGACAGTGTCTCATGTAGCCAAACCCCATTGGTGGCATGGGTGGAAACGGCGCCATCGAAACGGCGGCCGAGTTTGTCAACTCTCTGCTCAGAGCAAGAGACAGCCGTCCGAATGGACTGTGCGGCTTGACAACAGCAGAGATCGAGGCCATCTCCAAGCGCACACAGGACGCGCGGTACGAAAGAGCGAAATACATTGTCAAGCTCAGCCATGATACCCAAGCTCTATTCGCGTCGGAAAAACCACTGCTCACAAAAATCGTTCTTAATCTTGTTGTTCCCCTGAGCGGGCTTGAACACCACCTTGGCCAGATGGGATCCAGGCTGCTTGCCAGCGCAAAGCTAAATTTTCTGCCAGTGCCCACAAGACCCAGGGCCGTGCCATATGACCACGAGTTACCAGCAAAACCAATCCGAGGATGGCCACTCGCAATGACCAAGGCGGTGTTCTGTGTTGGAATGGGGTTGGGATTGGGGTACCCCTTTCAACCTTTGTCAGTGCTGAATTCTCAGTTGCAACGGGCTTATTCGCTGTCACAAACAATCTCGCCGCTCCTGACGTACACTCTCGAGGGCCATCGAGCTGGCAACAAGGGCACGCTCCTCTCATTGCCCAGCCTATTTGTGGCTGGCATACAGACTAGGCGGGTGGGAATGGCAACGATTGCTCCTCTACATGGGATCATAGCCGCACTTCAGTCGTTCAAGGCTCCCCCAGGTCGGTGGGTCGGCGTGTATGTTGCGAGAGCATTGATGCCTGCACTCTCTCTGGGATATGTTATTCCAACGCTCTTTGCACTGAGCCCAACCTGGGGAGCATCCCAAGGTGTTGTTTCCAGTGGCTTCGCAATAGGGGCGCCCTTGCTTGTTCCAGTTTTGACCACAGCGCTTTCCAGATGGTGGGAAAGCAAGAGCACAGCGCATGCAGAAGACTTTGAGAGGTACAAGAAAGACGATGTTTCGGCATTGAAAACGGTGTATAAACTGGCTGTCGTATCCCAGGCTGCTGCCCACATCATGTTTGTAGCTCATGCCTACTTCTGCTTGAAGACCACACCACTTCAACTGATCAGTCTGCCCTTTTCACTGAGTGGGGCAGTGGGATTCTTGGGAGAGACTTTGTATTCAATCCTTGATCTTAGGTTCTTGGGGTATGTGACGGGTTGGCAGGTTGCCAAGGTCTCGCTGGCTTCTATCCTCAGCCAGGTGGTGCTGGGCCCTGGGGCTTCTATGGCGGGAGTTTGGTGGTGGAGGGAGCAAGTCATTGCGGGCTACTTGAAGGGGAACTAGCCTGAGCACGTCGTATCCATGTCAGGGCGCTTTGGTGGCGTTGTTGCAGTTGAAATGGAGAAGGACAGTGGCGTCTAGATGTCCGGACTTCCATGGCGGCACTCTTTAACAAAACCACTGACCTCTTTAATTTTGCCATGTTGTTTGACACCACCATGATGAACATCCCGGACTTACTAGCCTATTTGGCTCTCTCGGCAACGGCCATATTCATTCATGGCGCCACTGCTCATACAGTCAAAGTCCAAAACAAACCCAACAACACCCTGGCAGATATCCGCTGCCGGCACGGGCTTGCCAGCTGTCTCTCCTCATCTTGCTGTTCTTGGGCTGGCTATTGTGGATATTCCGCCGCTCACTGCGGCGCATATTGCCAGGTTGGCCGTGGATTTTGCGAGATCTGAGTCTTGATCTTTTCGTGCTGCATACCTTGCTAACCTCGCAATCAGTGACATTGTTCGGCGTGTTCGACGTGACCACTTCCGCCCCAAAAATCGTGGCAGACGGGTCTATGATTGCACGCAGCGCAACACTATCACTTTGACCTTTACGACGGGCCATCAGCGCAGACCGGGCCCCTTCTCGACCTGTTGCATCAGGAGGGGTTCAAGGCCACCTTTTTTGTCAATGGAGAACATGGAACCTCGCCGAGCATTCTGCGACGCGTTATTGATCAAGGACACCAGCTTGCGTCTCACACATGGGGCCACCTCGAGAACCTGGATCTCGAGTCGTCAGAGTCCATGAATCAACAGATGATGTGGAACGAGATCATGTATAGAGACATTCTGGGCTTCTTTCCCACCTACATGCGTTCATCGCACGGCAAATGTGACGGCACCTGTCTCGCACAGATGGGAGGCCTGGGCTACACCGTAGTGATGTGGAACCTCGACACCGAGGACTGGAAGAATCAACCAGCTTCGAACATCTGGGAGTCATTTGAGAAGTTCAGCGCCGAACTCTGGAACCCAGAGCACAGCGGTTACGGTCGAGTCATCACCCTTGCTCATGACACCCTGCCTGCCACACTCGACCTGGCCAGGCACATATCAGCCAGGCCAAAGTAAAGAACTTGAAGTTTGTCACTGTTGGCCTGTGTCTTGGAGATTGGGATCGGGCGAACTGGTATCGGGACGGTTGGACAGGACTGAGGGTTGGTTATTGAATAACCACAATATCATCCACGTGTGAAGCCAACCCGCTGCTCCTAGAGGCAAGCGACCAAAAGCAAGGGCAAGGGCAAAAAGGTTGACAGACCCTGCGTCGCATTTCGAGGGGACGGTAGCAGTGACGATTCTAGCATGTCATAAAAGGGGATTATTCAGTATTTCTATGAAATGATCATTACTACCAAATTGATATCCAAAATTGAGATTCCAACACCCCGAGGTATCACAAGACAAGACGCTTCTCCTCTAAACTTGTAGAAACAAACAATATCAGCCCCTGGACTCCAACTCAACAATGCCGGCCTCTTCCTTGGAGTCTGACGCAATGCTCCGTCCAACGCAGCGTCCGGGGTGCCAGACATTCAGCAGAGGCACGGCCAGGACCACGGGCAAGAACTCGAGTGTGCCAAAATAAACCTCCTTTGTGCTCAGATCGCCGCCCAGCCCCTCTGCGGTTTCGGCAAGACGGAAAACGGTTCTCAGATAGATCAGGAGAGTGGCGGTCGAGAAGGCGGCAATGAAGAGCGTGAGGCCAGCCTGCTTGATCTGCCTCCTCGCGCGAAAGATGAACACACCGCTCAAGATGATGAACAGACCAATGGCGAAGACCTGGTAGGCCAGACCACCCAACAGGATGTTGTTGGCAGCAGTGGGGTCCTCCCTCTTCTTTTGCTTCACACCGATCAAAGCCGCGCCTGTGATCTGAGTGATGGTGGCGACAACGTCCGAGGTGATGAAGAACCACAGAATCCACTTCGGGGGAAGGAGCGAGTATTCACGTCCCAGTCGGTGGATGAGAGCCGACAGGATGGCGTAGATACCGGCGGCCAAAAACACTGGGGCGGTGACGATGAAGAAGTACTGGAGGATGAAGAAGATGAGGTTGTACGGGTTGACCTTGGCGGACAGGCAGCGAGCGATGTAGCCGACGATCTCGAAGGCGAGACCTATGGGAAAGGTGCAAAAGTACACGGTGCGGTATCGGACGACCTGGAACAAGTGGGCGACAAAGTAGAGACAAAAGAGAATCGTGGCCAAGAGAGCGAGGGCGAACGAAGGAGTGTAGCCGTAGATGATGACGGGCGCATCGTTGGGACCGCCAGGGAATGGCCAGTTAGGGTCGACATAGCCGCCGCGGCCGGTGTTGACGCCGGGTGGGGGTCCGCCCCCGGAAGAGATGTCGATGCCTGGTGGTGGTCCTGTTAAAAAGTCAGTTGACGTACCCTGTGGTGCGAGGCGGCCACCAGCCCGGTTCGGTCATCAAACGTACCGCTCATTGTAGTTGTTCAGTTGTAACGATCGCCCGTTGATGGCGATTTCTAGCAAAACCGTTGTCGATTGATGGGCACCAGAAAAAGTGCAGAGGAGCGACTTTAATCAAAAGCCGTGGGCGCGTCAGCCAAGGACGCCAAGTCTTGCTGTCGCGATCTCCCAACCGCTGGGCCCGCAGGCGAGATCGTCGTTGAATTCCTTTGATCGTGGCTTGGCCTGGCGTCAGGGTTTCCTTACGATTGGACCCTTTCCAATCTGTCGCTTTATCCGTGAACGGCTTGGCATTGTCGCGCTGCATGAGAGCACTGAGGATTCTACTGAAGTGGCCTTTTTCGATTAATCCGGCATTTTCCAAAGATGTTAATGTCGCCATCGTAGATTGACGGTCTTTGATCTGGCTCCATCACCAAAACGTGGCCATCGTGGTCAGATCAGAGCAGCTCCAAATTTCTGCTTTTTTTAGCCTATGGGCATCCACATTGAACCCCTGCCATGAAATAGGCTAGCTGAAAACAGGCTAGCGTGCATATGCTGCCAAATTGCGACGAGTGGGTTACCGAATCCAGAACATTGTGGGCCTAGCCGTTGAATTCCGTCGGGATTGAACGACAAGACATCTTTCAAATCGACCACGACGCTCTTGATCTGTCTCACGAAAGCAATTACATGAGCATTATCAAGAAATTGCTGATTATGCAGTGATTGTGGAAACGACAAACATCAGAATGACCGCCCTAGAAAGTGATCCTATTGCCTGTCGACGGATGACCGCGGCGGAGAGACTGGGTATTTGCAAGTTATCAGCTTCGACGATCGATGAGATAGATAGTGTATCCAAGGCCAGAGGCTGTAATCGGGATATGGACTCTACACAGAGCATATGATGGGCACAATCATCCCGACATGGTCCCCGTTCTCTCTTCAACTATCTGCTCGTGGCTATCGACAACAGAGTTACGATATCTCACTTCATTAAATTTGCATCGCAGAAATTTGTACGTCATGGCCATCCTCCCGTCAACAGGTTGCAGATATGGCCCCCAAAGATATACCGATACCGATGCGGATCTATGCAGCCCTGGAGACGGGTGATCCCTAACGCCTTCTATGCAGACTGAGATGCAACGGCAAACTCTTTCCGGGCACTGCCGAGACTTTAGGTAGTACATGGACATTGCCAAGGATATCCGCAACAACAAACTAGTCAGGCCTGGTAAAGCAGGTCATGGGTGTTGCCAGTTTGCCTTTAACACTCAAATCACGAGCATCCAGAACCCGCATCAGAAGCGCTTTTAATAGTAGAAAAGAGATGGAGTACATGCGTTTAAAGATGGTTGATATGCCTTTGAACATGGGTTACAGCCCTTTCAACATCGTTCATAGGCGTCTGAGCATACCTGAGAGGCGTTGGAATATTGCCTGCATGCCTATCTCGTTTTCAAGTTTGCAATACTTATTTGTCCAGGGCGTGGGTTACACTCTTTTGGTTTCCATCACCACCGACAGTCAGTATCATTAAGTCAGTATCATTCAGTCAGTGTCATTCAGTCAGTGTCATTCAGTCAGTGTCATTCAGTCAGTGTCATTTAGTCAGTGTCATTTAATATTATTCAGTGTCTTTCACTATTGCTGAGCCAGTATTATTCAACCAATATCATTTAGTCAGCGGTATTCAGTCAGTGGCATTCAATATCATTCAGTCAGTGTCAGTCAGTCTCATTCAACCAGTATTATTCACTCAGTCTCATTCAACCATTGTAAGTCAGTCAGATTATGCCTCACTTCCTCGCTCACTGACCACACACTTCCGTACCCGCGTAGACCAGAAACATGAGTTGTCAAACATACAGGAGTCTTGGTCATTAGTCAAACTCTCGATGGACCAGAGAATCGTCAGAAAGCATGTCAATCTCCAAAAGTGACAAAGTCATTGCAGACACTATGTACAAGAAAGTAAGTCTGTATATACATTTGAAGCCAGTGTCACCATCACCTCCCCCATCACCTCCCCCATCACCCTCCCCCATCATTGACCACCGCCACTAGTGTGTCTGGACATAAATGTCAGAGTTGCCGCTGCTCTGGTAGCCCTCGGTGGCGACAATCTGGTAGTAGTGCTGGCCGAGGTTCATGCCATATCTGGCCCAGGCGTTAAAGTGGTTTTGCATGTTGACGGAGCCACCGACACGCTTCGAGGTGCGTACGCTCCAGTACTGCTGGAAAGTCCTGGTGCCGTCGATGGAGGGCTGGTTGTAGCGGGTGGAAACATAAATGTTGTAGGTGCCCCCGTCGGTCTGGACGCTGCCCTTGTACTGGGCGCCGCTGCTGGGGTTGTAGGTGCCGTAGGATTCGATCACGTAGTACTCGACGAGAGGGTTGCGAGTCCAGCCGTAGACGGCGAGGTATCCGTTGCCCTGGGGGTTGAAGGAACCGCCATAGTTGATGGTGCTTCGACATGTTAGTTTTGTCTCTTTGTGTTGCATCTTCAAGAACTCACCGGCCGTTGCCCGGGTTCCATCCCTTGCCGCCAACAAAGTTGCCAGTGTTTCTCCAGCTCACTTGGTAACGGCTGCCCTCGAGCATGGTGTAGGTAGCCTGGCCGCCACCATCGGACCACCAAGAGTAAAAGTAGCCGTTGTGGGTGCCTTCACTGTTGGGGGTGATCTGGCGCCTCTCGAGAGCGTCGGTCGAGTTGCCGTTGTCCTGGTCGAGAAAGTCGAAAGGACGACCAAGAGCAGAGGTCACGGCCGTGGCGGCGAGGAGGAGAGACTTGAAAGAAACCATGATGACACTTGCAGTGTGGTGGTTGACTGAGGCTGGATGCTGGTTGCTGGATGCTGGAGGAGGAAACGTCTGGATTTATATATCTGAGCTGGACTGTCAACTTGCTTCCCACGTTCCCAACCTGGCATCTGCGCCGAGAGAAGCTCTAGACACCTCATTCCGTGATCTTGACGTCGTCTAGACCGTCCAGCCTATCACGATCTTCTCTAAACCATCGAACCTATCATGATGGTGTCGGAATTTTGGCTAAATGTCTTGTGGAGAGTTCTTGGTCTCGGTATGAAACCCGAGACTCCATCTGACTTGTCATCGGTTTCACTTGGCGATGGCGAGGGAAGCTGCTGGACTTTGCGGGACTGTTGGACTTTGCGGGGCTTGCTGCTGGATTGGTTGCTGGACTGGCTGGTGGATTTTGCGGGACTAGCTGGCGGACTGGCTGCGGGACTGTAAACCTGATTGCCAGCCCGGTATACATCGAATGGAGGATCGTTCCCCGGATTTTCATGCATGTTTACCCGAGGCCACGCCCCGGATTTTGACACGGAGCAGGGATCACTCCCCGGATTCTGGGTCCATACATGACGCAGATCACTTCCTCATTTGTCTCGTCGCAAATAGCCTGTATTCGGGTTCGGCACTGGGGTTTTTGGCTAAACTTGGGTCGCAGCAGAGCCTCTTGGCCGCGGCTCGCGCTTATGAAGAGGCGGCATGTTAATTGGAGCGCAACGAAAGACTAGAGCAAAAGGGAATACGTCCGAGACATGTCTTGATAGAATCAACTTCCCTCGGCCTTGTCTAGATTCCCCCATTCAGATTTTGGTAGAATCAATTCCCTCGGCTGGGCGAAGAGAGACAAGACGCGTCTCCTAGGTTGCTGTTCGAAAGTCAGGACGTTTGGATCCTCAGAGAATCATGACGGGAGATTGAATCGGTAAAAAGATGTATATAGAATTGTTTTGCATTATTGAAGTATTCAGGCTTTGCAGGGCATTAAGCTTCTAGCGATTAATGTCACTCGTACCTTCCTTGGTCGTGCCTTCCTTGATGCACTTGCACCTCGCACCAGTGCCTTCGCAAAACCCTGCAACCGACAAACGATTTCACAAAACAAAAAAACGGTATTGTTCCATCACGAGCAGCACCTACGCCGATCCCAGCAGTCTTTGGCCATCGGCAGGCAGGAAATCGTACGCATTCTGTAGGAGAAGGGCTCCTACGCGAGAATCATGCTCTGCACCGTCCGGGCTGGGCATCCCAGCTACTAGGTATGGGAGAGAGGAATCCGAGGGGATGTCGATGCTGACAAACGCCCTTCTTTTTGATAGACGGGCAACGCTATGGACCATCAGACGATCCATCCCTTGGTAGACGACCAACACCGATCGCTCGCGAGCCCCATCCATTCGTCCCAGCATCAAGAGCTATATACGCTAGCAATCGCCCTCTTTTTTCACGACCGACAGCGAAGGCTCGACACCGTGAACCACCACCAACAATTCATCCCGTCACCATTCGTCAGCGACGCCCTCTTCTCTGATGAACCACCCGCGTAGGCGAACCGCAGCAGCTCGGAGAGACGGTTCGCAGCAAACGCTCTTTGGATGAAGCATCTCCCTATCCGAGAAGACAATCGCCGAGGACAGGCTGTCTGGCGTTGACATGAGCTACCTCGACCAAGAGATTGAGAGCATGGACAACACCATCATGGAAGTTAAAAAGGACGAGGAGCGCTGCGAGGTGGAGGAATTTGGGACCTTTTGCAAGCGAAAGCCGGGCGTGGTCAAGGCAAGTCGACAGAGTCTCGATGGATGAGCCAACAGCATGTTAATCATGACTCCCAGGCGATCTTTGTCGACGAACTCTACGGTGCGATCTTTGTCGGCTCGAACCTACCAGGCGGCAACTTTTTTCCCACCGCGAGTTGATCTGTCCTCAGCCGCATTGCGCAGCAATCCCTGCGTCGTTGCCTTCCCCGACAAGGCCATCACTTGTAGGGCGACGGCCTAGTAAAGTCGGTGCCCGCGAAAAGTGAGGCTATAAAAGCAGGGAAATTAATTAACAAATTAATATTACAGTGTTGTTGTTAGTTGTTGGTTGTAAAGTAAACAGTAAGTAGAAAAACAGCCTTAAAAGCAACCCGGGTGTAGGTTTGGAGAAAGGTGGGCCTTTGTAAGCGCCCCACACCCCTCCCACTCCCCACAGACAGCACACCGCCGTCAAAACTAAAGCTATTGCGAATATCCTCCTAAGCCCAAAATATACCCAGATTCCTTCCACGTCCTTTGACTCCTTTTCCCCATGCCCTAATAGCCTTTTTCTCATATAATGAAATGGTGAGAAAACACACAAATACAACCAAGACACCACAAATATACCCTCAACAGGTCCCTGAATGAATACATCTACGTGACAGTGGCTCGCTCGCAGGCCGCACTTCACGCAGGACAAATAAAAGACACTATGGGCTCGCAGGCCACATAATAAGCACCGGAATGGCCTGATTAGATGGTTAGAATTGCCTGCACGCGTGTAAGGTGTTACAACCTGCACCAGAAATGGATACAGACTGCAAGGCAGTACGCCAGAGGTGAATATGACAGGATAATCGAAGGTTGTGGCAAGCGTCTCAGACATGGGTTCACTGTCAACAACAGGTTGTTCTAACAAAGAGCTACTGAAAGTAGATTGTAGACAAATGAACTTGAATTGCTTGCATGAGGAATCAGATTCCTCGACACGGGGAGCGCCCGGCACTCCCCCCTATTTATGTCAAGCTATCTACATATATTTCTGAAGTATCTTTGTACCTTGCTCAGTGTGCTCAGTGGTCTTGGCGGCTGAGCAGACTGAGCAACCTTTCATGATCAATGTGCTCAGTGTGCTCAGTGGTCTTGGCCACTGATCAGACTGAGCACCTCCTGATTGGTCGTATGGGGGCTTATGGGTCTTTCCATCCCTGGCCCAATGATTGGCTGAGGTGCCCAGCACCTCGGGTACCACCCAGTGGTTCCTGTACAGGAGTATTACGCTTGGGACGTAACACGTTTCCTCTCCTCCCTGGTCTTCGCCTCGAAGACCTTTGACGCTAGGAAATTGTCGTTGTGACTGTAAGTTTTCCCTTTCATCCTTTTCTAAAATGTCTGCTAACAGGGTGCAGAAGAATTATCAAAAAACTCAAAGAAAGAAGTCGCAACCGCGATCTTCTACCGAACGTCGTTATTCCCTTGTTGATTACACTAATACTTTCGGTTTCGCCATGCCCGTCGATTGTTCTCGTTGTAAGCGGCTGCGGCTTACAAACTGTAAGGCTGCCGACCGTAGCTTGTCTTGTCAGAATTGTCTGCAAGCGGGGGCGAATTCTTGCAATATTTATGGTGAGCCCTCGTCGGTGCTTCGTGGTCTTCTTGAAGAGAAACGGCGCTTAGACC
Organism: Podospora pseudocomata; assembly: GCF_035222375.1. Taxonomy (NCBI): domain Eukaryota; kingdom Fungi; phylum Ascomycota; class Sordariomycetes; order Sordariales; family Podosporaceae; genus Podospora; species Podospora pseudocomata. The sequence goes on along the minus strand of NW_026946364.1, from coordinate 12,213 downwards.
AGGAGAAGGAAGAGACGCTTTCGAAGCTCCCTTCGTCTGGAGGCTCAGTCTCGCGCACTGCAGTTGAAGGCGGGTGAGGCATTTTCTCGGGAATACACTCTGTTGCGGGAAGAGGAAGCGGGGAACAGGCGGAGGTTGCTAATCCTGCTGTTACTCGGGAATCGGGTTCCCAGTCGCAGAGGTCGATCGTTCCCTGTTGTCCTTTGGGGACGCTGGTAACCTTGATTTCTCGGGTGTCGACTGGTCGTCGTTGGATCCAAATCTTTTATCCCAGGTCGGTCTGGGTTCTGTCGGTGAAACTGCTGGAGCTTCTCCGGGCAGTCCAGGAAGTCGACAGGTTCCCACGAATTAGACTCTGGTCCGTAATCTAACCATTTGACGAGATATTGGAGTTCGTTATTGCTGATTCGTGAATCCAGGATATCCTCGACGTCAAATTCTTCTTCGTCGTCGACCACCTCGAGCCGTGTCTCGAGTTTTGCTTTCTTTGGGGCTGGTTCAAGGAGAGAAATATGGAATACTTTGGTTCGTACTCGCATGGAATCGGGAAGGGATAATTCGTAGTTAGATGTCGAGATCTTTTTCTTGATCTTGAATGGCCCGATCTTCTTGAAATCCAGTTTCTTGCTTGGTCGTTTCGTGTGAAGATTGCGTGTGAGAAGAAACACTTTATCTCCCTCCTCGAGGGGAGGTCCCTCGACCCTATGTTTGTCGTAGTGGGTACGCATTCGTTCCCTGACAACTTCGAGTGTTTCTTTCAACATGTTGTGCATCTCCTGCAATCGTCCTGCGTGGATCGCTGCACGTGGTACCTCTGCTGTTGGTCCCTGTCGTAACTCGGGTTGGAATCCGTAGTTGGCAAAGAATGGTGAGACGTTCGTTGTCTCTGTGTTGCTCGAGTTGTATGCTAACTGAGCGGTTGGTAACAGGTCAACCCAGTTGTCCTGTTCGAAGTTGATGTAGCACCGAAGGTATTGTTCAATGACTTGGTTGAGTCGTTCGGTCTGTCCATCTGTCTGGGGGTGGAACGCTGTCGAGAGTTTTGACTTGACGTCTAGTCGTTTCATCAGGGCTTGCCAAAACTTAGAGGTGAAGAGTTTGTCTCTGTCCGAAGTGATGTCATCTGGCAGTCCATGTTGGCTCACGATGTTCCGTTCGAATAGGTAGGCGAGCTGTTCTGCCGTAGTGGTTTCTCTGAAAGGAATGAAGTATGCCCACTTGGTGAGTCTGTCAACCACTACCCAGATGGCGTCGTACTTGGTGTTGGTTCCATCTGGTACCGTTGAGCTGGGGAGTTTGGTGATGAAGTCCATGGAGATGGATCCCCACGCTCGTTCTGCTGTGGGAAGGGGTTCGAGAAGTCCGTAGGGTTTGTGTCTTGCTGCTTTGCTCTTGATACATATCTCACATTCTCTTACCGCTTCTTCCACGATCCTTTTCATTCCTGGAAATGCGTAGTGCTGTTGTACGCGTTCGAGCGTTTTTCTGATACCTGGGTTGTGAGGGCAGCGTTTCCCGAGGCAAAGGCACAAGTAAGAAATTGCTTATTCATAGGATTTTGATCTAAAGAAGAAAGAAAGAAAGAAAGAAAGAAAGAAAGAAAGGAAGGAATTACAATCCTGTGGCCTTGCACTCAGCAATAAGCACCCACAGGAGCAACCCATCTTGCCAGACCGGGTAGGTGGGGCACGTGGCAGTATGGAACCAACCAGCGCCGTGACATCACCCCCCCCAACGAGCGAGCTTCGACCGCGGAGCTTTTTAAAAAGAAAATTTCTCCGTCGACGGTTCGAACCTGTGCCGTTTTCCACGGTCTATTTCCTGTCCATTTCCCCCCTTTTTTCGACGTGACCTCCTCAAACTCGGCTTCTTCTCCACCGGCACGTTATCCATCTCGTGATCCTCATCCAGCTTATCCTCCAACGCTGCCCTCTCCCATACATCCAACCTCAACGGTGGCCCCGCCTTCTCCGGGTACTGCTCGTGATACTCCTTCAGCTTTGCCGCAGCGTTCTTGAACCCACTGGCATCGTACCACGTCGGGTCAGGATCCCATCCTCTCCACTGCACCTGGTACTGCAACTTGCCATAGTACTCCCTCGACGTCAACACCTTATCCACCTCCCATTCCTCCTCTCCACCGACCTCCTCTGGTCCCGGATTCTCATTCTCTTGCCCTGGTAATGGGTTGTTGGGATACTTGCGCAGGCGATCCGCATGGAACACGCGAGAGGCGCGCCAACTGTCCGGCAGCTTCAGTTGGTATGAGTGGCCGACCATTTTCTCGATTTCGTAATGTTGACGGGTGAGTGGGTAATCCAATTTGTCACTGGGTCTGTCGGTAGACCAGGCCTTCTTGATGATATACACGCGGTCCTTAGGCTTGAAGTCGGGCTCGCGGCGGTGCTTGTTTGCTTGTTGGGCCTGCTTCTCTTGGGCCTTAGCGATGCTCTCTCGCGCCGAGTCGGCATACGTCTTAAGACGCAAGAAATGTTCTTGGGCGTCTTCTCGGTTCATCCTTTCACGTACGGTCATCTTCTTTGTCAAGTCAGTCCTTCGTGACCAGTCCCAATGGACCGGCATAGGGAAGCCCATGATGACTTCGTGGGGCTCCAACCCGGTGCTGTCTTGCGGTGTTGAGTTCTGCACCATGTCCATGGCAGGTAGTGCCATCGACCAGTTGTCTTGGTTGTGGTTGACGAACGGTCGCAATCTCTGGTCGAGGTACTGGTTCATGATCTCCGCCTGCCCGGCAGTCTGGGAGTGACCGGAGCTGGACAGTTTCCACTTGATGCCCGTGATCTTGGATATCTCGTCCATAAAGTCGGCGACAAACTGCGGTCCTCGATCGCTGGTAATCTGGAGTGGCATACCAAAGATCCTAAAAGGACCTTCGTAGTAGAAGAGAGCCGCATCCTTTGCTGTGGCGCTGGTGGTACATGGGACTGTCCACACGATCTTGCTCAGCCGATCGATCATCACCAAGGCGTTATCGTAGCCCTTCTTGTCTTTAGGCATGCTCTTGAAGTCAACCACGAGGTGTTGCCATGACCGGTCGGGCGGGGGATTGGGTGCAGCAATCCCGGTGTCTTGTCTTTTGGCTTTTTCGAGGGCCTACATTCGCAGTTGGCGACGTACCTGTCACAGTCTGCTATCAGGCCTGGCCACCAGTAGCGTTGGCTCACCATCTTCCTGGTCTTGTTGCGGCGGGTGTGCCGACAGCAGTCTACTGTGGACCTCTCGTATGACAAACGTTCTCAGGTTATTCGTTTCGGGGACGACGAGGCGCCCATCGTGCATCAAAAGCTGGTTTCGGATCGAAAAGGGGAGTCTGACTCGTCGTCGCTATCCCCCCAGCCTTCGCGCGCCAGACGGAGAGGCTCTCATCGGTTTTGTTGGCTTCCAACAGTTGGTCAAGGAGGACCATGCCTGAGTCGTCCGGGGCGGGCACATCCTCATCGAGAGCCATAAGGTCAATGGCATCTTCTGCGCAGAGGTCGATGAGATGAATGTCGGCGAGCTCCTCTGTGCCAGCCTTGCGGAAGATCCTCATCGTGCGCTCAACATCTTTCCGTTCCTTTTGAGTTCTCACATCCTCGGATTTTCGTGACAAGGCGTCGGCGGCGGCATTCTCGGTGCCCGGGCGATACGTGATGATGAAGTTGTACTGAGACATGGTAGTCGCCCAGCCAGCCTGTCTGACGTTAAGGAGTCGCTTGGTGCTGAAGTACTCCAATGCCTGGTGGTCTGTGATGATGGTGAAAGGCTGCTCCCGCAGGCCCACCAGCTCTGATCTCAATTCTCTAGCGCGCGGACAACCGCTAGCAGCTCTTTATCATGGATCGGGTAATTGTGCTCGGCTCCTTTCATGGTCTCGGAGAAGAAAGCTACCGGGTGCCACTGCTTATCGGCAGGGCACAGCTGCGAGAGCACTCCGGCCACCACCCCGTCGGAGGAATCCGTCTCAACCCGCGTTGGCAAAGAGTGATCGAAGTACCGCAACACCGGTGCGCTCAACAGTCGTTTTTTCAGAGTATCGAAAGCCTCCTGTTGTGCCGATCCCCATAACCATGGCTGATCCTTTCTGGTGAGCCTCGTGAGGTGTCGGGCCACACGACTGTATTCAAACACAAACTTGCGGTAGAAGTTGCAAAAGCCTAGGAAAGCTTGCACTCCCTTCACAGACGTAGGCACCTGCCAGTCTGCTACCGCGGCGACCTTCTCAGGGTCCACTGCCACACCGTCAACTCCAATAATGAAGCCCAAGAACTTTGTGCTCTTGGTGTGGAACTCGCATTTCTTGATATCTGCTTGGAGGCCGGCGTCCCGCAGCTTCCCCAGCACTGTCTTGACATGTATCTCGTGTTCGGCTTCTGATTCTGAATAGATGATGATGTCGTCCATGTATGCCGAACAGAATCGATCGAGGCAGTCTATGAGTGTCTCGTTGATATATCTCTGGAAGGTGGCGGGACCGTTGGTCAACCCAAACGGTAGCACCTTGTACTTGTACGAGCCGTATCGAGTGCGGAACGACGTCAGGTCCTCGCTCTCCGGAGCCATGCGTATCCGGTTGAACGCTGACCGAACATCTATCTTCGTGAATATCTTGGCCTTCGACAGCCGGCTGATGGTCTCGTCAATCAGCGGAAGGGGTAACGGTCCTTCTTCGTGAGGGCGTTGAGCTTGCGGTAATCGACGCAAAGTCGCAATGTACCGTTGGCCTTTCTCACGAACAGCACAGGGGCCGCCCACGGGGTGTTGCTGGGTACAATCCAGCCCTTCTGTAGCTGCTCGGTGATGTACTTCCGACATTCTTCCAATTCTTCCAGGGACATTTTGTATAAGGGACAGGCCCCAGTTCTGAGGCTGACCGATTCGGCTCCAACTCAATCTTGTGATCGCGCCCTGGCCTGTGGGGTGCGATTTCGTCGAACTCCTTCTTGCTGAAAACATCATAGTAGTCCCTGTACACTGCGGGAACGCATCGGGCCACAGCCTCCTTGAGGGATTCTTCGTCATCTGGCAGGGCCTCCTCTGCGGCCTTCTTATCTTGTATGTACGCATCGATCTCGGCGAGACTGGTGATGAAGGTCTCGGATCCGGTGGCTCTCGAGGCCAGCGTAAATGGAGCTGCGTCGAGCGTCATGATGTCCAGCTTGAAAGCCGCAAGCTTCGGCTTTTTGGGTCGGGGCGGCGGCTTCTTGATGTGTACCGCGCATAGTTCGCGATACATGCGCGCCACAGGGCGTTCTCTTGCACTCAGATGTCCTGGGTTTGTTGGGAGGCTCCAATCAGACTGGCCAGCGTAATGTGGCGATGTGGGATTAGTTGCACCTCCTTCTCAAGCTGCTTCTCGCGCTGCCTATCGAGCTGTTCCCGCAACTCTAGCTCCTTGATTCTGCTCTGGACCTGTTCTCGGGTTTCCTCCAGGGGGTCGCATCCCGTCAGGGCGTTCAACTCATCCGGGAACAGCAGGGTGCGTGTCTTCGTGTTGACCCACGCGTTGTGACGGGATAGCCACTTCCTGCCTATTATCATGTCTTGTGGCATGTTGATGACCAGCATCCAGTCTGCCGGGAACACTCGTCCAGCGATTCTCAACGTTCCTTCATAGCCAAATCAATGCTCTGGGAGCTCTTTCCATCGTACCCGCCGATGGGGACTGGCTCGAAATCATCTCTCTGTTTCAGGCCCAGCCTCTTTCTCAAGTGCCTTGCGAACTTCACACTTATAAACGTATTACCGTTAGCTCCCGTGTCAATCAATGCTTGTGTAGTAATCTCGGTACCATTATTCTCTATGGAGCACCTATGGAGAAAGGACTCTCCTCCCACATAATCAGATATGGGGAATCCCTTTTGTTCCGCGATCGCCGCGATAGCCTGCCGCACCAGCACTGTCGACACTTCCCCTGGGGAGACCTCATTACCCAGGGCTAGTTGTTTTTGACTGATCGTCGTCAGAGCTCTCGTTCACCAAGTCCTTGTTGGAGGAAGACTCGGTAGGCGAGTGGCGATCGATGATGGCCTGAATGCGGGTCTCTTTCTCTTTCTCCTTTTCCGCCTTGCGAGGGCATTCGATGGTCACATGGCCTTGCTCACGGCAGGTGAAGCAGCGCCCTTCAGCGATGAGCTTGCGGAGCTCCTCAGGAGAGGCACGACCAGGGAGCTTGGAACCTCCAGTGCTGCCCAAGGAAGTGGACGTGCTGGGAGTCGAGGCCTTGCCGGAGCCATTGCCTTTCTCCTTACCACGACGACCATTACTCTTCCCACCACCAGTGCCCGAAGAGTTAGAGGAGGTCTCCTTCTCCTTGGCCTTCTGTTCCTTGTTCTTGCGAACATTGTCGAGGTTGCGGGCCATCTCGGCGCAGTGCAGGACGTAGCCATTGAACTCGATGTCGGGGTTCATGTAGGCATAGTTGGCGCCTATCTGGAGAGAAGCTGACAGCCTCTCCTTAAACTCGTACTTCCATTCGGACTTGGGCTTGCGAATCTCACCGGCAAGGCGGACGAAGTTATTCTTGAAGATGGCGAAGCTGTCGCCAGGTTTGTAGACAAGCTTCTGGAACTCTTTCTTAGCGTCCTCGACGCGGTTGGGGTCGTTGTACTCGTTGTACAGGTGAGTCATCAAGTCCTCGTACGTAGTCAGACAGTCGGGGTGGTCCTCACGGAGATACGGCTCCAAGGCGTCCGCGGCATCGCCAGCCAGACGGCTCTGGACATACACGCATTTAGCACGATCGTTGGTGAAGTGATCGGCGTTAATCTCCATCTTGTTCTTCATCTGCCGGTACCATACGTGAAACTTGACGGTGTCATCGGACCTCTTGGCGTGCCACAGGGGCGGGGGATCGACCTTGGTACTTTTGCCGTGGGTAGTGGCGGTAGGCGTCTCCGAAGGAGTAGGGGTGCCACCCCGGCTCGACATCACCATCTCGGCCACGGTACGTTGAAGGCGGGTAATGTTTTCGTCTCGCTCGCTGAGCTGTCGGCGAAGTTCTGACAACTCGGCGGTGGCAGATGCAGCAGTCTGTTGAGCAGCGACGGCCGCCTGAGCCTCATCCAGGTCGGCCTGGGCTTCTGCCAATTGGACCTCCAGGCGCACCTTGTCATTCTTGAGCTGTATCATGTCGGCATTGGCCTTGCGGAAGCTCTCACGAGCTTGGTCGAGACTGTCCTCCAACTCGGCAAGGGCTATGGCGGCCTCGGTGGCATTTTTCTTGGTCGAGGGCTGGCTTGGACAGTACCAGCTTGTCCTGAGACTGAATAACCTGGCACAAGGTCTCAGCCCAGGTGTTGATGGCGTACTGGTTCTGGTCGAGCTTCGTGACGATGGTATGAAGCTCGCGAGTCTGTTGTGCCAGGGCGATTCCCGTCAAGACGCGGATTTTCATTTCGCGGAATAGGGCTTCGGGATCGGTGTCGTACATCTTCTTGAACAGGGCGAAGTCGACCACCCCTCTGACATTGAGGGCCTTGTTCTCGGTGTTGAGGACACGGAAGGAAAACCTGGCCCCTCGACGCCGGCGCGGCGACCATAGTAGTCGGCGGCATCTTGTGTATTCTTCACCAAATCGTTGCGGAGGTCCACTCGACTGGGGACCATGTTGCGCTCGGCAGGGAGCTGATCAGTGATATCTTCTCGGAAGGAGTCGAGGATCTCGTCGGTGAAGCCCGGTTGGCCCACGCGGCTCAGGTCGATGCCTTCGTCGTCGGCTTCGGTGTCGTCAACATTGTCACGCGCGGTAGCTGTGCGCGCGGCACTCTGGCGGAGGATCGCGAGCTTCTCGGCTTGAGTGTAGAGCGGGGAGTCGCGACCGATCTTGTCTTCTTTCGGGAGGTCTTGTTCAAACAGGATGACGTCAAAGTCGGCCTGGTTACGCGCTACCTCAGCGCGCTTGTTCGCCTTGGCCGGATCAATCGGCATGGTGGCGGTCTCGTTCAGGGATTCTGTTCTTGGCTCGTCGCGTTATTGGCGACTTGTCGGGATGTGGCGTCGCGTGTCGCTTAGCTGCAGCTCGCGCAAACCTTGTCTTTTCTGGTATCAATTCGGGTGGAATTTAACGTCTTCCAGGACAGGTTGGGAGAGATCAAAATGATGTGAGGGCAGCGTTTCCCGAGGCAAAGGCACAAGTAAGAAATTGCTTATTCATAGGATTTTGATCTAAAGAAGAAAGAAAGAAAGAAAGAAAGAAAGAAAGAAAGAAAGGAATTACAATCCTGTGGCCTTGCACTCAGCAATAAGCACCCACAGGAGCAACCCATCTTGCCAGACCGGGTAGGTGGGGCACGTGGCAGTATGGAACCAACCAGCGCCGTGACAGGTGTCCTCCGAGTTTGTCGCTGTGGAGTTTCGTGACACACGCTCGTCTCTTGTCTGCTGGTACGTAGGCCTTGTCGTTGTACCATACTGGGTCGTTGTCGTCGGGCCCGGCCCGTAGACCTAGTTCCTGTATCTCATCCTCATCGACGTCTTGTCGTTTGGCTTGGAACTCGTAATCTTCCCACTCGGTGTGATAAGTCCTTGCGCAGTCTTCCCAAATCTGGATGGCGTGTTCCAGTGTTCCGTCTTTTTCTTTAAAGAGGGGGGCTGCGTCGATCTTTTCGTTACCCTTGTGGTCTGGTCTTCTGCTGAGCGCGTCTGCTCTAGCGTTCTCTTTTCCTTTGACATAGTGGATGCGGAAGTTGAAGGGGGCAAGGAATTCTGCCCATCGTACTTGTCTTGGACTTAGTTCCTTCGTGACGAAGTACTTCAAATTCCGGTGGTCTGTGAATACATCCACTGGTTCCTCAGTCCCACTGAGATATGGTCTCCATTCGTCAAATGCCTCGATGATGGCCATGAGTTCCTTGTCGTGGATTGGGTAGTTGAGTGCTGGTCAGAAATCTTTTTTGAGACAAATCCTACCGGGTGTCGGCCGTCGTTAAAGTATTGATAGAGCTCTGCTCAATAGCAAAAGTCTGACGCATCGGTCTCGACATAGAATGGTCTGCTGAAGTCTGGCATTCGTAGTACGGGTTCGCTGCTGATAGCGTCCTTGAGTTGGTCGAAGGCGTCTTGTTGTTGTTGTTTCCACTTAAATGGTGTTCCTTCGCCGGTCAACTCGTGCAACGGTTTTGCAATTTTCCCAAATCCTTTGATGAATGATCTGTAGAAGTTGATGAATCAATGAACATCCTAACTTCCTTCTGGTTTGTTGGTGTCGGCCAGTCCCGGACTGCCGTGATCTTAGCTGGTTCCATGCGGATCTCTCCTGGTGTAATTTCGAATCCCAAAAGACTGTCTTCTGCACGTGGAATTCGCTTTTTTCGTGGGTTCACCGAGAGTCCTGCATCCTGCAGTGTTTGTAAGATCTGTCGTACGTGCTGTCTGTGTTCTTTGAGGGTCTTCGAATAGATCAAGATGTCGTCTAGGTATACAAAGGCGAATCGATCCAGATATGGGCGCAGGGTGTGGTCAATCATGCTTTGGAATGTCGCAGGGGCGTTAGTGAGTCCAAATGGCATGACTTGGTACTCAAAGTGTCCGTAGCGAGTCCTGAAAGCTGTTTTCCATTCATCCCCTTCCTTAATCCGGATGTGGCCAAAGGCCATCGGAAGATCCAGTCGACTGAACCATTGGGCGCCTGCCAGTCGGTCCTTCATCTCCTGATAAGCGGCAGCGGATACCTATTCTTGATCGTTTCCTCGTTGAGTTGTCGATAATCGACCACAAGCCTTAAATCTGTCGTTCCTTTCTTAGGCACGAATAAAATGGGGTAAGCTGCTTCGCTTTGTGATTCTCTGATAAACCCCTTTGGTAGGTTCTCCTTGATGTACTCTTGTAAGGCTTTGTCCTGTCGTGGACCTAGGTGATATGCTTTGTGGTATCGTAACTTTGCTCCTTCCTTCAATCGGATCTCGTGGTCGAAAGAGGTTCTCTTGGGGAGCTCGTCCTTCATCTTGTGTCTGAAGACTGTAAAACTGTGGTATTCTTTCGGAATGTTGCTGAGGTCCTCCTTTTTCCTTGGGAGGCTTGTGCCTCAAGTCGTCACTCAGGTCTTCCTCTAGCTTCTCTGGTCTGACATACATCACCCAACCTTCTGGTTCTCTGGTGTGCGAGGGTCCTTCCTTGGTACTTCCTCTGTCAGTTGACATCGGCTCGTCGTGGCTCGTATGTCTCGTATGCTCGCAGGGGCTCTCTTGTCCCTCTGGGCACCTGGGAGCTCTATCCAGTTCAGCTCTGTTCACCCGTCTGGTGTCAAGCCTGGAGTTGAGATGGCCATTCTCCCAGTCTATATCCGGGTTGTACTTCTTCAACCACGGATGTCCCAAGATCATGTCACACTTGGGTCGGTTGGCAGGATATCGAAGTCCACTTCCTGCGGGTCGTCGTCCACCGTGATCAAGAGTGTCGTTTCCCGTGAACTGATTCCTCCATCATAACTGGCCGTTTGCCCTTCGTAGGTCCTCATTCTGTATGGTGTTTTCTTCATGACCCACGGCATCCTCGTCTTGTTCACGAACGAGGGGTTGACGATGTTGATCGAACTCCCTGAGTCGATCACTGCAACTGCTCGATACTCCTTTCCTTTGGAGTTTGTCCATCGAACTACTACTGTCAGGGCACTTTGGTTTCCCTAACACTGTGGCTCCGGCAACTGTCTCGTAGTGCCACCATGGAGGTCTTTTCTTGGATCCGGCTCGCGGCCTCCTGATGCGAGTTGTGATCCGTCGTCGTGGAATTAGTTTGTTCCACTGGGGCCTGGGGAGGCCCGTTGGCCGTTCCCGTACGTGGGACTCTGGTAAAATCGGATGGTCCCGAACATTGTCTTTCCCACGCTTTCTGTCGTAAGTGGTAGTCGCTTGCCAAATTCACGGCGTCTGACTCCAGTCCTGATTCTCTAGTGGTGTAATAGAACATCTCGTGTCGCTCGAGGTACTGTTGTTCTAGTCGTCTGCGGAAATCGGGTCCCAAATACTCGTTGGCGAGTTCTTCCAATGTTCCGTATTCTCCATAGGCATCATATGGGAGGTCTCTTCCTGGGTACCCCTTTGACCGAGTGACTTTCTTGTTGGCCTTCTTCCTGACCCTTGCTTGGCTCTTCTGTCGGTGCCAGTCTCTTGCCTTTGCGCGGCGGTGACGGGCGCACCAAACGTGTTCACAGTCCTCGAGATCCAAAGCATCCTTGTCCCAACATCCTGTGGGGACCATGTTTTCCACAACAAGTGTGTATTTTCCTTCCGTTGTTGTGGTATAATTCCAATCCTCCTCCGATCCTGCCTTGTGTACTTGCAAGATGGGGTCGTTATCTCGTCTGGAAGGGAATACCTCGTGGTAAACCTTGAATCGATAATGGACTCTGCAGTAGTCGTAAATGCAGTCAAACCATGCAACTGAGTCGTGTAGTTCGTGGCAGGGTATAGCAAGAGGTACGTCGTCTGGGTGAGGTTCTGCCTTGGTGTGCTCGGTGGGGGTGTCTTCCCCGTAGACCACTGGTCGTCCTGGTCTCTCGAAACGCTCGTTCAGTCCTTGGCTGTCACCCACCAGTCTGCATTGTTGCTCATGTCCCAAAGGGTGATGGGTTCATCCTCTGGTTCTGGTTCTGACTCTGTATAGTCGTCGTCGGTGGAGACTCCGGTTTCTGCGGTTCTCTCACATCTTCTTACCCACTCGGCTCCATCCAACGGACAATCGCTTCTTGCTAATGAGTTTTCGTTTTTGATCGTTGGTCGTGGAAGTTCTCTCAAAACTGGGCTTTTGAGCGGGGTTAGGGCGTGATCCATCATGTCGGCGAGTTGTTCTTGAGTCGTTCCTGTGGGCATGTGCGACATGAGGTTTCCCATCGCGGCGTCCATCATCGGCCGGTGGAGGGGGTCGTCGTCTTCGCGATGTATCATCCTGACGACGCGGTCGGTGTCCGCGAACTGAACTGATTTGGCTTCAGGTACCGGTTTGAATTTCTTCGGTGAACGACATTCTCGTGCAAAGTGTCCCATCTTGTCACAATTGAAGCATTTGACCTTGGACTTATCCTTGGGTTTGTCGCCGTACTTTCGTTGTTGGCCTCTACCGTGCTGTGCTGCTCCGATGTCCATGGGTCCTGAGTGTGTTCCCCATGAAGTGCTCTTGGGTTAGGGTTAGGGTTAGGGTTAGGGTTAGGGTTAGGGTTAGGGTTAGGGTTAGGGTTATTAGGGTTAGGGTTAGGGTTAGGGTTATTAGGGTTAGGGT